>NC_073739.1:58217631-58821631 GCF_023634155.1 Falco peregrinus
AAAGATCTCCACTCCTACTTCTGTAGCTATTTACAGGCAGAACATTTGTGATTCTTAACAAGCAAGTGATGTTGTGCAGAATTTTGCTTTGATTAGCAGTTTCGCAAATGTTCAGGTACTCTAAAGGATTTCTTTATGAAAATTAACATGGCAGGAAAGAGAACTAGCAGGGTAGAAAAGTACCATGTAAGATAATGAATATTTAAATGCTTTGTGTTAAAGGAAAAGCAGTTCTTTCCATTGAGTTCTGTCTTCCAGAACATCTGCTAACATTAAGTATTACAGTACTGACTCTTTTGTGCTTGTTATCACAAGCACGGCATTTATTAATAGGGTTCTTTAGTTAGTTGCAGATTTTGAATGTTTTGGAGCATCTCTGCTGGAGTAACTAATAATACAGAATTTGGAGCAGATCTAATTGCATGATATTCAAATTGATCTAGTTAGTTTTTGTCTCTTGTAACATCAGATCTGAACACTTGCTTTAACTTTGAAAAAGAAACAATTTCTGACAAATGCTTTGTCACAGAAGTACCTGTTAGCTTTGGGGAATCTTCCCAAATTCTTGATGTCACTCCTGCAGATCCCCTGGTACTATGGCTGCCGTTTCCAGACCTGCTGGCAACCTTCCCACAAAGTTGCAGAGAAGCCAGAAACTCCAGAGCTCTTAGAAGCCTGAGTCAGCCTGCCAGAGGCTGCTTCAGGACAGGGCCTCCAGTAGTTCTACCAGAGAAGTAGGCCTATTGGCAGCTTTATTTCTAATTAGCATGAAGCTGTTTCAGTATATCTAAATCACGTTAACCTGCTGCTTCTGCAGGCTGTGGTGTGCCTAAGGCACCAGCTAGGGTGCTGTGCGTAGGTGGAAATGGTTGGGAAGTCTGGTTTAAAGCAAAGCAAAATTATTCTTGTTTTGTTGTTGTTATTTAAGGAAATCTAACCCTGAAGTGAAAGAGTTCATGAAGAAGCAAGGATTTGGCATCGATTATGCTAAACTGGAATCTTACTATATTCAGAAGTACGTTCTTTTCGTTAATTTTTGCTCTGCTTTTCACAGCTGCCGTCTGAGGGTGGTGGTCAGGTGCAGGTACTGAAGCTAATTTAGGTTAGCCTATACTGTTTTCAAAAACTGCTTTGTATTACGGACTACCGACTTTAATACACTGAATGTTAAGTTCACAGCTTTAAAAGGTGGGACACAACAAGGATGTGTAGGCTAGTTCTGTGGACAGTATGAACGCATGGGGTATGTTAAGCTAGGTATCTGCTGTGATGTCAGCATGCAGGGTGGGAAGGGAAAGTCCTATTGTTTTTGTAGCTATTTATTTCTCTGTTTCTTAAATAACATGGACTCAAGACACCTGTATGAGTTGCTGGTAGTTCTGAACATCACTTTGTGTTACTGCACATGCATACCCTTCTACATGGGAGAACATGCTCTTCGAGGCAGAGCACTGAAGGCCAAAACGAGAAAACCCTGTTTTTTCTTGGTCCCGTATGCAGTGCTGGGAAAAGCCTGATGTGACTTAGGGTGGAAAATGTCACTACGTGATGTGCCTGTACTGATCTCACTGAAGTTCACAAACATGATTTTATTTCTAAATTCTAGGGTTTTGGACATTGTTTCCTCCTATAATAAAGGATACATAGTCTGGCAAGAAGTGTTTGATAACAAAGCAGAGGTAAGATGGGAAAGTAAGTAAGGTACTCTTGCATAATCATATTGTGGGAGGCTTCCAAAGGGGACTGTTGAAGTAGTTATGGTTGTGTCTCTTAAGAGTTAAAGCAAGTCTGCTCACTTTAGCAAGTCTCCCCAGGTATGGGGCCTGCCTTGAAATTATCATTTGTTGAACATGTAAAACAGGTGGAACAGGAACACCAGCACTGAAGTGCTTTCTGCAGGTGAGTACATAATACAACATGTTTTAGAGCATCAGAGTAAAGGGTAGGGAAATTTCTGTAAGTTTTCACACCTTTGTTTTCTCACATAACTGCATCTCATCTAGCAACACCAGGTGCTCAGCTTTTTGGAGCTGGTCAGATAACTGGTGCATGTAGGAACCCTCTTAGGGCATTAACTGTCTATAGTATAACCTAGGCTTCACTCTAGTGTGAGGTTTTTAAAACCAGCAAAGAGCTACTTGCTTTTAGACTGGGGGGTGGGGTGGGGTGGAGAACGGAAAATTACAAAAGATAGCTTCCAAAATGTTCCTCTTGAAAAAAAACAAAACCAAACCATATATTTGAAATCTGTCATCCTTTCCTGGGAACAGCAATTAGGGTTGTCTTTAATGTTTTGGGGTTTTCTTTTGTTCTGTTTTTTCCCCCCTTTTAGCTGAAACCAGACACAGTAGTTCAAGTGTGGATGGAAAACAACTATGCTCATGAACTGAGCAGTGTCACTGCAGCTGGGTTCACTGCTATCCTGGCAGCTCCCTGGTACTTAGACTACATTAGTTACGGGCAAGACTGGAAGAAATACTACAGTGTTGAACCACTTAACTTTCCTGGTTTGTTACATTTTTTCTATGCATGTTCTGTGCATTAAAAGTCTTTGGTTCATAGTAAGGTGTAAATGGAAAGAATAAGGCTATTTAGAGTGGTCATGCAGTCACTATGATCAGATACACTGTAATCAAAGGACTTTAATTTCAGCTAGAACTCTGGAAAATTCTCAAATAAAAATACGCAACTTTCCAATTCTCACAGGGAAAATTGTTACCTTCCTCAAGCATCTGGCAGTGGTGCTTGTATGAGACAGGATGCTGAACTAGGTGGGCAGATGCATCATGCACTGGGGGCAGAGTTGTGCAAAATGTTTGCTGGTAGACATTGAGTACATACATTAGCAAGCTTCTAGAGCGTTAGACTGTTACAGACAAAGACATGTTCTCTCCCTCCAGCTAAAGCTGATACAAACATCTAATGCTTTCCCCAGGGCTTGAATTTTGTGCAAGGTAGCTCTCAGACCTGATTAGGGAGAATACTTGAATGTAGCTTTTTCAAGGAATGTTCTGTCTGTGATAGAATGAACAGTTTTAATCAGGATTGAAGTCTTTGAAGAATGTCAGGAGGCTGAGGAATTTCTTCAGAGGATAAAAGGTAAAATCCTTTCTGACAGAGAAGGGAAATTGGTTCTCTGGGCAAATGGGCCAGTGGTTCTCATATTTAGTAACAAGACTACCAAAACATTAAGTTAGTGCTCAGGATAGATATTTTATATCATAAAACGAACAACTGAACATCAGTCCCCTCTCAGTATTGGAAAAGGAAATTGCTGATACATGCCCATCTTCCAAGCAAATAGAAATTCTAACTTTCTGCTTTGAATTCAGGATCTGAAAAACAGAAAAAGCTTTTAATAGGTGGAGAAGCCTGCCTGTGGGGGGAATTTGTGGATGCAACTAACCTTACACCAAGATTATGGTATGGACTGTTTTATTGTTAAATTTTGGAAAGCTAGCTATATGGAGCATTAATCCAACAGGACTGTATGTTAGTGGTAACCGTGCTCTGTGCTGAATGTAAGCAGCTATAAAAATGGATGCTTCTTTCTGTTTAAGACCTGGTATTAAAAACTTTTATCCATTCCTGGTTATAGACCATACCTACTCTAAAATTTAGTATATCTTTACAGGCCTCGAGCAAGTGCTGTAGGGGAGAGACTCTGGAGCAGCAGGAATGTAACCAACTTGCAGGATGCCTATAAAAGACTGACTAATCATCGATGCCGCATGCTCCGGTAGGATTAATAGTTATAGTAATGCTTGGTTCTCATGCCTTATAACCAATGGAGTTCAAGTACAGGACTGAACACTGGCCTGGAGATGAAGGGAGGAGAGCTAGCTGTCATCCTGTGTGGTTTTTGTATCCACAGAAAAGGTGAGGACAGATACATTAAGACAGGAGTTCTAGACAGGCCTGCAACTAACATTTTCAGAACTTAACTTTCTTCAGTGAAATACTAGAACTCATCTATATCTCTCTTTAAAGGAAAAAACAACACCGTGATTGACTTATTTAAGATAAAAAGGTTATTAAAGTGTATGTGGGAGGAGTACACAGGAGAAAAAATAGACTTTAAAAAAAGTTTTAGATTATTTATTATAAATCATAATTAAAGACCTGCAGCAGGCAATCAAGTGGAGCTGTGCATGAGAGGTGAGCTTTAGCAAGCTATATTCTTTCAGGTATTACCTTAGCATAGGGACTGAAAGAGGTGGATAAGGAGTCTGATAGATTTTAATTCATTTATGGCTACTGTAAACAAGGGCAGTTCATAACATATTTTTCTCTGCAGTTCTTTCCTGAAAAGTACCTAGACAAGTTACTGGTTAATTACTGCTAGTGCTTTGTATATTTGCACTTTTAGAAGTCAGTGATTTCTAGGTCTGAAGTCCAAGTTTGACTCCACTTTTAGAAGTATACAGTCAGAGAGCCTTTTAGGTTTTCCCAAATGCTGCTGCAAAGTTGGACTGCAGCAAGAACATGTCATTTGATTTCTCTGCAGAAGTTTATGACAGGAAACTGAAAATCCCAACAGTGTGAAGTATTTCAAGGGAGATACAAATCAGCTATTTAGAGTACAAGATACAATGGCAGTTAGCACTTAAAACTTAAGCACTCTGCTCATGTTCCTGTAGATATCTTAGCATGATTATGTTGAAATCACTGACTTTGAGCTTACAGTATAGATAGTGATATACACAGAGTGACCAAAAGACTTGTAAATTTTGACTTGTTGGGTTTATTTCAAGGTGGCGAAAAATAACCATATGTAAATTATCTCCCTCAGTCATGAGAAAAGTAGATACATGAAGAAAGAGTTAACAAATACATGTTAAAAACAAGATCAAAGGGCTTTAAAGACTTAGGACCTAGCACTTAACAGGATGGTACATCTCTTGGTGGGGCTTAGAGAAAACATGGATAAAACTGAAAAGTGAAGCGTACAGGGACTGTACCTCTAAGATTAGGGTCTTATAGTTCCTGGGCCTGGTTAACTATTGCTGCATCTCCATCTTCCTTTAATGCTGGCACTTGTATTGCTGTATAAGGAGCTGATCCAGGTGGCTGCAGCTGCTCTGGTAGTGCAAGTGTGAGAGATGGAGAATGCAGGGGCAGACTAAGGGAAAAGTGCACGAGTACACGGAGCAGATCTTAAACTACTTTGTGGTGCTAAAACTGCTTTGTTGGCGTAAAACTTGAAGTGAACAATTCCTGTTACAAACAGACTACCTTAATAAAAGGACATGTCCTCCTGAAAATTATTTCTTTTATATAGGCTTTGAACCTGAAGAACATTAGAGAAACCATTCCCTTACTGCTGATTAAATGAGCCTTCCTTGGAGCAGCAGTTCTGTTGCCTTTTATGTATACAGGGCTTCCTCATCACTGTGTGAACTCAAAGAGCTGATTTAATCAGCCAGGTTGTTGTAGTCTTAGAGTGTGGCCAAAAAGGCTATCTCCTTACTAACATTTTTATACGTGGTATATACAGACCATGGCAGCTGTGGCAGGCCAAGGAGCTTTCCAGGTAGAATGAACAGCTCTGGTTTGCTCCAGAGCTGGGTACCAGGGAGTGAAAGAGCAGGTATATAGAGCTCCCTAACAGTTGGATCACAGTCACTATAAGAACAGTAGCTCTGCCTATCCAAGGTCACTGCTGTTGAAATAGTACCATGAAAGCAGAAGTTGCTATTCAGATCTAAACTCGGCTTCCTGTAGAATACAGCAGCCCAAACTGCAGAGAAATGGTGATCAGAGAAGGGAAACAAAAAGGTGGGCATATATTCCAGAGACTGAGACAACAACCCTGTCATTTACTAAGAGCAGGTCTTGCTTGGGGGCAAGCAGTTCAGCTGAGCCATTTCATTATTCAGTTTCTTCCACAGCAGCTCATAAGTGCGGTTTAAACACCAGTGTGTATTACCCTACAAATCACTATAGCAGTACTGTCTAGCTCTTAAATAGCCAAGAAGCGGAATTTTGACTGTAACCACTTTAACCCTGAAACATCTTTTTAGACTATCTTCCTGCACATCATAAGCTACAGCGTTTTTTTGCTTGTTTGTTTTTAAAGCCACAGAATAATTTATGATAGCATAGCTGGGGAAAATCTTGTTTATTAAAACTGGGTTCCCTCAAAAATTAATGAAAATTACTTAATTAGAGCTGCATATGAAGGAAACTATTTGGGTTGGTGAGTGTGCAAATGTCAACCGATTGATATTTTCATCTTCTTATGACTTTTATTCAATAAAAGCAATAGATTTTGCAGAATGTAGAGACAACTAGCCCCTGAATGTAAGCTTTTAACCTGTTTTCTAATACCCTGGTGCATCTATTTCTTCATTAATCAATCACTATTAACTTCAGTGAAGTACAGTTCTCTGTTTCAATCAATGGTATAGGGCCCTTTTTTCTCCCTAAACAGGCCATCTGTTATTTCTTCAAAACAGTTTTGCTTACACAGAGTAAGATGGAGTGCTGTTATCTGTCCACCTACACAGTGGGCTAGTTGTTTGATTTAATCATACACATTCTACTTTATTTTAACAGCCGTGGCATAGCAGCCGAACCTGTGTTTGTTGGATACTGTGCCCATGAAGCAAGAGGGCAGTAATTACTGCAAAGACTTCTAGTCAACAACCTGAAGTGCCTCTGGGGGGTGAATCAATATATGTACCTGTGTTGTATTTGAACCAACAGTTAAAATTTTCACTTTAAAAATAAAGTTCTTTGACATTCTTGTTGGAGTAAAAATGGTGGGGCAATAGGAGTAAATTAAAAAAAATGGGAGTAAAAATAATAGCTTTCATTAGAAAGAGGGATTCTACACTGTTAAGTCCTGAAACTTGATGCCATGGTTACTAATTCCAGTTTCCTTACACCTTCTAAAGCTGAGGAAAAATAAAGCTAAGATGCTACTTAAATAAAGAGCAAACTATTTTTTTATTTCCAAATATCTTGTAATTTTTCACTTCATTTGTCATTGTAGCACATAATCAGATAATTGCAAATTAGAACTGACTTGTAACACATAGCAATTCAGAAATGTTACAGGTTAAATAAAAAAAAAAAGTCAAAAAAATCCTCCCTCAACATACTCCAAGGTGGTAGGTAGAACTCACCGTTCTGGGAGACTTCTACTTTTCTTCTGTCTTTTGCACAGACCTCAGGCAGAAGTTACACCCAGGCCTGAACTCTGGTACAAATTTGTTTCTAACAATACAGGAAGTAATACTTACAGTTGTACAGTTTAAAATGCTTATTAACCATATTCTTTTATTCAGAAAAAAAAAAAATCAAGACAGACCACCACAACTGTAGTTACTTCATTTATAGACATAAACTTCACAAACTTCGGTTACTGAAGTAAGAAACAGTCCTAATGGCACATTAAGGTCCAATTAATGCTCATTTCTATGGAGAGGATTTGCATCACTTATAGATATGTACAATGATAAGGTAAGAATTTGCAAAGCAGCAAATTGTGGTTGCATCTCTGCTTCAGCTGCTTTGCAATTACAAGTTTGTGCCAGAAGAACAGTGTCTCTTAACCTTCCCTTGGACAGTTAAAAGCAGTCTGCTCATACAGCTGCTCATTCACAGCAGTAAATTCAGCATTTTGCCACAACCAGCTGGTCCCAGAAGACCACACTGGTGTACATAAGCAGGCTCCTGAAAATATTTAATAGGGAGGACAGAAAATACCATCTTCGTTCTACAGAGTAAAGCAAATCACACCAAGCCCATCCTCCTCTGAAGAAGTGCGCTTTGCTCTTGGCTATTCAGGGCTTGGTAACTGGCAAGCTCCAAAGTGAAGGTTGCTGAGCCTGATGTTAGAGAACGCAAAACGGTTGAGTAGCCCTGGACAAAATGGACAACACAAGTCAATTTAGGATAAAGGGAAGCTAAGTTAGCACAGAAAGCTGCTTAGGTTGAGGGGGGAAGGGGAACATCAGAAGTATACTGCAACATAAAAATAAACACAGTAAGTTTGTTTTTATAATATTACTGTATTAAGAGTGCAATACATTTATCAGTCAGCCTAATAACATACTTTTTAAGCAACTACTCTCTGTAAAACCTGTTTTAATAGTGTTTACTACTCCTCTGACTTAACAGTTGAAAACATGCTCATTTAACAATGTGAATCAGGCACACACACTACTAGATTTGTGGGCACTTGCTTCAGGCCTTCAGTAATCAAAATACAATAAAAAACATACAACCATCCACAACAACAGGAAAATTGAACTGAAGCCTGATTATTTTTAAGAATATAAAAAAATATCAATTTGCATTTTACCATTAGTAAGATAATCACATACCATCATTTCTGCTAGTGGAACAGCAGCAACCACAACTCTGTTATCTTGACGACTCTGAATTTCCTGAATACTGCCTCTCCGCTGTGCAAGGTCAGCGAGTGCTACACTGAGATGATCTTCGCTTACTGTGATTTCTAGATTCATCAGAGGCTCCAGTACTTGTATACCAGCTTTTTTCAAAGCCTACATGGAAAGGAAGGATAGTTATGTTTACTCCCACACACACCTTTTTTTTTTTTTGTTAGAAAATTGACATAAGTACTTGCATAACTCAAGCTAACACTGCCTCTCAAATTCTCTACTTCCAAAAGCTATGAAGTCCCCAGCGAGGGCATTACACTGTCAAGACTAGAACAACTTCCAGATATCGATAACACACGTATTTTCCCAGTAGTGTAGCATGCTACTGTGTTCAGCATCTTACAGTTTCACTGTACCTTTTGCATGCAGCGGGAGACACAGGCTGATAACATGGTGTGGGACGTGTCAGGATGCACTGTCAGCGACTGCACTGTCACATCTATATCCTGCACTGGGAATCCAAGCAAAGGTCCTAGGAAAAAAAAAAGAAAGAGATAAAGTTCCCTAGTATGCACATTCATACCACCGTTCGCAAAAATGACGTTATTTTTTAATACATTGCAGTATGTAAAACTTGTCTATTGAAACCAAAGCTCATCTGAAACAGTGAAAGCTTTTGTTTAACAAGAAGCCAGAATATCTTGTATTTTCCTTTTAAACACAATGTTACCACACAAAACCTGATACTAACCCACTACCAGAACTGCAGGGTTAACTATTCCACAAGGGATGAACCACATCTAGTGTCCCGGGTAGGTTATCTCCCTCCAACGCAGGACTTTCAGCCAGACCAAAAACTGTATTAGATCAGATGGGACACCTGAACCACATCTGAGGAAAAACACATCCTATATGGCTAGAATTTTTATTTATTTATTTAAAGCATTTAGTGGCATGAATTTTAGGCTGGAGACAGCATCATTCTGAAGTTTCTTCAAGGAGCATGGATAAAACACACAGTCAACACTCACTCCACAGCCAGAGACAAGAGATGCCTTCAAACTTAACAAAGCAACATGGAAAAAACACCTCATGCTTCTTCTAGAGTAATTCTCATTTATCAGTCCATTACCTGTTAATTTTGTTGTAAGGGCAAAATTTTTCTTTGGCCACAAGTTATTAAATATTTTTAATCACTTTAAATTCTCTAGAAATCCCACACTTTGCAGTTAGGTAAGGCTTTTTATTGTCTACTTTAATGGATTTAACGTATTTGAAAATAAAAACGTCAGTGACTCTAACAGAAGTGGTATGCACATGTTGGCTTCCCAATCCATTTCTCTTACATCACTGCAGTTTACATGATGTCATCAAGCAAACGCCTCATCTCTTATACTAGATTAAAAAGCAAACCAAAAGAACCCCAAGCTCACTGTTGAATGAGAAGAAAACCTTAAAACCAAAGGCATGCTGACTTCCATTCCTGGCACAGAGAAAGGAGCATTTGGCAAATTTGTAGTTAAGGAAATTTTAGAATTTTCCTTTGCATCTAATGTTAATATGTACTATCTTTTAGTTTTCAAGCTGCCCAGGAGTTTTTCCTCCTAGAAACATACTAAATTGCTTTTTACAGAAATGTTAGACCAGTATAGCTGTCGTAACACTTTCTTTACCTTGAATGCATGAATTCATGACTCCATTTTCTATAGCTCCTTGGAGTTCTTTGGGTAGTACTTCAATGACACTTGCAGCATACTTGATGACAGGTTTTGTCATTGCTTTCTCCCCCAACCTGGGCCTCACCTCTAACTCAGCAGTTACAAAGTGTCGTTTATCTCCTACTGTTTTGTCCAATGTATCTGCAGAGGGGAAAAAAAGGCAAAACAACCATCTGTGAAAAAAACTTACTCGTAAAATTCATCTGAAAAGTTCCTCATAAGATCCTTTAAAGTAAATCAAGCTACAAAACCAGAAACAAGATGTTTTTTCCATTCACCCATTTTACCTGTAGCTTGGGCAGCATTTAGGATGGTTTCTCTGTATGCTATCTGAAGAGGTCCCAAATAAGTCTCAATTCCATATTCACGTTTGATTCGGTCATGAATGATCTCTATGTGTAGTTCTCCCATGCCACAAAGAATAGTCTAGTAAGAAGAGAGTTAAGAGAGAAAAGGAAAAACATGCAAAACTCAGGTTTTAACACAAACTGTTTAAACAAGGACTTTCATGCTCTTAATAGTCTCTTAGAAATATTTCAAATTTTAAGGAGCCTAGACTGCTTTAGGTCATCTGACATAAACACCACAGAAATGAGAGGGTAATTACCAGTACAGAGACCACTATAAAAAAATGTCATCTTACATTATCTTTAAGACTGATTCAAACTTTTTTAAATACAGAACTGTCAAAAACATGCAGAGCACAGGATGATTGCCTCTACTTGTAAAGCACAAGTGCACAAGACTCTATTTTAGTTTGATACACAGAACTTTGTACGTATATGACACAAACATTTAGAGTCCTTTTAATGTAAGAAAAGCTCAGTATACAAATGAACTAACTGAAAGGTGGTCTTGACAGTTTTAAAATAAAGCTTGGTTATAAGGTGAGCAGTGGAAGATTCATCTTACTTGTCCTGTGTCAGGATCTGTCTTCACTTTTAAACTTGGATCTTCACGCTGAAGGCAGCTCAATGCGTTATCCAAGTCTGCACGTAAGTATCAAACAAGAGAATTCAGTAACCTGAGGATCACAAGGAATGTCTAAACATCACTTTCCTCATAAGGTCAGATTCTCAGAAGGAATCAAAAGGGCCTCAGAGAAGCACAGATTTTGGCAAAGTCAACTCAAATCACAAGCAACTTGCATCTTCAATTCTCAAAAAAAAATACCGCATGCTACAGAGCGCTTTAACTTACTAAAAATATTACTTTCAGAGTGATATTTTGTAGTTGTATGAAGACAGAACATAACCAATAAATGCTTCAAGTCAGTAAAAAGTAGTAAGAAAAATTTTCAGCTAACTCTTGTATGACTTGCTTAAATATTTGATTACTCCAACATGTGTCCTGGTTTCAGCTGGGATAGACTTCTTCTCAGTAGCTGGGACAATGCTCTGTTTTGAATTTAGTATGAGAATACTGTCAGTAACACACTGATGTTTTAATAGCTTCTAAGCAGTTTACCCTAAGTCAGGGACTTTTCAGAACTGACCTGAACTAGCCAAAGGGATATTCCATACCATAGAATGTCATCCTCAATATATAAACTGGGGGAGTTGGCCAGGGGCTGCCAATCGCTGCTCAGGGACTGGCTGGGCACCGGTCAGCAGGCGGTGAGCAATTGTATTGTGCATCACTTGTCTGCCTTGGGTTTTCTTTCTCTCTTTTTGTTGCCTTTCTTTCATTATTTATTATTATTAAATTGTTTTACTTGAATTATTAAACCGTTCTTATCTCAACCCATGGGTTTTACCTTTTCTTTCTGATTCTCCTCCCCATCCCACTGTGGGTGAGCAGAGTGAGCAAGCAGCTGTTTTGTACTTAGTTGCCAGCTGGGGTCAAACCATGACACATGAAAAGGTTCAAATGCAAATTATTTTTTGTGATTCCCCATTATCTTAACTGCTGAGGAAAGGAGGTACAGAATGATAAACTCACAGCTGAGGCTGCATTTATCTTACACTCTTCGGCGAAAAAACCACCCAGACACCACCCCCACCCCCCCAAAACTAAACATCCAGATTCCCCCAGAACAGGAACACCTTACAACCCAGTGCCTCAGCCTGCAGACATGTTGCTCCAAATCCGCATTCTACCTTGTTCCATTCCATCATCTACACTGGTACTTATCACTCCTCCTCTTCACACTCAACCAAGCTCAGTTTTGTTGGAATGATGATAGAGAGTTTGAAGTATGTATTTCCAAAAAGAGTCAAATAACCAAGTTCTCTGGTACAGATTCTTGGGAAAGGCAGTAAGATTACAAGTCACGCTGCACAGGTGAACCATAACCAGACACACAGAAGTCTTGGTAAGTGAAGACTTCTACACCATAAAGTAAAACTGTGAGTGCCAACTGAAAAAAAAACCAAACCCAAAACCACATTTCAAGGTTATTTGCACTTGGAACACTATGTACAGCACACCAGCGAGTCTGCAACAAAACTAGGCATGACAGGAGGAAACGGAAGTGCCTCCATCTCTTCTCTAAAAATGAGGAACTACTACTTTTTTAGATTCAAAAATTAGAAAAAGTTCTAGTACTAGTACTGCTTGACATAGTAATAGCAAATAATATTGACAACCACAACCTAAAATGTATCTTCTTTGCAAAACGCCAAAAAGGCCCTTAGTAGATCACTGATTGATAAGATTTGTGCAAGTCACTCATGTCAACCAGGTGTGTACGGATTGGGGACAAGCATTGTTCCTTACACATGAGAACATGGTAATGCTTGAATACCTCTTTTGCAAATATGTTAATCATATTCTTCAGTAGTTACGTTGTACCTTGTTGTTTGGCCACTGAAGGAGGTTCAATTGTGCAGAAGAAGACTGGGTCAGGGATCTCAACACCTGCCAGCAGAAGGCTCTCTATGTCACTGCTAGACCTCTTCTCTCCCCCAGCATCCCTTCCAGCTTGGCGTGCTGCAGCTGCTGCTGAAGCCTTTGACGACACTATGGTATCTCCAGTGGCACTCTATAGATCAACACCCAGTGACCCAGGAGACACAGAAGAGAGGATGGTATATGGAAGAAAAATCCCCAAACCAAATAGAAAAACCCAGAACCACAAACCCTGGCCATTTCTCTTCCTCAAAACCACTTGTGCTAAACTCCTTAGTTATAAATAAATAATTATATAAAAAATACATATACTAATATATGTAAATATATAAATAAAATAATAATAATTAAAATATTTATTAAAAAAGTAAAAAAGCCACCTACTGTAACTTCTCTCTTCAAATAACTAAAATTACCTGAAAAGAGGAAAACCTGCACTCAGATTTAAAATAACATTTCTTTGTCCAGTTCACTGCATTTTAAATCTTAACTTACCAGTCAAGATATAAAGCCACAAAGAACGGTATTGGTAAATGAAAATTTATGTTTATGCATGCCAAAGTTGTTTACATTTTAGAAAATCTATGCAAATGAGATTATGCAGCCTGCTCACACAATAAAACACCGAAGGAGTAAACTAAAAGAAGCAAGCATGAAATGAACTTATTTGAACTGAATTAAACTGTTGCTTTCAGGTAACTTATTTGGAATATCACTGTCCTTTCCCACAGGAGGTGTCTCCATGCCACTGCATTGTATTTTAAGTGTTACAATATTGATAGAAGCTCAGAACCCTACTGAAATACACCTTCAGTTTTCAGTTCTTTCCACATAATCAGCACTACATCTCCCACATCAATTACTGACATTTGTACATTGTAGTACCTCATTTTAGAGGGAAGTACACGTACATGTACTTCAAATAAAGCAAGTTTACATATGTCACAATAATCAAAACCACATCTGAGATACAATACCATAGAAGTAGCAAACACACTAGTTGAACAAGCTCCCTTTCAAGTTGCACCAGGGGAGGTTTAGATTGGATATTAGCAAAAAGTTCTTCACCGAAGGGGTTGTCAAGCATTGGAACAGGCTGCCCAGGAAAGTGGCTGAGTCACCATCCCTGGAGGTATTTCAAAGACATGTAGATGTGGTGCTTAGGGACATGGTTTAGTGGAGAACTTGGCAGCCCTGGGTAAACAGTTGGACTTGATGACCTTAAAGGTCTTTTCCAACCTAAATGATTCTATGATTCTTACAGAATTAGTATTTTGCATTACCTGTTTTAACCCAACAGCAAGGGCAATGTTGCCAGGCATTAGTGATGGTATTTCAACCTGCTGATCAGCAAAAGGCAGCAGCAGCCGGCTCATTCTCTCCCTGAAAAAGAAATTCTTGTATTAATCGGGACTTTAACAGACATTCCAATGCTACACTAAACCACACCCCTAACTTACTCACGTGCAATTTTTGTTAATGTTATATACAGCTGACTGAGGTTTTAGTGAACCTGAGTAAATCCGAATGAAAACTAGTGGTCCACGGCATTTATCATGGAGAACTTTAAACGCTAGGGCACACAGGTCATCCTTGTACCACTGTCTGCAAAATAAAAAGTACAACAAAAAGCATTCTTGTATGATTAGTCCACTCAAACTTACATTTACCTAAATTTCCGCTCATTTAAGAAGTGATAAGTTTGTTATTGTAATATTACTAGAGACAGATTTTTAAAAATAATTCATACTAAAAATATTAACCTAACCAGTTTCAGCTCCAGTAGGACATATAAGATATCATGTGACTCGTCCAATACTAAAGATGATCCTAAACCCCAGTTTTGTAAAATGGCAATATCCTCAGATTAAAAATAGATTTTAGAAATCTAATATGCAACTTCGACAACTGGAGATAAATGCATACAATTCCAGTAGCACTGACCAAAGCAGGTTCAGTAGTCCAAGTGTATTTTCATGTTCACACATCTCTATTGGTATTTAATACCTAAAACCAGTAAACATCTTTAAAGATGTGAATGCTTTGTTAATATTTTTCATTTTCTCCTTTTATGCTTTCCAACTTATTTTTTCTGACCCTCCTTTTCTCCCTGTACTTACAGAAAGTCATATGAACGCTCATTAGGTGCAGGCAAGTACATAGTAACAGCATCCAGTAATGGCTGCACTCCTTTGTTCTTCAGTGCACTACCACAGAGTACAGGTACTGCTTTCTGAGCTAGCGTGACTCTGCGGATAGCAGACTGTAACTGCAAAAAGGAATTATCTTCTGTTAACATGTGAACTACAATTTGGCCTTAAATTGCATTGCAGCGATCAGATATTGCTAACAAATCCTCAAAAGTTAAAAAGTACATTTACAACTGTAACTTCACTCATTCAAACTGCTTTCACTGCTTTTCATGAGCTCCAAACCATAAATCCAAATGTTTAGATGCTAAATCACTGCTTTTAAGATTTCTAAACATTTCATGCAGATCTGCACCTGTTCTTGTTTTTCTAACAGTCCTTTTAATTCAGAATGTTGTATCTCCCCATTTTCAACATGCAGTGCCTGAAGATCCAACCAATTCATAGCAGTTGAGATGCTACTTCTGTTAAGAAGAATCAGCAGCTTGTACACAAACTGCACCAAGTCTATCTGGAAATTTCATTCACCTTTCCATAAACTCTTCTGCAGCAGCCTAACTTAAAAAAAGCCCAAACAACAAAACAAAAAACAACAAACCACCAACCACCTTCCTGAACAAAGGTACCCTACTTTTACTCATGCCTAGCATGTCTGAGAATCATAGTTAGCCCATTATCACATAAAATTCATACTAAAGCTTGAATATACTTTGTCCTAAATTCACAGTACTGTAAATTCACTACAAAAGCTAGTGTGATTTTTTTAAAATAAAAAAATACACATCCGCAAAATCATCATCTGCATGTGCCAAAAGGAAGAAAAATGCAGCCCTGAGAATAAGAACTTGCAAGAACTTGTTTATAAATAATGAAATTTAAAAAATACCTTGTCAGCTGGTATTAAGTCTAAATTTTCACTATATTCTCCTAGAACCAGTTCAGCAAATTCATCATCCAGATCTGCAACCTTCAACAGAATATGAATATACATATGGCAGTTTCACAGACAAGTCACAAATCTTAATTATTTAGGATATATAGCTAAACAGAGCAGGAACAAAGCCTTTAAAGACATCAGATCATAAACCCATACCATGGAAAATTATGGAAATGAAGGTTTCAAGGAAGGATGGGGGACAGGGGCAGGAAATAAATCAACTTATAAAGCTGCTGTCAGGTAAAACATCAGTGGGAGAGCTTGTACTTCTCCTCGAGACTGAAAAAACCTGCAGTCATACAGTGACAGCCATGAAGGGTATAACGGAGTGTATTTCAGATGTGCAAACAAGGCGAAGTCTAAAGTATGCAGCAAGTAATCTTTATGAAACAACAAATATAGAGCTGGAAAAACCAGACAAGCCTTCAGGGCATTTTGACCTTCTTCATGTCAAAGGCTTGTAGGTCCAAGAGCTGATCTGGTTTTCAAGCTGTACCACTTAGCTTGACAAATAACTATTCTTTAAACCTCGTTTCATATACACTCTTGCACTGTCACAGACTCGGGACACCCTACGTGCAGCAAGGCATTTTGCCCCTCTAGTGGCTACAATAACCGACGACATGCCGAAATGAATTGCTGATAAAACAATTAGAAGTCTAATCAAGCTGATAGTTACAACATGAGAAAGGACAGCTTTCATTTATTTAAGTGAAAGCGAAGTGTTCAAGATGGCCAGTATTCGAACTACTAAATTTTACAGTGTTTCTGATAAGAAGTGTCCATAGTCTAGAAAGCATATAAAAAAATACTTCACAAACACAAGGTTATTTCAATTATCACACTACTGGTCCACCTCTTCCTGCTTCAGAAAAGGACCAGAAACCAAAGAAAAAAACCCCAACATTGTTCTTACAAACCTTTCTGTCTGACAATACATTTCTGAAGATAAATGGGAGTGTTACTACTCAGCCTCTTAAAACCAGGAAATTTTGAAAAAACATTGTTTATGGGTTTTACTTGAACTCAGAGCAATATAAAATGGATATCTGATTCTGATATTTTAAAGGAATCATAGTGTTATTCAAAGTTGTATGGAGGGCAGCCCTTTCAGCAAAATGGATTGATATCTGAGAGACACAGTTGTTAACCTCCCACATTTTTGCTTATAAAATCATGCATTCAAATGTAATCACTACAACACTTTTAAGCTGTATATAAGCAAACTGAATGTAATAAGGAAAACTTTTTACTTGGAGAGAGGACTTGCTTAGTCTCTCAAGTATAACCAAATCTTCCAGTATCATCATGTCAATTACACAAAATAATGTGGGACCTTAAAATGCCAGTGAAGGGAGAAGAAAAACACTCTGGACAAACTATTTCAAATGTTCTGTACCTTTGAATGTACATCTGTACATTCAACAGGCAAATTATTATTTTACTTCCATTAATCCTTCCATTCTTCACCCCTTCTAAACTGTCAGCTGCGCAAAACCTGGTAGCAAGTAGGTCAAGTTTCTGTTATCTTTCCTAGTTTCAGTAGGACAATATATGCTAAACAAGTATTTATACCGTTCTTTCCTCATCTCTCCCATGGACTTTTTGGATGGATCTGGAACAAGATTTATGGTGTGATTCAGCTGCCTCTCACACAGTATTTAGTGCCACTTTGACCAGCCTGCAACACCCCATCCTGCTTCCAGCTGCCACTCCAGAAAGTTATGGATATCCTGCAGGTTCTGAGTCACATCTACCAGGCCTTGTGTGAGTGCCCCACATATCTTTTGACATCTAAAACAGTACAAGATGCCAAGTTAGCCAACTGACTGTGAAATTTAGCTTTCGTCAGTTCCCTATTTATAAAGCAGGGAGTATTTTCCATTTTACACATGTATTGTACAGCCAGGGAGTCCAATTCTCTATATTCAGCATATTTTGCCACCACATATTAGCATTTACAAGGTGCATTAAGTATCTGACAGATGGAAAGGAAGCGAAGAAAATCTGAAATGAGTTTGATAAGGACAAATGCATAATCTCACACCTAGGACAGAACAAATCCATGTGCTGATACAGAGTGGGGATCAACTGGCTAGCAAACAGCTCTGCAGAAGTCAGCCAGAGGGTCTTGCCGGACAAGTGAGCTTGAGTCAGCAGCATCCCCTTCCAGTGACGAAGGCTAACTGCACACTGGGCTGCACCAGGAACAGTATAGGCCAGGGAGCCTCAAACTTTTTAAACAGGCGGCTGCTTGGTTTCCCCCCCCCCAACCCCCAGCGGAGTGGGGGGGGCAGGGGGGGTCTGTAAATACCGGGGGCCAGACTGAGGACCCTGGGGGGCCGTATCTGGCCTGCGGGCCGTAGTTTGAGGACCGCTGGTATAGCCAGTGGACTGGGGCAAGTGGTTAGTACCCTCTACTCTGCACTTGTGAAGCTGCATCTAAAACACTGCTTCTACGCTCCCCAGTACAAGAGAGACTGACAAAGTGCAGGAAGTCCAACTGAAAACCACTGAGATGGCTGGAGTGCAGCTGGAGGGCCAGAGAGACAGGCCTGTAACTCAGACAGGCTATGGCAGGATGTAAATCCATCTCTTACTACTTGAAATGGGGTGGTGGTGGGCCTGCCTCAGGGACAACAGAGAGTGCCAGATTCTTCTCAGAGGTACACAAGGAAAGACAAAGTACCACTGCTGCAGGTTGCAACCCGGTAAATTCCCTTTGAACAAAAAGAAGTATGTTTCGCTACAAAGATAATCAAGCACTGGGACAGGCTGCCTAGACAGATTGTAACCATCAACCTTAAAGACTTGAAAACTCAAGGGAACAAGGCCTGAGCAACCTGACCTAATGCTGAAGTCAGCTCTGCTTTGAGCAGGTCACTGCACCAGACACCTCCAGAGGTCCCTTTCAGAGGTCCCCTTTTTACAGTTCTAAAAAACAGTGTTAAACATATTATATATTTACTTTAGAACTTTACTTGTTCTATTAAGGTATTTCTGGCATCATGGACTTCTTGGAATAGGTTGGGATCATCAGGCTTCAGCAGCAACTTTCGCTCAAAATTTTTTCCATCATCCAAATCAGAAGTAGATTTCCAAACTATTTGTTCCTTAGTCACAACATCAACCAGTCCTCTGAAGGTCTTGGCTTCCCCAATGGGCAACTGCAAACAGAGTGCTGATTTTAGATAGCTCCAAAAAATGACGAAAGGAATTCCATTCAAAAGAAAGCAAATAAACATTTAATTTCTAGGCTTACCTGTAAAAGCAAAGGTTTCGTCTTCAACTTTTGTTCGATACTTTCAACAGCATATGTAAAACTATATACAAAAAACAGATACTAAGTTACAAAAACTTAATGGCATAATAGGTTTACCATTCCTTATTTACTGCAAAAATTACTCCTACAATTACACAAAAATACACATATGCATAACCAAAGATGTATATAATAAGTATTAACATAACTGGCTTGTCTACACTCAACAGCAAAACTTATTAGATACATTCCATTACAAAGTTTTTATTAATGATTACAATAACAAAATACCTTGCCCTGGTTTTGTCCATCTTGTTCAAGAAGCAAATTCGTGGTATCTGATGTTTGTCCGCTTGTCTCCACACTGTCAGAGTTTGGGCCTAAGGCAAAAGACAAAATGGAAACACTAGTGCCAACAGCTGAACTATACAGTCCCCAATACCGCTGAGGTACTGGGTTCAGAGGACAGAAAGGAACTGTGCTGGGTGTGTTGTGACAATCCCATTGTGAACTTCACATGCAGCTTTGTCTCATCTTACATCTCACCTGCCATCATTCCTCCTCCTTCACTAAGGGCAGACAGGTATACGGTCAAAGGAACACGGGAGAGAAACTAAGCATTACAGGGGATATATACAGAAAAAACTCAGTCATGTAGAGACCTCAGACTTTATTGACAAGCTACTTAAGTGTACCAGGCAAGCATTTCTGTGGCTACATGTACAACTCTAAAAACTACTGTGGTTTTGCTAGTAATCTGTGTACTGCTGAGCCACTTATGATATGCATTGTTATTTGAAAGTTAAAACAGGTACATATGAAAATCAGTTCCGATTCAGAAACAGTCTCTTATCAACATATGGAAATAATGCAAGAATTTCCTACACAGTTTTAGCAAAAACACAAGCAGATCTAATTGTTTTGTTCTTGGGTGTGGTGGGCTGTTACTCAGTTCAGGTTCAGGTTTATATATGACGGCACCTGAATTCTAAGTTAAATAATGTGACTCACACTGATCAAGCATTCTCTCATGCCTCATCTAGGAAAAAGGGATGTCCCATAGAACACCACGATTTCACAACATGTAACTTTTCTACAGGATTGAACATTAAACCATCCCATGCTACGAAGTCAAATTCCACCTTTTCTGCACTATGCCCCAAAGAGCATGTTAAATAGGCTGTTGGGGAGGGAGAAATTCTGGCTCAAATTTACTCATTTTCTACATGAAATCTGAAAATGAGAAATGAACAGATATTTCTTTCCATTGGTACAGGTAGCCAGAGGCATTCAGCTTAATCAATGTGTATAAAGGACAGCAACAAAACAAAAAAACACCAGACTTTAATGGGAATCCCACCTATTTGCCCCTTATTACCATGGATATCCCTGTACAGTACAGAACTTGAAATTAAATGCTCAGCTTCTTGAAGCTGAATTTTGATCAAAGCATCAAAAGAGATAATACTGAGCAACATCTCTGTGCTATCATTATTATTATTTTGGTCTGATTTAAGTCATTACACAGAAAAAAATAAATATCTACCAGTTATTTTTACCTCAACACCAGCTGAAGCATCAAACACCGCTACTGCTCCATCCAGGACTCTCAAGCAACGCTCAACTTCCACTGTAAAGTCCACATGACCTAAAAAACAATCTTCCTTTTACACCATCATAATTCAAACAGGCAACATTAACAGTTTTACATTTTTAAGTTTTACATTACAATTTTTTTTTAAATCATGTCAAAACAGCCCTGTCTTTACCTGCAGAGAAATAACACCCATCAGTCCTTTAAACACAGAAGACTGTTACACTGCAATCCCAGAGCTGAGAGCAATTTAGTGTGGAAATGTCTGAGTTCACTTTAAACAAACTAGATTAGGCACCAGAAAACAAAGCTGAACAGAGCTCAGTATAGGCCTTTTCACTGATGCAATTAAACCAATTAAATATTGCGCTACGACATTCTACGACATCCCACCTCATCTACTCTCCTCTAATAATATGAGTACTGCTAAAGTGTAGTACCTGGGGTGTCAATCAGATTGATTCTGTAGTCCTTCCAGTCAAATGTAACAGCAGCAGACTGAATGGTAATACCACGTTCTCGCTCTTGTACCATAAAATCTGTCACTGTGTCCCCATCATCAACATCTGTGAACAGGAGGCAGGACTACAGTTAGGTACCTAAATTATTCAAAAGCTGAAATTGTCTTGGAATACAGACACTGAGAGAGATTTGGAAACACTGTCCCTTTTATATAAGCTATGAAACTAGTCTTTTTCAGAAAATTGTAATGTCAGCCAATTTACCCAGGCTCCCTTTCCAGGGAACAAATGCTCTGTAAGTCAAAGACAAGCAATTCTAACAACATTTTTGTTGTTCTTAATCATAACTAACACCACAAGAAACTTAAAAACCAAAGCAAAGACCAAAATCACGAACAAACTACAGTTTTAAATAACATGGCTCCACTTACTGTATCAACGTGACTGACATTTTAAAATTTAGTAATTAAAAGGTAATTAAGTTAAAACTAAACTGAAGTCAAAAAAAACCCCAAACAATTAAGATGTTGAGTTTTACTTCTGTTTTTTCTTATTTTCATTAAAAAGAGAAGCAGTTACAAATTTTTAAACAAGCAGGCCACCAAGTTCAACCACTCCACAAGCCTAACATCATCTACCATTCTCATACACAGTAGAGAACAGGAAATTAAATTCAAAAGTCAAGAAGTAGCACAAGCGGAGGCTGCTGTGACCCCTTCAACCTTGACGAAGTTTGTGAGAGTTGTCGAATCAAGGAATTCTTCATGTGCTATGGCTTTCAAAAGAATGGTGACTTTTTGTTAATCTGGTTTCTTTACAGGTTAGGAAAGAACTGAAGGAACAGCTTTACCAGAAAGGCCAATAAGTAGCAATGAAAACATGGAGATAACTCTAATTAAGTGTTAAACAAAACATAATGCACTGAAACTAAAAGAAATATATGAACCTATGACCTCTCAAAATACAAATGCCTTAGAACATAATGGAACGTGCATTAAAATGAAATTTTACAGAGCACAACTTTGGAACAGCTGGCTTTACGCTAAGTGTAGCAACCTCTAACTGCGATGCATGTTACTGCATACTATTAAATCTCTCAAAGCTACTGAAATACAAAAAATACTCCTAACCTCCAAGTGTTCTTATGTATCCAGAATAATACAGCATTCTCTCTGTTGTCGTAGTTTTCCCTGCATCAATGTGGGCCATAATGCCAATGTTTCGGATTCTGCATAAAGTGAAAACATTGCTTTTACTGCGATTTTTTTTTATTCATTGATACTGTTATTTGTATAAACAATTACTACTGACTGAGAATAGCATACCAGATGAATAACATTTTCCCTCTGTTGCATATACAGTATACCTTCTGATACTGAAGCACATTAGTATTGAAATTGTGAAGTCTTGAAGTTTTGATGAGGTAAACAAGAGACAGTCCAAGACTTCTCTGACACCAAAACTCTTACATATTGAAATGTCAGAAGGCTAAAAGTAAGGAAGTACTAATTTTAATTTAGAACATGCACATGACCTATGCACATAATGGGCACGCAACCCCTGACTTTTTATCACATCAGTTCCTCTGACTGCCAGTTACACCCAAAAAATAAGCTAGCATGACATACCTGGATATATGAGGATTAATGACAGAATGTAGAGACTTAATATCTCCTGGAGACAAACAAAACAAAACAACACAACAATCTGTAAGACTGATCCAAATGTAGAAATTATAGATTTTAACAAAACTAAATATATTTCAGACAATTACAGAAAAAAAACGATTTAGAACCACAACTCATGACAATCTGTAATTTTTAACACCTCAGATATGTACATCTACAGATATGTACATGTTCATTTTCAATAAATTTCACTCTCTCTCAGATAAAGATAAATTCTCCAGAACAGCTGTAATTTATAAACAATAGGAAAAAGCCAACACAGAAAAGCATCAGCAGCACAGCAAAATCTTACTGTGCAGGAGCAATAACAAAACATGCCACAGTTCAAGACAATTCTGATGATGACTTTCACCTGAACCAGCTATTAGGTAACAAATTTCAAAAGTCATTTCTTCTTTAAACACTGAAGCTAAGACAGCATAACTCTCAGGGACAAAATGCAAACTGACCTAAGTTAAGAAAACATGGTACTGAGGAGTTTTAAATGCGTATTTTCCTGAAAGATATTTCCTTTCTCATACCCTGTTTAGTTGTAAAATAAGCTGCCAAGCTAAATTTTTATGAAACTAACCATAATTCAGTAAGCCCTGGCAACGCCCCCAGAGAAGGTATCGCTTCCCTTGGCTGACTAGTGTCTCAGCCACTCCTGCAACTGGAGCAAGAGAAGGTTCCAGAAGTCCTGGAACTAAGGCCAATAAATAGGGGCATGTGCAAGCCTCTGGGGTGCTCTCCATACTGAACACCCCTGTTGGCAGGTCTGGGGCTGGATCCAGGACTGGTGATCTCCCTCCCTCTTTAGCTCTAGCTTCTGAGTCACTCTCCCCTGCCTGCAGGTGGGATGTGACAATTCTAGCACGCTTCACAACTCACCTGACTTCTTATACATCTGTATCTTTTCTTTCTCTTATTTTCTAAAGGCTTTATACCATACATCTACTGAGAAAAGAGCAGCAATACGAAACACCTCTTTCCAGTCCCTGAACCTTTTAACTGTTCTGTTTGTGCTTCAGACACCAAATTCTATAAATAATGACCAAAAGATAAACAATAAAACACAATTTAGAAAGTATTCTCACTCATTTTTAGAGTAATCTTTACTATTACGAAAATAAACTTATACCTGGTGGAGAACTGTACTTTCTTAGACTGCAGTCTTGCCATGTTACGCTTACGAGTCTCATTTTTGTCTTGCTGAAACACACACGCTTAAAAGGAAAAAAAACACAAACCCATACAGAATACTTATCACTATAAATAATTACTTCGTAGCTACATTTTTGCCAGCTGTAAAAAACTAAACTGAAAAAAATATCTACAGGAACAGATACTGTTGTTGGGTATTTATATAAGCTCAAAATACCAGCAATTTGGAAACAAGAAGCATGAAGTTGGTAGCACCGTGGTTTAAATCAAGTCCAATCCCAATGTTATTTGGGAAGTCCAGTAAAAATCTGTGATGGCACTAAAACATGCTGTCAGTAGCCACAATATTTTAAATAAGTCCAGTGATTTGTGTCAATAATATAACTTTAACAATGACAAGTGTTAGGTAATTAGAATCGCAGAACACTAAAAAAGGTTTACAGAAAAATTACAAATCCAACTTTCAAATTCTGACTATGTGAAGTCCAGTTCCAACATGAAATTATATCTTCAGTTCAGATTACTGAATTGTAAACCAAAACCAACAAAAGTGTGTTTACTCTGAGTAACCAAACTACTTCTTTTGCTCACAGTGGCAGTATCAAAATTTGAGGAAAGAGTTTACCTCATTGCACAGACTTGATGACTTGAATGCGTTCACCGAAAATTTCCTCACAAACCTCAACATTCTGACTCCTGTACCTAAATCTGTTCCCTGCCAAGACAGGTAAGGAAACATTGTACAAAACATTTACATGGAAGTAATATAGCTACCGGTCATAAACAAGTCATGAAACTTTGCTATTTTTCAAGTTAGATCAGGTTACTATTCTTCACATTGCTGCTTTGCAGGTTAAATCGGTGTCAGATCTGTAAAAAATGTTATTAAGCCCTAAAAATGCCGCTTAATGCATGCCCACAAACACTAAATATATTTCTCAAAGAAATCTGTGAACAATAAAGCTGCAAATTCACCATCGGAGTTTACACTCGCGCTCAGATGAGCTCCAGGGTATCGATTACCAATCACTGGAGCATAAACAGGTCTCCCGATTTTGGAGGAGGAAAGGGGGCAGGGAGAAGCACGTATTTGGGATAGAAACAACACAAAATATTAAATACTATGCGCTTTCAAGCGCTGCCAAAACCACTGCGACACAGAGGCCAAGTGCGAAAGTTTCAGGAATAATCCTAGCCGGCTGCGCTTTTTTTACGGAGGCGATGTCCAGCTCTAGCGACCTTACGCTCCGCGGCAGTTTCGCGGCGAAGGAAGGCGCCTGCGTGCAGGCCGCGCTCCGGCCCCCGCCGCCGCGCCGAGCGGGCGGGAGCGGCGCCCTCACGCTGCCCCTGACGAGCCGACGAGCCCCGCCGCCGCCTCGGCGGCCGCTCCGCAAACCGGCGCTGCCCTCCCTGCCGTGCTGCGAGCCGCCGGCACGTTACACCGCCGGCGCCCGCGTTACCTTCTGCCTCCGGATGAAGAGTTTTAACGCGACCACGCTTGGGCGGTCGCTTTGGGCCCAGACCGGGCGCCGGCCGCGACGGCCACCATGCCGCCGGAAGGCGCGCTCCTTTTTCCCTTCCCCCCCAGCCCCGGCACCTAGCCGCCCTCCCGCCGTTCCGCCTTCCCGCCCCCACCTGACAGACCCAGGCGGCAAGACAAGACCCTCTCCTTCGATCTTTCCCCCTTCGTTTTTCCGCTCTTCGCGGCCCCGCCAAGTCGGAACAGCCGCCCTTGGGGGACGCGGACCGTCGCCCCCTCGCCGGCAGGAAACAAAGTGCCGCGGGGGAGCGTTTCCAGCCGGGGCCGCTTCTCGGGCGGCCCGCCCTTTTCGCCGAGGAGGAGGCGTCTGCGTGGAGGCGTCGGTGGAGCGTGGGGAGACGCCGCGGGGCCTCCGCCATGGTAAGGGCCGGGGTGGCGGGGTGGCATGGGGGCGGTGGGGGACGGGGAAGGGGGTGAAGGCGGCCGAGGGGGCCCCGCGGTCGGGCTGCGGCCCCCGTCGGGCCCCTACCATGTGTCCCAGCGGCGCCGGGCCTCGGCCGCTGCTGCCCGCTCACCGCGCTGCCTTGTGCCCTCAGCCGCAGAACGAGTACATCGAGCTCCACCGCAAGCGCTATGGGTACCGCCTGGACTACCACGAGAAGAGGAGGAAGAAGGAGGGACGCGAGGCTCACGAGCGGTCCCGGAAAGCCAAGAAGATGATCGGGCTGAAGGCCAAGCTCTACCACAAACAGCGGCATGCTGAGAAGATACAGATGAAGAAGACGTGAGTACCCGCCGCTTCTGTGGCGCCGTCCAGTCATCCTGACAGCTGAAGGATGAGATGAGACGTTTCAAAGAGCTACTCATTACTTGGAAAAGTTCTGCTTCTAAACAGCACTCGGGTTGTAGGAGGGTGTGGGTTTTACCTCAGCGAAGACATTTCTGATTTCCTCAGTGGATAATTCTGCTCCTAAAAGCCATCCATAAGATAATGCGTTAATTAGCAATAGCAGTGACTAATGTAGTTATGACACAAACATGAATGCATTTACTTAGGTCTTTTACATCAACTGATGTATTAGTGTAGCAGGAGGCAGCAGGCATTCTCACAACAGTGTTAATAGGAACAGTACAGTAACGTATGCAGTATTTGGGCAGAACATGAAGCTTGTATTCCAGGATAATTGCAGCATAGGTAAACAAAAGCATTTTTCTGAAAATCTCTTGTTCAGAAACTGAAATCAAAGCTGTTAATGGTATTCTCTTTTATCCACCGTGGTGTTCTTGTTGTTTTCCAAGTGTAGATAGTTATTTTCCTCTGCTACTTGTTAAAGTATTTGGCTTGTTAAACAGACCTACAAACTAGTTATTTCCCCCTAAATAGCCTCAAAATTAACAAAACACAACCTCTTTTATGCACATGTGTTCCTGGTATTTGTACATGCTGCCATCAAATCGTGGAAGAGTAGTAGTTTGTTTTTTGTCAGAGGAAAATTTCTATCTCTCAAAGTGCTTGGCTACTTGTTTTAAGTCATTCAGAAATCCTTGAAAGTTGCATGTCTTGTGTTCTTGCCTTGTTGTGAATTGGCAAGCTTTTATGCGCTGTGCAGCCTGTCAGTTGTTACATTAAGTGAAACTACTGGTTTACCTTGAAAATTATTTAGGATTATTCCTCAAATATAAGCATGTACTTGTTTACAAATATTTCTTAAAACTTTGAGCAGACATGAGCTAAGTTAAAATACATAAACACGAACCTTTCTTTTTTTTTTTCCCCCCTGCTTTTAATACTGGTTTTCTTTCCTTGCAGCATTAAAATGCATGAAAAGAGAAACACAAAGAAAAAGAATGATGAAAAAACACCTAAAGGAGCTGTACCAGCATACCTGCTGGACAGAGAAGGCCAGTCCCGGGCTAAGGTTCTCTCTAACATGATCAAGCAGAAAAGAAAAGAAAAAGCCGTAAGTAATTGTATTAAAATTCAGATACTTACAATTACTTGTGACAGTGACCACTTTGTGTTGCTGATGCTCAGGTGTCTTATAGCCTAAGTAAAACCTGAATCCTTGAGTAACTGAGTAATCTAGGACAAAGTAAGCAGATGCAATATCTTGATTTTCATAACTTGTAATTGCTAGTTAAAATAAGTAGCTATGAGTTATATAAAAAGTATGTTTACCACTACACTCTACATAAATTTTATTTTATGTTTTGGTTGTCCCTTTTCATTCAGCAATGCAGCATGTAAGATTACTGACTTTTTTTTCCTCACCTCTTCCAGGGGAAATGGGAGGTTCCTGTGCCAAAGGTCCGTGCACAAGGAGAAACAGAAGTTTTAAAAGTGATACGTACAGGAAAGAGAAAGAAGAAGGCCTGGAAGAGAATGGTTACAAAAGTTTGTTTTGTTGGAGATGGCTTTACGAGGAAGCCTCCTAAATACGAGCGATTCATTCGACCAATGGTAATGTTCTCCAGCCTTGAAGAATATTGAAGTAACGATTATTTTTACTTACTACTTTGAGTTTCTGTGGTGAGGAAACTTTCTTCTGTGATAATGCACTTGATTACTACTGATGCAGAACATTCCTTTTAGTTCCCTTGCAGAAACCTAAACTTCTACTAACTTGAGGGTGGGGAGATGCCCCTGCAGTCACAGTCTCTGTTGAAATCTCTGCTCTTACACCCATAACTGAGATGGTGCCAGTAAGTTAGAGCTACGAGTTGTCTAATTAGCATGGGAATGTCTCTAGCAAAAGCACTTCGAATAGGTTTTAAAGTTGGAGGCTTCTGTTTCAAGCTACTGTGATTCTGTAAGCTGCAGAAGCCAACTTTGTTGTAGGAACTCATGAACTCCCTCCTCCTGGCCTGTTAAATAAGCTTGCAGCACAGTTCAGACCGTAGGCAAGGGGAGTGCTGTGCTGTGTTCTTACACAGCTGCAGGAACAGTGCCTGAACTCTAGCAGCCTGGCAGTGCACAGGAGATAAAACTAGATTCACTAAGACTGTGTAATTTTTCTGTGAATAGCTGTTCCTGTTTCCTCACAGGAATCAACAGAATCACTACGCAGGCTGTGTGTTGGATCGTACTTCATTACTAGTTCAACTAGTTCAATTACTAGGTCTTACACAGAAGCCTTGGATAGATTTTTATTGACACAGAGAAGTTTATGGTACTTGATGGTAAAGTACCCTTTATGAAGCACAGGTCATTAGATGGAAGGTGCTGTAAGAGATGGGTATTTAATATTTCACAATATGTGAAGTGTTTTTCTGTTTTACAAGAAAAAAGGAAAAATTCATAGTCTTAAAAACTAGTAGCACTGTTAAATGTGTTACCATAAATGTCTTATTTCTTCATGAAACAGAAGCCATCTGAGGTAACAAGTATTCTTGTACAAGTATTAAGAATTGACGTCCTGAATATATGCGTGGAAAGCTTTATCTTGCCACTAATCAGGTTTTTAAGCAAACCTGGCATTATGTAGTAGGCATTCAGTATTCAGTATTCGAAGTTGTTTCATTTTTCCCAGTGTCTCAAAACATCTAAAGCTGAGGACATAATGCTTAAAGTGTTAAACTAGATTAGTCATGAGGGCTTAAAGCAAATATTAACTCATTCTGTCACTCCTTATACAACAGGGCTTACGTTTCAAGAAGGCACATGTGACACATCCTGAACTTAAAGCTACATTTTGCCTACCTATCCTTGGTGTAAAGAAGAATCCTTCTTCTCCTTTGTACACAACACTGGGTGTAATTACCAAGGGTACTGTCATTGAAGTGAACGTGAGTGAGCTTGGCCTTGTGACACAAGGGGGCAAAGTCATCTGGGGTAAGTAGTTAAGCTAGCTGCTTTTAAAAGTTTTCAGTCTTCATTGCCTGAGGTATTGTTAAGACAACATCCTATAGTCATAATTGATCCATTGTTAAATGTTAGGTTTGGGCTGTAGCAGAAGCAACTACTGGGCAACTCTAAAAATGCAAGTTTTCCGTGTTAATCTTAGGCTTTCTGTTTACACTTTCAAAATCAAATTAGGTGAAGTTCAGAACAAAGATTCAGTTTGTTTGCCTGTGTCTCAGATTAAGCAATGCTACAAGTCTAAAGACCTATCCACGTGAACAATGAACAACTGTATTATGTTTTTAGTGGAAGTTCTGTGTAGAAGCTTCTTTGTAGGATTAGGCTGACTTCTTTTAACAGAGGGGTTGACATAGACAATAGCAGGACCTCTGATGTTATTTTTTTGTTCACCCAGAACTCTAAATGGTCCATTTATAAAAAGCAACCTGCAAAAAGTTATTTTGAGAACTTAAGTTTTGCAGCTCAGCAGAAGATAGATACAGATTTCAAAATGCATTTCAATTTTGGAACAGGAATTCCCTACACTTAAGAGACTTGTGGATTGAACTTGCAAACATAGAAAAATCTAATTAATTATATGAACTACTTCAAGCTTTTGTAGACATTTAATTCTCTTTTCTCTCTAGGGAAATATGCACAAGTAACAAACAATCCAGAAAATGATGGCTGTATTAATGCAGTTCTACTTGTTTAAGTTGTGTTTGATACTAAGCATCGGACGTGGGCTCCTGCAAAATCAGTGGTTTCAACAAGTTTGCAAGATCTCCGGAACTGTCAACCATTCAAGACCATTGACCCCAGAGGCTGGTGAGGAACTTAAACATGCCAGAAGTGACTGCTCAGGTTTTAATATGTATTATGTTTGCTCAGCTGAACGATGTCCAAATAAAGTGTTTCAGTTTTCATGTTTTGCTGATGTGGTATGGATTTGATTAAAATTTGTTTTTTTCACAGTGTTTTCACAGTAGTTTTTTGGCTTAGATATATTGTGTAAAAGCTTAATTCAGCTCACACTCTACTGATGGGAGATACAGCCACTGTTTCCCGTGATGGCTGCTGTAACAGCTAAAGGTGCAGAAGAACATGCTAACTCGGGAGCTGGAAGAATGCAGCTAGAATCTTACTGCAGACTGACAACAGAAATTAAGCACTCAGTTTGATACTTGCCTCTGTAGAAGCATGGATGTGAGAACGTATTAGGAGCATGGGGCTGCAGGATGGGAAGATAACTAGGAGGGCAGCTATTCTCTTCAACCCCGTCATCCTGCCTTACCTCATGTCTTTCTCCCCTTTGCTTCCATGACTGCATTAATGGAAAGAATAAGGACTGGAGAGTGTAGCACTGTAGTCCCAGCAAGAAAAGAACAGTTTCAGAAGTTTACATTGGGGTTTAAGATGTGAAATTTGAGAATAGTGTGATAGGCCTGATACTACAACTACTTGTAGATATTTTGGTGACTTTAAGAAACATTCAAGAAAAACTAAAGGTGACAAGCATCAACTGATCAATATATATTAAGGTTTTGTCCTTGAAATACAAGAAACAAAAGCTGCTTCTAAGGTGGAGCCTTTCAGCAATCCTGTATGTAACTACACCAGTAATATAATCAATCAAGAATTTGGTGGTAAACAAACAGCACAATCTATCACTACAAATAAACATCCTCGCCATTTTATATTCCTACTCTTAAAACAGTACTTCACTTCAAGCCAAGGAGCTTTTAACACAAAATCCAAGTCAAACCCATATAAGCTGTCTCCAGTTGATGAGGGCACTCCTATCTCTCAACACTGTAAGAAGGAAACTTTTAAACAAAATGCTTAACATATTTCAGAAGCCAGAATGTAAATAGGAGTGCATGGGTGTGGTGGTGTGCCTTCCCCCCACCCCCACCCGAGCTTTGTTTCAGTGGCAGTGCTCAAGTAGCAACTGCCTGAGGCTGTCAAAATGGATGTGTCTTGGAAGTGGATGTGTCCGGTTGTGATGGCTGTATCTGACTCAAAGTGGATTCCAGAGAGACAAGTAACAACAGGAGCCAAGGGCTAATTTGAACAGTGCGCCCACCTAGCAGTGCCAGTCAAGGTCCGAGTCAAGCCAAGTCTGAAAGAAACGAACATCTGTAATCAGAATGCAAATATGACTATTAGTCAATTATCTTACTCCATTAAATAGTGAACAGCCCAAAGCCCGTTGAGCCCTCCTGCATGGCAGCAGGCTGCATGCCAGAATCTCCCCTTGGGTAGGGGCGCCCCTCAAGGTTACTCCCTGGGGCTGCACAGATGATTGGCAAGTGATTAATAGCATGACAGAACTTCGAAATCTTAGCTAAGTGGTATAAGGGATTGATTGTGCACATGTAATATTTTAGACATAAACTGTTGATTAAGGCTGAGACTAAGCCTGGATCCAGGTGCACCTAAACTGCCTGCTGAGAAGTTCAGAGCACAAGGGGGTCCTTTCTGAACCTCAACTCAATGGGAGGGTCTCCCTGACAGTTTTGTCTGACCTGTCTTCTGTGCAGTAAATAATAAGGTGTACCTTGCCATCAAATCTTGTTAAACCACTGTTGCATTTACTATCAAACCATTAAATAAATAAATAAATAAAACCACTGTTTTATACCAATAAACATATTGCTGCTTCTCTTTTACGAGCGAAGTGCGTCATCCTCCATCTGTGACAGTGGGGGTTTTTTTGCATTAACAAAAGTCTAAGCTAGAGGTGGTCACATGCAATAAGCAGGTTGAGTAGCAGATTATAGAATCACTGTTAGTGTAGTTACGGTTGGAAGGGACTCGAGATGGTGTAGTGCAAGCCCCCTGCTGAAAGCAGGGTCAGCTACAGCAGGTGTCCAAGGGCCACATCCAGTCAGGTTTTGAGTTTCTCCAAGGACAGAAACTCCACCACGTCTCTGGGCAACCTGGTTTGGTGTTTGACCACTCTTAGAGTTTAAAATGTTTTATATTTAAATAGAATTTCCTATATCCCAGTTTGTGCACACAGCCTCTTGTCCTGTCACTGGGCCCCACTGAGAAGACTCTTGCTCCACCTTCTTATACCCACCCCCCATATTTATACACAAGGTAAGATCCTCCTGAGCTTTCTTTTCTTCAGGCTGAAGAATTGCAGCTCTCACCCTCTTGTATGACAGTTGCTTTAATCCCTCAATCATCTTCCTGACCAGGTCATGTTTTAGACCGTGAACTCTGGCCAGGAAGTCAAGCTAGCTGCTTTTGTACCGGCTTTCAAACTTCTCTTACACTATCTGACAGAGACAAAACAGATAAGCCTCTGTTTTAAGTTCTTGTTGCTTTACCCTTTACTGCACATTAACAAATAACATGAACAGAATAATTTTCTACAGCTGTCTCAAGAACATCACTACATTTTGTGCTCAAAATACATGACTTGTTGGCTGAATAACACAATTGTTGCACATAAAATGTTTTAATACACCACACTGTAGGGAGCTGGTTACAGCATTTCTAGTTGGCTTGTCTGCAGCAAACTACACCAGTAACTGCTAAGTTTACATCATCTTGCATAGGTCGTATAAACAGCAGAATGCATGCTGTAACATTCAGAAGAGCCTATTCTGCACCCTTTTTCATAAAAGTCTTACACATAAGCTAATTAAGTACAGGAAATTATTTTAATTAATAGAAGATTTTTCCATTAATAATCTTTGACCTTTTAAAGCTCCTTGGTAGCAGGTTGTAACATTATGCTAGTTCTAGTGAACTGAACCACTTTAAAACATTCTTCCTGTACAGCAGAAAGGACTCAAATACTAAAACCCAAGAAAAAAATAATCACAAAATATAAGTTTAATTACTACTTCAAAATATTCCAAAAGCAGCCAAGACAGTACTAAAAAAAGGAAATCTATCACTGTAGCAAGACTTAAGTACAATACTCTAGAATAGCAATACATCTTCAATAAACAGAGTATCACTAGTTTAGAAAACATCTAACAACGCGTTTGTGAACAGAAATCTAGAGGTGTATCATCCTGCAAATAAAATTTTAGAATGGTCATGTAAAGCAGAGAAGCTGAAACTTAGGCCTATTTGTTGCTATGTTTAACTTGGTGCTGATGACACTGTCAATTATCAATTTGATTACAGACATCTACAAATGAAATGGTATTTAAAAAGCAATAAACAAGGGTCAGACATAATTTCAGGTAAGTTAAAAGCACATTTGAAATAAAACATGTACGTTTTCATGTAAAGTGCTATGAAGCATGAGAACAGCAAACAAGAATTCTGCATGAAATGAAAACAGACCAAAAAAGAATGGGGGAGAAGCAAATCAAATCCTGTTAACAAGCAGTACAAGAAACACATTTGAACAAATGTTGGATTCAAACACAAAACAATTTATCATTGAAGTGCAGTGCTCAAGTTACAAATGAATGTTCTTTAAACTCTATTCCTAAACTATATAAAGCTCAAAAATAATACTGCTTGCTTTCACTGTACACATGTAGATCTACAGCATGTTGTAATAGAATTTGGTACAAACTTGTATAAAGTTGATGTTTTAATCATTGGTTGCTGGTGCAGTAAGATCTTAAAAATCTTTTAAGTATTTCATTGTAATAAGACAGACAGGTAGCAGACCAAAAAAAATTGCCCAAGCCTAAAAACCACTGGTTTTCCCAAGGTAAAACACTTCAGTCAATACAACTGCCAGGTAAGTTCCCTTGCATCAATGTAAAAGAAGGTATAGACTATTAAACTGCTGTTCCAATGGGACAGTCAGTACAGCAATAAAAACTATTATTTAAAATCACTGTTAAGATTTTGCTACAGTCTTTACTGCAAGACGATTGATGCCAAAGAAGTTGTTACAGAAATAAATGATGCCCTTTAGTTCAAAGTACTGCTGTGATCACAATTAGAACAGTGTCGAGTTTTCAAGAGTGTACCGGTTATCAGAATTGCTAAATGCATCCCAACTGTCCACATTCTTTACCAAACTGGCTATCAGCTACCATTTCAAGTACCCCACATCTACAGAGGTATCTACTTAAGAGCATACTTAAAGATATGAATATTTAAAGATGTTTAGTATTTAAAACTGACTCACTGAAATGAGATCAGAAATCTGATTGTTCTCAGTAGAAAACAAGACCGTCCCAATCTAATAATCTTGTTGTAATATTTACGTGTTCAGTATGCAAATGTATTAAAAGAAAGATACTAATGGTATCAGTTCCAATTTAACCATGAAAAGTAAAAGCCAGATGACTGACATTACCTTCTCAGAAACACAGTTTTCCAACCTCACAGAGAACACAAGTGATAACCACACTTCTCAAAAATCCACCCAGAAGTAATTGAAATAACTGGGACTTGGTTTTCATAAGCAAAAGAACCCTTAACTTTTTGGAAGTGGATATATTTATATCAATTTGATGAGAAACAGCTGAAGGAGGAATGTGAAATGATCCAAGGAACTGATAAGGCTAACAGAACACAGACACAGTGACCCTGAAGAGTCCAGCAGAACACAGTGACCCTCAGGAGTCAATGCTGTGGAACTAGGATAAAAAAAAAACATTTGCAGACCCACAAATTGCTCAGACAAACTACCCAAAAGCAACCTGTCCTCATCATAATATAATCATAACAGTAAAAGTATTCCCCTTGAGGCAGAAACTTTGAAAAAGTAGCCACCCTGAACCTCTGGAGCATGTGCATTGTACATAAGGTAAAAAGTTATAGCCGATCATGTTGTACAACTCGTGTTTGTTGAACTGTATGTAAACCTCCTAAAACCAGGAAAAGGTGCGCTAGCTTTGCTGATTTACCGCTCAGCACCCATCTCTGTGCAGGCATAAAATAAACAAATGTCTCAGCTCTGTGTGTTAATCAGCTTTTGCATACTGGCCGAAGAACCCTCATTTTGGGACGTTTTTGGTGATCCAGATGAGACAGCCATAAGGCCTTGCCTGGATTGTCTTCCCATCCCCAACAGCGGACCAGACCGGACAGAGCTCCAGCATGCGCCACCCTACTGACTGGGGACTCCTCCAGATGCTCTCTAAAGTCAAGGTGACAAGTGACTCAAAGATAATTTGTAATTTGCAAACAGAGATATTTGCATAAGGGCAAAAGGGGGTGAATTACTTACAAGTAAGTGTAAAATTTAATTATAAATTAGATTGCTTCTGTGGAAGATTAGGTCACATGTAGAGGCTTGGCAGGAGTGCCCTAATTGGCCAGGGAGTCAGAGATGAGTGCACACAAGGGAATTACCGACCTGGGGAGGGTGGGCAATGAGACCCAACAAATCTGAGTACTGGGTTGAAATGGGATCAGGCCAACCCATAATTACACTCTGTAGTCCTTTGGGTTGTATTTTGAAACATCGGAGTAAGTTTGGGGGTGATACGATGACTACAGATAAAGAGATACTGTAATGACTAGTGGCCAAACTATAAATTGGACGATGATGAACAGGGGGCCAGAAAATGGGTCTTTATAATTTAACACCATATTACAATTCATACTCTTTTTTTCATTGAGGGGGGAAGCGGGACAAAGTGCCTTTTACTGATACCTTTATGACTTTGTACAGAGAACTAGATATTCAGAAGTGCCAGCTGGGGGGGAGATATATTGATGCTGTGCGGGCCAGAAAAGGAGTGTATGTGGAGACGCATGTATATGCAGTAAGAATGGGACTGTATGTTGTAGTGGGGAGGAACCAGAGGATGTACAACTGCTGGTGCCCACAGCCCCACTCCTACAGGGTACAAATTCAGAAAAATCACCATTATTTCAAAAAACAAAACAGATGTGTGATAAAAATTTTAGTCCTGTTCCTAGCAGGACCAGGGGGCAAACCCAATGAATGAGTCAAGCACCTCTGAGATAAGCAGTGGGGGTGGAGGGCTTACAAGTTTTTGTACATGCCGTTTACGACCTCTTATTTATTGAGCTGGAAACTGTCAGTTCTTACTAGGAAAACCCTGACAGAATGTGCTCGCTTTTGGGAACTACAACATTGATGCATAATCCCTATATAAGGTGAGACAGGGTCCTAAAGAAAGTCCATCAGATTTTTATGAAAGTTTTTGGCTACCACACACAAAGTAGATAGATTTAAATCCAGATGAGGAAGCTAAATCAGAAAATGTTTAACATGTTATTCATTGGACAACCATCACAAGAAAAAAAGTTGCAGAAGGTTGACAGGACAGGAGGAATGGTCTATCTTGCAGTTGATAGAGGGAGCATATGAAGCGTGTAAAAACCTAGAGGAGAAAACAGATCAAGAACAGACTAGGATGAAATTGCAGACATCTATATTGGCAGCAGCTGTAACCGACACTGCTACAGGTAACAGAGGAACAGGTAGAGGAAGAAAAGGGGAAGAGAAAGAAGGGGGTTGGGAAGAAATCTGCAAGGTCAACAGAAAAACTAATGTCCCCACAGGGCAGGCAAAAGCAAAATCAGTCAGGAAGCACTGATCACGTTGGAGGGTTCAGATAACAAATGGAGACCAGGCAAGAACACTTAAGGCCTCCCCAGCTGATCCCCTGTTCCAGTAAAGCTGGGGAATGATACCATAGATTTTTTAGTAAGACAGTGGGGCCACCCACTCAGTTGCAACAAGTTGTAAAGAGCATCTCAGTAAAACTACGATCCCAATTGTGGGGGCAACAAGAAAAAGGACTTTACAGCTGTTCTTACAACCTATGGAATGTATGATTAGAAATACTAAACTAATTCACAAGTCTCTATATATGCCAGAATGCCCCCTCCCTTTATAGGATGAGACTCACTATGCAAATTGAATGCTCAAATAATTTTCTCTGAGAACTCCATACAGCTCCATATCCCACCTAATAAGGCTTGGCAAGCTCAAGTTTGTTTGCTGACGGATAAAAGTTCAGAGGAGCTTGAAGAGAACATCCCAGATGGTGTATTGAATATGGCAATTCCTCTGGGTATGGGCTTCAAAGATACCAGGTAAAGCAAAAAATTAATTAAAATGGAACTGAAACCAGGAGTAAGACTGGTAAGAGTAATAATTTACTAGATTGGAAATATGTAAAAGATCTGAGCCTCTGAAAAATACTTTTGTACTGTATAGACCGCTTAGAGAATGTCAGTCTGAGTTCCATACACCAGTTCCGTCCATAAGGAAACCTCACTCTCAAGAATATTGACTAGTACAGGATCTAAGAGTAATAAACCAAGTAACAAAAGATACACATCCCACTGTACCAAATCCTTACACCTTGCTGGTCTCGGTACCTGAAACCAATGCTTATTTTACTATGCTGGATCTGAAAGATGTTTTCTTTTGCATTCTGGTGGATGAGTGTTTTCACCTTTGAACAGGGAAACCTTTCTACAAGAAGGCAGACACAGTTATGTTGGACTGTTCTGATACCAGCAGTGCCAGAGGGTTAATGTATAACCTTAGCATATGTATATCCTCAGTATATGTACAGCCTTAGTATAATTATTAGATTGTAATCAAGAAGTCCTTGTACTACTGTAATTGTTAAGATAGTCATCAAGAAGACGTGGTATTGAATGGACAAGATTTATGATCTAACTTGAAAGGAACACCTAGAATGAAAGAAAAAAACGACTGAATCTCACGGAAACCTAGCAGGTTTTGCCAAGCAACATCATAAAAGGATGAAGATGACCGGGTCATGAAGTATTTAGACATTAATTTGGGTTGCAAAAGCAGCCCTTTGACTCAATTCAGAAGAAACTATGCATGTGCAAAAGGAGAGAATTACTGTAAATGAATCCAGGGAAGATAACTGAGTATGTACGTGACTTTGAATAATTTAATGCATATGTATGATTATACAGAATATAAGGAACAAGTATTTGAGTATAAGGTGAGCCCATTACCTGTGCTCCCAGCGCCATAATAAATAATGCTGCTTTTTAAACTTCAAAACAAGTCTCAGTTTCTGTGACTGGTCTTTCAGCAACACTTCCTCAAGGATTTAAAGACAGCCCTACTTTATTAAGTGAGCCATTGGCTGAAGCATAAGAGCAGTGGTGAAGAGGTAGTAACAATGCTACTCTTTTACAGTACATGGACACCATTTTGATTGGAGTTGACACTGAACAAATCTGCATGGAAGCAACGATAAGCTTATTGAACTTTTTGGGACTAACAGGATACTGAGGACTAGCAGGATACTGAGTTTTTAAAAGGCAAGCTCAGAAAACAGAAGTTATTGTTTAAGGGCTCTGGAAATCGGGAAGATCAAAGTTAATATTTATATGGGCTCTAAATATGCCTTTGAGGTTCTACATGCTCACAGAGCTATTTGGAAAGAATGAGGACTAATGAACTTCCAAGGATAATGTTATGAAGTGTGGACAGATCCTAAAACTATCCAAGCAACATTGAAACCAAAAAAGTAGGCATAATCCACTGCAGAGGCCATTAGAAAGGACTGGGAGAATTAATTCAGGGAAGTACAAAAACTGATTTCACTGCAAGAAGGGCAGCCTTGCATGAATAGGTAATTGGAGCCCTAACACCAGACAGAAAATTAACATGAAACCTCTCCGGCACTCAGAAGGAAAACCAATTGGCAGAAAACATAAAATGCTCAAAGAATATGGAAGGATGGTGGGCAACTCTGAACCAAAAAGCCCTCACTACAGCCAAAATGATGAAAATTTTCCTCAAGAAGTAACATCAAGAACCTCACATGGGAGCTGATGCTATGTTAGGTGGCACCAAGAGGTATGCCACAGGGCCAAAAGTTCGGTAAGCACAGACACAACAGTTAGGAGATGCTAGATTTGCTCCACAAATAACCCCAAGATCCACAGGAAGCCACCAGCAGGCAAATTAAAAAGGGGCATAAGCTCTGGAGAATACTGGCCGAGACTTCTCTGAGTTACCAATATGTGGACAATGTAAAGTACCTGCTTGTCCTAATAGATACATTTTCTGGATGGCCAGAAGCTTTCACTTGCCGCAACAACTGGGCTGTGGCAGTGGTTAAAATCTTTAAAAAGTAATCTCTAGGTTTGGAATCCCTGAAAGTTTAATCCCTGACAATGGACCTCAATTTTATTTCAAAAGTAGCCCAGTGAATGTAAAGAATTCTCCAGTTTAAATGGGATCTACATACCCCTGGGAGGCCACAGTCTAGTGGAAAGTAGAAAGGATGAATTAAACCCTTGAAAGGCAAATTTCAAAGTTCTGTCAGGAAACCCAACTTAAACAGGTAGACATCTTAACAACTGCCTTAGCCAGGGTCAGAATTACCACCCAAGTAAGCGAAGAAGGAAGCCCTTTTCAAGTATTTTATAGAAAACCATACCCAGTTAGTAATATAAAAATTGGAGCAGCTAGATGCATATCAAGGGAGAAGGAATAATGTAGGATACTTGCTGTCTAAGTGTTATCATCTTTATACAGTAAAAGCAGCTCCCTCACTCAATCATGGACATTAATCCCCATAGGACCATTAAAAATAAAACTGACTAAGACTAATGAAAAACCAGATTCTTAAATTGAAAAACTGTTCATACTCATGTAAGATTAGCCCTTATTTAAGATATATTTTGAATGTGAAGAGCAGGGACCTAGAGATGAATGGATTTTACATCTTATTGTTGATCTTATCTAGACTTGAAATAACTAATACTAACTTGATTTTACAGCTTATACAACTTTAGAAGAAATCTCAATGTAACCCAGATCACTACTTGTTTGCCTACTTCAAAGTCTGCTGAATCACCTGTGCTGAGGAATCCTCACAACAATATAGGAAAATATGTGATAAAGTGGACCTAATTTAATAAAGCGGTCTTTGGTCTCAACAATCACAACACAATGATGGTAGGATTAGAGAGAATACATAAAGACATTGTAATAGAAGACAGATTAATAGGATATATCAGAAAATATATCTAAGTCTCAAAGAGGTGAATTGATAAGCAGCTGAAGGAGGAATGTGAAATAATCTAAGGAACTGATAAGGCTAACAATACAGACAGAAGACAGTGACCCTCAAGAGTCAATGCTGTGGAACTAGGATAAGAAAAACATGTGCAGACCCACTAATTGCTCAAACTACCCAAAAGCAACCTGTCCTCATCATAATATAATCATAACAGTAAAAGTATTCCCCTTGAGGCAGAAACTTTGAAAAAGTAGCCACCCTGAACCTCTGGAGCATGTGCATTGTACATAGCAAGGTAAAAAGTTATAGCCGATCATGTTGTACAACTCGTGTTTGTTGAACTGTATGTAAACCTCCTAAAACCAGGAAAAGGTGCGCTAGCTTTGCTGATTTACCGCTCAGCGCCCATCTCTGCAGACATGAAATAAATTTCTCAACTCTGCATGTTGATCTGCTTTTGCACACTGGGTGAATAACCCTCATTTTGCAACAATGAATTGAAGTACTCAGCAGACAAATGTTTAGTAAATCTTGCTCTAAAAATGGAAGACAAGTCACAATATACTGTATGCAACCACCCTTTAAGCTACTAGCCCACAACACCCCCAAATTCTTAGCAATGCAAGAGGTGTTTTCTAGCAATTTTTTTTAACACAATAAATCTTAGCAGTAGAAGAGAAGCCATACAGAAGTAAACAGAAGATTTGTCTTATGTGCCTTATAGAAAGTACTTGATTAGTTTTAGAGATGAAGGTTCACTTGAATGTTTATAAACAATCACAAAAGATCTTGAACAATTACCAGTCATGGCATTCAGGAGTACCTGTATGTACACTGATAAGGCTACACAGCTACACGCAATAGTTCCAAGAAACTCAAGAGTTCACTCAGTAATCCTGTGCACTATGAATCTAAAGTTTTCATATAAACTGTTCTTAACAGCTTTAAAAAGAAAGTATAGTACTTCATCAGCTGAAAGAAGTACAAATACATCTTAGACTGTTAAAATATATTATAAATACGATTCAACTGCATAAGCACAAAATGCAAAACCAGATTCTTGCATCACTTCATAAGAGGGATAAAAGTTAAGACAGCATTGCAACTATTCAAGTGAACCTTGTACTCAGAAGTCCTGAACAGCAATTTCAAGACACCTGTATTTTTGAGACACTGCAGGAGACTAGTTCACTCACATTCAAAAAAGCATATAGCAGGACAAATAGTGGTGTGACTTCCCATTCTTAGAACCACTGTTCTTTCTCCTGGATTTTTTAACCCATTATGAGAGGAGCTTCATTTATTGGAAGAAACACACTGCAAACTAAGAATAACTTACTGTTTGACAATTAAGTGAAATATATGATTTTCAGGAGAACCTCTGAAGGAAAACATGTGAAAAGCCTGTTTTATTTTTGTTTGCATTCAAAGTTTAGTTGCTGCTTTTAAGAAAAGCTGTGAACTAGGAAGCTATCATCTCAGAAGTGCACCCAAGATAGGAAGAGAAAGTGGGAATCAAAGTTACTTGCAAGCAGTCACCTGGTAACTCCTAAAGGTGTAGAAGTTTCATACTAATGAATGTCACAACCATCTGAAAAACAACTCACAGGAGTCACACCTGGCAGACAGCATTTTAATAGTTACCCCACAGCACCCGCCTAGTATTTGGAAAATACAAAGCACTGCTTCCATTCAGACCAAAACGAGATAAAAAGTTGTCATACCCTTTTCCTGTAACATAACAATTAACCAAGTAACCACTCAAACACATGCAAGTAGTTAGGAATGCAGTTCAGACTTCTGTATATGTACTGGGAAAACTTAGTTTTACCAAGATGCTCACTTTGGAAACTACAGATTGTTTACTTTGTAGGCATCTCTTAATCTTCACATAAAGAACTTCATTATTAGAGTGCTATGGCAGAACTGCACTGACCATGTTTCTACTGACTCAGCTGTTCCAAGTTATTCTCAAAGAGAGAAGCTGTTTTAATCTGCTGGATTACACCTTCTTGCATATTTTGAGACCTAGAATTACAGAATCTTACATTCTCTTAATCTCAATATGCAAACTGTTCCCTTTGCTAGCACAGTTGTATTTATTCAGCATGTATCCTTTATAAAAGGAGGAGACTGGCTATTTACTTTCACACTCAGATGAAGCTTAACATCTAGTGGCTAAAAATTCAAAAACACTTGAGGAAAGGTGATGAATCCCAAGAGGAAGTCCAACCCAGAATTTTAAACATGTGTCCATGTCCCATATGGTTTAGTTACACCCTAGTGTTTTACACAAAATAATAACTTTCTTATAAATAAACAAATTAACAATCAGTATTTCATTTCTAAGCTGGCTTTCCTTTTTTCTTGAGTGGACCTTTGTAGCCTTTGGCCTTTCTTCGCAAGGTTCTCCGATCAACAATGGGCACCTCAATTTCTGCTTCCTCAGAGCTGCTGTCAGCAGCCCGCTCTGTTGTCTGCGTGTACTGATCCATCTGCTCAGGAGACTCTTCTGAGTGCTCTTCCAATTGGTTCTTCGGTCCTTCCTGTCCAGGAAGCTGCTGAAAAGAAACACCTTCAAGTTCAACCACTATCAAAGAACTCTGACTCAAGCCAACAGGGGCCTCCTGTGAGTTGTGCCCTGCTTCCTCATTTTGATCTTCCAATGAGGAAGTTGTTTTGGGCAACATGTTTTCAGAAACAGATTCATCTACTGCTTCAGTTACCATAGAGCTGGGCAGGCCATTATCAGAGGGCTCTTCCTTCAATGCCAAAGCAGCTGCATTTTCAACAGCGATCTTTTCAGATTCTTGCTGCTCTTCAGTACCCTCCTCCTCTACTAATGTACCTCCTTCTGCCAGCACTTCTGAATCAGTTGCATTTGAAACCTGAGGGTAAAGGGGAAGGGTGCCAAAACAACCAAAGGGAACAATCAGTTGAAGATACAAGAGGCTGAACAACTACTGCCCCTAGCTAGCAACCTCAGAAGGTATTTTGGCATTCAGCAGGTTTTAATACTACATGTACAGTCAATAAGTCAGTTCTTTCCTCCTTTTTGCATGAGACTATTTTGTGAACTGCTTTTGACCCAGAGTTGCTCTCCTATTTTCAAATTATTGAAAGGATGATTCAGGTACAGTAAAAACATTCTGAAATTACTCCCAAGAAAAAAGATGTGTTTTATGTTTTAGACATACATAGTTATTTTGCATTCATAACAATCTGCTTTTGCACTATAAACAAAAAAACCCAGTAAAATCTGTGCCCTAGAAGGATATTTTGCCAGCAATTAATTGCTTGTATACTTCTTCAGGGTAGAATTACTAGACAAAGAAAGAATGTGGTTTTCACTCACATCCAACTAGTATTTTAGTGAGAAAGAGCTGTTTCATTACTGCCAGGGCAAACTGGAACAACATATCTTTTTTTCGTATCACATGCATACATGTCCCCCTTCTGCATATTAAGACACAAAACATTAGTATATTCTATTTACATCATCTGGCCTAGTAATTGCTTCTCCCAAGATTTCATATGATGGTAGGGGCTACTTTTTATCTGTTAGTTAACAGAAGAAAAGCCAGCAAGGTATGTACACTCTGAAGGAAAGATAACTTCACATTTTGCTTCAATTCTCTCACCTTCTCTGATACAGTGTCTTCTGAAGGTTTTGCCTCAGACTCAAGGATTAATGGAACACACAGTGTTAAAGGTTCTTCCCCTTGACCCTCAGGCTGCAATTCTGGTTCACCACATAGAACTTCATTTGCTGTTTCCTCTTCAGACATAAGTGGGGTCTTACCCCCTTCTTCTGTTACCTCACCATTATGAGGTTCTGATGGAGTTTCCTAAAAAAAATATATATTTTTTTTAAATACCACTTTTCTAAATCAACCTTATGTCCAGCCATTGCTCCTCAACACTAGTGGGTGTATCTGTGATCTACATTTGCAGCTTAATGTGAGAAGCAGATAGCTCAGGTACCTAGAAATGCATAGTAAGATGGCGGAGCACCTAACTTGTCCTGCATGAAACTTCTGACCGTAGCTTATATACTGCCAGGAGCCAAACCAAGCTGTTTTTGTGTCTCGAGCATACATCCTGCAATGGTTCCCTGAACCTGACATAGCGCGAGATCTACCTTCTCACCCACCAGTAAGATCACCACCTTGAAGGTATGGCTAGGCACAAAGGGTACTCAGATTTAAATTCAAGCTGTTAACAAGTTGTAGATAAAAGTTGAATTTAAACATCAAAGCAGGTAAGCTTTAAGCAGAGAACCAAAAAGAGCTTACAGCAGTCACTAAAGCATGCCAGCTATTGGCTTCTTTTTAAAAAACTTAATAAGAGATACTGGATCAGATCTTGACGTTACTCCAGTTCTCCAGAATATATGAGTAGAAGAAATCAAATTAAGAAAGTTAGGTTGGTAGACAAGCTAGAAATCCACCTTACTGAAGATCATATAACTATTATTCAGAGAAAGTATAATGAAATACACCCTAAAAGTAATTCTATACTGGCCTTAGTTTCTCAGATATACTTTTCAATGAAGCATCACTATGAAAATCAAAGAGTTGATAGTCACATGGATTAAGTAAGCAAGGACCATATTTAACAGAAACTGTAGTTGTATTCCAAATATCTGCTATCACTATCACATCCAGCTCACCTCCTTCTCACTCTGCTTCTCAGGGGGTGATACATGTAGCTCCTCTTCTGATACAGACAGGTCCTCATCTTCAGCAATCATTTCATCATGCTCCACAATAGCAGAATCCTCTAATATCACTGACAAGCTTTCAGACCTTCCAGATGTGCAGGCAGGAAATTCCAGCCTGCAGGAAGTATTAAGATATATGTTAATCCAAAAGGATTAAAGGATGTAATTTTGGTGATCTCAGCAGGGAAATTCTTTCATGACCAATTATAAAGTACTGCATCACATGCTTGCCATAGGCAGTCAGAATCCAGAAAATTAAATGTCTAAAAATGGCTACCTCCTCATTAAGAAAAAAAAAATAATCAATTAGAAAACATTGCTTTGGCCATTACGAAGTGTAGACATCTATCTCAATTCTGTTTTATGGAAATAAAAGTTAGAAATTTAAAGTTATTTTAAATTTAGAAAGCAGTAATCTATTGCATATTTGGAAGCCACAAAGGAGTGAGAAAGGATGCAACTTCTCACACTCCTACTGTAGAAACAGGCTAAAATCAAAGAGTTAAAGGCAAGTATGTTTGCATATTCAATGAATATACAATATACTACAAAGACCATGACTGGAATTCAAGGCAATAAACACATCATGGCCGAACAAGATAATATTAGCTAGAGATTAAATGAGCAAATACCTAAAAATGAAGTTCTGATGCACCTGATAGGTAGGGTGTAACACTACATCAAATATTCAGTTCTCATTTTTGAGGTAAAACAGATGAACTGGAAGTATTGCATACAAGAAGAGAAAAAAGTACATGTAATAGATTTGCAGTAGGCTGATTCACAATCTCATAGTAAAGGCAGTATTGAAGGGTTTTATCCCAGGTGCCAGTCTTGACATGAAGGCACTCTATAGGAGAAAGTCTCTGACAGAAGACCCTGCTGCATTTGCTATGTGCACAGAAGGACAGAACCAAGCCAATATCATGACCTGTGGCCGTCAGGATTCCTCTTAGCTCTGCTCACAACCACCATGTTACACACCTTCAAAGGAGCAGTGGCACCTCATTGACTTCATCTTGCAAGGCCCAAAATACTGACACTGAGTAACAGGCTAGTCCTCTCACATGCCAACTAGTACCACAGGTTGAGAAATACTTTGCTGTGTCAGTGTTAAACCATGTCATTGGGCCAGCACACCCAAGCTCTGCTTAGTTCCACAGAGCAATTTAAACACAAAGAGGTAGTTGTTTCTAGCTGAAGACCACAACCTCATGTGGAACCTTCCCTCCAAACTGATTATCTTTAAAGAAACCTAGTGGAACAAGTTTGATGGAAAATCAGGTTATCTTCAGTTCTTCAGATGATGTTTTTGGGGTTGCAGTGGGTTTCTTTGGAAAAGAATAAGAGGGGGAGAGACATATATGGGGGGAGGCAGGGAGTGTGTCTATGAGCATACATATACTCACACAGAAAAGGGGAAGAAGGAACAATTTCTTTATTTAATAGCCAAAGTTCTGTTTTCTGGATGGAAGACAGTGCAAATTAGTACTTCAGGCCTTGCATTGTACAAATTATGGCACACAAGTGGTATACATCCTCAGATCCCCACCTGAGAGTTATTACAAAAGGATAATATTCTTTAAAATAGACAACTTTTTTCCAGGATGTAATTTTGGATATTATTGTTTTAAATCAGAATTTGTCTGAACAAAGCACTTTACTTTGAAGACTTGATTGCGCCCTGTAACTCTTTTGTTATCAAGTGAGAAGCAGTAACCAGCTTCCAAACTAAATACTTCTTTTACTGCAATATGCCACCATAACAAGAGGTTGGGAAGGGATACCTCTCCAAAGATCACACATGGCATTGTGGATACATGTCCACTTATACTATCACATGAAACTATGCTGTATGAATGCAGATGTTTTTACTTTCATGCAGACTCTGTTATAATAGAACACTGTTAGCCCTCACTGTTTTCTTACTGTTATTTCCAGTATCTGCTGAGTTTTCAGAGACACTACTTTCTGGTGTAGTCACCCTCCAGGTGTGTCTCTATTTTCCTTAAATCAGACTATTTTTTACCACTTTTAAAATCAAGCAATAAAGTAGGAAGAAAGGAGAAGGAGTATCAGTAGGACATTGAGACACTGATGTAGTTTTGTGATTGCCTGAACAGAATAAGAAGTCAGTAGAATAAGGGCTCCTTTACCTGCTTTTTGACACATGAAGCACTTTCTCATGAACTCGTGTTGAAGTTCCAGGTTCCCAGCTGCTTCCTGCTATCCTGGGACGTGTTAAACTACTGCTTTGTAGCCAAATGGCACCAGGAGCTTTGTTAGAGTCTTGGGGGAAAACCCAAACAAAACAACAAAATAAGTGCCAGTGAACAAATTAGTCTAAGACCTGCATATAATTTTCCCAATATTTCATTAAAGGAACTGAGTGCAAGTAAATTTCGTTGTGGTACTTTTTTCCTAAATACACATGTACAATATTGTTACCAAGACACTCAATTTTATCTGAAGCCCTCTAAAAGTTAAGTCTCAGCACACTGTAGAGCAGGGCATGTTTTCATACACTTTGAAGACTAAAACGCTGATTGAAAGTGTAAAAGAGTCTAACCTATTCATCCATAGTAATCACAATACTGATAATAAAGGTTATTTTTACCTCGAGATGTGCTTGCACAGACATGTACTGATTCTTCACCTTTTTGAGAATCTGCCTGTGAAGCAAAAGCAAAACTAAGGTTATTCCAAAGACTTCTGAATTGATGGAAATATCTTCATCTCCCTGTCTGTGATTGCATCTTTCTAAAGCACTGCTTCACAGTAACGATCCTATGAAAAAGCAACTGAAACCATTCTTAATATCTGATACCTAACTGCCTCTTATTTCTCAGTTTTTTTAATATTTTTTTTTTAAGTTACCTTTATTGCAAGGATGAATATATTTTCTGCATTTTACTTCTGGTCTCAACACAGAAGATAAGACCTGAAAGAAACCTGTCACTATAAACAACACTACCAAGACTTTTCCTAACCATTCTGTTTATAACTGGTATCCATATAATTAAATGCTATAAGTCTTTTACTTCCCCTTTCTGTATAAGCCCAAAGAACTATACTATAGTAGCTGATAAAATTTAACAGGGAAGTTTTATTTTCTATTTGTATTTTATTTTGTAGTCTTTAATTGTGGCATGCCACAGAATATGGCAGCCTATGTAACAAACCCCAGAACTTAGTGAGTGAGCAGTAATGCAGGTTACATGCACTCAGCAGAAGAGGCTGCTTATGTCAAAGTTCCCTCTCTAGAGCTTCTGCCTCTTGTTCTTTGCCACCATCCCCATGATTTAGCTGATGACTCAGCGGTCAAGCACTTTATATTCTGAAGTGGGTATAAGCTGGACACATTAAAATAAGTTATGCACATTGCTCTTTCTTAGCTTCTGGTAATAACCAGCATCCAGGTGTTCTGTTGCCTTTCCAGCCTCACTACTATCCATGAAGGCCAGCAAGAAGTGGCCATATCTACATTCTGACGCTTGAGGTAGTTTCAAGCGAGTTTTGAGTACCTAAGAATTTACAGACTCACGACAAATTCTAGCATTAAAACACACAAAAACAGGGAGCACCAAGTACAAGGTGAAAATGAGACTTGGGGAATGTGTTTTCCTGGCTTGAGGGAAGGTGGGGTATTTTATTTTGTTTGATGGTCCAACAGTCTCTGAAGCATTGCAGAATGGCTTACAGTTAGTTCACGTGCTAAGAAGAGAGCTGCTACCAATTCTACCAAGCTATGACAAGTTGGAGCACTCTGCTATCTAGTCTTTGTCTTCTGGAATAAGGCCAGGGACATGGCTTGAGTTCTTAACTCATGGCAAGAAAAATCCTAAGAACTACTACCCCTCTGGTATTTTCTCCAAGTATATCCATACAGCTATACAACCAAAACATGCAATTTTTTAGATAACTTTGCTGGTATGATCATTACTGGAATCTGAATCTAGAACTCAGTGATGATGGTAAAGACGCTGTTACAAATGAAAGAAAACTGCTTCTTTCATTTGCTTTTTCAGAAATGAAAGAGTTGTTGCTTCCAATCATTTAGAGACTAAAAACATCATTACTTTGCTGTCAGTTTTGCTTTGGGAAATGCTCATTTTCTCCACTAGGAAAAGTGACATTTGACTTAAATCTAAACTTCAGATTTAGAATATAATAGCTAAGAGTATCAATTGAGCCATTTCTTCCTATTTTTAATTAAAGCATTGGCTTCTACAAGACCATGCTCATGTTGATACTACAATCTTTAAGCACACAAATTCATGTTCATGGTATTTGGAGCTACAAGTTTTTCCTCAAGCGCATTCTTGTGTGGCCTCAGAACACAAATGAGAGGGGAACTGCTTTGTAATATTCAAAGACACAAATATATTCATGACTTCATATCTATGTGTAGCTGGAATCTGGTTGATATTTCAAATATGCACGAAGAAAGCTGCAGTCATACATGGACAATGTGTAGCTTTGAATGTGAACTGAACACCTTCCACTGCACTGAACTGTGATTTGAATATGTACTTCTACAAACACTTTTCCTCATTCCTTCTGCTCTTATGATGACTCTACTGTTCAACAGTTTTTCTAGACAGGTGAGTCTGAGCCATTTGAGATCCTCGCAAACGGCTCAGCTCAGATTACAGACTGACAGCTGTGGCACAAATCCTCTACATTCATGGAGTCACACCCTCACCCTTGCAAAAAAAACCAAAGGAAACAACCAGTATTTTTAACCCCAGCTTGGTCATTGGTGTTGCACCAATAGGAAGCTAACATCCACCCAAAAAGCAACAAAAGCGTTTGTCCTTTATATACAGTGTAGACTTGACAATTCAATTATGAGATGAACAGAAACCATTTCTCATACTTTGTTTTTTAGTAACAAAGCAATAAAAAGGTAACTGTGTACCTACATTTAACTGTGTTTCTAGCTCAGTCTTCTGTCCACTTGCTTTAGATACTGTTGCAGTCTTCCTGGCATACTCCTCTGCTTGGACACTCTGATTTTGTTTCATGGAGGCCTCTGCTTTAAGATTTAAAAGAGGAAACAGAAACTTACAGTACCTTTATATAACAATTAACCATTCCAAATACAACCTCACAGATCTTGTGACCAAAAAAAAGTCTTCCTGCTAGTTGCCATGGGCACTGTTCACAGAAGTCACTGTTGTAAAGTGTTTCTTCAACTCTTACAACATGTCAGAAAACTAAACAAAGCATCCTTACCTGCAGTTTCAAAGTTTTCCTTTTCCCTTATAGATGTAATAGAAGTTCTCTGGTACCAAAGTCCTGGTCCCTGCACTTCCCACAAAAGGTTACAATCCTGAGGGTACTTCTCAAGGTATTGCTTACAAGCTGAACAAACATAAGAAAAAAAACACTCTATCATATATACTCAGTTAAGCCTCCATTTCTGAAGTTTTTCTGCAATCAAGTTAATTTGCAATCTTCCATCATACACAAACCATGACAGAAAGACCTGTTCAAGAAAACAGTGAAGTCTGAAATAAACATAATATTGCTTTACACTACTCATCCTTCTCCAAATCCTTTCTTCAGGTTTAAAACACTTTCCACTGCAAACAAAGGTGTATGGGATTTTCTTCTCTAAGCATCTACTTGAGTTTTAAAACTTTACTGGTTACTCTGTCCCTGCCAAACACAAGACCCAACCCATGATGGAAGGGCTCTTAGGCAGAGTATACAGCAAAGTCATTTTGTCACTCCATGTCGTTACAGGCACGAGTGAAAAGCACCCTTTGGGAATGCTAACATGTTACCATTGCATAAGTCATCATCCACTCACAGTTAACTCTGGAGTATTTTTTCTCTGTTCTCCTACCTCTTTTCTCCCAATACATATATGAAACATGCATGTGGAGAGGCATGTTTTGACATTATTCTACAGTAGCTACCAGGAAAACTACTGTTTTTCACTTTATTCACTACTGATGCATAATATCAGTGGACAAGACCCCTGCCATATCATTCCTTGACCAGGGAAGCAGATCAGTCATTAAGTTTTGCTTAAGACAGTTTGCTGGTTCAAGCCAAACAATCCAGATCTAGTCAGATCCAACAGACACTGGTACTTGGAAAAGCAGAACGTTTCCAGTGCCTAACAATGCCAGATGAAAATGTTCACAGAAGAAATCCTGGCAGATGGCCTGGGAGTAAACAAGTCTTCCTTTGCCCTCCCTCTCAAGTCTGCTTCTTGCCTGAACCCAAGTCCCAAGCAGCATCATTTCCAGAATGCAAATGATTTCCTAGATGACCTAACTCTTGGGTTGCTAATGGAAGAGCCATAAATGTTTTCCTTGTACACTACAACTGTGCCTTCTCATAACCAAGTTAAAGCATAGCTTAGTATGTCGTTTTGACCAGAAATTCTAAGAAAGCACAAATTAAATGACCTTGTGAGGCTTAGCTGTGAGCAAGAAAGAGGTGCTACAAATACATTAGATCACACACAAACACCTCAGTCCAGTTCTGGATGCTTTGTGGGGACACAGTGGTAAACTTCATGGTAGCACAAAGCCAATGGAGATCCAATAACCTAATCTCATGTAGAAGACTAGATTTTTAATCAGGAACTAGATCTTAAATCAGGATTATTAGCCTTCACCAAAGAGTAGAACATTTAATACAGCAGCTGAGGATGCAGCCACAAACATGAAGCTTTAGTGACATTACTCATTTGGACATGTAAAGAAAGCACAAAGATGGTAAGAATACATTAAAGAGCTTGCCTGTGTACACAAATGACGACAGTGGATACTGTAGGCCAAGACAATCATCACTAAAGGAATCCACGAAGTCTTCCAATATGATTAGCCCAGAGTCTTTCCCACGATGTTTCTTTCTTACGAAGATTGTGTCTAGCACTGGCAGCTTGTAATTCTGATAATAAGACCGGCAAACACTTCCTGAAATAACAGGAGAGGAAAAAATACCTGTAAGTACTTCAGCACTGACATGCTGCAGCATGGATTTTAGCTTTTTCAAATACATTATATAGTTTGGTATAACTTATAAAAATTACAGAAGTCTGTATACTACCAAAAATAAAATTATATATAAACTATTAAAAATAGTGACTTAAAATTATGTATAACATGCATAAAAAATAATTGCTATCAGTCATTTAGTGTCTCTTTGGGCAAGCTTCACAATGTTGCCAAGATATATCAATAGATTAATATGGTAGAAAAAAGTCTGTAGTACCAGAAAATAGCAGAGATAGTGAGATTTCAAAGTAAGCCTTTCCTCTCTATACATTTCCATAGGATAACTATATTAAACAAAGCTGAAAAAGGGAGGAGGAAAAAAAGGAGACAATGAAATTCTTAAATTGCAGTTTTACATAGATTACATCACTCAGGACAAATACGAGGACTATAATTCAGCCCTTGTTTAAAAACTGAAATAATTTAAATGAAACCACAAAAAATTCTAGGACACTTTACACTGGAATTCTCATACCAGCAACACATTATCCATAGTTAACAAAGAACATATAGGTACTTCAGTATCAGAGATTTAAAGGATAGCTGTGGACTCAGTGGTGAGAAAGGGCTGCCATATTGATGGCATTAAGACAGCCCATCAACTATCCAATCTGGTTTTAGGCCCTCACTTTGTGAGTCAGTGTGAACTACGCCTGAAAATTGCCCTTTCCTCTAACAAGAGCAAAGGGAAGCATACAGCTGTCTATAGAACATAGTCTTTTCAACCTTGTACTTTTGAGACGAATGTAATTTTCATTTTTCAAGCAAGAAAACATGGACAGGGAGGTTAAGTTTACTTGGGTTTGTGGTACCAGTCAAGCTCCACCACTTTTTCCTAACCATCTGCTTCCAGAACTGTCTTTCTCCACACAGACTACTCCTTCGGAGAACACAGCACAATCAGACATGGATGAAATATTGATAATGTCCAGAAAGATTGGCCTTCACTGTTTGCTGACTCAGGGTAAGTAAGCAAGAGGGCGTCATGAGCAATGCAACAAGTGAGCACAAGTACAGCAGAAATTCAATGCCACATAAAGAAGCATCCCCATTCCAGATTAAAAATAGAACCACTACTTTGAATTTCCAGCAGTATAAGGCCACAAAACCACAACTACTACTTTGTGACCACCATACTACAGCTATTTTGACACTGAAAATACTGAGACATACACAAGTTATGCAGTGCATAATTTCTTCAAGAAAAAAATTGCGACAAGATAACAGAACCAGAGAAAACAGCCAGTTGCTTTCCTGTCTCGATCGCCAGACCAGAATGGGTCAGTGACCCAGACAGTTTACTATTTTACTTTTAGCAGTTTGTAAAGGCATACATGTCTGTTAGATAGTGGAAGTCTCCAGCATGTCTCCAATACCATCATTAATCCTGAATTAGTTAATACCCTCCAGAGATGAAACAAGAATGCCAGACTTTCTCCTTGATCCAAATACTGATACCCCATGAAGTGCTATCAATGTGCTAAACAGCCTACTCGAATACTGAATTTTATTCAGCAAAAAGTGAAAATATATTCCAAAATAACTAAAAGGAAATTACAATGTTTAAGAAAAACAGCAAGCCTGTAACATTAATAACAAACCTGCCAGCTCAATTGTAATCTCTGAGGGAATGCATGTGTAGAGGGAAAGGCAATCTTTTTGTCATCACCAGGTACAGCTAAGTCTTATGCCTGTGAGCAAGATTTCTATGCTATCATGCTATAAATGTTTAAGTGATAATGACATCCAATTTGACAATGATTTCAAATAAATATCTGAACCTCTGCACTCTGGATTTAGGTCAACCCTCCTCCCCCGCCCCAAAACACCACAAAAACCAAACCACAGCCCAATTCAACCATGAATAATTTTTCTACAGAAAAAAATAAAAAGCTTTCTGGCATACCTGATTTTTACAGTTTTAAATATATTTTGTAGAATATGAAGAAATCTATGAACTTTTAGATTGCTAAAGCACATAATCATTTCAGCTAGAAATTTTAACTGCAATCTGACTGCTTAGGATTTCAGGAAAACTCACTCCGTCTGCAAGGCTTATGAAGTCTACTAAATACAATATTCTTCAAATAATCTCTCATCTCACCCCCCATGCTCCCAAATCCCACAATACTCAAGTGTTTTACCTGTAAGTTTAACAGAATAGAACCCAATGGCCTCTCCATTTTTCCACATGATCTTTGCATATTCATTGCTACCATGACAGAGAAATGGTGTCTCAGCTGCTCCCATTTCTTGCGTCCGATAGATAATTCTATTCAGAACGTAGAGAACAATCCTCTCTCCAAGAGATTTCACCTAAAGAAACACAGAAGAATGTTTTAGAAGAGTGGTCAGATTAGTTAATACTCACACATCAGGGACCTTACTTTTCAAAACTGCCACCTAACACAGCTGCAGACAGACAAGAGAAGCTTAAAAGTGCTAAAGCAGAATGAAGCTCTGGGGTTTGAAGGCAAGGAGATGCTTGGAAGCCATAGCAATAGGTTAAGTATAAGCACTACCATAATAGAGGATATTTCACAACTTTAGCATCGCTACTAATTCAATGTGTAAAAGCTGAGACAAGTGCTGCAAGTGGGATAGGGGGAAATATTTTTAACTTAAAGCTATTTTTTGATTTAAGAAACATTCACCACACAGCAGTACACCAGCCTCAGACTTCCTAGGCTAGCAGGTAATGGGGAATCCTACAAAGGAGAAGTGAGCCTCATGGGGTAGCAAGACTTGGCACAACTCAGTCACTGCTGATAGTAGCAGACAAAAGGACATGATGCAGTGGAAAATCCTACTGCAACAGTTTGTGGCATGAAACAAGGAACTCAATAACCTTTTCTGTCCTGCAGGATTCTTTTCACACGCAAATTTTAAGTTCACTACTATCTTACCCACTGTGAAGGAAGAATGTGGGAACCATGCTCTCTTCCTAATGCCCAGTCTCAGCTACCCTACCTGTAAAAGATTCAGCTCTCCTGATTTAATCGCCATCCTACTAAGAAGCACATGGAAAACAAGACTACATGCCAAATTCTCTAGAGTAAACTAAAAAAATACAAAAATTCAAGGTGTCCTGATTCCATGATCAGATACCAATTACATTTCTGAAAAAAATATGCATTTCTAGTTCTGGAAAAAAACCTCAAACTCCATACTACATAGGTGTCCATAATGGTAACAGAGGTCAATGAGGAGCAATAAAGCAGATACCAGATAACTTTCCCAAGCCTCACGTATTGCCACTGCAAGCCACCAGCTCCAACTCATTTCTACCAAAACAGGTTGCCAACAGTATTTTTAGCTTACTAGTCTCCCGATAAGATCAACAGCTACTGCTACGGTACAGTGCACCACTAACTTTTCAATACAACCAGGCATAAGATGTTCTAAAGAGTGAACAAAAACTCTTAACATTGTTAAGAATTAAATAGCTTACATACGAAGATAACTGTACAATAGGCACTCTTGCTCTAGACACTATCTTCAAAGTTCTTTCCCCTAGTACCTATTCTTCTGTGTCCTCTGAGTTTACTTTTGACTGGAGACAGCCAACTCATTTCTGAATAAAATGAAGACATGTAACTTCTCACACACTAGCTACTTGTCATTACTTGCCATTATCTTGAAGGATAACTGCTAGGTGGATATTGGAGTGCTTTACCTGTTGAAGGCCCTCTCTGGCAGGGACAGATGTTTTCACAATATCATCAACTGACCACCACTGGTTACCAAGGTACAGGGCCACAGCTTGAAAGAAACAAGGGGAAGTAAAGAGTCAGTGATTCCCACCATTCTGAAAGAAACGTTCATTAAAGCTGCTAAACAATTAGGAGTAACACCTGTAGTAAACATCTTCTAGTCAGCACTGTATTAATGCAACTCCTACTACCCTAGCACAACAAATGTGGTGCTATACACACACCCCAAATGCAATGCTCCCTAGTCCAAAACTTGTTTGAAAACTGAGAACAACAACAAAACACAGATTTTGTGTAGTATAACAGAGCAGCTTTTTTGGACATAAGCACTATTCTTCATCACTGTGCTCTGATACCTCCTACTACAAACTGGGCCTGGCAAGGCAAGTCTCATTCATACATGTATTTTAGTTTTGGGTTGCTAATGGATATTGAAACTGTGCAAGTTTTAGTGAGTCAGATGAATTAAGAAGGTTGATGGCCATATGATTACCAGTCAGGAAAAGCGTCATCTATGACCATTTGCAGCAAAATTGGCAATCATGTAACAGCATTAAATGGAAAGAGAATGGAACATGGGAGACTGGAAGGGAAGGGAGAAAAATCCCACCAAAACTAGTGAGACATCATCTTAGCCAAAGCTATGTTAGGATCTAAAGCTAGAGACAAATTTACACTAGAGACTGATCAGTCACTGCTAATAAAGAGCATCTAAAGTCATGAGCAAATTAATGCATTCTATGAATGCTCAATAAATTCCTTTTGGAGAGATGAGGCATACATTGAAAGATCAAGAGATATGTGCTGTACCAGGATTCAGACAAGCACCATGTTATTTTGCTATGCATCGCCTAAATTCAATGGGTCCAGTTTGGCTCTGATTACTGTGCAAAGTTCTATCACTTGTGTATATGAATACAAGACAAAAGTATGGGAAGAAGAACACAGTGAACAACAAATGCAGAAGTGCCAAAGTTATGAGCTACACTAGCATGGAATGAGCAAGGGCCTGGTTATGTGTATGTGTCACATAGGAAAACAGCAACACAGAGATTAAAATCTTAAAATGAAACCTGTGAGCAAGTCCTCTGGTGCAAACAAAGCAAGAACTTTGTGTGTCTGCTCTTCACCATAAAGAGGAACGAAGCCCACAGCTGACAAGACAATAGGAACCTGAAACAAGAGTGTACAATACTTCAATAGACTCTTGCTAAAACAACATTAGTAAAATATACAGAGAACATTTAGCAGGGTAAGGAAGACAAGTGTTGGAAACAGAATGCTTAACAGTAAAGGACAAGCATCAGACCCCAGCCCTTACTTCACGCATTTCTTTGTAAAGACTACATTATGAAGAGCTCCGACTCTCAAGCTCTGGCAGATACAGCTACAGTAATTTATACTGTTACAGCTCTCTACTGTCAGCAGTTTGCATTTATGTGCAAAACTGAAATAAGTTGTGCAGAGAGCCAGCAGTATGCTCACTTCAACTGTTCCAGCTATGCAAGCTGTCAAAGCCAATGGAAGAATGATGCAGGCAGTTAAGCACAGAAACAAACCGGCACAGCAAAATTGCTGTTTGTTAACATAAGCTCTAGTGTGCTACAGTGGGAAGGCTGGATTCAAAACTTTTCTTCCCTTAAATTGCACACATTTTAGAAATTCCAGAGTGGTCTGCTTGGCTTCCCCTCGGGAACAACATGAGAAGGCTCAATCCACCTCTCAGAAGTCAAGTACCTTTGTGGAAATGCATTTTGATATTTAAATTCACATCTTTTCAATATTTAATTAATGCATAAAAATTAGACAGACATTAAATGCTGTGGTAAATAGACTTGCTTACCCAATTTAAGAAGATTACAATATGCTATGCCACATATGAGGATGTTAATATGAACAAGAATTTAGGCATAAGCACCTGCAGAAATGCAGAAAAGTGCTTAATACTATGCTGCCAAGGAATCTGCAGCACTGACCTTTTGCTCCCACAGAGAATCCTCTCAGCTCACTCACTCTTCATTAAAGCTATACACCATTGCTTTCACTGGTACTAGTTATCTAATAGAAGTATTCATCTAGACAGAACCAACATTGACCAAATTATCATGCAAGGGATAAGTGTTTGTTTAAAACAAAGTGTTACAGCCAGCCTCTACTACAACTCCCAACCAACAGCAGTGAATGCTTCAGAGAAAAAGAAAATAATTACTTCTTAAATTAGTGAAACTTGCTGATCAAGAATTGAACCCAACCACGAAGAACACTGGACTGAGATACAAAAAGAGCCAATCGATTTAAGTCATGAACTCCTTAGTTGTAAGGACAGATTTTTGAGAGTGTGTGAGGTAATGCTTTTTAAGAAAGAGTTTGACTCAGTTGAAATTAAGTTTTTTTAAATTACTTTATGCACACAGACCCATTGCCTAAAAGCAGCAAATAAGTCACTGATGCCCAGATTTCAACCCAGTTATCAAATAAAAAAAGAGCTTAAGACACAAACAGGAATTTGGAAAATACAAAAGCTTTGCTAAATCAATCATGTAATTCAATAGTTATGGACTGGATATTTTCTACACGTATATCAAGAAAATTGGGACCAAGATATTTGCGAGTTCTTACTTTGCCATGGCGTGGCAGAGACAGGAATTTGGGAAAGTGTGGATTCTGTCTCCGAAGGTCAGACAAATACTCTTCTGCTGAGGTCTCCAAGTCCTTATGAGTGCTGCTGTTCAACATATCCACAGGGAATGACATACTCTTGAGAAATAAGCAACATTATTATTGTAGGTAGTTTGAAACATAGGATGCATATTTATCACATATTTCTATCAAACATGTAATTAAGACTGTTCAACACCCACCTCCGCTGCTCTCTTGAAACCGCTATATCCAAGTCAGAAAGGAGAAATGCTTCGGGCATTTAATTAGGATGGTGCCTATTAACACCCAGTCTGTAAAACAATACATTAACCCAATCTGTGTTGATATGCAGAAAAGGAAGGGTTCAGGCCATAGATCCCCCCTAGACCCAGAAGGGGCAGACTTCCACCATACAAGCTCCCCGTTAGCAACACACCTACAATACACCGCATGCTGCCTTGAGGCAGCAGGCTCAGTAACCTCCTCCCAGCTGACGGTTTTGAGGCCACAGATTTAAGCAGTAAGTGGCCAGTCAAAAAGTAAACAGCCCAAAAAAGGTAACAAGAAATAAGTTCATTTATTCCAGATACTTTGTATTTAAATCCATCTCTGAAGAAAACAAAGCATTGTTCAGAACTTCTCTCAACTGGCCAGTTAGCATGCCTACCAGCTGATTGTTTCCAAAAGCATGTTCTTTTGATACAAGAAAATAAAGTTCAAAAGAACATTTTATTTTGACTCACCCAGCAGCAATTTAAAAGCCTGCATTTTAAAAACTTTTTAGCAGCAATAATATACTACTATTAAGTTACCTGAATAAACAGAGGTGCTCCTTCTACAGAAGGCTTTTTCAGTCAAAACTGAAAAACAAACTTGGGACATGATTCCATTGGCATTTACAACTGCCACCTTTAACACTTTTGCTGATGAAATTGCTTTTCCATGAATGCTATTGTTTAGCTATACACACACACACACTTCCCACAGCCATTTCCTTTCAAATTCAGCTCATTCCTTCCCCTTCTGTTGTGTGGATTTTCTCTTGCCTTCTCTTCCAGCCTCTCACATCCCTCCAGCTATTACTACTCATGGCCCCTTTCAGACAGATGCTTAGCTGCATCTCTCTCCACCTGTTCCTTCCCACCTTCCAGGTGCTGCCCTTACTAACAGGGCAGAAGCAGGGAAGAAACTCAACAGCAGCCTTCCCTGTTTGCAAGAGAAGGGACTTGAACAGCCAAAGGTGAGGCATGCACACCTCTGAATGCAGCAGCAATGCACAGAGCAGCTGCTGCCAGAGAACAAGTTCATGCACCACGGGTCTCCTCACTTTGAGCAGATGCCGTTTGCCCACCCATATTAAGCTCTGAAACACACCAGCAGTACGCAAACAGACTAGCCTGCTATATTACAGAGGAACAGAGGTGAAGTGCAAGACTACATGTCGCTGCTTCTACAAAAGGAAGAGGATATATCACCCAGTTAGCTGCAACAGGCCCAGTAAATTCTGCTTTAAGCAAATACAGACACATGAAAAACACAAAACTTAATTTTCTGTATGCTGGCAGAAATGGGAAACCCCCCTCCAGTATTAAAGAAATACTTAAAGTGCTCAGATAACTGAGAATAACAAAAGCTCTGCTCAATTTGTCTGTTATTACACGACAGACAAGGAAGCCACAAGCTATCACTGAAAGCCTCTAGGTAGTAATTCCTGACATTTTTGTAGAATAAAATAACAGATGATCAAAACAAAATATGCAATGAGAAATTCAGTAGATTATCAGTTATAAACCCTACAACACTATGAAAATAAAAGCAACCACCAAATCTTTGCTTATAAGCAAACACAACAAAAACCTCTTTCCCTCTAATTCATAAATTCATTGAATTGCCCTAAGAAATCATTCAAAGGCCTCCTTTCTGTTTAGCTGTTTGGGTTACTTAACACTTTCATATAGCATACTTTGGTTTCATTCACTCCCAACTCACTTATATTAGTCACTTTTGACTTTTCATCTTGTATCATTTACAGAGAACAGGTTATGCAAAAAACCCAATACAGAGCAATGTTCAACACTGAACTGAAGCACATCTACTCAGCACCACTGCTGAACAACCATTTATCACTAGTACTAACCGTACGTGTTGCAGATTCAACATGTAAAGTGACAAGCTTTCAAACACTTGTGTTATGTAATTTGTCTCAGTGCTGATGACATCAGAAGTATTTCACAACAGGTAAATTCACCAGATCCTTGAAGAAATCACTATACACAGAAAGTTCAGTTATATTAAAAGCATTAAACAGGTGATGAAAGGCAAGTGTCCCATGCCACTCTACAGCAGAGCATAAGGAAATATTCAACAGTCCAAAATGCAAGCATCTTCATTTCAAAAGGCAAAATAACCTACCAAAGACAAGCCAGATAGCTTCCAATACTAATACATTAATACATTTCCCTCACAAAACCACAATTGGTTTGTCAGTGTTTTTAACAAAGTAAAAATACAGATGGTTCCACATGCAGCCATTCTCAAGTAAAGCAGGAGAGAGGAAAAGGGAAGGAGAAAAATAGCTTTTCAGTTTTCCTTTGCAAAATTAGTACACTTTCTTTTCTCTAGGGGTGGCAGGAACAGTGTAAGTCTCAGCCACACAGTCCCTCATACTCCTTTTTGTTGCTTTAAGACTCTGCATTGCATGACTGTAAAACACCCATGTTCTTATCATCGGGTACCACTCCAACTGGTTGGCAGTCAGGTTGACTAAGCACATGCAACGTAGCCTTAAACAACCAAAATCATCATGACCATTTGTACAAAAGGCATATTGGAAGTGTGTGTTTAGGAGGGGGGAATAAAGTCTGTTTCTTAAATGAGGCAAGTTAGGCTTTTCATGTTTCAAGTGAAAGAGAGCAAATCTTGCACTCCTCATAACCATACCATTTCCAATAATAGCATTAAAGAATGTATGTTATAAACTCACATGAGCAACTTCTGCTCTAACGTGGAATTGCATGACTTTCCCCTTTGTCAACATTATGCAAGCTACTATGCGAGAAACAGCACGTCCTTTTTTAGGAACAGCTGCAGCACCAGAGGGTAATGGAGATCAATTCAAGGAACATCAACAAAAAGCACATTTAACAGGATTAGTGAACATGTTCCTGTGCAAATGAGGCAGCTCCTTATTCACAAAATCTTTATTACTATAAGTATTAAGGTTAAAAAAGTATAATAAGTGGGCAACATTGCTAATTTAATTATAAATTATAGCTGCAACTCCTATTCCATCTTAGAAGTGCATGAGGGAGAAATGCACAATACATACAGCTTCCAGCTCACACATGCATTTCAGCAGGAATTGACAGATCTGTTCATCCTCTTGCAGACCTTCAATACTGAGTGCTATGAAATAGCAGCAAGATATGCTGTAGGAAACAACAGAGCTTTTGGCTTGTCAGAGGGCTTAAATACAGCTTAAAACTGGTTTTGGGTGCCTTTGTCTCAGGGCAGCTGAAGTCTCAGTGGTTAGGCTGCCAGCCAAGAATTTAGAAGAATCAGGATGAACTACCAGCTCCAGCACAGACATGTTACTTGATCCGCCTGAACTTCCCATCTACAAGATGTGAATAACCATTAACTCAATATGATTCTCAGTATAAGAAATGCTTTACCAAAATTATGAGATACTTGAACACAAGATGGATCAAAACTTGACAAGTACTGGAAGTATGCAATTACTGACACAGCAAAACTTAACTGCACAACTCCTTTTCCTTTAAAAAAATAATCACAAATAATTTACCAAGAACTTTTCAACAAAAAAATAACTGGGACAGATAATCTTGCCTGATATTAAAATATGTGCAAAATTTAACTTCATGCTACTTAGCACATGAACAATCTTCAGATTAAAAGCTTGTTTAACAATAAATAATTGTAACTTAATTACTATTTGTTTTTTTGTTTGGGGTTGGTTTTGTTTATTTGGGGTTTTTTTGGGGGGGGTGATGGGGGCCCCCATTAATATCTGAAGTTTAGAGAAAGGACACTGGGGTGCTCAAGCTATGACCTGCAGCATTCTTCTGCTAAAACAGGAAAATTAATCCAGTCTGTAGGACACACATCAGGTCCAGCCCCATGATGAAGTACTGGCCTACTCAGACAAAAAGTAAACTGCAGTAGTGTCTGACCTAAGCTTTAATCTATTTAAAGGAGTGCTGAAGTATTGATCACAGAAAACCTCAAGGACTGCCGTGCATTTCTTATGCATCATCACACACTTGAACCAAGGTCTATCTTAAAAATATAATCCTACCATGATCTCCTAGGCTAGCTACAAGCTACAACTGGGGTAGCACAGTGAGAAGAGAAATACTAAACCAATATCTCCATTTATAGACTAGCTGCTGATGTTTCAGACAAAACTAAGCCAGGACACTGCAGCAGTCCCAAGCCACACTCCAGAGCCAGATCTGATGATGCACCAAACCAGCAGTCACATCCTCAACCAGAACAGCAGGAACACAATTTCCATTTTGTTATGTTGCTTTCCCACCTTGCAATGTCCAATTGGTGGTTTGGTGAAAGCTGTGAAAAGACATAGAAGTTGGAAGGAAAATAGAAGTTTTTTAAAAAGCAGTGTTTTGAGCCTTTCAGCTTCAACTACACACACAAAAAAAATACCACATCTGTCACTTCTAAAATTGTTAAGTTCTACCAACTCTATTAACAGACAAATTACATAAACATTTCTTTGCTTAGACTACCAGCTGTCACAAACACAGAACATTCTTTGCTTTTATTTCTTCAAGATCAAATGCTTTAAATCAGGAGGGACTGTTTTTAAATGCTTTTTCTTGCTTCTATCCAAATACTTGGAAACATTTAAGTAAAAAGGTTGTTCATCCTTTTCTAATATAAAAATAATTTAAAAACTATGCTAAGATAATTAGTCCAAGTCCTCAGCTTCCTTCTCCTCAGGTGACTGGCCAGCCATCTGGAACACATCCAGCCATGCTGCTCTTGTCCCTGGTTGTCTTCCACAGCTAGGTCCTCCTCATGCTTCTCCAGGCACCTCTTCAACAAGATAACAAAATATGCCTCCTAATTTTTTGCAGCTGTATTTGCCACTTGCTATCAGAAGACTATCTCCTATGCCCACCTGGCACCCATGTTACTCAGCAACTTGCTCAGTTTTCAAGCCTTCATATCTTCTTCTAACATCCTTCCAGTCTGGAAGGGCCATCTCAAATACTCTAGTGATTTAAGAAGTAAGAAAACTCCTCTCTTGATGATACTTAGATAAAACCCGCTGAATGTGGCTAGACAGCTGGTGGACTATCAAGCCTAATGTAACTAACCTAACACCACAGTGAGACTGGTGTGGCAATAACCTATGGGTACATTTGCATCTATTTTTAAAACACTGTTACGCTGTCCTCTCCCCTATCCTCACAACTGGGGTGGACTTAAAAGCACAGATTAAGTCAGCCAACTTCAGACACATTAGAACAGCCTAATGAGTTACTGCTCACCAGCCAAACAGCAACTCTTCATGACTGCTTTGAGAGTATTCCATAAGCAAATTCAAATGTGATGGTGATCATGGTTACTAATGCTGAGCAGCAGGTCCTTAAGCTTTGCAATCATACCCTCCATACCCAAAGAGTTACTAAAACAGCTGCCTGAGCTACAACTATGCCACATGAAGTCTGTGTATGTCATAGCTTTCAGCAGAGAAGCTATAGGGAATTCAATGGCTAAGGAGAATTCAAGCTCTTCTCGCCTTTGTCTTGTTTTTAATGTAATTTACAGCTGAAGACCTAGAACTAAGAAAGGAGCAATTGCCTTGGTCTTGTGGGAGATTCAACTGAAAATGCAGAAAGGGAGGTTGACATGGGATCTTCTCAGCAGGAGTTGATCACACAAGTGAAGCAGGGAAAGCAAACAAACAAAACTGCAACAATAGCTCCCTATCAGTCAACCCTAAAGCTTTCTTCCAGACCAGCAAGTACATTGAATTGAGAAGTTTCATAGTCTGACTATAGGGCCTTATGGCCCATTTACAATAGTATGAGGATCAGAATCTGGAAATCAGCACTACAGCAAGTGTAACATTTGGAAGCAGTAAGAATTTAAACCTTACAGCAGATTGGGGGAAAAAGTGCAATTCTTAAAAGGAAATAGGCATCTATCTCCAACCATTATTACAGTGTTCTTCAGAAGATGACAGATGGTTAAAAATATGGTGCTTAATAAAAGAAAATTCTGAATTCTACCTGCTATTTGTGCTTAGTGTTCTACAGTAGCAAATTCTTTCAGCTGCACACAGCTAAAGGCTTGACAGTGTACAACAAAATTATGAACAGGCAATGCAGTTTGTGGACTTACCACAACACGGTGGAAGCAAAAAACCAGACAAACTAGGGACAGAGATAGCTAGAAGGAACTACCTTCCCATTCAAGGGAAAGATGGGTGAAAATTGGATGACAAGATACCACAGACTTCCAGCACATTCAAAGGAAGTAATTGTGCTTTCAGATACCATGCTTGGGCAACAGACATGAGGAAGTCATAACTGAGTGTCAGTCTGAGCCCAGTCATTTCGTAAAGAGATATTTCAAGCTACCATCCCAGATGAGAGACACCATTCTCACAAATACAGTGGTAGGTATAATCATTTCCATACGTCCATGCAAAGCAGCACCAAAGGCCACACAGACAGACAACCCCAATCAAGCTCACAGCTGGGCACAGCAGTGAATATGTTTTTCCTCCTCATCCTATCTTCAGAAGGATGGAAAAAAGACACATATGAAATAGAAAACTGGAAGTAAACTCCATCCTCTGATAAATAAGCGTTCAAGAAACAAATTCACACCTAGTAACAATACGACTACTAAGCTAGGAAGGAGTCAGGCATCTTGTAGGCTGTTTCAGCTAGAATGGAAAAATAAGGAGCAAGGTCTAGTATTTCTTGTTTATGTAGAAGTCCTGATCCAAAACAAAGGAACAATAAAACAGAGGAGTGTATTTCACTGCTCAGAACTCTCAGGAATCTGTTCAAACAACCCGATATCCCACTTCTCTAAGCTTTCCAAAGGGATGACACAAATGAGCAACAGCTCAGGGCACACTATATTTCCCAAAATGAATCACTTCTACTCATACCTATGCCATCATGTCCATACCTATTGCCATCAGAACCAATATTTAACAAACTCCTTAGCAGACAGAGAATATTCCTGATGGCTCTGTATGCCTTTGCTTTCAGCAGTCTCACACTTGCAGATAGTTCATTTTTTTCCCCACAACTGTCTGAGTATAGCCACTGCTGTTTTATTTCAGCTTATCACAGCTGCATTATATATAAACATTTGTTAGCGTGCATTCACTAGGTAAACATGTTACTGCAGGACTGACGTTCTCAATTTTAGCAAGAATGTCTGTAAACAGTGGAAAGGAACTTGTATATAACCTCCTCCCTGGTATCATCCTGTCCTTACCTCCACCAACTGTTCCTGACATCCTTCCAAGAACTTACACACTTCTTGAACATAACACTGTTTCCTCTGCTTCTCACTGTTACATACATTTGTAAGAATCAAACTAAGCTAAACTCCTAGTACCTAGGCTATCCAATTTTTGAAAAAAATGTCTTCACTACAATAACTGATCTTCACTAGAAATACAGACATGACTTGCTTGTTTGGGTGGAGGGTGGTTAGAACAAAGATAAGCAAGTTAATCATACCTCTGAACCTATCACCACACCATACTACATAAAGAACTGGAACAGTACTACCACTGCCAGTTCATGATATTAACCCTGAAACAGTGTTCTGCTTTAAGCCTCAGTGGCAGGAATCAGGTAGTTACCTCCTGCTTCTTCAGAAAACTCCCTTCTGCAGCTTCAGCGTAAAGGTTGACAACAAACTCTCAATGCTGCAGTAGCAAAAGAAATACTTCAACACTTTAAAACCCTGTTGTCTGCGCTGCACTGTAATAACATTTACATTGTTATTGTTAACATCCCAAATATTTTATTAACTCACAAATTAAATTTCTCCAATTATTGCTGGCTAATTCTACAACAGCTGTGAGAAGTGCTATTCAAGCCTTTCTATTTGCAGAAGAGCTAGATCAGGGGTCCTCAAACTACGGCCCGCAAGCTGGATACAGCCCCCTGGGGTCCTCAATCCAGCCCCCAGTATTTACAGAACCCCCCCCCTCCGGGGGTTCGGAGGGGAAGCCAAGCAGCTGCAGATGACTGCCTGCCACTGCATCCGCGTGCCGGCCCCCTGGTTAAACAGTTTGAGGACCCCTGAGCTAGATAAAAGATTGGTCTTCTACCAACATATTTGCCAACCTAAATAAACTTCACATTACACCCGTTGTATTAAAAGTATAAAGTCACTTAGGACTAATACAACATTCCACACCATTCAAAGTTCATCAATACTCGGTGCCTGGGAAAGGCTGGTGCAGCAGCAGACCCACCACTGCTATGCTCAAACTCCTGAACAGGGTGTATTCTTCCAGCACTGCCTCAGGGGCTACTGATTGACAGAGGCCACACCTTTACCAACTATTCCTCCTCTTCAGTGATCCACAGAATTAAGGAAAACTATTTGACCACCCTTACTTTACATGTTTTGATGAAGCCTAGAACAAAGAGTAGCAGTGAATTCAACTCATATGGCCCCTAAACAATTTCTAACCATAAGTAGAAGGGAGAGATGCTGGTCCTGTGAATCCACAGGTCCCCGCACTACAGCAATGGTAAAATCATAAGATGTTATTTTACTACAAAACCAAGTACAGGACCAAGAGAGGAACAACTTAGATTTGAAAACAAATCAAAACCCTAAAAATGCTATTTTGAATAGCTGTACACCACACAGTTCTGATCACAATTTAGACTAATGCAACTTCCTAGACTTCCAAATCAAGGAATCATTTAGTACATACAGATGCATCATTTTAAACACCAGCAGGTTTTCCAATTAAATTTTAAAACAGGCAAAGATATGTTAGCCCTGACAGTTTTCACTAATTTTAGTGACATTTTTAGGGAAGATCTGAAAGCTCATCATTCCCCTTGGGCAGGATACTTTTACGTATTTTAGGGAAATGTTTAAAAGCTTCTTTGAAGTCTCAGCCTCACTGGAGAACACCAACTAACTTTATAACAATTAAATATATGTTGTCACATCCCATTGTTAAAAAAAATCAGCAGGCAATACTGGAAAAAACATCAGAGAAAAGCTATCGAGACTGCATATGCCATTTCAGTCATTTAAAACAATGCAGCAGAGGAAACATATCAAGCCAGGCTTTTCCTCTCAGGATTGTTTAATTTATACTCTAACAGCTGGACGCAAAAGTTTGAGAGTATTGAATTTTGCTTGCTTGATTTTTAAAAAAAATCCATTTCTATTGTATGAAAAAGGGTTTTGTTCTTAAACAGTTTATGAAATGATTACCCAAGAGACATTCACCGATGAAAGCAGTTACAAAGAAAAGTATGCATCTCTACCATAGCTGCCACAAACTCCATTTCACAGATCAAAGGATAGCTATGGCTTTCTGCAATGTATAGCTGATACAATTTGATGGCTAGGTTACAACCCCATGAGTCTGGAGGAAGCCATTTACCTGTGAGGAAGTGAGAAACTAGTAACTTGACTAGAGAAGTATCTAAGGAATAGCAATGTTAAAATAAGCATAGTACACATTGCTCCAGCTCTAATATTACTACTTGTATTTGAAGTTTAGAAGCATAATTGGTAATACCTTTCAATGATTACTACTACCACTTGATATTCATTGATTGGTACAAGATGTATAATAAGCTTGGTATCAATATCTTATAAGAACATAAGCAAAGGCCTCTTCTAATCTGATTAATTTCTCTAATACCAGTAAATTCCATGTTCTTCTTTTAGTGATTTTGTAGCAAAGATTTCAATTTTTCACATTTAAAAATGAAAACAAAAGCATTAATAACCATCCACTTAACACTGAAGTGAACTTCCTCAGTCTTTCTCCAGTGAAGATTCTGCACAGTAATACGTACACAATCACAACTATTTAAACCAACCTGCACAGCCAGGATGTTTGGGTAAGTAAGGAGAGTGCGGTGGGTTGAACTTTGGCTGGACACCAGGTGCCCACCAAACCTCTCTATTACTCCTCTCCTCAGCAGGACAGGACAGGGGAGAAAGATAAAAAAACCTGCGGGTCAATACAAAGGCAGTCTAATGAAAGCAATAGTGAGGTCGAACAGGGTGAAGCAAAGGAAAACAGAAGATGTTGTTCTCTACTTCCCATCATCAGGCACTGTTCAGCAACTTCCCAGGAAGCAGGGCTTCACTATGTGTAGCGGCTGCTCTGGAAGACAAACTTATATAACAAATGCCCCGCCTTTTCCTCCCCTCCCCCTTTCCCTTAGCTTCTATATCTGAGCAGACTTCATATGGTACGGAATACTCCTTTGGTCAGTTTGGGTCAGCTGCTCTTGCTTCTCTCCCAAGATCTTCCCCAGCGTCCTGGTGAGGGAGGGAAGGTTGAAGACAGCCTTGATGCTGTGTGAGCACCACTCAGTAGGCAACACCCTGGTGTGTTACCACCACCTTTCTAGCTACCAATACAAAGCACAGCACTACAAGGGCTCAGTGAGACCCAACACAAGTTACCTTTACAATACTAACAGACGTAAAAAACACACACACACAAGACCTGGTTTTAATAATTAAAAATGTAGAGATATTATCTGCCTTAGTATGTGTGCAGAAGAAATTAAGAGTACTTTTCAAGTAATTTCTCAGAGTAATGTTTCTTTGTAAAGGAGCTAGTTATGAAACACTCCAAAGAAACTTGGTACTGTGTGTCTTGATCACACATTGCTGGAGAGATTATACTGGAAGAGTACAGCAGAATCCCATTTTAATTACTCATCCTCGACAACAGTAACGAAAGGCACTTTCTTCCATATAGAGCAGATGCTAAGAAAGATCAGACTGGGGGAAGGGGAACGGGTGAGCAACTTTAACACCTGTCTGCTGTATCACAGTCCTCAGCAGCTTTTCATTCATTACTTCAGTGATCATTGCAATGAATTTTAATACCTGAATTTATAGTATAAAACCACACTGCCCTAATGTTTTTTCCCCCCTCTATGAAATACATACTAAAATATTTTACTAGTGACCATTAAGACAAGAAGTGACAAGTTCTTCAGTCGCTAAATTAAGCTACTGAATCAAACAAGAAAGATGCAGGTGTGGTTAAGGACACAGAAGATTCACTCAGTTCCTAGGGGAAGAGTTTGAAGGCGAGACCATGCTCACTCTGATCTGCAGCAATTTTTTATAGATCCTCCAATAAGGCAGCACTTCTTTTCTTACACTGATCACCCTGCCACAATACTTTTCCCCTTAAAAGCTGCTGGGTTATATACCAGACTATGACCAACGGTGCAGCTCAATTCTTGCACTCCTGCTGCTCCAACTTCCCACCTCCCTCCTGCACACACACAAAAGCTCAAGTATCAGCTGGGAAGTTCCTCCTCACCACAGGCTAGCTTTCCAAATTTCTCATCATTAACACTGAAAACTCCACAGCCCAGAACAGCCTGAAGATCACTCTTCAACGGTTTCCTCTAAACAGGACATTATTACGTAAATAAAAATAAGTGAATCAGTGGATCTGGTTTTTCATTAATGCTAATAAAACCTCCTGCTCCAGCTCACGGAATAACCCACTTTCTCAGGCTGGATTTAACACTCCGTAAGCAGGATAGCAACGCTACATCAACAGATATCTTAGGCAAGATGCTTCCCCTTGTTTTAAGGGAGGGAATCAACCCCATCTCAAAATTAAATTCCCGAACCCCACACATCACACATAGGGACACAGAAGAGCATGTGTGTGTGTCACTGTGCATGTCCACACGCATCTGCACATACACGCACACACAGAGCCATCTTTTGTGGGAGGCACCTATGGTAGCACTGCAATTATTTTCATATATATGCAGAAAGGTAGATGCACGTATATTAGACGTTACACACGAGTGTGTCTATAATACGAAGAATTGCACAGCTACAACAGACGCACCCACAGAAGATGGCTGGCCCTAGCCGACACGGAGTGGCCTGGGCCGAAACTCGCACCAAACTTAGCACCGCGCTAGCCACGGCCCGCACGCCGTGGGGGCCAGGCGAGGCCGGAGGGGCCGGGCCGGGCCGCCCCCCGCCGCGGGAGAGCCTGCGCGACTCTCGCCCGGCGGGGCTGCCCCCAGCCCCCGGCGGCCCGCACGGCGGGATGGGCGGGCGCCTGCCCGGCGCTGCCACGGCCGCGGAGGGGCCGGGCGCTGCCACAGGGTGGGGGCGCGGGTGGCGGGGGCACTGCGGGGGCACTGCCGGGGCCTGCGGCGGGCGAGGGGCCGCGGCCGCTCCGGCCCATCCCCACTCGGGCTGCACGCCCCGCGCCCGCCGGCCTGCCTTTCCCCGGCCTCTGCCGGCAGCCGCCCGGCCCTCCCACCTGCGGGACGCCCCCGCAAGCTGCCCCTCGCACCCGCCGCGCCTCACCTCAGTCGGCCGGGAGCCCCCGCGGCGCGGCAATGAATGGAGACCGAGTGGGCGGCGCCACCGACTCACCTCCGCTTAGCACAGTGCCGCTGCCCGGCGCTTTATAGCCTCCTCCCCGGCGGCCTCCCCGCCCCTTGCCGCTGACGCACTCCCGCTGCTACGCCCGCGGTCGCCGCTGCTTGCCCCGCGCAGCCCGCCCGCCATGGCGGCTGTCAGCGCCCCTCGCTGTCGTCCCCGGCATGCGGGTAGCGGCGTACCCGCGCCATTGCCTCCTGCCGTGGCGGCGGGTGCGGGGGAACCTGCGCCATCGCCCCCCACCGCGGCAGCCGGTGCGGTACCTGTGGGTACCGCTCAGGCGTGGGGGTGGTGGCACCTGCGCTGTGGCCCTGGCACGCAGAGGGAGCCCGGGGCTGCGCCCCGAAGATCGGTGGTACCCGCGGCGGAAGGCGCAAGGCCACGCGTAGTCTCCCGGTGCTGGGCGGCTCGCCATGAGTCTCGGAGTGAGGCGCCCCCTCTGCCAGAGGTGGCCTCATGGCCCACGCCAGCATGGGCTGCATCCCCCTCTCCAACAGCCAGCCCGCACTGAGGGCCAGCCCGAGGCCTTACCACCGCTCCTGTTCACCAAACGGAGGGGCCAACGGAACTGAATTACGGGCAGGAGCGTGTTTCCCGAAGGAAAAGGGCCAGCCCTGCCCGCCATTGGCCACGGCACCCGAGCGGCCGCTCCCGAGAAGACCTTGTGCCAGGGAGCTGAAGAACAACAAAATCAAAGCAAGGCTCTTGTGAGAGGACAGCACTTGCCCTTGACTCGTGCTGCACAACATACCAGTGCTCCATAGCGTGTGTTCCTTGGGAAGTACAAGGTGCACAGCTATGGTGACATTGGTGGGGTAGAGGAGGCTGGGCATGAAATAGGGTCACTGCCCAATTTGGGGGACAGCAGTCATTCCAGGGACTTCGCAGTGCTATCTGCCAAAGATAGGTTTGTCATTCCAGGGGCCTTAGGAAGAGGGATTCGGTGTATTAATAATGATTATGTGTGTGTCTAAAATGATGTAACTTTGCTGAAACTATCAGATTACAAGGGGGGTTGAGACAGCACAAACAGAACTTTAAATTCAGTGATTACCTAAAAAATCCTTTTATGATCAAGCTTTGACAAATGTCTGCTGCCTATGGAAAAGGAATGGAGATGGGAATATCAATACTTTAGGTCATACTAAAACACTTAGTCCATGAAGAAGCCTTGTGATCTCAAAGATCAACTTATAGAGCTCTATGTGGTATAACCAAGGTTTCTGCTACCTTGACATTTTTCTCCTAATTAGAGTAATACTGATTATATTTTGCACTTGCATTTCAAAGAAAGACAAATATTTTTTACACAGCATTAATGAAAATTGTTCCGCTAACGAAGCATGTTAATGGAGTAAGATTAGAATTTAACCATGCCAGAAAATTCTTAAAATTAGTAGCTCTGCCTCCTGTATTTTTTGCTTTCCAGATGAAGTAAAGAACCTAGAAGCTGGTTGTGGGTTTCTGCCTTTATTTTTTTCTGACAGTTCCATGGAAGGACCAAGAACCTTTGGGCCTTTTTTGGTGAAAGATTTTTCATCCCATTTTGTGTTACAGTTTTTGCTAGTTATTTTAAAGGAGATAAGGAGACTTGAACTTACATAATGCAATTTAATAAAAATATTTCCCTTCTTAGTTGCTTAGGATATGGATGTGCTAATAAAATCTTGACCTTCATAGGTCATCTCCAATAGTATTTGGAAATAGATTTGCATTTAATTTTCTTCTTTTTTTTTCTTTACTGTTGCTACTTCTTTCATATTATCTTTCATGTCTGGAAGAACCTCCATGCAAAACCCACAAATAAATACACACTTCCTGCTGTCTTTTTAGCTTAGGTTGTGAGTCTTGCAGGAATCTTGACAAAAGGTGCTTGGTCATAAGTAGTTCTTTTTCTAGTAATCATATTAATCTCACTGTAAGTTTGTGTATCCATTCCTTCTGTCCTATATTGTGCTTACATTGCAAATATTTTAAAGTATGTGCAAACTTACTAATAAGACTACTCACACCAATAAAATTAAATATATGTAGTGGAGGATCTTACAGATTACATTACAAAGAACTGGGATGTTCCCCTGAACACATATGCAGAGATCACACACACACGCTTACACACTCACACTTCCCCGCCCTGCTACCCCCCCACCCCCACCCCCCCCCCGCCACACACTACAAGAAGGGGGCCTTTAGCTCTCCTTCAGCATTTTGGATTGCAGTGGTAATTTTTACAGCAAAGACCATATGCTATCATAGCTGTGGTAGCGTACAGGAAAAGGAGATGCCTCCCACAAGTCAATACTTCTGTAAAACCTTTGCATTAAAGAGAGAATGTAGAAGTGGAAGTTCTAGCATCTTACCTTTTTTTCACATCATCTGTGTGGTCTCTTAGAGCAACTGGTAGTTTCCAAGAAATGTGACATTGGAAGGAACCTCACCCATTGTGGTGTGAGGCAAGACTGTGGCTGGGAGATGTTTGTCTAACCTGATTTTTCTTAAATCTCCAATGAGGGAGATAGCCACAGCCTGCCTAGGTGGACTTCTGTGTTAAGGGTTTTTCCCATAATGAAAGACTAAAAGGACAAGTAGCAAGTTCTCATAGTGTCATGATTGTGAATATTATATGCTAAATGACAAGCACACTATGTGGCATGCCAAATACTAGCATGCTGTGTAGCTGCAAGGTATACATCTGACCACGCATTCGCACAGCTTCTGTAGCTTGTACTTCAAACATATGTTCCAGTGATGTATAATATACTTAGAAACAGAATCATAGATTGGCTTGGGTTGGAAGGGACCTTTGAAGATAATCTCGTTCAAGCCTCTTGCCAGGAGCAGGGACATCTCTCAGTAGATCTGGTTGCTAAAAGCCCTGTCCAGCTTGACCTTGAACACATTCAAACATCAGGCATCCACAACTTCTCTGGGCAGCCTACCTGTCCCAGTGTTTCACCACACACATTATGAAAAATGTTACAAAATATACTCATTAGCAGACGTTACAGCTAGTGATCATGGGGCTTACCACTAATTCAACAGGCAAAATACTGGGGTTTACCAGTGGGAGACACGGGTTTGACAGACAAAGAACCAGGTAGCACATATTGCTGGGGTAGCACTGGTGGCTACACACCTGTTGAAGTGCACAGGTAGGGCCAGCAAGATTTGGTGTCCAAGAAGGAATTAGTTGTTTATTGTTAATGACTTGGGAGTGGCTAATCCATCCAGAAAGAGGGACAACCTGCTCTTTTCAAGATTTATATAACAGACCAAAGCATAACAAACCAAGCATATAAAACATCCAAAATCACAGCCACTGATGATCCCACTGTATTTCTTTCCTTTCACTTCTAGAAAGGGACAATCTTCGGGGTGTTATTAAATCAGGTGTAAAGAAAGAAACATGCATATTGCAGTTCCTTTTACTAACAGGTTTTTTTTAAAGCACATGAAGCAGCTGTGTCAGGTACATCCAGGTACTCCAGCTTTCTTTTCTTTAACCCCTCCCACCACCCTTTCACAGCATTTAGCATCCTTTGCAGAGCCATGTTCACTCCAGTAAAAGTGATGTTACCTTGTCATCTCTATTGATGAGATATTTGGTCCATCCGTGTGACTTACCAGCAAAAGTCTGTGTGTTCCGCTGTGGTGGGCTGACCTTGACTACTGCCTGGAGCACACCAAGGCACTCTTATTACTTCCCCTCCTCAGCTGGGCAGGGGAGAGAACATATGACAAAAGGCTTGCAAGTCGAGATAAGGACAGGGAGTCATTCACCAATTGCAGTCATGGGCAAAACAGACTTGGCTCAGGGATGTTAATTTAATTTATTACTTAATTAATAAATTAAAAAAATTACAAATCAGAGTAGGATGATGAGAAATAAGAACAAAACTTAAAACACCTTCCCCCCACCCCTCCCAAGGCTCAACTTCACTCCTGACTTGTCTACCTCCTCCTCCTTAGGGGGATGGGGAACAGGGGATGCAGTTAGTCAGTCCATCATGCATCATCTCTGCTGCTATTTCCTCCTCACATTCTTACCCTGCTCCAGCATGGGGTTCCACCCACACCACACAGTCCTCCATGAACTTCTCCAGCATGGGTCCTTCCCACAGGCTGCAGTTCTTCACAAAATGGTCCAGCATGCTTTGGCAGAGGGTCCTCCCTGGGCTGCAGGTAGATAGATATCCACTCCATGGACATCCATGGGCTGCAGTAGAGCAACCGTCAGGTCTTCACCAGGGACTGCAGGGGAATCTCTGCTCCAGCACCTGGAGCACCTCCCCCCCCTCCTTCTTCACTGACCTTTGTGTCTGCATAGCCTCTCACATCTTCTCACTCCTCTTTCCCAGCATGCTGTTGTGCAGCAGTTTCTACCCTTTCTTCAATATGTTTTCACAGAGGCACTACTACTGTCGCTGTTTAGCTCAGCCTTTGCCATTGGTGGGTCTGTCTTGGAGCAAGGTAGAAATGGCCCTGTTGTACATGGGAAAAGCTTCTGGCATCTTCTCTCAGAAGCTACCTCTACAGCCCCGCTGCTACCAAAACCCTGCCATGCAAACCTGATACATCCACACTTGCATAACAAGGTTTCGCTCTTACGTTTCTGTAGTAAAGCTAGAAACACCTCCCTTTCCTGTCATTTTATTCCACATGTGAAAGGACTTTTCTGTCATCAGAAGTTTCATTATCCAGCAGCATGTAACAGAAATAAGAGTTCCGTCATTAGCACCACTTTTTCAATTTCCAATTTCATAACCTGAAATCTCCCTTTTCTCTCCAAGTACCATATAAGTTTTTGTGTTCCCACTCTGAATTTATTTTGCCTAGCCCCTACTCTCTCAAGGATTCCATGTTCTGTCATCTGGTATGAGAACATTTTTGTGTGGCTATAGTAAGTTTTACCAGGACATGAAGATTTTTGGATCATTTTGGGAGTATTTTGTAAGCTTCTTTCATCTACACTTTCCATTTTTTGACAAAACCTTCTTACTCCCCAAGTACAGAATGGGCATTTATAAATAAACCAAAGGCGCTTTACATGAGCCAGACAGAAAGCTTTCTCTTGTTAAAAAATGGGAAGGTGAGAATAACATCTGGATTACATTGATTTGAGGAGTCATGTCATATATACGGAGATCTTCTGACCTCACAGAAGTGGAACTGCAGTGTAAACCATCAACATAGACCTGCTCTTGTACCATGTTGATATTGCAGTCAGATGCGTGATTGCCACACAGGCAGACATATTAATGTGCAAACAGTGTGCAGACCTGTAACCACATCAGCTCTGCTATTTTGCTATATCAGCAAAAGGGCATTAGTAATGCAGAGACCTGTAAATGTGTTAGAAGAAGATGCAACTTGGAATTGCATATATAGGAAGTTCTCTAGGACAGCTCTACCATCACAGAGCAAACCCAGAGAAAACACTTCATGAAAGCTTTGCTATTCTAAGACTGCCCAGATTTGCTTGCTTCATTATTGTATCACCCTTCACATCTTCCACTATTAGGACTGCCTGCGGTCAGTAGTCTGGCCTCTGCAGAGTGCATATCTCCTATCCCCCTATTTCCCTGCACAATGCTCTTATTATGCAGTTAATTTGAAACCTGGCCACGTGGCCCCTGTCCTCTTACTGGCCCTATGACTTACTGCTGCTTCTGGTCCTAGGCTTATGGCCCCTCACAGCTTTCCTAGTGTGAAGTGAAATACCACAGCAGTCCCATCTGCTCTGTGCAGCAACAGTCAACGAGGCATTCACTAGTAGCAGTCTTTGGGAGACAGAGAGGCCCTGTGCAGGGCACATATGGGAAGAAAGAGGGAAAAGACACAGATGGAAAAAAATTGCAGTTAAATTTGCACTGAAAAACTTAAATCAGATTCATAAGATACTACTTACATGGTGAAGAGCAGAAAGAGTTAAGTTAAGCAAGCTCAATTTATCTTATCTCAATGTGTAGGGACAAGAATAAGTTACTGTGAAGCAATTCTTGGTGTGCATTTAACTAATCTAGTAACCCATGAGAGTACTGTTACCCAATGATGAGTATAAGGTAATTGCATGGGGGTTACCCCTTTCAATTTTTTAAAACAAAACTAATTTCTGCTGTGCTTTTACCCTAACTTCTGGCAGAAATACACACACTTCCCTTGCATTTTAGAGATTTTTCCAATAAATACCAAAGCAGCTTTCCGTGGCTCCCTTCAAATCCTTTCTTAATATGCCTTTTGTCTGTGATAACTGTAAACACTTGATATGCAGACCACTGATGGACTTGAACCGCTCCTTATCAGGCTGGTCACTGTTGTGTCCCTGTTACATTGTGCTGCTTCTGTCAGCCCATAAAACCTCATGTTTTCTTTCTTACCACGAGAGTGTGAACCGTCTGAGCAGGAACCATCTTCTGGTCATAGATAACACCATTCCCTGTCTATGGCAGGATTAACATTTTACGGCAGAGGAGAAAACAGAAGGACAGCCTTTGGCCCAAAAAACCCACACGTCAATCACCACAGGCAAATGGTAATCCTGAAGGCAAGATTTCATCTCCTAGCTTCAACACACCCAAAAGAACGATAGGCTGTTGTGCGTGTGACAGGAATGTTGCCTGGACTATGCTTTTGCAGGTAAAAATTTTCTTTTCACCGGTCTAATACGGGATTTTTAATCTGGATATGGATGCCAGTGGGTTTGTGAGAACTTTTAAAGGACTTCTGAAAGATAAAAAAAAAAAACCAAGTTTACTTTTTTAAAGTCTTTAGACTTAATTTCACTATATAGAAGTGAACATCACAAAGCAGAAGTCTGCAACGTGGGAAAGAGTGAAAACAATTGCTCTACTTGAACACATTTTTAATGTCAAAGAGTTAAAACCCAACAAACTCTGTCTTTCATCCTCAGATATCTGTGTGTTTATTACTACAAAACATTAATTTGGTAATTGGTCTAATTGGTTGTTAGCACTTTATTTGTTCAGGGTTTTTTTTCACTTGAAAAGCAGTGACCTCGCCTATTGGACAGTCACTTTTTCAGAAATAAACTATTTTCTGCTTTTTTACACCCAAAATTCACAGCAAAAAATGCTTTTAAAATTCTCTTTTAGTTCTCCCTATGTTCCAGTTGTTTCCATAGACTGGTTCCTCTGTGGCTGGGGGGTGTGTGTCTGTACTGATGTACAGGACAGTGGTGGCATTGACACTCACTGCTGTGTGACCGCACCTATGTTCTCCTGCTCCAGAGGAAGTGTCCATGTGAGCAGAACAGCTGCTGCAGTTTGTTTCTAAGGTAAATGAATACCAATCCCAAGTCTTCATTTGCTGCAGTCACTATCAAATAGCGTTCTCTGTGAGGAAGAAGGGGGACTTGTTTGGGTGATGGTAGGAAGAGCTTCTGGAGTTGTGTCTGGAAAGGTGGGGAATCTCCCCGAGGAGCACTCTGAAGAGGAAGCACTTAGGTGACAACATTCTACAGAAGGGAAAGTCCCCATAAAGGACAGAAAATCACCAATGGGCAAGAAGAAATCCACTGCATCTCTAATAACGGACAAGGAGTGTCAAGGTCACAGAGATAAGCATTTAAGACTTTTGTGGGGGTGTAAGAGGAACAGAGAGGCTGCCTGACAACCTAGTAGTATTTTTTTTACATCTTTTTTTTCTTCTACATCTAATAGCAGCAGGCCCTCTCTCAGAAACATAGGATGAGAAGGACCCTGAGTCCATCCCTTTGTGCTAAGGGGTGAATGAGCCTGGACACAACTCTGGCAGATACTTGTCTAAACTTGCTCTTTTAACTTCTAGTTAAGAAGAATCCACAGAATTTGACTAGTAGTTTTTAAAAATCTTTGATGATGTCTGACCAAACTTCACATCGATATAAGTCCATTATTTTTTGTCCCTTGTCATTGTGTCCATGAGCATGATTGATCACAGTCCCCTTACAGCCTAGAAGAACATTTTTATGTGCAGTGCTGTACACTGTTTTTTCATTTCTTCACTAACCACCCCATCCTTTTGTGTTTGCCTCAAGGATTATGTTTCCAGTCCTCTTTTCACCCTTTATGGTTCTCTCAACACTGCAACTTGTCAGTATAATTTAAAGTACAGTACACCAAACTGGAAAAAATATTAAACTGACAGACTAAAGCTGAGACTCCACCAGCACAAACAGACCAAAAGAATTACCATAATTATTTCTGTTAATGCATCCTGGAAAATTGAAATGAGAAATTCTGACAGGATATGAGGAAAGACTTTTTAAATGATGAAGACAGTCAAACTTTGGAACAGGTTGACTGGAGAGGCTGTGCAGTCTCCATGCATGGAGGTTTCCACAATGAGACTGGGTAAGGCCCCCACCAGCCTGGTCTGACCTCCTAGGACACCTTGCTCCAAGCAGGAAGTTGGACTAGAGGCCTCCTGAGGTCCAACCTCAATTACCTTATGGTCCTGCAAACAGAATTGCTTCTCTGTCAGTAATACCATTGCTGACCCTTATTCAGTTTGCAATGTACTGTAATACTCAGGTCCTTTACTAAGGACTGCTGCTTACCCTATTAGTTCCTATGTTCTAGGTGTGCAATTTGATTTCTCCTTTCCATATGCGGTGCCTGTTCCTCTTACTATTGCTCCCAAACAGCTCCTCTTTGCCATTTTATAAGTTTGCTGATGTTTGCTTTTTCTGAGGTCCACTCATGATTTTGTTGCTACTACATCTTAGCCTTGCAAGAATCACCCATTTTTAAGAGCTTTCTCCCATACTGCAGAGAAACTGCTTTTGGCACCATATTACATACAAGCCACGTTACTTGCAAGCCTTTTGCTAAGTCAGCTTAGTGGGTCTCAAGCACAAAGATGGAGAGATACTGCAGCCTGGGATGCTCTGTGGGGTTTGCTGAGAAGCAGTAGTATCTTCACAGGCAGGCAGGGGCTGTGGGCTCAGTGGTCCAGGCTTGAAGGTGACAACTTCAATTTCAGTCTCAAATGGATCCTCATGTTCCATTATCCTTAAATTACATACACCCTTTGACATTTCCAAATAGCAGCCTGAGATTTTTACCTTGCAAAATCAAATGTTCAAGAGGATGAGCAAATGTAAATATAGAATGAAATCAAACTGCTGAGTAAGTGACTCTGAACATGCCTTGCCTTCAAATGCTATAATACCTTAAAATGCTATACTACCCATAACTTTAATTTGGTCTTCATTTTTTAAGGACAAACTCTTAAGGAAACTTTGAACAGAACCTTCTCACCTGGGAAAAAGCAGATCTCACCACCTGCCAAGGAGTATTTTTATGCTGAGAGCAGTAATCTGGAAGAAACTGTTCTGCTTTGGAACATTTGTGATCGAGAACCCTAAAAGTCAGTTTGTCTACAGACAAAGGAATTAAAGTTTTTCTTCCTTAAAACAAGGATAATCTTGATGGATAGTTGTTCTGTAGTCAATATTCACAGCAAGCTGAACAAAATTAACCTCTTTCTTGATTACTAGGAGCAAGTACAGATTTACTACCTGTGTTCAGTATTATACTTGTTCAGAGTGGACAATATTAAGTAATTAAGTAGCTCTGTATCTTCCTGCAGGACCAGGAGCTATATTTGTTTTAATTCTTTATGTTACACTCTTTGTACAAATAACAGTTATATTATCCAGATAGAAAAGCAGTGGTTCTTCAGCAAGATGTGATTTTTGCTGAGAAATGCTATTTTTTGCATATTTCTCAATTTGTTTTTCATTCATACTAGCCATTACAAAACAGGCAAAATACTTCAGTGAACGGTATGACCCAGATAACTTCCAAACAGAATCCAAAGCAAGATTCTTCTTAGTAGCTGGTATGGAGCTGTGTTTCGGATTTATGATGAAAATAGTGTCAGTAACATAGGGATCTCTTCATTACTGGTGAGTAGGGCTGACACAGAGCCAAGGCCTTTTCTGCTTCTCACCCCACCAGCAAGTGGGCTGGGGGTGCACAAGGAGTTGGGAGGGGGCACAGCTGGGACAGCTGACCCCAAGTGGCCAAAGGGATGTGCCATAACGTATGATGTCATGCTCAGCATATAAAGCTGGGGGAAGAAGGAGAAAGCAGGGGACACTCAGAGCAATTTTGTCTTCCTAATTAACCATTACATGTGATGGAGCCTGACTTTCCTGGAGATGGCTGAACACCTGCCTGCCAATGGGAAGGAGTGAATGCATTCCTTGTTTTGCTTTGCTTGTGTGTATGGCTTTTGTTATACCTATTAACTGTCTTTATCTCAACCCAAGAGTTTTCTCACTTTTTTCTCCAATTCTCTCCCCCATCTCACTGGTGGGGAAGGCAGTGAGTGAGTGGCTGTGTGCCAGCTGGGGTTAAACCGTGACAGGGACACTGGAAAGAACATTTGAAGGTTGTTTGACACTTAGGTTCTTGAAGATTGTTTAAGGGAGTTGGTTGTTTAGGAGAGAAGGTTGTTAGGTTGTCTTCAACTTGAAGGTTGTTTAGGGGAGAAACCAAGGGTAGGAAAAGCAAGGGATAAAGGTGGTTTGGGGAGGAACAAGTGTGGGAAATAGAACAATAAGGGGATAAAAAGGGTGGTGACACATAAACACATTGCTGCTCAGCATGCTTGTATGGCCATGTCATGCACCTGGTCACCACAGTCTGTCCTACCTTCTCACTAAAATCTGTTTCTAAGCAGTTTCCTGAGTGAGGAACTCTCTATTCCACACTCACATGCGGGTATGGGTGTCTGAGTGTCAGCAGCTGGAGATGGGACCACACGCTACAGGGTTCAATCCATCCATGGTGCCAGCAACTGTCATGAGTGCCTGTGTGTGAACAAGTATGTGTTCTTGTTCTAGCAAAGATCATGCTGGACTATGTGGCAGGGAAGGGTGGCATGGGAGCTGGGCGTGCATGTGGCACTGAATGAGCCCACAGAAGGTTCTGGCCACTGGAGGGAACAGGGGTCCAAGCTCGACCGTGGGGGCTGAGAGATTCCGTTTGCATCTATATGCATGTGCATGTGTCCATCCCTATGAGGCAACTGCAGACAAGAGGATCCAGGTGACGCTTACTGGGGGATGCATACTGTGCTTATATCTGAGTGGGGCTGCAGGCACTGCAGGCTTGTGTGCACAAGTGCTAGCAACTGTGGAAACTGAGGATCCAGGATCAGTTAGTGAGAGTCTCAGTCAGCTGCCAGAGCAATCCATATTTTGTTTAAACATATAGGTATGTTTCCCACCAGCTCACCTGAACCCTGACGAACCAGAGAAGGGAACTGCACAAGGCCATTGGTGCAGCTTGTGTTTGTGTGAGCCTGTGTTCATCAATGTGGCCAGCTATGTGTGTATGTATATCTGTATTTTATATGTGTGTCTGTGTGTGTGCCTATTGGGACTACATACTCAGCCTTGCTCCTGATTGGACCTGGGAGTGTGGAGCTGTGATGTCTTCACCTCTGTTGGACTTCCAGATGTCCCCTCTCCATTGCAAGGCTTTGACATCATAAGAACATTGTTTTCATCCCATTGCAACAACAACAACAAAAAAATTTCCTTATAATAATAAAATCTTACGTCAGTCTCAGACTGCTTTGATTAGGAGAGACTTTGGCTTCTCATTCCAATTCAGAACAAGAATCCCAAATATGGGATTTTTAATGGGGAAAATAATTCCTCATCACTTGTATGTCTGGGAAGCTCTAGCAATTCCAGAAAGGGTAAAAAAATGACTAGAAATTTTGCATCTGTATATGCTTGTTAGGCTGTATTTGAAATCAGAAAGAATTGTCATAGATTGAACCGCACTAAGAACCCCACGGTTGTTATGAAGTACTGGCATCCACATATCTGATCATTCCAAAAGGCCCAGGATGACCTGAGGAGAATATCCTCATTTTACCTCAATCATTTATGCTGCAATTGAAATGTTGTCCTAGTTCCACTGCAAATAAGGTTCCGCTCATTAGTCACAGGGAAAATTTCTCCTCTTACAACTACCCTTATGTGCTATAATAAATGAGGAACAGACTGCTCTGATGTTGTATTTCTGTTGTAATGGGAACCTATACACAGTGGGATGCCCGAAATCCTCCTGTTGCTGCTGGAGGATTAGGCCATTGTGAACAGCAGGTTTAGGACAAGAAGTATTTAACCTCCTATCTGGCTGGAATTGTAGGGCAGAATTTAGATAGGCAGAATTCAGCTATCCAAACTGGTATAAGATTGGACCAGTAAGAAAAAAACCCAGCCATTTTTTCCACAGGGCAGATATGGAAACATCTAAAAAGCTTTTGTTAAGATTATCAGAAAAAGTTGAACTTTGCTTATGCTTGTAGATTTTAGATTTTTCCAAGGGCATTTTAGGTTTCTGGGGTACTGCACAGATTTTAAAATGAGGCAGGTGTAGAACACAGTAGTTAAAAATTTCAGTTCACCATTTAATTCTGCATCTAGAGCTCATCTGAAAGTCACAGTGGTCTGTCTGAAGGGACTGATTCAAGAAGATAATCATTGTTGCCTTAGCTAGAATAAAGTGTGTTAACAAAACAGATCTTTACAACCTGATAATTGATAAGGTCTGCAAATTTAATGGCAACTTCAGTGATGACCAAAATTAATCCTTAAAATCAAAAATTGAAATTTAAGTATTAATACAAAATATTACTCTTGCTTAGCTCTATGTCCAAACATGATCTTTTAAAAGTAGGTCAATGTTATTGTAATCAATATTTATAGATTGAACATACTAGTAAAGTTGTCTTTAACACTACAAACTAAGATCTAAATGGAGGCTTTCAAATACTTATGAATATAATGCATGCACTTAGCTGTTATTTATTTCAGTACTTTGCTGATCATTCCTGACTTCAGTTACGCTCCCAAGAAATTGCCAGAGCTCCAGGATACGATAGTGCCCATAGTGTGATAACTTTACATGGAAGCAGGGGAATTTCCTGAGACACAGATCACTGGTCCCTCTCCTCTAAACAAGAAACTTCCAAGGGAAGTGATTGTCCCCTAGCACTGGTGAAGCTGCACCACAAATCCTGTGTTTAGTTGTGGGCCCCTCACTACAAGACAGACGTCAAGGTGCTGCAGTGTGTCCAGTGAAGGGCAATGAAGCTGGTGAAGGGTCTGGAGCACAAGTCCTGTGAGGAGCAGCTGAGGGAACTGGGGCTGTTTAGTCCAGAGAAAAAAAAGGGGGCTCAGGGGAGACCTTATTGCTCTCTACAACTGCCTGAAAGAAGGGTGTAGGCAGGTGGGGGTCTGTCTCTTCTCCCAGACAACAAGTGACCCGACAAGAGCAAACACCCTCAAGGTGCACAAGGGTGGGTTTAGAGTGGATATTAGGAAAGAATTCTTTACTGAAAGGGTGATCAAGCATTGGAACAGGCTGCCCACGGAGGTGGTAGAATCACCATCCCTGGAAGTATTTTATAAAATGCATAGATGTGGTGCTTAACGACATGATTTAGTGATGGACTTGGCATTCCTGGGTCAATGGCTGGACCTGATGATCTTGAAGTTCTTTTACAACCTAAATGATTCTATGTTTCTATGAAATCTATCCAAGTTTTTTCACCTTAATGCTGCAGCTCACACTGCACTCTCCCGCCAGAGCTTGCTCTCTGTCTCTCACAGCTGACAAAGCAACCATTGCTTTCCTGCTACTGCCCCTAAAGCAGTTTGGTTGGCAGAGAGGAAGGATCACAAAATGTAGATCTGACCAGTTTCACAACTGAATTTGTAAATCAACATCTTCAAAAGGCCCATTATGTCCCTCTGCACCAAAACCAAAATGACCACACAGTGAATTGTTGACACCCTCCAGCATTATACAGGTCACTTTATGCTGTACGTAAGTGATAATGTAGGGAAGGAGGGAGAAATTAAAGTGCCACAGAAAGGATAAAATTACGTTTTTACATTTCTTCTGCTGATTGCCTTTTCCCATCTCCAGCAGGTGCTGTGGGCACAGGCCTGTTCAGCTCACATTTCTCACTTGGCAGCCTTGTGGCTTCACAGCCTGTGGGTCAGCCATCAAGCAGAGAGCACTGTTCTCCATATATAACACCAGCTTTATCATTGTACTTAGGCTTTTGTTACATACACAGTACCTTGCTCTGGGACTGCCTTTCAATATTTAAGAGACAACAAGCCGGGTTGTTTGCTGTTTGTCACCAAGGAGATCTTTTTTTGGGCTGGTCTGAAAAGCATTCACCTTCCACCTCACTCTATTCCCTGGAAACAGTAAAGAGCTCCAGGAAGAAGGCTTGCGTGTGTAACTGATCAGTTCCCTTAAACTACTTTTGCTTAGTGTGTACAAGAAGGAGGTAGCTTCAACCTTCATTCTGCTTTTCTTCCTGCCTCCCTATCTCAGAACAAGCCAGCCATACATAGTTGCAACAGAAATCATGAAGCCAAGAACATTCAGAGACCTTAGCAGCCAGCATCACTGATCACACCCCTCTGCTTGCTTGTCCTCTAGGAATCTCTAATGTACTTCTCTCCATGCATCATCACTCACACTGAAAGGTCTCTAATTAGGTCCCTAATTGAGAAGAGACAGTCTCAGTGGTTGCTGATGAAAAATTATGGAAGAGGTTACCAATAACAGGCAACACATGAGAGTACTCGTTAGGTCCCTGAATATCTTGATGTGTGTTGATGGGACTAGTTGTGTTGATGGGACTAGTTGTCCCCATTTCAGGTTTCTTTAAGTCTGACCTGGACACACTGCCATCAGGATGCTTCAGCAGGAGAATAACAAATCCTGTACAGGAAGACATGCAGAACAGACACAGTCAGAGAGATCATTTTGTTATCTGGGTGGCAGGGCACACAGGACACACAGGTCACTTTCTGCTATTTAACAACTTCTCAGTAGCTGGCAGCCACTGCAATTTCTCTCTTCTTTTTAATAAATATGTTTATTTACTCAGTAACTACATTTAGCCTCCCCAAGAAAGGACAGTTGTTTCTAGAAAGACTTTGGGCATAGCAACTGGATAAGTTTCCTTTAAAATATTTTTGTTTCACCTAGAGTGAAAACAAGCTCTATTCTCTTATCCTGTACCAACAGCTGTCTGACCTCCATGTTCAACCCACTATGCATCCGCTGTTGTGAAGTGTGGCTAATTATTTTCCATCACTGGTGGAAGGTGAAGGGTGTTGTTTTATTAAGCAGCCTGTTCTTTCTGTAAGCCACCACTTATTAGCAGGAGCAAACATAGCACATATGACTGACAGTGGTGAAAGCATTAGTTGAAATCGGATTGACCCTGGGTTTAATTTTAACCTGATTTAACAAAGACAGATTGTGAGCTTGACTTGGAGAAAAAAAATAAAAGGACAACATGGATTGGAGCATTTAACAAAACTGTTTTCCCTGTTTCTGAAAGAAAACAAAATACACTTTTGTTGGAAGTCCCTTGTTTGTCCTCAGTAATTTAACGTTTTGTGGGAGAGGTGTGAGAGAACAGAATGCAGATAAAAGCCTTCTGGGAAGGGCCCAGCTGAGATTCACAGAAACAGAAGGATGAGAAACAGAAAGAAGATGCAGTATCAAAGTGCAGAATTGAAAGTTATAAGTATGAGATCCCAAGTGAGTTAGTATTCATTTATCAGTAACGACTCATGGAAAAAACACGGGAATTGTGCACTTTTCTCTCACCTGTTTTAAAGGAAGCAGAAATCTGACAGTATTTATTGATAGGCCTTGAGATAAGAAGGATTTTCTGGTTTTTTCAAGGTACTATTTAAGGCCATGCAAAGCCCACATGCAGATCTGTGTGACTTAATACCTGAAACACAGCCTGGTTGACGCGTTAAAGCTAACAAAGCAGAGCATCTCGTCCTGTTGCTGCAGCCAGCTGCTTGATCTTCAGGCTAGGTTTCATCTGGAAAGGAAGATGTTTAGTCCTGTCTCAAGCATTAAAAAGATCTATTGGGTAATATAAGGAATGGTCTTCAATTCAGAGCATAAGCAAAGACGTTAAATTGGAAACTTAAGATAACAGCAAAAGAAAAGCTTTAGCAAATCAGTTTACTACCAGGAAAATTACTCTTTACTAGTGAGCAAAGTGTGAATTTTGCTAGCCCTCAAGGTGGTATAAATACAAAAGGCAGAGAGCAACACTTGACAGGAACAATATAGGCAAGTCTAGATTTCAATAATAAAATTGTCCATATTCTCAAATGTAACATTTCCAATTGTATTACTCAGATTATCCCCACACTTTTAATACTTAACTGGCCATCAGCTAATTTTCAAGAGGTTTGTATGTGTTTGTATGATAAGTTATATGTGAAAAAGCACTGTTGTGGCAAAATTTGCCAGAGGCTTTTATCTAAAATATGTGTCTGTCTAGATGTTATCTACTTTAATGTCTGTTCAAGTGAGATAATATTGGTGTTCCTTAAGAAAAAAACTATTACTGTGTGTCGCATTAAAAGTCTGACAAATGGCCAGGGTCTGGTGGGTGAGGTAGCAGAGATAGCCCATTGAGTCACGAAGTTCAGAAGGGATCCCCTTGCTTTATACATTTCTTTTCAGAGAGGAAGGAGTGTAGGTGTGGCTGAATTCAATCCTAGTCTCAGATATGGTCAATGGTTTTGAGTCTAAATCATTATATGTACAGCCACTCATAAGAATCAACATTTGCCTGCCAGAGTCCAGTTTAAGAACTTTCACTGAGAACCAACATTTACCTGTCAGAGCCTGGTTTAAGGACTTTCACTGAAACAGTTTTGTAAAGCTGAAAAAATAGAAAAATAGATGAATTATTAAAGCAACAGACATATATATACACATATATATACACACACATATATCTATATCTATATATATCTATATATATATCTCTCTATCTTAGGACTAAGGCATCATCCAAACCATGGGTGACCTGGACAGATAAAATTCGCCTATTTTCACTCTGGGTATCTTTTTTATTCCAGTGGAGTATTATTCATAAGCTTATTAACCCAAAGCCTATCTTCCCAGCACCACTTACAAATGTCATGTTCACCAACCCTAATCACATCCTTCACCTCACAGCCTACACCTTTGTTTACAATCCGAAGTTATCCTACCCAAACCCAGTTGTTTTATATACAATTACCAAACACACCACACATATACATACTAAACTTACACAAATCTTCCTAAAACTACTCACACATAATAATAGGACTACTGATTGTTAAATGGCAACCAAAGTTCTGAAGCAATCAAATCAATACCTAAATATACACACAAGTTATTACAACTTACTATCTCAAACAATATCACAGGTTTGTTAGCCATGTGCATACTAAAATTTTGGTTTCCAGATAAGTACGAGGATTAGAAACAGAAATACCCAACAAATAAAAAACAGCAGTCCTTGGTTTCAGGTGCAATTGCATGACATTTGGAGCACTTGTGGACACAAAAAGGAAAAAAGGTGCTCAGTCATCATTTGGCCAGCAGACATTAGGGTAAAAGGTGGGTACTGTCCATCTAGTACTGATCTGATGCAGTTTTCCAGAACTATCTTTTACTTCTCATGTGTAAAGGTACTTTTGGGTTATTAGGACCATTGCCACTGTTCCAATATGAGGCATTTTAACTAGGACAGACAGGAGAATTATAGGGGGAGTGCACCTGAGTGATGATACCTCCTTTTTCTATGTCTGTTACCACCCTGTCAATGCCTGAATGTACAGCAGCTGGCAAAGTAGCTGTTGAGTTTGCAGTGTTTGGTACCGCAGCTGTTAGCAGGGCTGTATCAGCATTCAGGCACCGATAATCAATTGTTAAACACCACCTCCCATCTGGTTTCCGAACCCTCCAGGTTGGTGAGTTATATGGGGAGCAGGTCTTAGAGATACTTATAATTTCTCTAGATCACCTGTGACTTCAGAAATTGCATTTCATGCCGCAGCAGGAATCAGATATTGTGGTACATTAGTGATTTCTGGGTCAGGGAGTGCAGGGGCTGTGTGTAACACATGCACTGCAGCCTCCAAATTTCTGCCAGGGTTGGGATCGATGTTTGAGCTGAAGGATTACATGCTGCCGTGAGGCAAGCCCCAGGTTCATTCACTTAAAACATCAAACCCTAAAATATTTTCATGATTAATTTAATTGCAAAGTGAGTAGTGAACATGTGCTTCTCGCCTGGGAGCCATATTGTTCGATACAGAACACTCGCTCTGTGCACACCACTGATCTTAACTCTGTCCTGTCCAGATTGCATGCCCAGCTCCTCAGTATCTTCTGTTGGAGTTGAAATTTGTGCTCCTCTGTCTGTTAAAAACTTCATCGGTTGTCTCTGAGGATCAACTGGAATTACGAGCCATCATCACTTACCCACTGAAAAGCTTCCCCTTTTCTGGACAGGCAAGCCCAATTGCCTTCTGGATGTTACTCATTTTTTTCACTTTGTGTCCTGCTATTCCTCCCTAAGGGGGAGGAAGGGGTTGTCTTCCTTTCTGGGGACTGGTGCTGAAGAAGTTGAAATGTGCTCCTTCCTTTCACTATTATCTTGTTTCTGGAACGTTTCAATCAGACTCAAAGTAGTGCCAGTAGGCAGACCTTGAATCACAGCTCTGGGAATGCCTAGGACAACACATCCCTCTGTAATTCATTCCTCTGCTCTTGAGATTCTAATCACGGGTTTTTAAATTTGTTTACCTTTGATCTAGTTTCTGTCCCCTGTTTCAAGGGTCTGTCTTTGTGTTCTCCTCCCTGGGACTTCAGGGGGTTTTTTTCAGCTGTGCATCGTCCCAGCCCATTTTGCAACTGCAGGTAACAATGCCATGCATTAACTCTGCACACGTAGGGAGTTGCTTAGGAGCATTATTGCCCTGGATTTTATTTTATTCAGTATTTCTTTTAATGTCATCCTATTTTGCAATTGGATTGGGTTTAAGAATTGTCAGGGCTCCTCTAATCACTGGTTTTAGCATTGCAAAATCTATTAAATCAATTAAATTCTGCTGCGGGGCTGAGGGCACAGGTGTATCAGGAATTGATTTATTTCCTGCCAGGTGACCTCCCCCTGCTGAATCAGTTCTCTGGCTTAGGCTTAGTAGTGTGGACCTGGAGGTCCCGTTGCATGTGGGGGTTCTGGTGGTTTCCTGGTGGTTGGGCCAACCCAGCCTATTCAGCACGCATAATTCACTATGTCTTGCACAAACTCGCTCCAGGTGGTTACATGGATTTGCTCCCATGAGGGCTGTGCAGCAGCTGCAGCAGCAGTCTTAACACTGGTGGTGAGATTATAGTCCTGGGCACTGGCTATAAGCTTTTGAGCTGTGTGGGAGGCCATGAATAAAAAGACTTAGTCTTGCCGGACCTATAGGAGCCAGCACTGGGGATTTCAGTAACACGTTTCTCTCATACATTGCTTGTATGCAGGCTGTCTTCTGCACAGATGCAGCCAAATCAGAGAGTCCTGAGGTTTTGATAACAAGAGGGTCACCTCGCTGTTGTGGGTCTATACCACCGGCCCAGTGGGTGGCTCGTGTGGTGTAAGGGACAGGGCCCAAGTGACTGTACTGTGAGCCCAGGCAATGCCCCGAGAGAAAGTTCCAGAGGTAGCACAGGCAGTCACGAGGCAGGGCCTGGTGTTGCTTCCTGTGACTGACTGGTGTCTCAGCCACTCCTGGAACTGGGGCAAGAGGAGGTTCCAGAAGTCCTGGAACTCAGGCCAATAAATAGGGGCATGCACAGGTTTCTGGGGTGCTCTCCACACTGAACATGCCTGTTGGCAGGTCTGGGGCTGGATCCAGCACTGTTGAGCTCCCTCCTCCCTCTTTCTCCCCTCCCCTCCTCTTTTTCTTTAAAGTTATTAAGTAATGCAGGGCCTACCTCAGCTTCTCACAAAGCCACACAGCTTGGTTGAATGTAATTGTGAAAGGGTCAATGTTTACTGAATGTTCATTCCATTAAAGCTGATGTTTATGTACAGACCTTCACAGTGTTACCTCACCTTAATCCACACCAAGGGGATCTGCAAATCTGAGTCACTTTCCCCTTCCCGTAGGTGGGACGTGACATATAAATCGGCATCACAGGCAGGATTCCCTCAGTGTTGGAAGGTCCTAAGGGACAACAACGCTCCACCTGGTGAGTGTGGGTGGGGAGACCCAGGAGGTGACCTGTCAGTGATAAGGCAGGAGAGATCTGAGCAGTGGCAATCCATGGCTGCCCAGGAAACCTGGTGCTTGATGGCTCCTGTTACTGAAAAGCTGAAGGAATATAAGGCGTGCCCTTCCCCACTGGGAATGGCATGGGCCCATATTAGTTGGCTCGGTCCAAAAGTTGTAGCAGCTAGAATTACACTTACAAAGGAACAAGAAGCACGACCAAGTAGAGAAAAAGCCACAGTGTGTGCTGTGTTGGGAGCAGCACTAGTAATGGCCCAGAAGGAGAGGCACTTGATTAAACAAACTGATAATAAAATGGTTAAATCCTTGCAAGAACAAATAAAAACCCTGCAGACTTGACTAATTTCTGAATGTAATACCTCTCAGTGACTCCACATGGCTCTGTCAGATGTGCTGGACCAAAAAATTAACAGTCCAAATTAGAGGAAAAGGGACAAGAATCTCTTGATCGGACAGATACTAATTCTGTTCTGGATAGTGTGCCAGGATTTACAAGCTTGGCACAACTGGCCAAGAAGCCAAGCCTAAGACCCTTGTACCTGACTAAGGCATTAGAAATTGACTGAGAAATATGAGATGGTGGTGATGAAGCCAGTGATTAAGACAGAGACCACTGATAATGGCCAAGGCAGGGGAGCCCCACAAGTTACTATCCAGACAGTGCTGTACCCAGTGGCTGAAATGTTGAAAATCCAGGAAAAATACGCCAGGTTAGCTCAAGAAACTGAGGCAGAGTATGTATGGAGGGTATCACTGACGAGTGGCAATTGAGTTCTGCTGTCGGAAGGCGAGCCCCAGGGGAACTGGGAATCAGGGTTTTTCCTAACTACTGGTGACCCAAGAGAGCTGTGGTCATTAACTCAGTGAGCTGACTATTGAGCGGAGGGTCTGGACCCTTTGGAAACGGGGGACCCACTATGTATCGAGACCCCAACTATAAAACCTTGACTGTAGATTTGCTTATCTTCAATTAAAGCATGATAGGCCTTTAACCCCTCAACAACCTTCCTCGATGCTATTAATTGCTGACCCTGACAGTATGACTACCTTTGAACAAGCAAGAATGCCTGGAAATAAGAAGGAGCTACAACATACCCTAGGCCTTCTGGTATTTTGGAGAAAAGGCATTCCAGATTTCTCCATCATACCCTGCCCCCTTTACAATTTAACACAAAAAAGGACCACCTGGGACTGGACCCCTACCCATGAAGAAGCCTTAAAGTTGTTAATCTTCGAAGCTGGGGTATATTGGGCCTTAGGGCCTATACACCCAACAGACCCACTTTGTATTCAATGGGGCTTTGCAATGCATGGATTATCCATACTTATGTGGCAACACACACCTGACTGACTTGCCCTATCAGGTTTTATTCGCACAACTTCAAAGATGCAGAAAAACATTATTCAGTTTAGGAGAAGAGCCTCTTTGTGTTTAGTCTAGCTCTACAGGAAGGTGAAAAAACTCTATGGCAACAACCAACCATTCTACAAGGACCTTTTAAGGTCCTGAAGCTGGTACTGTCTGGAACCCCAGCCCCTCTGGGGACTGTGCAGCGAGAAACAGTAAGAAAGTGGTATGTGCAATTAGGTCATTACTGCCACATGAGCCAAATAGAGGAGGGAACACCTGAAATACCCCAAATAGAAGAACTGCCCAGCAATCAACTGGACCAGAGACTTCCTCCCTCGTGTATAAAAACTGGCCCTCTGTTTGAACCACACCTAAAAAACATACTGTTCACTGATGTGTCATTTAGAAGAGAGGGAAAGGTATGGAAATACCAAGTGGTAGCTCTACATGTTGATTCAGGGGGCGTCAATCATGACAGAGGAGAGGGAAATGCTCAGGTGGGTTATTAGAGAGGCTGAAACTAAAGAACCAGTGTTTATTTACACAGATTCTTTCCCTGTGTTCAAGGGATGTACTGAATGGCTCCCATTTTGGGAACAAAACCAATGGAAGGTCAATTGGGTAACAGTGTGGCAATGAAGAAAATTGGAAGAAATCTTAAATGTCGCTAAACAGAAGTCCTTTCTAGTAGAATGGGTTGCTGCACACCTGGCAGGGGATCACCAGTTGTCTCTAAAATGCAAGTCCATTCCTGGTGTGCAACAAGCCAATCTTACACACTGAGATGAGATACTGCCGTGTTAAAGAGTTGTGCAAGTCTGGATGCTATCAAACAAAGCTAACATACTGCAGTACAAATCTACAAACATTATATACAAAATCTTATCACATTTTCCCTGCCCAGAGGGCAGGTCCATATAGAGATTTGCTACATATTTGCATATCCATTATCTAACTTGCCTTACTGCTACACATGCTCTCTGAGGAAGGGTCTTTTAGTGGGCCTGGGTCTTTCCCTTAGGGGGTGTGATTTTTAGTATTATAGTGAGGATAGTTCACTTCTAGGGCAAGGCTAAAGACCATAAGAGCTGACTAATCAGAGTTTAACATAAACAAGGTAATCTAAGTGCGCATGACTTACATCATGAAGACAGCATGTTCTTTGTTTTGTCTCTCCCAAAGCTGACTGCCTTGGTTAGAAGTCCCTTCATTTGTCATTCTTGACAACTCTAGAGGGTCAGCTTGACCAAAACTCTGTGCACGTGTAGTTAAGCACTAAATCAGAGTTCAAAAATTTGGGAGTTTTAGGCAACACACCAAGTTCACCTTTTGAATAATCGGGTGGATTCTTTGACCTGCTTAGCAGGAATGGCCATGAAAGGTAAGGAGGGGAAAATGGGAACATTTGTGGAAAGGTTGCACTTAAAACAGGGCCATTCAGGAATTAAAGATCTGGTCAGGGAGGCAGTTAGCAGAGCATGGTCTGTAACCAGAGTTGTGTAAAACCATTATTTCTGCACACGGCCTATGCTGCACTCAATTAGGAGAACTCAACGCTCTTAAGGACCAACCTTTGCACTTACGAGATAATAAAGGGTTGTGGGATAATTGGCAGTGGACTACATTGGTCTATTTTGGATCTCTAATGGAAAATAATTTGTACTACTAGGAGCTGAAGCAGTGCTGGGGTTAACCCAAGTGGAAGCAGTATGATGAGTGATAGGACACAGTACTGTGAGGTCTGTGAAGCTGTGGTTTAGCTGTTTACCCAAACCCCAGTCAATCCAATCAGATAATGGAAGCACCTTTACTGCCAGGACGGTTCAAGAGTGGGCACAGGGTGAAGAAATCCAATGGATCTTTCACACCCCATACCACCCCCAGGCAAACGGCATTGTTGACCGTGCCAATGGGCTCTTGAAGCACATTCTGAAACTTCACAAACCTGGGTGGGCTTCACAAACCAACAAGGGTGTCAGGCAGGTCATAAAGTCAATAGCTGCTGGGGAATTAATGGGTGCCCATGACTTACTACATTGTGTCCAAGCTTCTGTCCATACTCCCCAGGAAAAAGGAGGCTAAGGACCCTGCAAACCTGATCCATTTTCTGGGACAACTTACTTTGGTGGATCCACCAACAGTGGAAGCAGTACCTCTAACTTTAAAAAAATGCTCAGTCTTTATACTTGGGTGGCCACTGACACATATGGGAAGGATCACTGAATTCATACCCGATGGATTGTCCCATCCTTCTAATCATTGTTCATTATTGTGTGTATATTTTGTAGGTTGTCAAAAGCCCACCATGGGACTTAGGTTTTTGGTTGTTGAGTCATTATTTGCATTGTTTTTCTGATTTTATTAAGCCTGTTTTGTTACTTTACTAGGGAAACATGGTGTGGGAGAAGTTTATGTTTTTACTTTGTGGGTGTATAATCTTGTTTCAGTCAACTGGGAATTTGGACAACAAGCCTAGCTTGGCATGGGAATCGTTCATTGTTTTTAGCCAAATCTGGAATCAAACAGACCAAGATCTTTGTGTGGACCTCCCCATGTCCACATCAGTGGGCTTTAGGTTTGCCATCATTTGGTTATATTTCTCATGAATTTTAAATCTGAAGCTAGAAATGCTAAACCAAAACTGCATTCATAATACACACAGAAAGGGAAAATGCTGGGGGGGAGTTGACTTACTCCCATCCCAAGAGTATAGTGGGACAAATTGTTATGTACCTTCTCCAGTGGTCTTCTCATTTCCAGCTAACATGACCTGGCGAGACATGTGGAATGCTACCTGTTGGAAGCAACACCTCTGTTTGGGAACTACAAGTAAGATCCTTGCCACATGAAAGAATCGGACACAGTGTCCCCAGAAAGTGTGGACTGCCTTTCAACATGTACTGAACATGGCATGGTGTACCCACAAAGACCCTCTGTAACCTGGTACATTGGTGGGACCCCCCCACCTCATGGTGAACCCCTGCACTTCAAATAGAACTTCCCATTCTCCCTTGCTTGATGTATGCAAATACCTAACAAATGGGGTGACTATACGCACCATAATCATTCTCATGATAAATGTGCTTGGTCCTTAAGCAGTTTTTGTCCAATCCAGATAGGATAGTTGATGCACAGGTGATCCCCTACCCCATGAGAATATTCCCTTAATGAATTGTTTGTGAACCATTAGTTGTGAATTGTTATCATGGGACCCGACAGAAACATGGTATATCCCAGAGCTGCAAACATTTATTTGTATATGTGTACTTGTTGGGGTTTAAACCTGGAGATCCCATGTGATATTGAAAAATTACCAATCGAGAAACTGCGTTAAAGTGTGGAGTTACACTCACCCACAAAACAAAGTTGAATTTTGTGTGGGAAAGGGAAACCAGGCATGACCCATTTGCATGATCCACTGTTGAATATCTAACCCTTCTGGTTACTTCCTGGGCATGTTCAGATGGGAAGATGTACTTGCACCTGCATGTACATGAAACAGTGGGTTTATGATATACCATTGGTAGTCCAACAATGTGTCCCTCTAGGACATTTGACTTTATTGACCCCAAATATAACTGCAGGAAATGGGATGTTCAAACACCTCAGGCTGCACTGAAGTGGGTAAGAGGGGTCTGAGCACCCAATTATTATACTGGGGAATGAAAATGGCCCTTGTGCTTGAGGCCCCAGGTGTGCTTCTACAAAGACACAAGTTTGTATTGGAAAATTTGACCTGGCAAGTTGTCCTGGTTTCAGGTGGCATAGAGTTAATTTTCTTCTTAGTAGCTGGTGCAGCGCTGTGTTTTGGATTTGGTATGAGAACAAGGTTGACAGCACACTGATGGTTTTGGTAGTTGCTGGGTGATGTTTATACTAAATCAAGGACTTCGGTTTCTTGGGCCCTGCTGACACAGAAGGCATTCGGACACAACTTGTAAGATCAATGTGATCAAGTTAGTGCCAATTTATTAACAGACTTACAGCAAATTTTTACCCTTAACAAAAGATACATGTGCCATGCATATGTTGTTATTCAAAGGTGATAGGCTAAAACTACTTGTCCACATGTACTCTAGTCATCTATGATTGGTTCTGGTGTGGTGTCCACGCGCTGCTCTCTTGTCACGTAGACATCCTGCTTTCACATCTTAGCTCATCATTTTTCAGTCCAACTTCCTTATCTTCTTGACGCGTATGCAGTTTCACAATCTCTTTGTCCTTGTACACAGTTTGTCTCTTTTAGCCTTGCATATGTCCTCCGCAGCAGCAGCAACTTGCTACAACTTCAGCCTGCTATCACAACAAAGTTACTCGGTCTGGATTGCTTATAGTATGCCCATTGTCTTCTAGTCACTCCACACCCTGCCAGCCAGAGGGCTGGAAGGACACAAGAAATTGGGAGGGGACACAGCCAGGACAGGTGACCTGAACTAGCCCAGGAGCTATTCCATACCAGATGACTTCATGCTGAGTATATAAACTGGGGAAGAAGAAGGAAGGGGGGGCATCCAGCATTTATGGTGTCTGTTTTCCCGAGTAACTGTTACGTGTGATGGAGCCCGGCTGCCCTGGGGATGGCTGAGCACCTGCCTGCCTGTGGGAAGTGGTGAGTGAATTCCTTGTTTTGCTTTGCTTGCATGCGTGACTTTTGCTTTACCTATTAAATTGTTCTTATCTTAACCCTTGAGTTTTACATTCCTTTCTGATTCTTCTCCCCGTCCCTCTGGGTGAGGGGGAGTGAGCGAGTGGTGGCATGGTGCTTGGCTGCCAGCCCAAGTTAAACCACGACACAAGTACGTATTTTGGGTAATTGGACTGCACGTGCTTTTGGGGAACTACATTTGCAGGTTCAATGGGTGTCGATGATGGGCTTGCAAAACCACCTGGCCCTGGAGATGTGTCCTGTTTTTGGCTGGGATAGAGTTAATTTTCTTCTTGGTGGCTAGTGCAGTGCTGTGTTTTAGATTTGGTGTGGGACAGTGTGGTCCAGGACTTTCTGGTTTCTCAGGCCCTGCCCAATCAAAGCTTTTAGGTACTGTAGAAGGGGATAAAGTTCCTGTAGTGCACCTTAAAAACATGCTTGGGAAAACAGTCTGGGTCCTTCCTGCCTCAGGCAAAGGCAAACCCATTCATGGGATTGCTTTTGCTCAATGACCTGGGAGCCTTGGTGGGTAATGTGGGAGGATTGGGAAGTTCAATGTGTGCCTCAAAGGGATTTGATTTTGGGTGAAAATAGTCAATGAATTGAGCTGTGTGATGTTAATTGTTAACATAATATTGTATATTGTCACTTCCATATGTTTGTTATTACACTGGGTATCTTGTGGTGCCCATCTCTACAACTTGGGATTTGAAGGTCGGAAACTGACTACTTTTCAACTGCCACACCAATGAAGAACAACTTTGATGAAACCAGCTCAGCACAGCCGTAATAGAATCAGAACTGGCTTTAAAATGCAACAATCCAACACCTCATACAATCCTCCCTGCCCAGAAAGACTGTTGTAACAGATGGAGCCCAACGTCATGGACTAAATGAACTCAACGGACTGTGTATTCATGTTAAAGGACAGGAGAGGTGATTACATATTGGAAATTGTAGTAGTTTACCTTCAGCTAATACTCCAAACTACATGAAGTTATAATCTTGTTTCTTGTTAGGTAATTCTGCTATTTGGTGTGATTAATACTGTGAAGTTCTAGCTTAGATTGAACCTGTTGTAGCTATAACAGAAAGTTGCTAAGAGAATACTCCTCTGGATGTTGAGTGGTTCAGCAGTGCAATGCATTGACTATGGAATTAGGCTGTGACATGATCAGCACGTGAAAGGAAGGAATAAGGGAATGGTAAGTATTCTGCTATACTGGGACAATCCTGGAAGACCTCTGTGGGGTGACATCCGCTGTTAATGAGGTGCTTTGACCCTGGCTAGCCACCAGGTGCCCACCAAGCCGCTCTATCACTCCCCAGCCTCAGCTGGACAGAGGGAGAAAATACAGTGAAGGACTCATGGGCAGAGGTAAGGACAGGGACATCACTCACCAGCTATCATCACAGGCAAAAAAGGGTTGTCTTTGGGAAATTAATCTAATTTATTACCAATCAAATCAGAGTAGGATAATGAGAAATAAAAACAAAACTTAAAACACCTTCCCCCTTCACCCCTCCCTCCTTCCCAGGCTTAGCTTCACTCCCAATTTCTCTTCCTCCTCCCCCTGAATGGTGCAGGGGGATGGAGAATGGGGGTTGTGATCAGTCCATCATGCATTTTCTTTGCCACTCCTTCCTCCTCATATTCTTACCCTGCTCCAGTGTGGTGTCCCACCCATCGGACACAGTCCTCCATGAACTTCTCCAACATGGGTCCCACCCACAGGCTACCACTCTTCATTAACTGCTCCAGCATGGATCCTTTCCAATGGGATCCTTCAGGAAAGGACTGCTCCAGTATGGGTGCCCTGTTGGGCCACAGGTCCTAACAGAAGACATGCTCTAGTATGGGTTCCTGTCCATGGATCCACAAGTCGCACCAGGAGCCTAGTCCAGTGTGGGCTTCTCATGGGGTCACAACCTCCTTTGGGCACATCCACCTGCACTGGCATGAGGTCCTCCACAGGCTGCAGGTGGATATCTGCTCCACCGTGGACCTCCATGGGCTGCAGGGCACAGCCTGCCTCACCATGGTCTTCACCATAGGCTGTAGGGGAATCTCTGCTCTGGTGCCTGGAGCACCTCCTGCCCTCCTTCTGCACTGCCCTGGGGGTCTGCAGAGTTGTCTCCCTCACATATTCTCACTCCTCTCTTCCAGCTGCTGTTGCACAGCATTTTTTTAATCTTTTAAATATGTTCTCACAGGTGCTACTACCATCACTGATTGGTTCAGCCTTGGCCAGCAGCAGGTCCATCTTGGAGCCGGCTGACATTGGCTCTGTTGGACATGGGGGAAGTTTCTAGTGTCATCTCACAGAAGCCACCCCTGCAGCCCCCTGCTACCAAAACCTTACCACACAAATGCACTACACTTTAGTTTTTCTCTCTTTTCCCTTCCCTTCCCTTCCCTTCCCTTCCCTTCCCTTCCCTTCCCTTCCCTTCCCTTCCCTTCCCTTCCCTTCCCTTCCCTTCCCTTCCCTTCCCTTCCCTTCCCTTCCCTTCCCTTCCCCTTCCCCTTCCCCTTCCCCTTCCCCTTCCCCTTCCCCTTTCCCTTTCCCACTTGGAGTAAAATCAGGTTTCAGTTAAAGGCTTTAGAGAAAATGTAAAGGTTACTTTATGTTGGATTGAAGGTTACTATCCCAAAGGGTTTCCGTTATTCTTCTGAGGCACCCTGGCATGTCCCTGTGGCAAATGAGGTGTGTCCTCACCTCTGTAGCTGACAGAGCTGCCCTCACGTGTCACATTCGTTGCACCGTTAACATGGGGTACACTGGGAGCAGCATGTGTGGGTGGTGTTCAGTTATCGCCGAAGCATGGGAATACCTTAGCCAACCTACTGCTCGGTAGCAGTAGGGCACACGTTAACCAAACTATTGGTTTGAATGACGGTAGTTTTAGGAAAAAAAGTGCATTCAGGCAACACAGAAAAGCGAAGCTATATGAGGCGTTTCCAGGAGATGGTGCTATTCTCAAGCCTTTTGCAGCTTCTCAGGGACCAGCCTCAGAGGATCACCTACCTTTCCCTGTTAAGTTCCTGGTTTCCATCATTTATAATTAAAATAACCACTGGTTTGATAGGATTCCTGAAATGCAAGAGAGCATGCTGAAGGGCCCGCACTGCTGAACTACCCTGAAGAGATGTCCTGTGACATCAGCCCGCAGAGGTGCCTGCTTGGGGTAGAAAAGACCTCCTGCACCCATGTGGAGGCAATCTTTTCTGAATCTCCACCACAAAGGGAGATTTAAGGGAATAAACCTCAGGGGGTTTGTTCTGTGCTTTTCTTCTCCAAAATCAGACCCTCATGTATTATTCTAAACATGACATTTAAGCTCAGATCCATAATGGGAGTGGGACACTTGCTGCCACAGCACCAAAGCTATAAACACTCACCTCTGCAGAGAAATCCTCAGTTTCCAGTTCAGTTCCCAAATAAATGCCTGTGGAACTGACAGCTTCTGACTGAACAGCACAACAGACAGCATGCTGGGCAGGGAGCTGCTGAAAATAGCCTGAAACGGTGACACCAACCAAAAGAGTGTGCATCTCAAAACCTTGCCCATGCTGACTCCTCACCAGAGTAGCTGTGGATGCCTGATCCATGGAAGTGTTCAAGGCCAGCTTGGATGGAGCTTTGAGCAACCTGGTCTAGTGGAAGGTGTCCCTGCCCATGGCAGGAGGGTTGGAATTAGATGATCTTTAAGGTCCCTTCCAACCCAAACCATTCTGATACTATGATACTATCATTCATAGCCTACACCATGCTATGGGCCACTCCTGTGCCTCCGACAGAGCTCCTGGGACCAGGAACTTTCAGTGCCAAATGGTTACTGCTCAGATGAGTTACAGGCTGCAGAAGATTCATCTCCTGTTCTCACTTTTGTCTCAGGGTACTAAACCACACATCTCTCCAAAAACTGTCCTAGACACCTACTACAGGCTGGTTTTCAGGAGAGAAGCTGGTTTTGTATTACATTTTAAATCAAGCAACAGTTGTAACAAAGGCTAAAAGTAAAGATTAGGGAAATCTGCTGGAAAGTTCATGGATGTTTAGTGCCTCATGGCTGAGCATTATTGGAGGAGATAAACAGGTGGTCTGATGTTCTCATGGTCACTTCTTTTTAATATTTGTTACATTTTTTGCTGGCGTTTGTTTTATACGTGTAACAGAGATTCTTGGCTCCTGTTCCCTTAATCAGAAAACTGCACTGAACAGTTAAACATGTTTTGATTTAGGTGCCTTGTAATTTATCTTCTTCTGTTTCTTGGTAGACAATACCTTCTCCACTGTTTTTGGCACTAGTTAAGAAAAGCCTCTTTACTTTGGGAGAATATTTAAGCATGAACTTCAGTTTTAACATATACTTGAGGCCTGTGCAGTTGTGGTTAAACAATTCCCTGGTGATTTCAGCTAAAGAATTGGGGTCTTTAGCTGGTTCATATTTTACTTACCAAGAAAGGTCTTGCCTGCAAATAACTGCCTTGTCTGCAACAAGAAGCTATAAACAGTGAATTAGTGAATCAATGGGATTTTAGACCAGGAAGCTGCTTTGAATTACATTTTTCAGCTCTTAGAAAATTGCATTAAGATCTGCAAATGAGCCATTGGGGATACAAGAGCAGATCATAAAAATCCATTATGAATATATTAGTTGCATTGGGTTTTAGTGTTGTAAAAAAATAGTTTCACTGCTTGGCTGAAGACTTACTGAAAAAAAAGAATACAGGAGAATCTGTTGCTCTGTTCTGTTACTCCTTGCACCATGTGTGGATATGCAAACAAAATAAGAGGTTGTTTTGTGTAATTTCTTCAATATGCTTAAATTCATCTCTGTAGTCGCTCCATTGACTTAAAAGTAAGGACTGCATTTGGCTCTGTATCGACAACAGAGCAGTGGGTAAATAAGCAAAGCTTGGGGGTTTTTTTCTGTGCCGTTATGGAAAAATTAAAGAACAAATGAATTTGTTGTTTATTATTGATGTGGCTAGTAGATGGAAAACATTACAGCCACCCTGCACAAAGTTAATTTTTGGTACTAAGAAGTAATAAAAAAAAAAGTTATCTAGTGTGGCTATCAAAGAACCTACTGCAAAAATGGGAATGTGTAACATTCATATGCAAGCATTACAGCTCCAGTACTGCAATGCACAACACTAAAGGAACAACTACACCTGCAGAAACTTCTCAGGACCCTCTGCACCCAGATAATGTAGAGGTACTGGAAAGACACTGTGCCTGCCCAAATTACAGCGCCCACTTCTCCCCTCCTGACTAGACATTTTATGCCAATTTACCCCAATTTACATATTGGTCTAACAAACAAATAGGAGTTCCATTAAAATAAACAGGACTTCCAATGGTGTGGGAGATCTCGAGACATCTTTTTCATACTAGGTACTATCCTTTAGACTAAAACCACTTTGCAAAACTGGCCCTGTTTTCAGTGAAGCTTCATAGAAAGCGAGGTGCAACTTCCATTCAACTTGAATATAACTAAGTCCCTTTGAAAATTCCGACTAAGACTTTTCCACTGATAGTGGAAACAGTTTGATGAGCTGCAGATTTACATGCAAGAAAATACAATATGCGTGTGATGCACCTGTTTGCAAGCTATAAAAAATATTCTGTTCAAGAAATCCAACTGCACTATCACCGCTACTCCCCTAACCCTAGTGTAATCTGAGTACCTGTGCATCTAAATGAAACTAGGGCCAGCCCAGCCCTTTCAAAAAATCTGTATTTTTAATTATTAATCTTTTCTGTGTCTTGACAGCATCCTGCTTATTAGCTCCTTCTGTCACGTTTTGCAGATACAGACTCAAAGCCCGACCCAGAAATACTGACTAGCTAGATTACAGGAAAATATAATGGAAACACAAAAAGTTTTGTTGGAGGGGACTGCTAAAAGTCAACTAGTCCAAACCCTGCTCAAAGCATGTCCAAACAGATCAAGCTGTGCAAGGCCTTGTTAAGTTTTGAATATCTCCAAGGACGGAGACTAAAACCTCTTTTGTGCATAACTAAAACTTGTTCTGCACTTGGCCACCCTTTCAGTGAAAATATTTTCAATATACCTAATAAGAATATCTTGTGCATAACTTGTGTCTGTTGACTCTTGTCCTGTCACTGCGCACCTTCAGCAAAAATTTCTGTCTTCTCCATAGTATCTGTTGTGGTTTAACGCCGGCTGGCAACCCAGCACCACACCACCACTTGCTCAGTCCCCCCTCACCCAGAGGGATGGGGATGAGAATTGGAAAGAAGTGTAAAACTTGAGAGTTAAGATAAGAACAATTTAATAGGTAAATCAAAAGCCACACATGCAGGCAAAGCAAAACAAGGAATTCACTCACCACTTCCCATGGGCAGGCAGGTGCTCAGCCATCCCCAGGGCAGCCGGGCTCCATCACACGTAACGGTTACTTGGGAAGACAAACGCCATAATGCCAAATGCTGGATGTCCCTCTCTTCCTTCTTCTTCCCCCAGTTTATACACTCAGCATGAAGTCATATGGTATGGAATAGCTCCTGGGCTAGTTCAGGTCACCTGTGCTGGCTGTGTCCCCTCCCAGTTCCCCATGCCCCTCCAGCCCTCTGGCTGGCAGGGCCCAAGGAACTGAAAAGTCCTTGATTGGGTATAAACATCACCCAGCAACAACTGAAACCATCAGTGTGCTGTCAACATTGTTCTCACACCAAATCCAAAACACAGCGCTGCACCAGCTACTAAGAAGAAAATTAACTCTATGCCACCTGAAACCAGGACATTGTCCTATTGGGTAACTGAAGAGAGGGAAAAGGTGTCCTCTTTGCCTGCTCTTCTTCAGGGTGAACAGATCTGAATGTCTCACCTTCTCCTCGTATGCCATGTGCTCCAGCTCCAAGCAAATACTGTTTCCATTTTCCATCTTTGCTTTGTTGGCTCCCTCTGTTGTGCTGCCAGCCAGATTCACACGCTTTTGCACACAAAACACCTTTCTGCATTTCCACCTATGCATTCTCATTCCCCAAAAACCAGCTTACTCTAATCAAACTGGTTAAGGAGGAAAGTAAGCACACCCTCCTCCTCTTGTTCCAAGTTTTGGACACAGGCTAACATACCTGGTGTAGAGCCACCATGCCAAAGTGTGGGACCAGCATAAGTCCAGTGCTGAGTCTGATCTAACAGGTCCTTTCACTGCCTGGAAGGAGGTGCACTCCCAGGGGACTCCAAATCCGGTCGGTCTTCCTCGGCACAGGCCAGTCCTCATGAAGGTGGAGCCACCCCTAACTTGAATCCCCATGCTCCACAAGTGTGGTCACCAGTGCTCTCCTGTGCTGGCCAGCAGGCAAACACAGTGTGATGCCAGGAGGGGAAAGCTTTGTGAATAATGCCAAATATTGTCAGGGTTGCATTGAAATGTTGAGGTTTGGCAAGACTTGACTATACCTGAAGCTTCTCAGAGCAGGATACATGAGAGACCCACACTGCTGGCTCCAAGCTTTTGCTCTGTAAGCTTAATACAAAAAGCTGCCCTAACAGGCTACTCCTCACATCAGCTGAAGCCCCAGCCAAGCATATTTCAAGTTGTATAAACTATTCCCTGACTGGAGGAAGTGTAGCAGAGCATTATGGACACTTTGTGGAGGCCAGAACCCCTGCTCTTGCTTGAGGACCCTCAAAGCGTATTTGTGCAGGTTAGAAATAACAAAAGGTCTTTAAGCAGTGAAGTATTCTGTATTCCTATAATTAACTGATGAAGATAAAACATGGTGAGAAAGGAGGGCCACCCTATGCTCCTCCTGGATTCACTCTATAGAATCTTATAGAAAGACTTGGTCATTCTACACAAGCAGTTTGAAATGAGTTTTAATGCATGAACTGCATTTCAACAGCCATTGCTCATAAAGCTGCTTTTAATCTCATCTCGTGAAGTTATTGCAATCTTCATGCTGCACATCAGGCAATACTGCCATCTGTTCAGCTCTGTTGGTGCAAAAACGGCTTTAAACCAGCAGGTGCCTGGGTGCACAAGCTCAGTTTGGCATAAGGATGCAGAGGAGAGGGAGTCACTCTGCCACTCCTGCCCTCTCAAAGCATTGTCTGGTGTATCTCACTCTATCAACAGGTTAAGAAAATTCAGCACAGTGTCAAAACATCACTAATTGCTTCAGTAAAAACTAAATCTGCTTCCTCTAGTTGCTTCCAGGTTTCATTGCTTTTATCTTTCACTGTAGGCTTGTGTGAAAGGGCACCACACAGTCTCCCACACATTCCTGGAAAGTTAAAGCTACACAGACACAGTTGCTGGTTACTTTATAAGTCTTTTTATCAGGTCGGCAGCTTTTATGCTGGAAAATATTTTAAGTGAGTTTAAGTTTGTACACGTTCTCTGGTGTAAATCAAACTGCAAGCCAGTTTGCAATTTCTAGTAGGATGACAGAAATGGTAATGGCCATACTGCACTCAGAAAATGAACTAACCACTAGGGGACAGCAGAAATCCTACTATTATGACACATAACAAATAACATTTAGCTGTAATGCAGATAATAGACATCAAAACCAAATATATTGTGCTATCTACCTGGACTAAGATGTCTCTCAGTCTGGGTAGCAGCCCATAAGATTTAGTTAGTCAGGTGGTATAGCTAAAAGTTATTTAAGAAATTGCAATAAAATGCAATAATGAATTTTACAAATCTTTAAAAAAATAACTTCTGGTCCTGAGCTTAATTCTATTAGAGACAAAATCCTTCTGTCCATACTACTTCAACAGACAGAGACAAATTATTCTGGTGTATAAAACCCTGGACATGGGAGCTAGGGCTGGATTTGTTGAAAATAAATTAACAGTATCCAGAGACTGAAAATTTTGAAGAGCTTTAAACGGAACAGTCTGAAGATGTTTGCGGACAAAAGGGCTTTTAGAAGAATTGTTCTTCTGAACTATTAAGTCTCATGCTGTTGTTAGTGGAATACACAGGAGGTAATAATTTCCTGATCAAAATTTCTGGCAAGTTCAGATGATTGTGTGTTCAGAATTGAGATGTATTTTTCTGCACCAGAGCAGAAATATAAAAAGTTCACACATGTTGACAAATGCAGCTCAAGGAGGCGCAATGCAAATGCTGTAAAAGGGTGGTGGTACACTCTGAGCTCTCGTTCTCCAGCTAATACAAACCTGCCCAGCCTTTGCTGCACAGACCCCTTCCTGCAGGAAGGAATTTGTCTCGGGCTGCTCAAGGCTCTTTCCAAAGACATGCTCTGACCAAGGTTTGCATTAATTGGTGAAATGCTTCATTGCTCTGTAATGGATGTTTAACAACGAGGCCTTTGCTAATGCATTTTGTAACTGCATGCTAAGATCAATGTGAAGACACTAGCACAAATATAGTGTGAAACAAACAGACAGTAAATAATCTATTGCTGCTCCAGTATCAGATATTGGCTTGCAACCTAATAGCTGTTGCAGTGTCCCATTAGACTTGATAGCCACTCATTTAGTCCCCAGGAAAGAGGTACAATGCAAAACAAAAGAAGAGTGCTGGGCTGGGCTGGACTTGTATCTCTTGTATCAAGGGAGCTTAACTGGTTGGTCTGACTGGGGGGCTTTTGATGAATGGCACCATGGCAGACACCCACCGCACAGCATTCAAACACATCAGCAAGCAGAGTGAATAAACACAACTATTGCTTATCAACAGGTTCCAAAGTAAAAGTCTATCTGGGGCTTCCTAGTTACAAGAAGAATGGCTTAAAAAAATTATGATATAAAACAATAATAAAAAGGAATGTTTATGCTTGCTTTCTGGTCCAAGGGCTTTCACCCTTTGGCACTTCAAGGCCTCTCCCTACAAGCAAGGAGGTTCCACGCAACTGCCACATCTGGGGCTTAAGGACAACACCAAATGTTCACTTGTGCCATCAGTTTAACTGTATATTAATGACACTGCAAAAATTCTGTGAAAAGTCTAAGGTACCTTTTAGTGTAGAGTGCATGCTGATATGTAATCTAAATGAAAACCTAAATTTTACATGGAATATATTAAAAAAATTACTGCTTTTTCTTATAACAATAGCTGTACAATAAGAGCTTAACCTTACTAGACAGATGCTAATGAGCATCTCTCCTGGAATCCCCATATGACACTGGGATACTGAAGCCATTTTTCAAGGCAGTGAACGTGCAGGTGCAAGGAATGAAGTTCAGGTATTTTCCTGGCCACCTCCCTTGCTCCAGCCCCAGCAGGTGCCACAGAAATTTGTTCTCTGTAAATCCCCCACACCCATTTGAGAGCTGCTGCTGCTGAAAACTCATCATTACATATGATACAAGACTTACCTCATTGAAATGTTTGATCTTGAAATGAAACTTAGATGCTACAGCAATTGGTCTTTGATGCTTTCACAGAAGCCTAGGATGATACTGAAAACAGGGACAGGGAATGGTCTAGAAATATTGAAAACATTTAGGAGCACCATGCACCAGATAAGGTTTGCTAGTGTAGAGATACTGGCAGGCTCTCCTACTGTAGAAAATCTATATGGCAAAATATAAAAGATTGCCTGGCTCACTATTGTTTCTGAATAAAGGAAATTGTACTGGTAAGACTTATTGCCACAACAGCAGCCATGCCACTTGCTTTCACTGGAATAAACTTGTTTAAATACAAAGTAAAATAATGCCCCTAGCCAACATTTCAATCTGATAAAAATCTGGACTTTTTATGCATAGTTCCCCACAAAGAATGTGCCTAAATTCCCTTGCGCTTTTGAAAACCTCCACTTCATAGAGCATGTTTGCTTCAGTACCCCCTTAATGTCCTTTTGTAACCATATTTTAAAACTATATGCCAATTTCATCCAAGGTTTAAGAGGGTCATAGTTCTCTCAAGTTCTTACACTTTTTCCTAAAACTAACAGCACTGAAAAAAATGCTAGCCAATCAGTTATGTACGTAGGTACTGCCTACTTGTGCAGCACTTTCAAACTAGCCATAGGCAAATCAGAAAGGGGCACAAGAAGAAAGTGAAGGAGTTACAGGAGGATGCAGTGGAATGAGGGGAAGAAGCTGAAGCTGCTCTGGGAGGAACTGAAGGTCTTGGGGGTGGTGAGAAGGTCTAGGACCATGGGAAGGTGCTAGCATTGCCCTGGGGGTAGGGTCCCAGGGACACGAGGAGAGCTGGAGAGGGAAAGGGACAGAAACCTGGAGGAAAGCAGGACACGTTAATTCCTCTGCTCATGGAATCACTTTATATGAATACGTATACAAATACGAATATGAATAATGAAAAGTTGTTAGGTCATCACTAGAGAGACTAACTAACTTTCTAGGATTCTCAGAGAGATTTGGATACCTGGAGATACAAATGCATTAAATTCAACTATACAAAAGCAAAGCCTGCACCATTTAAAAGTTATTTTATTTCATTGCTACAAAGGCCACAGAATTTACCATTGTTTATGCCACATAGATGCATATTGATGGAAGTGAATGTTATCTCTTGTTTTCTTACTTTCTGCATGTCCTCCCATATTGCTATACAGCTACTACAGTGTGCAGCAACATCAGATGCCATGAGAAGAGATCTGAAATGAGCTTCCTGACACTCCAGAAAATAAGCACTGGAAGAAGATTCCCTAACTTTTAGAATATTAGGCAGCTCTGTTCCACTGTATTTGGAAGAAACAATGGGAGTTCAAATGTGCCACAAGAAAAGCACCATCACAAGTTCTTCTCTTGTTCCTCACAATCTTAACACTAAAGACACAGTCAGCAACTAGATACACTATGTGTACCGGGGAGAGGGATACAATAAGTGTACCAGACACATCTAAAGAGAGAGAATTATAGATGCACTGAGGTATTGGGGCATATCTGGGATGTATCTGGGGGAGGAGGAATGGAGGCAGTGAAGGGGATCAGGAGCATGAGAAAATTCTGGCTGTGCTCCATCTATAGAAAAAGAGACCTCAGGCTTTCCTAGACTACCTTGCCAAATTAAAACAATGATGAACATGTTGGGACAGTACCAGCATTATTCATGTTTTTTCAGTATTTATGCTGGAGCTTTTCCTTTAAGCCAAGAAGAAAATGCCTTGGAGACAAGAGGAAATATCTAATGCTTGACTGTCTTTCAGCATCTGACTGCTCAGATTTTTAACTGCTCAGAATTATTGTATCTTCAGCTGTGAACATCATTATGTATATTTAAGATGTTCTAGAAAGTTCCTAGCAACCAGTCTCATTTGAGCAATGAAGCATCATTCTTTTGTTATGGTCCTGAAGACTTTATTACATATGGTATGAGTCAACCATTAAGGCTTGGTCTTAAAGAATCAATGAGGAGAATGACCTTTGCTGTGGTCGAAAGCCACAATCCTAAATATAATATTGTACAGATAAACTTCATACTATTTTAAGCTAATATGAAATCTCAAATTTCTTTCAATTTAATCTTGGGGTTACCTATTTCATTTACCAACTATTTTATTATAGGAAATATGGTATGAACAATACTAGAAAAGTACTTATGGCATTAGAAAAAGAGTAAAATTAAGAGGAATATCTCAAGAGATTTTATCATTAAAGAAAGTATAAAGCCCAGACATGCTTTCCTTTAGGCTTTGATTTGACTTACATAAAAGGAAATAAACAGACAGAACACCTCTCCCATACACTATGACATAATTTAAGAGATACAGTAAACCATATGTCACAGATGAGTGAGTTAGGGTCACTCAAAGAATCACCATCAAAGGTATTAGAAAAGTAGGTTTAATATGAATTTGTAGAAGTGCACCTTCACAAAGTTGGATTGCAAGATTCACTCTATTACTTTCTACACATAAGAAACATACAAAGGAAAATCGATTTAGAATCAGGTTACAATGATTTACACAGAGACTGGAGACACAAAAGGGTAAGAGACACCCTCCTTCTGAGTCACAAGGTTCAGAGTCAACCCCCTTGCTCACTAAACTGATAGAGCTTAGATCTGGCTGCGTCCAGTCTTAGTCTCGGACTGGGACAATGGTTTATGTCCAATGGAAGAAATATAAACAGTAAGAAATTCCACTTCGTTGAGTCGTGAGGTTCAGACTAGACCCACTTGCTTTCTAAAATCCTAATGGAGCTTAGGTATGGCTACGCACAATCTTAGTCTTAGATTGCAACAACGGTTTGTCTAAAGAAATTAACAACACAGATTTTATTAGTATTAATTTAGCATGCTATCACTCACTTACCGAGGATCTGTTGTGAATAAGGACTCTTTCTGCCTTGGGGAAGGAGGGATCTCTTGGTCTCAGGTAAGGAATCCCAGACCTTCACAGGTGCCCCAGCTCAAGGGGAGATTCTGTGGTGTGCAGTCCAGTTGCAGTTTCAAGGAAGCTCGAATTAGACTCATCCAAAGATCTGTCATTAGTTAAAAGCTTCTCTGCCTTGAGGAGCAACCCTGAGGGGTGTCTCAGCTCGAGGGGAGATCACTGCCATGCAGCCATGCCACCTAGCAGGGAAAGCTCAAAGGCGGCTCACTTAGGCTGTCATATTTATGGGATAGAGTGGTTGGCTTATAGTCAAATTGCATAATGGGATCATATGTGTGAGACTCCTTGTACCCACAACTGACTTTGTTTCTTGGTAAATAAGTCTTGGAAAAAACCACCCACTATTTATGAGTTAATTGCATGATCAGTGTTCCAAGACCATATGCATCAATGCTGAGCGGGTCACTCTGTTACTTTGTGGGTTTCTTGCAGGAGTTCTTGGCCCAGCGACAGCTCAGCCCTTTACCTCCTCTGAAGCCTCTACCACACTACCTCTAATCTGGGTAAGGGGGTCAAGTGCATCTATCACACTGTATCATGGTTCAGGCATTCCTAACTCTTCCTATATTTTCTTCTGCATCTGCTTCAAAATCTAATTCCAAGTTTCCTGCCTTCTCATCTAATGTCTGCAAGCCATCCAAACTCCCAACAGACCATTTCTTTAGACAAATTGATCTTTGTATTTTAGCTTCATGGCAAAACTTATGTCACATGACAATACCAGAGAAAATTTTGTGCAAGAACCAAGAAAAAGGAGACTACTTTTAATCTCTTATTTTTAAACTCTTGACAAAAACTTTGATCAGATTCACAGACTCAAAAATTACTGTGATATGATCTCTTCTACAATACAAGATTCCACAAGTCGCTAGCAAAACAAAAATACCTCACTCAATCATAGCATATTTTTTCAAAACATTTCCCGTCTCAGTGTGAAGCCCACAAATGGAGATAAAAAATTCCTCTGGAAGAGAAAAAGATTACGCTGAGTTGTTCAAACAGTTAATTGTTCTCACTGATAAAAGCAAGCTGGCAGCCCTCTATTCTCCACCCACACCTAGCGTTTCTTTGACCCCCACTTTCAGCCATTGTTATAAGTTGGCTGTTAAACCTTTGCCCTCATGTAATTGTTAGACAGATTTGATTATGCCAATCTATTTTCTACCACGTGACTTGTATTATAGGGCTTTACTGCGTTTTTTTACTAAACAACAAACAGAATCCTCCTTATGAACAGATAGTTCATTTCCCTAGAAACTTGGCATGGGATCTTTAAAGAATTGTAACTCATCTTCTGCCTCTCTGCAGTTTCAAACCTAGTTTTTTAATGTCCTCAAAACATGAGTCATTACTTAACAGAGGTCAGCTTGTCCCAGTGTCTAAATAATAGTTCTTGTGAAATAGTGAAAACTATTCATTTCTAAGGCTCAGAAAGGAAGGTCTCCATTAAATATTTTGCAGTAATGAAGTATTACCTCTATTTCAAATGGACCTGAAGTTTTATTATGACTCATGTCATTACAAAGCTTATCCCACCAAATTGTGTTCAAAAGGTCATTGCAATCACACTGGATTTATCAGTTGAGCACAGCTCATTACTTTCTGAGTTCAAGAACCACTTCTGAACATACTTTCAATGAAGATAAATTGGATGAATGAAAACAATTTAGAAAACAGAGATAAAATGTAGCTGCAAATCAAATAAAAGCTCCATGCAGCTTTAAACTGATGGCAGATGGTTTGGGCCATGCAACTTTTGTCTTTGCTACATCAGACACAATAATTTTGGGTCAGCTCTTCTGACACAAGCTCTTCAACGTTGCCAGGGTTGTGGGTGGTTATCTTACCTGAAATCGGTCAGTCATCTGAGATTGCTAGGATACAAATTCCAGATGAGAATTTGTATTTCTCTGTCTAACAGGAGATATAGATAGATAGATAGATAGATATAGATATAGATATATATCAGCCACTTTGAGCCCTCCTCACAGTGTGTGTTGACCTGACCATAGCACATGAACTCATAGGGGTGAGACAGGTAACTTACTCTTTTCTGTCTCAGGAGAGGCTGACTTTGAGGAATTTATATGTAACAGCAATCAAAGAAATATGGTCCTCACCAGTCACGCAACTTCTTTCATAATTAACAGGGTCAGTGTGTTGGCAGTGAATGAATTCCTGAGATGCAATCTGTAAAGGCCTCAAAGTGTTCAGAGGTTTCTGCATGGAAATGATAAATGTAGCTTCTCCCTCTCAGTGGCATGGTCACTGAACTTCTAACACAACTGCCAAGAAGCTAATTACTTTCACCCTGGGCATTTATAGTTTACAAGACTGAGTTTAAAAGCCAGCTGAAAGGTTTAGGGACAGAAGACCTACTAAATTCCAGAAGACCTTATGTTCTGATCATAAATCCTCCAGATGCTTCTGGAAGTCTCCCAGCACACGATTTCTCCATGTCTGAAATAGCAATCCAATGCACTTAGTCCAGAATGGTGTTGACATCAGAAAAAGTCAGGTCAGCAGTGAGGCCCCGAACATACTTAAGTATGCAGTTCCCAGCTCCTGATACCCACCTCTTTGTCCCTGACTTGTCTTTGAATGTAGGCTTTCCTCCTATCCTATGGAAGAACACTGAAATACTGGATTCTAAAAATATCTGCCCCCTAGTTCATTCTGTCTGGCCATCACATCTGTGGATGTGCTTCCCAGGAGGGGCATGTCATCTCTGTCAAGAGGACATTGACCTGAAATATGAATGCATTGGGAGGGAGGGGTGCAAGACTGTGAGACAGGAGGAGACTGTCAGGGCCAAGACAGTCCCCCACTAGCTTGGGCAAATTTATGAGGCAATTCGTTTAGACAGACTACACATACCAGACATCCACTATACCAATTCCCAGAAAGTTCCAAACACTGCCTAATATTCCTCAAAGATGACCTATAAAGAACAGAAGCATAGGAGTGTAGAAGTCAGTAGGGTGTAAACTCACACTGAGATTTCTTGGTTTAACACTAGTAAAGGTGCACAGACATTATTATCAGCAACTTTATACTCCTAGTCTCACAACACTTCAGTAGTGCACCAATACAGTACAACTGCAAGGTGTTTATTTTGAAAATAAGTATGTTGACACATTGACATGCCAAGTCAATTAGGGTCATTTCCCTGTAATGGATCATACCAGGATTCATAGAATCACGGCATGGCTGGGGCTGGAAGAGACTCTTAAGGTCATCTGTGGTGGTGTACTTCTCCCCTCCTCTGGGCCACTCTACAATCTCAGGAATCCCTGTTAGGCCTTGGCCTTGGCCTCAAGTAATGAGTTGGGCAGTTAAGTGTCCCTTGACTGTACTAACAACTCTTGCATGGCTGAGGTGGGGAACAGCACTAACCATACCAGGAACTCCTGTTACCTGGCCAAGGTGGGGAATGAAAGCAGAAATAATCAGTCATCTCCTGATGGCATTGGAATATTCCTGACCTGAATCATAGCCTGAGTGGAACAGTACCATTGTTATTGGAATTCTGAAAAGTGACTGGTCCAGATTGTGGCCAGAATGGAAATTTATGGGCGACTAAAACCATGTTGTGACCCTATAAACAGCAGTCCTAAGTGAGACCCTTAGAGCTCTCCTGGACTGCAGTGGGCTGTGACCAGCATCTCCCTCCAAGTGGGGCACCACTCAGAGCTCATGAACTCCCAAGTGTGTGAAATCAGGAGGACCATTGCTGAAAGCTGGTGATGGGGCCTGGGCTGAAACCCCCACTCCTGCAGGCTCAACCCTTTGCCTGTTAGACAAATGCCAAGACTTTCAATGTGAGTTTTTTACTGAACTTGAGGGGAACTTTTGACAGGTATGTCTTTGCAAATTTATATACATATATCTTTATACATTTATCCTTTGTCCTTGTGTCTGTGAATGTGTATGTGAAATGATTTAGATACCCTATCTATAATTAAGTTATTGCTGTGTGTTGTGTTTAACCCTGACCGGCAATCAAGCACCACACAGTTGCTCACCCACTCCCACCTCACCCAGAGGTGTGGGGAGGAGAACTGGAAAGAAATGTAAAACTCAAGGGTTGAGATAAGAACAATTTAATAGGTAAAGCAAAAGCCGCACACGCAAGCAAAGCAAAACAAGGAATTCACTTCCCATGGGCAGGCAGGTGCTCGGCCATCCCCAGGAAAGCCGGGCTCCATCACACGTAACGGTTACTTGGGAAGACAAACGCCATAATGCCAAATGCTGGATGTCCCTCTCTTCCTTCTTCTTCCCCCAGTTTATACACTCAGCATGAAGTCATATGGTATGGAATAGCTCCTGGGCTAGTTCAGGTCACCTGTGCTGGCTGTGTCCCCTCCCAGTTCCCCGTGCCCCTCCAGCCCTCTGGCTGGCAGGGCCCAAGGAACTGAAAAGTCCTTGATTGGGTATAAACATCACCCAGCAACAACTGAAACCATCAGTGTGCTGTCAACATTGTTCTCACACCAAATCCAAAACACAGCGCTGCACCAGCTACTAAGAAGAAAATTAACTCTATGCCACCTGAAACCAGGACACTGTGATTGTAGTAAATCCTGCTGATTCACTTTGTAAATGTTAAATTATTCAATGATTAAATGCTGCTAAAATCTTGAGATCAGCCTTAAATGGTGAATAAACCTTAGATATCCTTTAGATATAAACTGTTGTCCAGGTCTGAGACTAAGACTGGACCTAGCCACAGCTAAGCTTTATCAAGAATTTAGAAAGCAAGTGGGTCTAGTCTGAACCTCATGACTCAATGGGAGTGTCTCCCTTACCCTTTCTCATCTCCAGTCTCTGTGTAAATCATTCTCACTCAATTTTTCTTTGTATGCTTCATCCAAAAGCAAGGGTGTCTACTCTGAACCTCGCAACTCAATGGGAGTACCTCTTACCCTTTTTCATGCCCAGTCTTTATGTAAATCTTTCTAACTCAATATTCCTTTGTATGCTTCATCCATATAATAAGTAATAGAGTCAACATTCTCTTGGAACTTTGTAAAGTCACACTCCCACAAATTCATATTAAAACTATTTTCACTAATACCTTTGATGGTGATTCTTTAAGTGACTTAAACCACCCATTTGTGACATCACCTGGTCCAACACCCCTGCTCAAGCAGCACCACCCAGAGCCAGTTGCTCACAACCAGGTCCAGATGGCTTTTGAGTATCTCCAACAATGGAGACTCCACAATGTTTCTGAGCAACCTATGCCAGTGCTCAGCTACCATCATAGTAAAAATGTGTTTCCTAACATTCAGAGAGAAGCACTTGTGTTTCAGTATGTGAATACTCCCTTAGTGAATCCATGCTGACTACTTCTGATGACTTTCTGGTCCTTCATGTGCCTGGAAATGGTTGCCAGGACTATTTGTTCCGTCACCCTTCAAGGAATCAAGGGGAGGCTGACCAGTGTATAGTTTCTATTCCTAGTGACATCATAGGCCCTTGGTGGCTTCAACAGGCTTTAGTTCAAGTCGCAAAGAAGTTGAGAATAGACCTAGGAACCTTCTTTTTCAGTGTTAGCCACCAAATGCATCTCTTAATGTTATTGTTATGGTCTACACTGAGCTAGTAGTTGCCTTCTGGACACAGAAGCAGAGCTCATTGGTTGAACACCCAAGTAGTTAAGTGCCTTCCAGTATTGCTTTTGAGGAAATGAGCAACAAAAAGGATGTACTAAAATTAGTGAAATGACAGGACAGTAAGCCTGCTGCAGTACACAGTTCAAAGTGATTTCTGTAAGTCTCTGGCTAGTACTTAAAAGAGATGATTCCCTCCAAAAATACTTTCTCTTCTGTGAAAGTACAAAAACATCCTCTCTGCAGTTAACTGGATTTTTTTTTTCTGTTTGTACATTCTCTGTCACTTGCATTCCCTCCTCTTTTTTCATAACTCTGCAGTGAACAGACATGCTCTCCCCTTCACATCCCTTTTCCGGGCCTCGTGGTATTCAGCCTCTTCTATTAACATCTCATCTAACTTCATTATTTTTTAAATATAGAAAGGAAAAATCTATTCCCTTTCCATTGCACTAATTTATTTCTTGACTACATGCATCATTTAAATATGTAGTCCAATTGTACAAGAGCAAGACGGAAATTCAACTTGCACATCACATCTACAACCCCTTCTGGGTTGCATAGCAGGGAAGAGATACTAAATATAGAAAATTCATCTTTAATCTAGATCAAATTAAATTTTTAATACTGAAATTAAATATCTAATGTGATATTTAATCAGTATACTAATGGGATCATGTTTCAAAATATGAAACAGAAAATAGGACAGTCAGTATTTTCTACCCCGGAGTCTAACTCTTAGGATCTGTATCAATTTTTTCTTAGGTGCCTACAATTCCCTTCATACGCTTTACCGGCCAAAACAGCTTTAAGTAACAGGAAGGCTGAGCCCTTCTGAGGATCTACTGCGGGGTCTGCTTTGGCATTTACACCTGGCACAGGACCCCACTGGCTGAAAATTGTCTAGGGAGACACTGGGAAAGCAGGTTGCCACCTGGCATGAGCTGCTCCATGCTGATTTAAATCCAGTTCTCCCCATAACAGCTGTGTTCTCTTGAGGGGTCTTACTCTTTGCTTGGGTGCTGGTGATGCCTCCCTTCTTCAACAGACACACCTGCTGCAAACCGTGGATTAAGTATCAGAAGAGTTTATATCACCCCAAGAAGTACTAGAAGCACAACTCAAAGCTAGGGAGCTGCCCTTTGTGTCCCCCTCCCCTGGATGCTGCTGTGTCTCCTTCCTCACATTGGATATCTCTGCACCATAGGACCACATCCTCATCAGGATCTAGAGGGTCTCAGCTCCCCTTAGCCTTGCCTGCGCCACAGACAGTGCCCTTGCAGCCCTGAGGCGGCTGGCCATGGCAGCAGGCTCTGGTGAGCGGGTGGAAGGGTGGAAGTAGCAACTCTCTCTCCTAAATGTTTCATGGGCTCCTCTTCAGCAGCACTCCACAAGTGTGGAGTCATGTCAGGGACATGACTCAGGAGCCAGAAATGAGATTAAAAGAAATCCAGTTGAATAACCTCACAGTATCTTCCCCATAGCAGGAAAATGGCAGTCACAAGCAGTCACCCCTGGGGTCAAATGCAGCAGGTTTCAATAGCACAGAGAAACGTTGTGTGCGCTTTGGGATGGGGAGTAGACCTGTGTACTATAAGAGACACAGAGCAGAAAGCAGTGCCACACCTGTGTGCTCAGTTTGTAAGGCCAAGCTTCATTATCACCAGCAGGAGCAGTTCCCAAGAACGGTAAGTATTTCTTTGTTTCAGTGGAAAACAGAATATGTGAGTAAAGAAAACATAGAGGTTGTGCATAAAGGAAAACAGCATTCCAACAAATGGGAAAATGGTGGCTCCTAGACCAAAAGTGGTGTAGCTAGAGTTATAAAAAAAAAGTCTGGTAATATGAAGCACTGCAGAGTTAGAGTTATTTAAAAATCCCCACAATTAGAAAGTGAGGCAGTTCAAACTTCACAAGTATGATTTGTTTACTTTCATTTACCCTAAAACACAGGCATGCTGACACCTCCCATCCGTATTCCTAAGATAATAGGAAAAGCCATTACATGTAGACCACTGAGTTTTATCCATGTCTCCTATTATAACTTCATACCAACCTTCGCTATCTTCTTTTCCCAACCCCCTCATAAAATTAATACTGCCTTCCAGACACTGGCTTAACTTTTCTCTTTACCCAGCCTCTCTCAGAAGGTTACCACCCACTAGTGTTCTACCAACAAAACTGACTGGTAACTTATCCTTTCTTGCTTATGATGGCTTGGCTTTCAAAAAAAAAAATATCCAATTAACTTTGACCTCCTAAAATGTGCATTTGAGGTTTCATATTTGGAATGTGAAATTAAAGATTCCCAACCCGGAACTCTGAGAAACTCAGAAACTCAGGCGAGCGTCAGATGAACTGAAAAAATAAAAAGGTGTTTCATCTAGACTAGAGAGAATCTTCCAACCAATTGTGACAGGCTGCAGCACCTGAGCACAAATATGCCTTTCAAAGACAAGTACATTTAAGCTCTAATACTAAAATAACTTGTGCATATTTATGGCAACTTAGCAAACCAGAAGTTTCCACTGGAGCTTAAAGCATGCTTTGACAAAGTCCCAGCCCAGGATAAACATTGCTTGTAAGGACAGTACCCTTTTGAAATCAAAGTATCACTTCTTCACTAGGATTCAGATGTGACTTCTTATGCACAAACTATAAATATCTATGGCTTTGTCTATCTGTATTCTGTGCCACAGCCTACAAGAGGCACAGCCTTAGCCTATATTTCTGCCTCAAGCCCTGGTTTGCCTGGCATCAGCAGCATCCCCTTCCCAAGCTCACACAGTGAAGAGCTGAGGGAAGAGTCTCTGAATGACCACGTACAGAGGAAATTCCCTTATGGATGCAGTTCTGTCCCTGTCTGCTTCTCGTAAATGTTGATCTCTAAAATGAGGTAGGGGATAGAGGAGCTCTGCAACCATGTACCTGGAGTGCCTTGAAAGCTTTGGCCATGGTGCATCTTGCAGTGCCAGTCCCGTGGCTGCCCACACTACTGCACATCAGGGCAAGGCACCCATGGGTGCTGCCTGTGCCAGACTGGGGCCAATGGCTGGTGCTACAGAGCACACAGCTGCTCTTCTCAGCTGTCACGGGGCCCCAAAACCTCACAGTCCTATCATCAAGGAGCAAATATTTCAGCCAAAATTTTGATTTCATCAATTTCATGTTTGTCTTAAAGCTGATTTTAACTGCTTTCGTACTCTTGCTTCTTCTTGAGTGTGTTGTCTAGATCTTGTTTCCATCAAGTTCAGTGAAACCCTCATCACTAAACTCAACAGGTCTACTTCACAATCTTCACAACCACCACCAAATTTCTGATTGCAAAGCGCTGTATCCTGGCTTTGTATTTATCTTGTGTCCCTGTCTTGCCTGATCTTAGCAGCTGTAGCACCTTGCAACTTACAGCTAATGGGTCTACTTTCTAGTTAAAGTGATAGATGTCTGCTTTTTCAAGCTGGTCTTTTCCCACAGCTGCTGTGCTTTACTGTTAGGCAAGAAGTTAGAAAATTAGGTGGGGAGCTGTACTTTAAGAGAACGGTTCTTTTAATTTCATTTAGCCGTAGAGTTAGTTAGACTAGAGGCACACAGATATCAAGTAACATACATAAAGCAGCAGGAATTAAAGTTCGAGATCTGGTTCCCAGAACCCTATCCAGAGATAGGAGGTGAAACCCAGGATTTGCAGAGATACTCAGCACTGGAGGAATTTGGTGCCCATCTCCTGGCGATGAGGGACAGACACCAAACAGAAAAAGAAGAGAGCTGGTAAGACATGGGCAAAGTCTTGCTGCCTTTTTAGAAGAAGTGAAGATCAATTAAGTGTGAACATCTTTGAGTATTTCCCCCCTCAGAAAAAAAATACTGCTGGAATAGCTTTCATCTACTGAATATGCTGCTTCTTAACAACCACTGTGGCTGCTTGCCATATTAAGCTTGACTTCTGCTTTTTTTTATTTTAATAATAGTTAAAAAAAGTTATTGTCTCATCAGACTGTTGGACCCAGCAGACCAAGATGGTAAGAGACAAAAATCCCAAACAGGCTTGGTGTTGGCTGCCCTGCTTGTCTGCCGAAGACACCAGTCCACAAGGGTGCTGAGCTTTGTGCTGTTCTTCTGAGTTGCCTGGGTTTTCTATATTACAGCAGGGTTAATGTGCTTTGTTAGTTAATCCCAAAGCACACTGCATAAAATCCACAAGCTTATAGGGCAGCCTCTCCTCCAGGGCTGGGAAAGACCTGGGGGAAGCAGAGACCTAAGCAACCAACTTCTGAGGAGAGGAAATTTGATGAATGATGAAAATGCCTTCCTTTTTGCATTGCTGCCCTCAGGGAGAGATACACACCTGGCTTTCTTCAGAAGGCAAAAACTGAGGGTGAAGGTAGGGGGTGGTTTTCTTTGGTTTGGTTTTTTCTGTGTTGCTGCAGAAATGTGAAACTTGCTTCCCTAATCAAATTGCATGTTGTCTAATGCTCATATTTGCCCACAGCCTCAGCAGTAAGGTAGGAAAGCTGTAGAGAGTTTTGATGTTTCCCCTCCTGCATGTGGCCATATGCTTGATGTGATGCCTAGAAAAACTCAGATGCCTCCAGGAGACTGTGCTGGGAGGAGGCGTTTAGAGGAGCCCTGCTGCATCTCATCATGCTCCTCTCTTCACCTTCCTGATGTGAGGGGTACACAATAAAGCAGGTAGCATAGGCAAGCACAAGCCGACATACCACTCTCCAGGGCCCTTCCATGCAACTGAGACTAGCAACTTGCCCTTAAGGCCAATTTGACTCAGCATTGCACCCACAAGGTGGCTCAAAGCAGGCTTTGATTCATTTTCTTTGCAGGATCTGGCACAATGTGCTTTTTGAGTCCAATGTTTCTTGTTAGCCTCTGTAGCGTCTTACAGTGGGGTCTTGAGGGCTCAAATCTTTAATTACTCCACCATTTTCAAGGGTGGTCATGAAGGCCCAGGTGAACTATGCCCTAGTCTTAGATTTATTATATCTCTGCTTTTTGTTTCTGTTAATCGGGGTCCGCTGGAGACTGGTTTATCAGACACAGATATTAATATCTGTGCACTAAGGAACATGAGCTCCTGGATCAGGTTAGGACATCTGGGGCCTCTGGTTCTGTCAATGCGTTTGTGAGGAAATTATAATCTCCTTTTGCAGGAGGACCACAGAAAAGATGGCAGGAAGTGGTGAAAGCAGGAGAATCAAATGGCTTGTAAGGAGCTGGCACAGCTACTCTTGCACATCTGCTCCATGGTGCTGTGCCTCACAAAGTACGTATGACTGGTTCCCATCTGGCTGAGGCAGAAGCCAGCAGAAGAGCCACACCATTAATTTTTGGCAACAGACACTGCTGCCTAAGTAAGGAGCATTAGGCTCTCTAGTTAATCGAAGGACGTCCCTCCAGAAGTAATTCAGTGTTTTATATGGCGTGAATTCTTTTAATGTAATCTAACTTTGTTGCTTTTGTAGCTAGAGTCACAGAAATATGATTCCCTAATTACAATGAAAAAAAAATAACTGCAGTTTCTGCCTTGCACATGTTCTAACTGTTTTCTGTCCCCACCTCTTCTGAATCAACTTGCCCACGTCTTGGTTACATGATATGTTATCACTTCAATCAGCAGCGAGCAGGAAATTAAAAAAAAAAACGCAAAAAGCAAAGAAATATCATGCTAATGTAATTCTTCTCACTAGAATCTATGTGATAACACTCATAACAGGAGGTACTGCCCCCCTTCATTGGTATTAGTGCAGAAAATACTGAGAATCAGGCCAAGGCAGGCATTTCTGTGTCTTGCACTACTGTAAGAAAAGCAGCAATGAAAGAGAAGGACAAAGCATTAGAGGTGGGGAAACTCTCAAGACCTATAGAGTACTAGGGTTAGACATAACTAAACTGGTATATAATCTGATGAGAATGGACTACAGGTATTTGCCAATCATAAAGCAAGTTGTGAAGGTATCAGTCCACAGCATGTTACAGAGCTAGCAATTCTCACCTAAGGACAGGTAAAATAAGGTTACTTGTTAATTATTTGAGAAGGAACCTAATCTGCTGAACCAGTACTTTTCTGTCAATAAAAATAAACTGTTTCAAACTGCTGTATCTCCTCATTCCCTTTTGTTCCTGGTTATTAGCAAGCACCATCTCCTCTACGAGTCAGTACAAAAGCTCTATCAAACACACTTCGGTTTAATCTGTCCACTGGCCAGGAGAGACCAACTTTCTGTTGGATCCCAGGGTAGACTTTACTCTGCTTGACTGAAACACTTAGGTCATACCTTAATCCTAGGTATGTAGGAAAGTCACCTTCTGAAAGTGAATGCCCGTGTTCCCTATAGAGAGGACGACAAGATAAAGGGGCAGTCTGGCCTGCCCAGGACTAGCTGCCTAAACAGGATCCAGTAATCCCAGGTGTTCGGGTTTGGCTTATTTGGCCACTGAGCCAATTGGGTCCCGATTTAGTGGGTGGGTTTTATTTGTTGGCAATGGTAAAGCTGATTGCCCCAATTTGCACCGCAGTGTAATACAGGGTATCTGTAAACAGTATGAAAGCAAACATGGTGCTGTTTTCCTGGATGCAGCCGTCTCCTTGGCTACAGATTTGCTTTGAGCCTGCTATGCTAATGCCAGCAGGGTTGGATTGCAGAAGGTATTGCCAAGTGCTTTAGACACCTCAGCAATGCAAAATATTCATAATAAAAGGCAGATTCAGCCTTTCTGATTAATTTGATGGCCAAGGAACTGTGAAGGTTTCTCTGCCTCTGACCAGCAGTTACATGGATGGGGAGTCTCAAAATTACTCCATACTGTGTCCAAGCACAGCAGAGCTCTATTTCACACTTTTATTTTTCCTTCAGAGAACATAAACATACCCCAGCCCATGCCTGGGAGAACCAGCACTGCAGGTTCAGCTGTGCATTTTTGCTTCAGAGCTGCCTCAAGGCTTGTTTGACCACATCAGCAGCGAGGGCCAGGGTGGACCAAGGTCATGCTGCTGTGCACCCAGGAACGGAAAAAAGATTGTGGAGAGTGAATCTTGATGCTCTTTTACAATCAGCTGTGAAAGATTTTGGGAAGAGGCGTGCTGCCACTGGGAGGAGCAAGCTCTGCACACCTCAACTCCTTATCTTGGCAGAAGCAGCACCCCCAGCCCAGCTTCCCAGCTATCTGGCATGGGCTAAAAATGAGGTCATTGCCATTTTGCTGCACTGAGCCATTTCTTTCTTTGATTTGACTACAGCTAGCCCTGTTTTCTCATATGCCTGGGTCAGCAATGCAGGCAGTGCTACACATTATGAGGTTCCAGTGTTGCAGCACTTCTTCATTTGATTTTGTCAGTGCCTGTGCCCCAAGACAAAGTGTGGAAAATCCTTTCTTTCCTTTCTGTCTGATTTCCACTTGCTGTGTGCTTCCTACAAAACCATGATAAATATGGATTAGGCTGCTACTAAACGGAGAGGTCTGCCAGCGAAGGGTCACATCCAGCAGATGCAGTCTGCTCATTTTAACGGCCTCCCACTAAATACAGTCATTGAGTGAGACAGATTTTGTTGTACTTATTCCTTTCACCAATTAATGTTAGTATGACAGCTTTCAGGACAAGTCAGACAGGACCTCAGGGAAGCAGCTAAATGCAGAAATCCTTTGAGCATGGAGCTTGCTGCAACTGCAGCCCTTAATAAAAAACTCAGTATATTCAAGCATTGCAAGTAATTAGTATTTTCCCCAATGACAGTTGCCTGAGAGTGAGTATGATAATGAACTTTGTTCCTAATAAAGAGTCAAAATGTATTTTGGAAGTTTATGACTATGCACTCAGACAGATATGCAAGTTCTGGATGCTGAAAATTTATATATCCTAATTTTCTACTTCCATACCTTGTTCCAGTACTCTATTGGGCCTTGCAAACGATCAGCATAAACTCTAACATCAAACAATGCACCAAGACTGGGGCTCCAAACCGTTGATACAGCTGGTGATTCTTTTCAGTAGAGGTCCAAAAGGACTATGGAAAAATTGTTTGCTATGCAGCATTCACAGACAGGTCTGCGAAACGTTTACCCGGGAAGCCATTTGTCTGCCCTACTCACAGTGGATCAGTTGCAACCTGTAATTACAGCTCCATGGGCAGAACTGCTCACGTTCATAGAAAGGCTTAAGTTTCATGTTGTGTCAAATAGATGGCCTGGGATTTTAATAGGACATGAGCTACACATACCTCTGTGACAATCTAATCTACTGATTTTCCTTTTCTCCATTTTCTCATATGTAGTAACATTATAATCATACAGTTTCTTCTTGAGTCTGCTTAGTTCCTACTACTACCCATACACGCACACACACACACTCCAAACAACAAATCTGTTCAAAGCACTAAAATAATGTTTTCTGATCTTTCACCTTCTGGTACACATAAGGAGATGATTAATTTTTCAAGGTATTTTGTAGGTATTTATGCATCAATGAATTTACAGTCCAGGGGCTGCATTTTGTGCTCCTCCAATCCTTTTCCAAAGAATTAATTTATTTTGGCCAAGTTCTTACCTCTGGCACTATGAAAACAGGAGATCCCATAGAGTGAAAAGAGCTACTGTAGATTTGCTTACTGAAAAATGCAATCTGTATCAACAATTTCTCTTCAGCTAATTCACACAAAAGCCAGCTCACATCCACAAAACCCACAAGACTTTACATTAAACTATTATTGCATGAGTGGCAGGAAGAAACACTGTGGCAGGAAAGCATTTGTTAGGAAAAGAGGATATAGTCAGCAGCAAGAGCTTATAGATGTTGTGCCACATAATGACAACCTTTTGAAGGTTCTGGGAGATTTACTTTTATCATCTGAGGAGATGATCAGGACTTCATGGAAGAAATGTTTTATTTTAAAGACAGAAGGAAGGAGATCTCTGCTATCTGGGACACAGTGAAAGCAGATGTGAAGAAAGAAGTGGAAGAAATAATTGAGTAGTTTTGACACAGAAGAGCAGAGCAAAGCAAAAAGGAGCAGGGACACAACACTGTGGGTATGGGTTGCACAGGACAACCAAAAGCACAAAGGAGCAGATTCTACACATTGATCTCCCAGCTGCCAGAAAGCCTCCCCGCATTTTATGTAGCCTGTGTTATTTCAATGTCCTAGCTCTGGTACAGGGATGTTTTTGAATCCTGAAGGGGTGGATGGGAGAGCAGCAAAAGTCCTGAGCAGTCCCTGATGGGCCAGGCTGTGCTGGACTGGAACAACCCAGAAGGACATGAAATGATGTGCTCTGCCTAGGGACTGAGCCAAATACTGCTGTTATGGTCAGGGTAATGTGACTGAATTCACACCCCTTGTTCTTCTCTTTTTAACACATGCTTTCAAAATTCCCAGGGAAAGCTCTGGGAAGCATCAAAGAGAGGTCCCAAAGATCAAATCTAAGCAATGTCCTAAATAAAGCCAGTAGGAGTAAGGGAAATGTGGAAAGGGAAAGTTCGTTCATAACTGAGCAAAATACTATGAAATGCTCTAATGGCCACGCCAATAAAATGGGAAGAAATTGGCCAGACAGCGTCACTGATATGGCTCATGAAAGCATCTGCCTAAGTACAGAGAGCAACAAGTTAGGCCTTGAGCAGAGGCCAAAGAGCAAGACACACATTGTACACGCTGTTTGCAGTATTTTCTTTTTGAATGGTACAACAGCATAATTACCTGTGAATCAGGAAAGCAAATACAAAGCCTTTCATTTAGAACATGTATTTAATGTCTGCATTTGAATAAAAGTCTGTCTTGATACATGTACACCTACATAAATACACACAGAAATAAATATATGGATTTAGGCACATGCACGTGCTTGCACAGGGATGCTGCTTTTGCGGTCTCTGGCACAGCAAATGACCAGAGGCAGCCCCACTAAATTTCACCTCCATTGAGTGACCAGATGCTAAAAGGCCTGCTGCAGAAACATAACTTGCTTTGAACCCAGTGTCAGCTGGAGCAGAAACCTGAAGATCTTACAGTAGTTGACACAGAAGAGCCTCTGATGTCCTGCATACCATGCACCAGTGACAGCTTACCAAGTGGCAGAACCCACAAAGCCAAAGGGAGTGGTAGAAAATTCTGCTGTGCAAAAAAGCTTGCTGAAAGAGAGTTTCAAGTTTTCCCCAAAACCGTTAGAACTCCTTTCCTAGTATGCTTCCTCAGACAGCATTCTCAGTAATACAGAGCAATACTATTAAAATTCACTAGAAGGAAATAGGAGAGGCTGCTGTTCACAGAGTGCAGTCCTTGCAGTCTCCCTCATTTTCTCCACCCAAAGCTTATCAGACTTACTCTGCTGTTTGAGGGATAACCTGCAAAAAAGCTAGCCTTTGCAAACACCCTTTTTTTCCCTGGAGGCTATTAATCCTGAAAGCACAAGCAGGTTTTCCATTGGGGGATTTCTTTGAAAAGGTGCCTGCCATATGTATTAATTCTTACTCCTCAGGCGGCGTTGCAAACTCCTATTCTTATATCTTCCTCAGATCTTAGCTTTTGAGCTTGTGTCATCCCTGTGACTCGTCCAGGGGCTCAAGCAGCCTCCCACTTCCCAGTGTGCAGCTCTGACCCTGTCACTCACAGCTCAGGAGCATCCCTGCTGCCTTCACAGCCCAAAGGATAAGAGTTTTCAGTCATGTGCATCCACCTGAATATGGCTTCAAAAGAAAACATTTTTGCCTGTCAAGAAAGCATTTTTTCACCATCCTTAAGTCTCTTCAGTGCTATGCACACAGCTGATAGGAAAGAGCAGTCCTAGCAACACAGGCTCAGGATTTTCTATGATTTTGCTGCCCAGTTTCTAAGCTTTTTTATCAACTTCTCATGCGCGTAACACTAACAAGCTTGCAATAAAATTAACTCACCAAGTTCAAATGAAAACACTCTTGCTTCCTCTTTTTTTTTTTTTTTTTTCTACTGTCTTAAAGAGCACTCTGCACCCTGGAAAACAGTTTAGTCACTTGCCCAGTGCTGCTGTGAGCTCCAAGCAAAAACCACACTCATTGGGAAGGACAAACACTTAGCTGAACACACAAGAATAAGTCCTGCAATACTGCAGCTACCTCTGATGTGCTTCTGAGCACCTTCATCTAATTAGAGAACAAAAAAGGCAGTATTTGAATCTGTGAGCAATAAGCAATACATTAAAGGAGCTGAGCAACCTGAAGCCTCATGGGGAATATGCAGAAGCATCCCCTTCACATTGCAGACTTGCAGCATCATGCATACCCCTGCCCTCCTCAGAGGAACAGCACCACAATGGCACTTGCTTGAGGATCCACTGATAGAAGCAGATACACTCCTCCAGAGGACAGACAGCACCCTTAACATCACCCCACCTGTCTTCCCTGCTGTGTGGTGTACAAAATGTTATCTCTATTTAGAGCCAAATTTGACAGGTGAAGGAGTATAAAACATATTAAAAAAAAAAAAAAAAGAAAAAAAAAAAAAAGAAATGCTTTGATCACTGACAAACACATCAAGCTTTCTTTTTTTTCTGGAGCCATCGTCTGCCCCAGACAATGGTAACATTTCTATGAGCATTAGAAAAAATCTGCCTTTAAGTTTTTTGGTAGGAATTTCTGCTGTTTATTCTATAGGATTTTTTCAGCCACCCATCAGAAAGACCACTTCCTGCCAAAACCTCAAGGATTTTTCTGTACAGAGTTGCCTGAGTTGTTCTGGTCTCATGATGTTCTCATGCACCTTGCAGAGCCCAAACTGCTTACGCTAGGGAGCAACGAATGAGTGCCCATTGAAATATAACCTTGTGTTCCACTTTCCAGAAGCAAACACAACGGTCTTCAGCACAAGAGAGGAAACCCTTGCCAGTGAATCAGATTTCTGGGTAGCAGCAAACATGACTCATTGCCAAGGCTTACAAGAGACAAAACCACAGGCTGCTGAACACCAATTTATTTACGAAAATCCAGATTAACTCAATTGTATAGTGGAAGATTTGGCTTCCTCAGTTTCTACAAGGCATCAATCATTCTCTGACAAGTTCCTTTTGTACATGCAGCCCAGATAGCACTGCCCTTCTCTTCAGCTTTATCCTGCTCCTACCCATTTTTGTTACCAGGTTTGCTATTACTTTGCTACCTTTGATCGTCCTGGTGCTTCCCAGAACAACTCTGTTCTGAGCTTCCTGTAATTTTCTTGCAGGTAGCGGCTTGCTTGAATCTCACTCATCTTTCCCAGCTATAAATTATTCTTCATATTCCCCTGGTTATGCAGTTAAGCACAGCCTCATTTCCCGTAATTTGAGTTGCTTTTAATGGGCCAGCGTTAATGGGTCATGGTTAGCTGATCTGGGCAGCACCTTCCTGGCATTTTGACTGTCACCAACAATCACACTTTCTATTTGGTGCATCACACAGTATGACACTTACTGTCACAACCAGACAATCACTGGCAACAGGACACCAGATTGTTTTTAAGAGCTATCTGTGAAAAACAAGAAGTATCATTCATCCTCAACCAGTGAAGAGGTTTCTGTGTTGGGAAAGAGGACAGGCGTTGTTGCAAAAGTATGGAATTAAATTCTCATGTCATTTGACATAAATCTTGGTGATTATTAATGTGTATGACTGTCTGGCCCATATTACAGCACCCTGTTCTATTTTTAACGTAATTTTTCATGAAATTAATAATATCTTTCTGGTTCATTTGTTAGAAGTCCTAATTAGTATGGGTTAGATTAGGCAGGACAGGAAATTTTTCCTAGGTCACTAGTTATCTCTGCAAATAAAAGTGGCCTGAAAAAACTCTGCGCAATTTCTTAATAGCTTTTGTACAAAGCAAATGGATATTAAAAGCTGGAGCTTAATGTTTGTTTGCGCAATGGCTAATGCAAATGGGATTGCATCTTGCTCCCAGCTTCCAGGACTTGCCTACACAAAATGTCCACTATCACAGTGATTTTCCACTGAACAAGCCTTGCCCTCCTGAAACTATTACATCCTGGACTGTGAGTCTGGTACTGTATCACTATTTGAACCAAATGTGTCCTAGGAATAACCAAATACCACAACAGTGGCTGGGACTTCAGTTGCACCTCTTTCCCATGAGATGTTGCACACCTGTCCTACTAAAGAAGATGCAGCAGAGCTGTTAAGGTGAGAAAACCAAAGATATTAGCGCTTGTGCTCATTAAAGATCCCATATCTTTCACATGGGAGCAAGTGGTGAGCCCTAATATAAACGCCAGAAACCAGAAAAAAAAAAGAGATTTTGAGCTCAGTGTTATAACTGTGGTGGAAAAGGAGAAAACAAACACCATATGAATTATAGTTTTGTCCCTGTGGTTATAGTTTTTATGCTTTACTTAGGGATGGCACATTATTTTTGTGGTTGAGGAAATCTGCTGTGGTGATTGGGTTACTCTGAAGTCTTGTAGGGAGCAAAAGTGCAGAAGCCCAAGCCCCTGGAGGCAGAGGAGGGAAGAGGCTTTTCAGCAGAGCTGAGATGTGCCAGGGCAGTAGACTGAGCTCTCCCAGGGCCTGGCCTGGCCAGGGCAAACCTGCAGCATCCCAGACCCATGGCAGCACAGCACAGGACCTGGCATGACAAATATGTCAAAATTTGAGCAGCCTGGTCAAGCACAGACACCCTTTTCCTCCATTTGACAACACCCATAAGTGCAGCCCTGAGTAGCTGGGTGAATGGTGGGTATATATACACTGATACTTCAAATGCACCGTAAAGTCTTCCTCAAAGCAGCCCTGATGACTGATCTGAGTGGCTAGGTCATGTACTGCACAAGAAAAACACAGGCCAAATGGCAGAATTTCAATTTTGCTGAGAAAAATTCATCAAAAGGACAACCCCATATAAATCACCAAGGTGACTGACACACACATAGATACATCTACCACCCTCCACACCCACCATCTTCAGGGAAGCTACTACACCAACAACTTTTTTCCCCTTTGCCACAAACTTTGCAGTTGCAAACCTTCTTCATGAGTCATTGTGAAAACTGCATGGGTACTTTCTGCAAGTTGCCCGCTCACAGCTCAGAAGCAGTGCCTTGGGTGTCCAGTCCCCTGGGTTTTCATCCTTTATGAAGCATTGCCACTCAGAGAAACAATGGCAGCAATTTTGTTAAAAGGACTGCTGTGTTTCTGCATTGCTTCCATCACTGCCTGACTCACTGTTTTGAAGGTCACTGTCTGAAGAGATGACTAGATGAGATTTAGGTATCAAAGCTCCTTCCAGAGGTCTCATGAACCATCAACAAAAAATAAAATCATCCCTACAACACAGAGTGCATAAGTGACCTTCACTATTTGTCTTGACTGCAATGAGACCAGGCCTAAAAAAACCTTTCAGTGGCTCTTTCAGGTCAGTGCCATGCACATCAGGAATGCATGGTAAGTACCATTTCCTCAAGCGATTCTCCACAAAACATGACACATTGTTTTTCAGGGAGTTTTCCTAATGGCTTTTTATATCAGACCTGTCTAAGATGAAAAGTGGAGCATTAGGCTTGGTAAGTCAGTGAACTGCTCCATGACACATTTGTCCTACTGCTGCTACAGAAGCCAGCAAACTAACTGAATTACATAATTTTTTTTCCTTACTGAAAATTCTACTGTTTGCAGCTTGTGGTTATGCAAACTGCCCTGAATACTGTGTGTCACAGCTACCCCCTCATGTGAAATTTGCAGGAGCACTATACACAAGTCAGCAATTTTCAGGAATTAAAACTTCCTGGTACTTTTCACTTCTCCTTACTGTTTATCTGTATCACTTAGCCTGCGTTTGGCACAGTAATTTTTCCAAGATTCATTTTCAGCCCAGTTGTGCTGCTTCCTGGCCCAGCAACCAGTGTCACTGCCCGAAATACATGCCTGCATACTTTGCAGCAGCTAGCATTGCAGCGGGACAGATTGCTTGTTATTAGCAAACACAAAACACACATTTTCTTAAACAGTAAAAAGTCCCTTCAGTAAGATACATGTTACATTAACTTGAAAGAGAGCACTATATTCCTGTTCAAGATTTCTAGACACGTTGTTTCTTACATAATAAAAAGCTGTACTGCCCACAGACATTAGCTGGGAAATCACAAGAGCTCAAAGAACCTACCGCAATATGGATAAAACATGACAAATCAATTTGTTACAGGGGTTAGAAAACATATGCAAATGATGGCTATGTTGAAATGGAATGAAAATACAAACACATGTAAAAAGAAGGAAAAACAGATCTTTAAAATCAAGAGGAAAGATTATAAAGAACAGTAGGGAGATCTCCTTTTAGGGTGAAATTTTACTAAATTTATCTCAGCTTCAGCAAGGGTTTGGTTATGTGCAGATTGAACTTTTACAGAGTTCAATTCAGAGACAGAGGACTACAGTCATGGTGCCAGACCAGTTATTTATTATCTTAATTAATAATATATGTTACTTTATATCAGGTAACTGTATATGATCACATCATCTTGGTAAGATTAAAATTACTTTTGCTGACAAATTGGTACTTAAGCTGCTGCTTCCTACGACTTGTGGAAAGCCCAGGCTCAGGTCTATCATTCACCTCTGACATTTTCTGATTGCCATTTGTTAGCTCAACTTTAAATTGATCTAGGCTTCCAGCAAGGCTTATTCCTATGTGCCAAAGTATCTGTTCTTCTACCCCTAAAGGTTAGCATGTATTAATCTCTATATTGTCTTTTGGTACCTGCGATGTCTAGGCCTTATAAAAGGCCTGGGATTAAATGATAGCTCTCACCCTGGAGTTCCATGGTCATGGTATTCCCAAAATGGGGAGTTCTGATGCTGTTAGCAAATAGACACATAACCTGTACTGGAAAGGAAGAGATAGCTTTGGTCCAAAGAGATTGCTTTGGCGTTGCAAATCAGAATGGCTCAGAAACCCTTGCTCTGTAAAATGCTCATTACTTTTTTGGTGCTACAATACCAGCATTGTGTTTCTTTAGGTACTCCTTTTTTTCAATAAATTCTAACCCACAGCATTGTTACTTCTCTATTATCTATCCTAAACTGCTCCTCATTGTTCCAATAGACTATAAAGCATTCCTCCTCCTCTACTCTGGAAGAAGTCTGTGTTCCAGTTACAACCACGGTCCATTACAACCCTTGGGAAATACAATGATGTTCCTGCTCCTCCAAGTGTATTGGACAAACACAGGAATTTCATAGGTCTCCTTCCTCTTCCTTTTTGTAGTACATGATTCATTCTTACTACTGGTCTCCGAGGGACAGAAAGTCTAAAGAAATATAAGGCACATCTGACTTATAGGCAGAATGGTGGCATCCCCCTGCCACTACAATGTATGTCTGCAGGGGAACAGAATGGGTTCCTCGATCAATGAGCATGTCCCTGGGGAGAGGAGAAGGAGTTGTACCTACAAGCCTATAAAACCACAGATAACTTTTTTAAGAAGTGCATATGAGTAAGCCGAAAGGAAACTAATATAGAAAGATAATGATCAAATCACCATCAGCAAATTGCTTTGGCTGTAACTTCATTTGTTCTCTAAAGATGGTCTCTAGGATCTGCCTGTGCAGTGCTGTTGTAGCAGGATTTAGTGGTGCATTTGTTCTCTTGTGTTTCCCAACAGACCTCACGCTCTCAAGTTCTGCTGGGCCCAGATTCTGAAACATAAAATCATGTTTATTCTAGCCAAGCTCAGCCTTATTCAAGCCTGCTGCTCAGCTGCTCTGTCCTCACAAGCAGCACATGTGGGCTTCTTGGTCATTGCAAGAGAAATATGTAGGCTAGAAAGGAAAGAAGCACAACATAAACAATAGACAGGTCAAACAAGGACATGAAGCCCCAGATCAGTATCTATGAGATCCAGTGAAAACACACACACACACACACACATACACACACATTTATCCATTTATACCTGTCTATATTAAGTGACAGAATATACTGAGCAGGTTTGGGGATTTTTTTTGTTAATACTGTGGGAGGAAGCTGATATAAAGCAACCAGAACAGAATCCTTAGAGTAACCTTCTGGGTTGATGTATGCTGCAGACGTTCCCAAAGCTGATGGAGACAGCATGATTAATTTTCATAAATTATTGAACCAAAAACAACTTTCAGCGTTTAGAAATAAATATCACATTGGTAACTGTTGCATTATTCACCATATATGGGCTGATTGAAAATCTGTGTGCCAAGCAGTGAGTCAAAGGTTTGTTCACGGCAGAGAGGTAACAAGGACATACACACACATACACCGAGCCACAGGGCGTTTGCAGGAGACTTACTTCCCAAATACAGGTACCACACTTGTTTATTATTTACTGCTAGCTTGCTTTGCAATAATAATTTACACTTTTAATACTAAAGGTGACATCAAGTCTCAGAATTTCAGTATGTATTCTGAACACCACAGTTCTGTGCATGCTGTGTGAGTGGTCAAGTCCAAAGTCTTAGCTCCTGTTCATGTTATATTCATATAAAGATTTCTTGCTTGTTTCAGAGCACAGGTTTGAAGAATACAACAAGCTTTCCCTTTCCCCTAGCCAAAGGCAGTATACACCTTGGTAATTCATTCTTCTTCAGTTTATCAGGACAAGTGGTATTACAGACAGGCCGCAGAGCAGAAGTTACCTAGCCACAAATGTGGAAAAGAGTAGTACATAAGCCAGAAAAGAAAGATGAGAAAAGGAGCCAGCAGAAGGAGAGGACTTGAGGTGTATATATATGCCATCAAGTTATTAATATTTGGTCAAACCCTCGTGGAGATTTTTTTGCTTAACTTTCATTAGCACTTCCGTTCTTCAGCACATTTTGCAAACAGAAACCATTCACTTCCAGTAGCATGCTACCTATTACAACCTTGCAGCATCTGGACATATTTTCACTGAGAAACTAGGAAAATGTTTCACCGGAAAACCTGAGTTTTTCATATTCAAGCAACAACAAAAATAAGGGGAATCTTTAAAACTTAACTTTTTTCAAAGAAAAGTCAATATGATTGCAGAAGAAATAACTTAATCAGAAGTCCAGTATTCTGCAGAACAGCAATTTCAGCAGATATTTTCTGACAAGTTTACTGGTAAGTTCCTCAAAGCCTAATATAATTCAGTATCAAGCTCAGAGCTTTGCTTCAAGGCAAAATATAATTAGCATCCAACTGTCATTATTTAAAAGGCTTTGTTGTAGCAGAGCCCAATCAAAACTAATTTCTTTGCACTTTGTTTTTTTTTTTTCCAGAGATATTCTGCATCTGTGAAGTCTCGTCTCTTCTTCCTCAATAGCATGACTCATGCTGTGCTCTCACACCAGGTTACTTGCAGTATCAAACCCACCACATTCAGGGGCTGCCTGATTTTACACCCTTGTACAGACATGGGAGCAGACAGAAACAAAAGCAATACAACTTAAGCAATGGCTTGCTTAAGCACAAGAAAGCCAGCATACGCACATTGGCACTATTTGAGCTATATTCAGGCCCTCAGAAATTGCTGTTTCTTTACATACAGATCCAGGAAGAAGATAAGGCTCTGGGCATGTGATTAAGGCATTTGCCCGGATCTTAAATTGGAGGTCATCTAAGATAACCTGCATTTTTCAAAGCAATAAAAGTAAGAATGGAAAAATACTGACAAAAGCTAAAACAACAACATGCATATTGAAGAAAAAGAACAACCTTCAAGCCATCCAGATCTTATATATACTCTGCAAGGAGCTCACCACAACATTTATGCAGACACTCCCTTTTCTGTTGCTCCCCAGCCCTCTCTTCCCCACCCCCCCCCAATGCCCAGTCTCTCCATCTGGCCTCACAGACCTCCCTGTTCTCCCAGCAGTAATGGAGGAATGGAGGGCTGCAGAGCTCCCCAGTCCCTCTGCTTGGGCCTGGCACAGCTGTGCCCAGGGGGTGAACGTCCCCCTCTGCCTCTCTCCCACAAACCCCCTGCAGTAGCAGGTCCTCCAGCTCTGCCACCAGCCCCAGAAGACACCATTGTATTCATAAAGCAGCCCTGCTCTTAGAGCAGTATCCACAAAACCATAGGGTTTTTAGCCAATTTAATTCTGAAACAAAATTTCATAAATGTAGGGTAGCAGTTTGTCCCCGTGGACAAAGCAGGTGACCAGCCCAATGCAGCTGCAGGTTCACAGTCCACTTATTAACACTCCTGTCACCCTAACACACGAAAACCCATTTCAGAGTCATTAAATATTTGAGATATTTTCCAGCAGAAGTGTAAAACTGATTTGCCATATAGGCCATTCCTGACACTGGAAAACAAGCAGAAAACCAAGCTGAGTCACTGCAGCCACAGCAGGAAGGGATCAGTCCCTCAACACTGCAAGCACAGGCATGTGTTGCTGAGACAACAGCAAGAATTACTAGCAGATATTACCTTTTACTTCCATGGCTCGTTCACATTTCAACCATTTCTTTTTCCTCCTAATATTTAATTAAACTTTAATCTTTCTCTGAGGCCCCCATGGAGCCTGGCAAACTGGAATTTAAAACTCTGTTTCAGGAAATGGCAAAAAAGTTTCTGGAACTGGAAAAGTTGCTTGGTAGCTGTCAAGCATTAGACTTCTCAGAAAACTTTTGAGTAAGCCCCGCCTATAGTTTTTAAAGCAGCCTGGTGGCAGGAACAGGATTCATGTGGAGGCAAGGAACAGTGAAGAGAAACACTTTGGAGTCCAAAGTAGAATTGTGCTGGGAGAGAAAGTGGTTACCTTACACCAAGGATCATTCAAGGTGGGACTGTGCAGCAGCAGCACCTTTTCATTAACTTCAGTTACAGAGGTCGCTTTTCAGTAGTGTTTGACCCACTGAAAGCTTCAGCTTGGCTTTTACACCAAGTTTGCATCACTGCCTGTTAACTTTCCTTTACCTTGTAAACCAAGACGCTCAGTAGGTGTACTGGTGCAGAAGGCTATAGCACGAAAGCTCACATACATCAGGTTATCGCTGCAAGACCAGCAATCACAAATGACAGCTGCAGACCTTCCCCCCATACCCAAGCTGGGAGCATCATTAACTGCAGCTGATACCTCAGCCCTGACATTTCAAGTCCCAGGGCCCACAGTTACCCATTTGGATCACTGGTTCCACACCAGATTCCCTGATCTTAAGTCTTCAGACATTTATGCTGAAGTGTTTGTACTGGTCTAATATCTTTGATTAGGCTTATGACTTGTTACTGATGTGTATGTGCTGTAACAGGTAATCTTCCCTTTCACTGCTTCCTGTCCTTCCTAACAAGAGTAAACTACATAAGGATAAGCACTGTTGAACATATGTGACTTCTCCTACTAGTAGGGCTTCAGCTGTTTCAGCAAGAGCGGAAAAATTAAAGCTAACCACTTCTATATGTAGATGACCATCACTGGTGTTTATGAATGGTTTTATAATGTTCAATATCACAATCGTGGTTATAATGGTCAATATGAGCAACTCCCACTACCACTTAAATTTAGCTGTACTTTTTCCTAAGTTGATTCTATGATTTTTTCTGCATCCTTGATCAAATGCAGCCTGCTTTCTGCATAGTACAGGCCATGGAAAATTAGAGTAATTCCCTCATCAAGCCTTGAAGTTACAGCCTAACTACCAATGTCTTCAAATGACACAGGATCAAACATACTCCTTGGCAATTTGTTCCAAAGGCAAATTCCTTTGCTGAAAAAGAGTTATAACTTGAATTTTATTGCTAATATGTGGCATCATGTCCCAGCCACTAGACCTCCATTGTATGTCTGCCTGCTAGATTAAGCAATGCTGTAGTAGCTGCTATGTTCATTTTCTGCATTTGTGGCCCAGGATCAGTTTGCTTTTTTGCTCGGGGTAAAAAAGGGCAGGTATCTCCATTTATCAGAATCACTGGCATAACTCCTTTTTGGCTGCTTTCCCTTTCCCTTGGGTGTTATTTTATTTTTATCTGGTCAAGTCACTCATCTGTAACTCAGTTTCCATTAAACATTCAGCACATGGTTCATTCACATCAGCAGGGTCAAACTGCAGTGATGAACAGTCGACTGGTCATGCCTTCCAGGACTCCTCAGCAAGGCGATGCAAATGAATTTGCTTTTCTGTACATATCATAAAAATGAAGAACATAATCAAATGGTTGATCATAACAACAGACTCAACAGAAAACAGAAACAGGATTCTGCAGGTGGACTTACACAGCAGCCAGAGGAAATGTGAATGAATACACTCTTAGACTTCAGGACCAGTTTGTTGTGAAGCAATGTGCCCACAGGTGGAATCAGCAGCTACACAACCCCACAGCTTTCTAGTCTTCAAACGTGCCCCCACCCCAGCCTTGGAGACAAGAGAAGCTGCTGGGTGGCCTACCATTCAATTGATAGCACTCCAGGACTGCATCACCTTCTGACTCTGTGCAAAACCAGCTAAATCTTAAATGAACTGTCTGAGCAGGCACTTCCCTATGCCTTGACTGGGTGGACAAACATGATCTTCTCATCAGTCTTTCCAGCTAACTCAGCCTTGGACATTCAGGTCAATTAACAACACCCAAAAGAGGATGCAGGTTCTCTTCCCTTATAGCCCAGCAGTCACTGTGCTTCCTGGAGCACAAAGGTTCACAGCCTCATCATGCCTTCATCAGGGGAGAAGACACCAGCCACCAGAAGAATGGATTTTCAGAGCCATCTCTCTCAGACATCATGCAAAGTGTCCCTTTTTTAACAGGAAATATTTCATTTTCATTTTAAACTCTCTGTTTGGATCTGGTGAGCAATATCCAAACTCCACACTATCATCAGCTAATGTGGCAGTTGTGGAAAGCCTCTAAAGGCAGCTGAAACCCTTTTGAAATCAAGTTTATGTCACTCTACCCATCAGCTGGACTTGAACAACTTCAAAAAAATTTGAAGTAGATTTGAAAAAAGTCTGTCAAAAATGCAAACAAAACAAAAATAGTAGAATTACAACAGCCAAGAAAACTCTGTTTTGATGAAATGGTGGCCAAATACTCCTGGATTAAGCAAGTGAGTTCCTGCTGCAAGTTAAACTAGCTCACAGAGTGCAATTCATTTCCTTAATGCAACTCAAACCTCCACTTTCTGCATCTGGTCATTTGAAGGGAACATCTCTGCACGCCTGAGTCTGTTTTTTCATGTTGGGATCCACTGCAGGCCAGCCCTTGTCCCCACTCTTTCCCAACGCTGCAATATTGAAGCTCATTGTCTGTCATGTTTACCTACTCCAACAGCCTTTGAAAGCTGCTGGATAATCGGATCACTGCCCAAAGGGTTATTTCTAGAGCAGTGGGACAGACGCCACCTCTTCTGCCCCCTTGCCTGTTGACTGCAGTGACCCTGCCCCACTGGTGGGAGAGTGCAACCTCTGAGGCACTGGAGAAGCTGGCAACCGTGCCACAGTGCCAGCTGCAGCAGCTCGGTGGTGTGCAAGTCTGTCCAGCTACTGAAATGAAAGAGTCATAAGCACAGACATAAGCAAAAACTTCCAGGTAAGTGCTCTGGGTAAATTTTTCTTTAATATCTCCACTTCTTGCTATTCCAATTTATGAAATGTCTCAGGTTTCTGAAAATGAATATAAAACTCTCCACTTAATGACCACAGAGAACCAAAATGCTAAAGCTACTTAATTTTAGGATGACTCAGTTTTTCATATCTTTGACTCTTTACAGCTTTATAACTTCAGAACCTGATTTGGCTGCTGTTTTAAATGAGGACAAAGCATGCAGTACAAGAAGACATACTGTGTCTGTTCTCAAAATATATGTACAGAGATTTTAAATAAATCTTCATTTAAGAAAGCCATAAAAGAGAATTCCAAGATTCTTCAGCCAATGAAAACAACACAGATAATACAATTAGCTGCCTGGTCTGGAAAATAATGATGCTGATGTGCTCTAATGAAATGAAACAGAGTCAGTGTTTGTTCTGCTGGCTGAGTAGGCTGACTCCTGCCCCAGCTTGGTTTCTGGCAGCAGCTTCACCTTTGGGAGGCTGTGTTGCCTGATCATTTGCATGCCGCTGGCCAGATCTTTTCTGGTTCTGCTCTACCTTATAGGAAATCTGGAATCAGAGGTCTGGTGAAGAAATAAACCATCTAAACCTGCTCATGGTTTCAGAGGCTACAACTCTTTTCTGCAAAGAAGGATGAAGCTTTACCCATTGCAGTCATTCACATGCCAGTTGAGCAAAAGCTTGGAAATAAGAGTGCATTTTTAAGAACAGTGCAAATTTTTAAGAGCAATGCAAAAGTCAGAGAAGTGACTGTCCAACTGGCTGCAATAACAGCTGCATATATTTATCCCTGTTCAGTACCAGCATCATCTGTTTTTTCAATCACTTGACTTCTACAAACCAACTATTTTTTTCCTTTTTTGGTGATGTACATAATGTTACTCCTTTGGATGCATCTTCTTGACACAACTTCTTTTACATATAGTCTGTGCCAAGCAGAATTCAAGACAAGAGAAAGAAGTTAGGCATAGGAACAAAGTTTGGCATAGGAACAAAGGATACATTTGATAATTTTTCCTTGAAATACAAACACAATAAAATAATAAAATATTCCTAGTGATGGAAGCTCATAGCTATTGTACCAGTTCAGGCCCAGGGTAGCTGAGCACATGCACATGTCCTGCTAAAGCCAATTAAATGGAAATTTAGCCATGGCACATGCTGATTGTATTAAGAAACCTTATACATGCTACAGGACACAAAGCAAATTCTGGACTCAAAAGCAGCTTAGAATAAATGAGAAGTAAGTGATAAAATTTAATTCATATGGGTATCTTAAAGCCATAAGGAACTGGGACTGCCATACCAGAAGGTAAGAAACAACCATAGGAAACAAAAGCAAGCATAAAGTCTCTTGGAGAAAAGAAGTTGATGTGTAAATTCTTCCATTTTGAACCTCTGTAGGAGGAGGACTTCTACTTTTCTGCTGAAAGGTCTAAATTCATCTACAGCTAATTTTTCCATGCATCAGATAAAATTGCACATACCACTTGTATTTTCATCCTATTTCCTATGGCCTCTAGCAATTTAGCACCATATTATTTCCATGGCCTCTAGCAATTTAGCACCATATTATTTCCATGTAGTTATTTCCAACAGTATGATTTCTAATTCCTATCATGTTTATGAATAGATGGTGACTTGAGCCTCTACAGCATAAGATGCAGTTATTCTTATTTCCCAGCTGTTATGCTGTGGTGGTAATAATGCCACCTGCAGTCTCCATATACTCTCTAATCTTCTCATCGCCCCAGGTAAAGCTTAGACTTGCTATCCTTTCTGTCTCAAAGAACAAACTCAGGCAGAGAAAAGAGGCTCAGCTGCCTTTAATTAAATTGCAATGAAGTCTCTAATTGTAGCCCAGGGAAGAGTCTTTTTAAATAAACTCATATGTGTTATAGCAAACAGTTGAGTTGCAAGGTGGAAGTCAAGCACTACTTTTTCAAAAATCACTACTTTTTCAAATTGGCACATCTTTAAATTAGTTTCTAAAAATAACACAGAAAACATCATAAAAAGCATTGACCTGCCTTTGAACATTGAGCAAAAAAAATCAGGGGCTCCTTCTTCTCCCCTCGCTGATGTAACTAGCACAGTCTCCTGAGTCTTTTTGTAACCTCTTTGTCAAGATGCAATAAATTTTCAAGATTTTTCACAGCATTTATTTTTTGCAACAGAAACAAATACAGGCTCCAGGCAGATTTTCCTGAATGATCTTTGTTTTCAAAATGTACTAACTGGAGTCTAGCTTTCCTTGATCAGAGATGGCAGCAGCAACTGTGCTATATGCAAGCATTTCAATTTAAGCAAATCTCTGCTAAGACACATTTGTGTCAGCCCTGTAGCAAGAAAAGGTACTGTCCCTGTCTCCCTTTACAATATACCATCTGGCTCCATCTGTCTCTGGTGGATTGACACTGGTTGTGCTTCTGCTGCTCCTGCCCCCTCAGGGGAGGCTCCTCACGCTCTGCCCTGCCCCAGCGTGGGGTCGCTCCCACGGGAGACAGTCCTCCATGAACTCCTCCAACATGAGTCCCTCCCTGTGGCTGCTGCTCTTCACACCCAGCTCCAGCTGGGTCCCCCACGGGGTCACAGCCCCCATGCCCTGACCCCCTGCGCAGACCTGCCAGCAGACCTGCCCCAGCCCAGGCTGCTCGCTCCACAAGGCCACAGGTCCTGCCAGGAGCCTGCTCCAGCGTGGGCTTCCCACAGGGTCACAGCCTCCTTTGGGAACATCCACCTGCTCCACCGCTAACCTCCACGGGCTGCAGGGGCACAGCCTGCCTCACCATGGGCTTCCCCACGGGCTGCAGGGGAATCTCTGCCCTGGTGCCTCGGGCACCTCCTGCCCTCCTTCTGCACTGCCCTGGGGGTCTGCAGGGTTGTTGCCCTCACATAGTCTCACTCCTCTCTATCACTGCAGTTAGACAGTTTTTTTCCCTTTCTGAATATGCTGTCCCAGAGGTGCTGCCGCTCGGCCTTGGCCAGCGGTGGGTCTGCCTTGGAGCAGGCTGGCACTGGCTCTGTCACACACAGGGGCAGCTGCTGGGGTCCTCTCACAGAAGCTGCCCCTGCAGCCCCCCTACTGCCAAAACCTTGCCATGCAAACCCAATACACTGTCTCACTTGAGAAAATCCCTCATTCCAAAGTTTCATGGCTTTGCTTTCTCCCTTTTCTAAAAAGGACTACTACTATAAAGATTAGTTTAGTCATAGGAAAATAGAAGAGCCCAGTATTTCTGAAAAAACAGGCCCAGGACAGAGAGTTCAGCTATCAGCTTGAAATACTGAACAGTGCTGGGGTACTTTCAGTACAGATTTACCACATCTCACTAACAGATCACACTGTTCTGAGTATCTTTTCTATGTGAGTGGAAATTACCACCACCAGGAATGACGCAAGTTCTGTAAAAGCACCAAATAGAAACAGATATGACACCTGAACTAAAAATCAAGGTCTCATTGTAAACACACACTAGTATGCCACATATACTCCACACCTGCTGCCCAAATACTGCTTTTCTCGTGTTTATACATTCTGATTCAAATGCCACGGTAATGATAGCAGCCATAGAAATGCTGAACAGGCCAAGTCTGTTTCAATTACAATTACAGATTAGGTGTCTAATTTCTCGTCTTTCCTTTCACATCCTTTTACTCCAATATCAAAGAAAATGTATAGTGAGGCATTTATGTTTGTGTATACCATCCTCCTGTCTCCATGTCCAGCCTAATAAATTCATTAGTAAGACAAGTTGTACAAACGTTTCCTCTGCAACTCTTCCATTAAACCTCCTTATTTCCTTTCCTTCCTCACTTAACTTTTCCATGTTAGAACGCATTCAGCATTTTTGCTGTTTTCAGCCACTAACAAAACAATGGGTTGGACCCATGCACCAGTGCCGACAGGAGCAGCACTAGCACCCTGCCCATGCATCCTTCCTGAATGGGAAAATCAGGTTAACTGATAGTCCAGGTGCTCCATCCAGCACTGGCAGAACAAAGACAGAGGTAACCATCTAATACATACAAACATACATGTATTTCAAATTCATGAAGTAACTTATAAGAGGAATCTTTTTCAGGAGAAGTGAGGAAGGGGAAGAGAGGGAAGAGGAAAGGTGTGTCTGAGCTTTACTACAACCAAAAAAAAAAAAAATCCTGTGAGAACAGAACAGCAGATAACTGCCTACAGTTTAAATTTCAGTCCGAATAAAACTTCCTATTTGCTTTGACATAAACTCTCTCACTGAAAGAAGGTGTTTGCAGAACATGCCTCGGGTCCATTTTCAGCAAAGAAAGACCTACCTGTGTAAAGAACAAAGATGATGAAGCCAAAAGGTAAATGATGAAGTCATTACCCACCCTGATAGTTTAATCACTTAACTATGATACAGGCATTGGTATTGCATCTACACTGCTGAACGAGAAGTCAAAAACCACAAAATTACTCAAAAGTTAAGGAACTTATACTTTGGCTGTTCTTTCTCCTGGACACATTGGCAAATGTTGCCCCAGAAGGCTGCAGAATCTTCCTCAGAGATCTGAAACTCCCTGTGACAATGTCCTGGTTTCGGCTGGGACAGAGTTAATTTTCTTCTTAGTAGCTGGTGCAGCGCTGTGTTTTGGATTTGGTGTGAGAACAATGCTGACAGCACACTGATGGTTTTAGTTGTTGCTGGGTGATGTTTATACTAAATCAATGACTTTTGAGTTCCCTGGGCCCTGCCAGCCAGAGGGCTGGAGGGATGGGGAACTGGGAGGGGACAAAGCCAGGACAGGTGACCCAAGCTAGCCAAAGAGGTATTCTATACCATACGGCTTCATGCTGAGTATATAAACTGGGGCAAGAGGAAAAAGGGGGACATTTGGCTTTATGGTGTCTGTTTTCCTGAGTAACCATTACGTGTGATGGAGCCCCGCTTTCCTGGGGATGGCTGAGCACCTGCCTGCCCATGGGAAGTGGTGAGTGAATTCCTTGTTTTGCTTTGCCTGCATGCGCAGCTTTTGCTTTACCCATTAAATCATTCTTATCTCAACCCTTGAGTTTTACATTCCTTTCTGATCCTCCTTCCCATCCCTCTTGGTGGCAGGAGGTGAGCAAGCGGCTGCATGGTGCTTGACTGCCGGCCGAGCAGAAAGAAACCCAGCCCAAATCTAGTGTCAAACCTGTTGTGAGCAGGAGGGTGGGCTAGGCTAGATGATCTTTCACACTGAGTGATCCTATATTTTTTGAGAACTGCCTTTCTACAAGCTTGAATAGCCTTTAAAGTCACCTCCAAAAAACAGAAATATCTATTATTCATTAGAAAATCAGCACTTCATAAAGTTGCAACTGTGCCTGTAGAAATTTTACTTCCCTAGCTAGCAAGCATACAGCTGTAGTGGTGATGTTGCCTCACACTGTGCCATATCTGCATCCACTTCTTCACTATCTAGAGAAGCATGAGCTGCCTTATTTCAAACTAATTACAGGCATCATTCCATCCAATTCAGTTAAAGTACCACAAAGCTGCATGTTGTTCAAAATCATTTACTTAAGTTAAATGTGCTGGGGGATTGTTTTTATAAATTTACGGTAGAGCAAACCACTCAAACACAAATGGGGATGTGTGTATATACATACATAAAGCCAGTTTAAGTAAAGAAAAAATTTTAAATGTATCATTACACATCAACTTATGTGCGCAGAAGGCAGTGGCTTGGCCCTTTGGGATCCTAACATCCTCTTTATCAACCCTTTGTCCACAGGGGAACTCTCTATATACAAGTACTGATGCATGAATCTGTAAATACTGTCAATATTTCATTTTCTACAAAGTATCTATAAATTGCATCAAGTCAGGACAGCCCTGGGCAGACATGGGAAGTCACTCAAGTAAGCGACACACACTTTAAAAATAAGCTTCATTTATTTCAGAATCAGTACATCAAAGAAGTACTTGACCTGTGCATCCACAGACTCCATAAATAGCTTAATAAGCAATTAGTACTGTGCAACCCACCCGCAACACCCATAGGTTTTGAAGTGTTTAGCAAGGTAATAGAACATAATTGTTCCCATTTTACAGCTAGAACAGCTGGAACAGAAAACTTAGATGTGGTCTCATAAGAAATCAGTGTTACAAATGGGGAAAAAGGCCCATGATTCCTGACTCTCAAACCCAATCTCAAGCCACAGATGACTTGACCATGAGTACATTTATAAACAAAAACTGAGACCAAAAAATTACTTCATTCTTTCAACTCAAATAAAAACCCAAAATTGGTCATGGGTATGAGACATGGTCGTTATTGCAACCATTTGTGGATCAATAAGACGAGATATCCCCAAGTCACTTGTGGGAAGAGGCCCCTTAATAAAAGCCAGATGGGTAGAAAGAGGACAGTGGCGTGGAGCAAGCTAGATCCCAGGGTCCACTGGAATCACCGAAACTGAACTTGTGGCACAGCAACATCCCAGACAAACCCCCAAAATGCCAAGAGGTGTTCCTGAGTTGCAGGAGTTTCTGCAGACCCCTGGATTAACAAACTTCTCTCATGCTGCAGCATGGGGACCCAGCTGCGAGGAGGCCCCTGAGCTGCTTCGCTACCAAGGAGGCCTGGCACGGCCATGGGAAGCAGAGGCTGTCAGAGAACAGATGCTCTGCAGCTCAACCAAGGCTTGCTCAGGCCCCCATCAGCCTGGGATCATGGTGGCACAAGGCAACAAGACTTGCACACAAAGACACTTCTGCACAAGGTCTTCATTTGTTCAATATGGCTGTTCTTACGATTACCACTTGACTTCACATGTTTTGCATTTCATCGTAGCATCACACTGAGGAACGCTAATTAGAAATAGCACTTGTTACCTACAGTGTGTAGACATACTGTCTCAAGAGGACTGGGATTTCAGAGTGCCTGTGGGTTGATCCTGGCTAGACACCAGGTGCCCACCAAAGCCACGCTATCACTCCTGTCCTCAGCCAGACAGGGGAGAGAAAATATAACGAAAGGCTCTGTGTTCAAGATAAGGACAGGGAGAGACCACTCAGCAATTGCCATCACAGGTAAAACAGACTTGACTTGGGGAAATTGGTTTAATTCATTGCTGATCAAATCAGAAAAAACCCACAACACTTTCCCCCTACCCCTTCCTTCTTCCCAGGCTTAACTTAATTCCCAATTTCTCTGCCTCCTCCCCCAGAGCAGTACAGAAGGTTGGGAAATGGGGGTTGCGGCCAGTTCATCACACGCCGTCTCTGCCGCTCCCTCCTCCTCAAACTATTCCCCTGTTCCAGCTTGGGGTCCCTCCCACAGGAGACAGTTCTCCATAAACTCCAGCATGATTCCTCTTCACAGGCTACAGTTCTTCACACACTGCTCCAGCGTGCAACGCTTCTGTGATGTGCCACCCTTCAGGATCAGACTGCTCCAGTGTCCACAGGTCCTGCCAGCAAACCTGCCCCAGCACGGGCTTCCCCTGGGGTCACCATCTCCTTTAGGAAACCACCTGCTGTGGCATGGAGTCCTCCACAGGCTGCAGGTGGATATCTGCTCCACTGTGGACCTCCATGGGCTGCAGGGGCACAGGCTGCCCCACCATGGTCTTCACCACGGGCTGCAGAGGAATCTCTCTGCTCTGATGCCTGGAGCACCTCCTGCCCTCCCTCTGCACTGGCCTGGGGGTCTGCAGGGTTGTTGCTCTCACACAGCCTCACTCTTCTCTTATGCTGGCACAGATTTCACCCTGCCCTCCCCGCCCCCCCCCCCCCCCTTCTTAATATGCTATCCCAGAGGCACCACCACCACTGCTGATGGCCTCAGCCTTGGCACTGGCTCCATTGGACATGGGGAAAGCTTCTAGTAACTTCTCACAGAAGCCCCCCCTGCAGCCCCCCCACCACCAAAACTCTACCATGCAAACCCAGTACACACACAGAGGAAGATATTTCTACAGGCAGAGGGAGAAATGAAGATCAACCTCTTTTGGCATGGATGTCTACTGTAAGGGGCTGCAGAGACTGCCTGTAGGGCATGCTTGTATACTGCCTTCAGAGGATAACACCACCTAATTCTGCTTCAATCAACAACCACTGATTTCATAGGCAGGGCACAGCACCTGAGCACACGCTTCACAGAAGGAAAAGTAATGGACAAATGAGCTGGGAGAAGAGAACGATGCTACAGACAACATGGTATCTAAGGATCTTTCCCTTGTATCATCCAGTCATAGTCACATTGCAAAGGTCTTTGTTAGCTCCCACAGACAGGCAGTTTGGGACTTCAGGTGAGGCCACATGGCTCATTTGGTGTCATGCGGATCTCTTGGTTTTGTCTGTGAGCTGGGCACTTCCAGTTTTCCTGAGGTAGCAGATACAGAGGTCTTTGTTTCATACCTTTAAGAAAAACAAAAGTGAAGGAAAAGGGGACAGGCGTTGGAGTTTCTTAGGAAAGACGCAAACACACTTGATGTAAAACACATTTCTAAAGTACTCCATTGGGACAGACACCAGCAGAGCCTCCAAAAGCAAACCTTACCCTCACAGAATCACTCTGAAGAACAATTACAGGATTATTATGGCAAGTTACAAAACAGTTAATAGGAAAGGCAAGACTTTTCATAAATAAATGCCCAGGCACCTGGCTCTCCAGGCCCCTGAGCTTCATGCAGAATGTATGTTTCGCTTGCCAACATCCTGCAGCAGGTCAAGGCAGAGGAACTGCAGGCACTGTGCTTAACAGTACATAGTACTGACAACAGGGAATACAGTGCTGCTATAGCAAGGCATTCACAGGATTTATGTGCAGAAAGTATTTATCAGAGGACAAATATACCCACTCTCTCTGTTGTTCTGCCAGTTTTTCTGCCAAGCATTTTACCAGGACAGGGTCTACTTTGGAGTCAAACTTGTTGGCGAACCAGTGCCCATAATTCAGAAGCCATCTTAACTCTGCGGCCCCATAGATGCAGACACTGCGAAGGTGGGTACCAGTGCAGGGAGGATACAAATGGTCTTCAAGGTAATTCCATTTCACCAGACGAGTTTTGCTTTGTAGGTCTGTTATGTCCTGGGCTGACCTTGGAACTTCCCCAGGGACTCCAGGAACACGTACAAGAGTGGCCCAGAAATGTTCATCTGGAGAGTATGTATCCCTTGACCACTCAAAAAAATCTTTTGCAAGAGAGCTTTCAAGGGTATATTGAATAAATGCTCGGCTTAGAACAAAATAGGCACTGCCTACAAATACCTCAATATCATGAGGTGGCGGATTCTTGGAAATGTTGGTTTTTACAGGCATCTGCATGTATTCATAAGGCACTTTCATAAGTTCATAGTGATAAGTAAATCGTTCTCTTTTGCTGCTGCTTGGCTTTATAGTTTCCAGCATGTTTCCTCCACCGAGTTTCTTCAGTTCAGCGACTAATTCAAAATTTGACCTCAGAGGAAAATCTTGGCCACACAAATTAATAACGTACTTCCAGGGAACTGAGGAGTCCATCAAATCAGACAAACAATTGAAATCTGCTTGCAGACGTGAAATATGTGCATAGTCCACTGTCTCCAATTTTGACGCAATGAAAATATTGGGGAAACATTTAGCCAGATTGTTCACAGCAGATTTGAAACTTTTTGCTGCTTTTTGGTCATAATGGATGCAGTAAATATTTTGATGACTGTACAGTGAATGTATAAGTCTTTCTACCATTACTGCATCTTTGTGAACAACCAAAGAATAGGCAATTGGAAAATTCTCCTCCTCAGGAGAAACAGGTTTAAGGTGGTATTTCCTAAGTGAACGATACACATGGCAAGCACTTGTCATTGCTACGACATCTTCATCAGCTAAATCAATTATCTCTTTTCTTCTTATCTCTAAACTCTTGCCAATTTCATGGGGATCTTGTTCATATATAGATGAACAATTAATCTCATACTGGATCTCATTTCTAAGGTGGGAATACCTGTTTGTAACGTAAGAAGAAGTGCTCAAGAAGTGCTCAACCAAATAAATGCCCTTAGAGGGAAAAAAGTGTCTTTCGACATGGAGAAGCTTCAGCAGTGCAATCAGCCACCCCGTAACACACAGGATCAAGATCTTCCTTCGTGATGGACATTTGTAGGGACACTTGTGTCTCTTCATTCTGCAAGAAAACAAAGACACGATGGTATTTTAAATCAGGAACTAAGCATCAGAGACAATCAAGCTTCTAACAAAGACATGTGCACACTGGTCTGTCCACAGTATAAACACCACCTTAGCAGGACAGGGCACTGGAAATCTGCAGTTTCTCCTTAATCATCATATTAATTCAGAAACAGATTTGACCACAATAATAGGCAAAGATTTTATTCCCCAGAAATAGCTGACTGAAGGCAATAAACCAACTTGGAGTTCAGATCATTTCCAGCTAAATAAGAGTGTTGAAACAAGACTCCCACTGTTTATTTTCCAAACCTTTTTTTAATTTCTTATGAGTCACAAATTGAAGTACAGTAACCCCTGCACTGGCAGAAACATGACTGTTTTCTAAGTGAGTAGGAAGGATTGTTTATTTTCCCAAGTAACTCCAGGGATTCAATGGGAGCAGCAAGGGGATCTCTTGTGAGTCTGCAAAGAATGTGTGCTTAACAGTAGATACTAGTGTTCTTGTTAAAAAGAAGCATTAAACTGAAAGCTTAAGAATTCAGTCAGACCATCCTCGTTGTCTGTAACACTGGGGCTGGCCCATGAAGATGTCCAAGGGGAAATTCATTTCCTTCCTGTCCTCTCCCAACAGGGTCTGACAAGCCCAAAGTCCTACCTGTGTCGAGATTCCTTCTGGAAAATACTGCAAACCTGCCCTGAAGAAAGAGATGGATGAAGACACAGCACTTCCATTCACTGGACTGAGTATATAATGTAACCTTCTGAAGGCAGGAGGGGTAGTAGTGAGCAATAGCACATCCATGCTGTTCTCTGCTGTGTGACACAACCTCAGATGTGACTCCAAAAACACACACATGGCCACTTTTTATGCAGCAGGGTATTTAATAACATTCCTGTGTAGCAATTTAACAACTGAGGTATGACCACAAGAAAAGCTATATACAGCCTTGATTAACCAGCTAAGTGCAAGCAGCGTTGTTGCTAGCCTTGAATTAAAATTAGACCAGAGTCCACATCCAGGTGCAGCATTAAACTTAGCTCTACTTATCTAAAACTAAGTTCTGCTTTGTCTCTAAATTTAACAGTTTCCAATATTTTCTTTCGAGAGGCAGCAGCTCCGGAATGCTTTGGAGTGAATAAAATGGTGGGGTCACTAGAAGTGGCTCAGATGTCTGCAGATCCCACGTATGCATGTAAAAGCAAGTATTGAGGTGTGCATGCAACACTTACTGGAAGATTAATTTAGGCATCTTTAGCATTCCCACCACTGTCAGGTCTCACAAGCTGTAGCTTCAGTTAAAATACAGCCTGTTGAGGTACAGCTGCTTCATGAATCTGTTCTCCCTGACTTTCTCTTTCCCTACACATCTTTCTCCTTTATATTTCCTTTCTGGGGGCAACAGAAAGAAGGAAATGCCACCTCCTTGTTTCTCCTGGGCATGCCAGGCATAGACTGTGGAAGGGAGCAGGGTAAGCCAACACATACCTATTTTGTAGAAGCCAGAGCTCAGCAGCTCCCTGCAGGTTTTACAAACAGCCTCCAGGTATGCTAACAAAGGGAAAAAACAGATCTATCTCTTCATGAAGCGAAAGATCCCAGCAGGCGCTTTCCTTCATTCGTTCTCCAAACTAATCCCAGCTCAATGTCTCAGCTCTCCCCTTTACCTATTTCCTTCTGTGTTCCTGGAGAAAAGTTGCTCTTAAAAGCTGCTCCTAACCAAAGTCAGGTTTCCAGCCATGTGATGGAAGCCCTGTGGAGGGGAACACTGCTAACCTGCCCTGTTTTTCTTTGGAGGGAGAAGACCTCTCTGTGTGGTGTGATGTCTCTGTGAAGCCCGCCCTGTGACTCTGACCAGTGGTCTCCTTGGCTACCAAGGATGATCGCTACCATTCCAGGCTGAACAAGGATCACCTCATCCAGGGAGTGAAACTTCACTTGCTCTCTACTTCCTTTAAAAAGGCGGCCTGGACAAAGAAAAAGGAGGGGGAAAATAAGCATATTCTCCACTGCTCCAAACCCCCTCTCCTCTATCTATGGTAGCCCTGGACACACGCAGTGCCAAACATGCTGTTTCTAGGCAAACCAACAAAAACACCATCGCATCACACTTCTCTGACTGAAGGTACCAATCTAGATCACCAGAGCCCGGTGTGGTCCAGAGTTAGACCGCAATGTGCAAGAAATCACTTGGAGAGTCCTGAGGGCTCCCTCTTTGCAGCTGATGAGCAAAGGATCCACAGTCAGCTCGCTGAACATTCCTATGGTTTTTGGCACTGCCAAGCACTAGATGCTAGTGTCCCATGTAAAGAGGTCAGAAATCCAGAAGACTGTGGCGACATGGTTCAAATCCTCTGTGGAAGAAGGAATTAAGGTGCACTGGTGAGAAATTTCAGCTCCTCCACTGACTCCCTTGTTTATGGAGGACCTCCCCCTGATCCTGGCTAGCATCTGGTCACATGAGAGCATCAGGAGCCAGCAATTAGCCCCATCTGTTTGCATGGGGGGGTTGGTTTTATTCTTTATTACAAAACACACTATGTCACCATCTCAACAGTGGTCCAGATAGTATCAGGCCATATGTGTCCCCAACCACTCGGAAGCACTCCAACATCTCTCCAGCAGTGCAGTTCACCACCACCAATATCCCGTTGACCCTCCTGTGCCATCCTTATCACATGAAATTCATACTCCCTTGTTGTTACCACCATTACACTTCACAGCCAGGCTTGGCATAGCAGTACAAGGGCAATGGCTTTGTTCTTTAAGCATGAAACATTTGCTTCTAACCAGGATGAAGTTAGTTTCTGTAGAAGACCAGAATTTCATGAGGAACAGTACAAGACCAGGGAATGAAACCCCTCGGGACAGAAGGGGCACCACAAATCTCATCAGGTTTTCATTCAAGTGCAAAACCCCTATTTCTTACCACATGCAGCACACAAAGCCCTACTCAGACATCACAGTGTACTGTACACACAGTCTTCTCCAGAGCAGGAGGGAACAAATGACACGTGTCAGATAGGAACAGGCACCTAGAGCTACCTGAAGCACCTATCTGGGGTAGCACTGACAAGACGCTGCCTCTGGTTATCTTGCTTTCTCAGTTGCTACCATACTATATGCAGGACCAGCATTCCATCTTTTACACAAAGATTTTATAGTGGGAAGGGGGCTTGGCATTGCCGTCTTGCCTTATTTTGTAAAATGTTTGCATGTTCTCTTCTACATGCAAGAAGACTCCTGAGGAAATTAATGGAGACTGATCTTATCTTGAGACAGGTATCACACAGCTGGTCTATATACACACATACACAGCATCTAACCTGGTAAAGGCACTTACTGGCTGGCATGCAAAGTGCTGAATGAGAGAAGGTGAATGGGTTTTTATTTATCCTGTGCACCTCTAAAGCAAGGGATGTTCGAAGAAAACAGACATCCAACAAGTCAAAGGGAAACACATTTGCATTGTGTAACAAAATGTGTTCTTACACAACATGTAACTATAGCCTGTCACAAAGCACATTAAAGACCATGAGCTCAGCAGGATTCAAGAAGGAATTAGGCAATCAGCTAGCTGTTGAGAGTTTCCACAGTTACTGTTGCCAATACATAAATACGGATGGAAAGCTAAATTCCCTGGAACCATGACATCAGGCAATTACCAGCTGCCAAGACTTCTGACAGGAATTTTTTACCAATAAAAATGTTTCTTGTGACCATCACTCTGTTCTCTGCATCTGCTTTTATCTACTGCTGGACCAGAAGAGGGATTGGTAGTTAGATCCATGACAGCAATATTTGTATCCCACCCAGAAAATGGACGGGTTTTCCACTGGTGTATTTCACTGCCTTTTTTTTTTTTTTTTCTCCCTTTAAGAAACTGTTTGGGGCAGCTTTACACCTTCAAAGACTTAAAATAATTTGCTTTCTGCAAATGCACAAGCTGGTCAATGACACAAAAGGAGGAACAAGGTGGTGGAAGAACTTCACACCCTCTTGAAAAAGTTCAGACCAAGTTTTTTGATCTGGAATATCAAGTCATTCCACTTGCTGAATGCTGTGTTGCCCTTAGTCAGCAAAATAAACGCTCCCAGGAGGACTGGGCAAAGACTAAGCCATGCCGCTCTCAAATTGAAACTCTCAGTCCTCCCTTCCAAGGCACTCTCCAGCCAGGCTCAGCTGTCTGTATCTGCCTAAGACAAGGAGGCTGGGCTTGCAGAAGGACCAGAAAATACACAGCACTATTCTAGCAGGCGGTGGAGCTCCACTCCTTCCTCTGTGCCTCAATCCAGTGCACATGTCCCATCTTTCGGAAGGCTGTAGAAGAATTCTGCAGCTCTCCTGGAGCTCGCACAACACTCACCTATAAAATCCATAAAACCAGAGGATAAGCTTTCCCCTCTGTGTACCAAAAGTTATGAATCGAGCTATGGCCAGCTAAAGGAAGCACTGGGAAGGAAGGCCAAGTTGAAGGCAACAACATGCTAGAAAATACACATAAGGACATACACTAGAATTAGACCTCAGTTACTATTGACTTACAGCAACTGGGGAAGAGAGTGAGAACACAGAAATGAGAACAGAAGAAATAACACATATTTGTCTATAGACATTCATACATATATATCCTGGGTAACACAGCAAAGGTTTAGGGAAGCAAAGTACAGTCTGATCACAGGGTAATATCTGTAAAGACCTGTTGCCTTAACAGTCCCTTCCAGCTGCTGTCAGCCAGATGTGCGGAAGTTTACCTTCCTAAAAACAATCGTTTAGGATTAGTAGTAGCAAACTACTGGATCTTCTTCCAGCAATCTGTAAACATAAATTAACAGCCCATGAAACTGCAGAGTACCCAGAAGTGTGCAAACCCCTACAGTGGGCACATCACAAATATGAAAAGCAGCATTTGCACCTGTACACCATCCATAGGCAGCCTGCTTGGGTAAATCACCCAAGTTCATACTGAAACACGGTAGAGAGGCAAAAGTTAAGTGCCAGAGAAGCAAACTGAACCAGTGGCTACTTCTCTTAGCTTTTACAATACAGATTGCTATAACAACACAGAAATGTTGAATTTCTGCTGGGAGACTGTAACTGCTTGAAATGTTAAATGCTTGCAAGGGGAAACCAAAGGAAAGGCTAATTGAGGGTAAATTAAAGCCTGCTTTTAGGATTCTTTTGGGATGGGGAAAAAAAAAAGTATTAAAACAATTTAATTCTAGCTCAACTAACTTATAACATTTCTACACACCACCAGGCACTTAGCCTGTGGACCTCACTAAGCATGCCCTTGGGGCATGGCTAGTCTGGATCTGTCACGAGCAAAGACTGCCGCACATCACGCATCTATCCGACTGGGTGCCTCTATCAGAAGGAAACAACACCTGCAGCACCCCAAGTCCACCCACTCTGCTCTCCACGTCAACCCCGGTGCAGCCTGGCCTCTGGGACTCTTCTTTTGGGTGCCGAGAGGGAGACAGGACAGGATTCTGTACAAGGGCACAGCCACTGGCTGGTGATTTTCTTCCATGCCTGCCTTTCCTCAGCCCATCCCTCCAGGAGTCACCCTGACTCCTGCAGACAAGAATGGGGGTGAGTTTGCATGGCCAAGCACTCAAGGAAGGCAGGTGCCCCGGGTCTTGACCAGGCACAGGACTTTGTCCAGATTCTCCCCAAGTTATACAAGCCTTTCATGAACCCTGGCTCCCAGGGTAATCCTCTTTTCTCTCTGCACCACACTTTTGTTAAACCTCCCAGATTCTACCCTCTCCGTGTTGGTCAAGAACAAACACCCACATTTGTATCAGTCTGATTAACAGACACATTATCAATTTGTCACATCAAAGTTTAATCCACGGCAATTCATTTGAAGATTTCCATTGGAGAAATCTGCTGGTTGCTAGCACCGTAATGCAATACACAAAAAAAGGTTATAAAAATCTGGGCAGTGGCTCTCCCTTCACAACTGCCACTGGCATTCAGAGAAGATGGACAAAAGCAAAGCATCTATCCCCCAAGCACTGACTTAGCCACTCAAAGATCACGCCCTCAGCTGCAAAGATTGCTGTGTCGAAGTTTTCTTTATTCATAAGGCCACACACACCGCCCAGAACTCAATGACGAAATGAAAACGGGTGAAGCTGTTGAGCAGAGGAAGAAATCCTCTCCCCACTCAAGCTTCAGGTGGGAGCACAGCATGGTGGCTGGGGAGCGGTCCAGCTAAAATCTTCCACTCACAAACCACAGGCATTAATTGCAGCTCTTCTGATTGACAGCAAGGATCTAGTATGCCTTCTGAGATACTGAAATTTAAAAGGCAATCCCTGAGAAGGATTAAGCAAGGGTCAGCTGTGCTGATAACACCAGATGCAACCTGTCCAGAAACCCCTGAAAATCCCCCGCCCCGCTCAGTTAGCCATGTGAACGAACAGGTGCTTTTGCATTTCACTGGCACTCACAAAAAACATGTGCATTGTCTTTCAACAGTTCTTTCAAATTCAAAAGAAACATTTCCTATTTCAGGATTTTTTCACTTAAACTGAACTAAAAAAAGTTCTAAAAGAGATTCAGTTTTGAACAGGAACAAAGTATCAGAGATGGCAGCAATCCATGTTTTGGCTTGTTTTGCAGTTTAGCTTCTGTGGTTTGTCAAAATTAAGCTGGATTAGAGCAGTTTGCTTCTTCATTTGCATTTCTCATAATATAAACATTATCTTCTGTAAAAATTTGTAAGAAGTAGCAAATGGCAATCCTGGCCTCCAAAGCAGAGCCCAAGAGGGAGTGATGACCTGCCTGCCTAAAAAGCTCTTCTGCAGTTTCACCTGAAACAGTGTAATTTTTGTTGCATTCTGATCTACACACACTGGCTGAGGCCACTATGCACTATCAAAGAGGTAGCAAGGTCATTGCAAGTGAATGAATTGTAACTCTCCTATATTATTTAATTTGTATTATTTATAGCTCCATTATATCGTACATCTAGGATGCTGTGGAAACAGCACCAATCAGTGTAAGCTAGATTTAAAGAGACATGAAGAGACATGGATTTAGTGGGTGGATTACTCAGTGGGTAAGGTGGATGGCCGCAATCAAAGAGTTGTGGTCAACAGCTCAACATCCAAGTGGAGACCAGTGATGCGTGCTGTTCCTCACAGGTCCATAGTGGGACCAGTGCTGCTCAACATCTTTGTTGGTGACAGACAGTGGAATCGAGTGCACCCTCAGCAAGTTTGCCAAAGACACCAAGCTGAGTGGTGCTGTTGACATGCTGGAGGGAAGGGGGGACATCCAGAGGGACCTTGACAGGCTTGAGAGGGAGGCCCGTGTGAACCTCATGAAATTCAACAAGGCCAAATACAAGGTTCTGCACCTGGGTTGGGGCAAGTCCCAGTATCAATACAGGCTGGGTAGAGAACAGATTGAGAGCAGCGCTGAGGAGATGTATTTGGGCATGCTGGTGAGCAAAAAGGCCCAACAATGTGGGCTTGCAGCCCAGAAAGCCAACCAAATCCTGGGCTGCATCAAAAGCAGCATGGCCAGCAGAACAAGGGAGGTGATTCTGCCCCTCTACTCCGCTCTGGTGATAGCCCACCTGGTGCATTGTGTTCAGCTCTGGACATGGTCCTTTTGGAAAAAGTCCAGAGGAAGGCCATGAAGATGATCAGAGGGATGCCTCTTCTATGAGGGCAGGCAGAGACAGTTGTCGTTGTTCAGCCTGGAGAAGAGAAGGCTCCAGGAAGACCTTATAGTGGCCTTTCAATATTTAAAAGGGGCTCGTAAGAAAGATGGGAACAGACTTTTTAGTAGGGTCTGTTGCAACAGGACAAGGGGCAATGGTTTTAAACGGAAAAAGGGTAGATTTAGATTAGGTATTAGGAAGAAATTCTTTACTGTGAGAGTGGTGAGGCACTGGAACAGGTTGCCCAGAAAGGCTGGGGACACACACACTCCAGAAGTGTCCAAGGTCAGGCTGGACGGGGCTTTCAGCAACCTGATCTAGTGGAAGGTGTCCCTGCCCATGGGGGGGGGGGGGGGGGGGGGGGCAGAACTAGATTATCTGTAAGGTCCCTTCCAACCAAACCATTCTATGATTCGATTCTATGATTAAATTAGCTCTGAGTGCACCTACCCAAAGTTTCACTGGATTTACCATATCACTGCAAAAGCAGACCTTTTAAACTGTTGCATCTTCACAGTGCTATGCAGACAAATAAATCGTCACAGTTCAGCTGGCGAATTGCATATGTGCAGTAGCATAGGATACCTCCTACTGACCCAACACCTCTTCCCTGGAGGAAAATAGACCACACATACACAAAGAGGAGAGGGGAGAAGTTGTGCCCACCTCCCTTGAAAGAAAAACGGAAGCTGCTGATGCTGTATGTTGGAGGAGGAACAGAACAGTCAGTTATTAACCAGCTGAGTCTGTACATTATGAGATGTGGTGGTCCAAATTTCTGGTCTGAAGAGCTTCCTGTGAGCACACAAATCAACTTCTTGGGAATAACATTTTAACATGTTTTCACATGGTGTACATCCATTCCTTCAAAGTAAAAGCATGTTTAAAGCACCACTCCATCATGCATTATCTCATAGAATCGTAGACTGGTTTGGGTTGGAAAGGACTGTTAAAGGTCATCTAGTCCAACCTCCCCTCCATGGGCAGGGACATTTCCACTGGACTGTTTGAGGTTGTCCCACAACATTGAGAAACATTTTATGCCAGGGAGAAGAACTCCATGTGGTTAAATTACCCAGAGTGCTTCTGAATTTGGCCTTGAATAAAACCAGTAGAGAACCTGTTCTGTATTCTGGACACGCATATGAGGCTCATCTTGCCCCAGTGTTTGTCTAAGCATCTGAGGTCCATCCACAGCTGGTTGAAAGATATAAGGCACTGCAAAGGACCATTAATTCATCCCAGAGCACAGGCTGCAGGATGGGCTGGATGAGGCACCCCTAGGAAAGTCACTGCCCAACAAACTGGAACCAGGACAAGAACCCAGCTTTTGCACCAGCACTGCAACCTCTGCCTGCTCTGCTTCCAACAGCACAGCCTTGGTGCACCCCTGGTGTAAAGTGTTCTGGGGATAGCAGCATTGCACCTGACCCTGATCCTCTGCCAGTAACAGCTCAGCAACCCCTCCACCCCAGAGCAGTACTCAGGAGTGATGGATAAAAGGCAGCTTGGAAGATGCTCCAGTCAGCACAAGCCTGAGACAGCCCCAAGAACCAAGCTCCCACTCTGGCTGACCTCCAGTGGCTTACACCCACCAGGGTATGGCGGATATACAGCAGCTTCAGCCCTCTTTGAGGCTGCCCTTCTACAAAGGGTTAGAGAGATTTGAGCAACCCAGAAAAAGACAAGTTCCCTTCAGCAGCACAGAGAAACTGGCAGGCTTCAGGCTCACGCTGCTTCTTCTGAAGGAGTGTTTCCACTTTACTAAGACCCTAATGATTTACATATGGAGAGCTCTGGTTCCTGAGAGAGCCCAGGGCTTTACTGCTGCTCCCCATGCTAACATTTCTGCTGTTTCCATAAACCCCATGTACCCGGAACAACAGCACCTCCCAGACTATGCAGCTCAGTGATGCCAATGTCATTCTTGCACATCGCAAGCTCCCTTCACTCTCAGCAGGAACAAATTACAAACTCTCACGTTCCTCTTGCTCTGCACGCATCCACACAGTCAAGCACCTCTTGCATCCCTGTATCAGCAGTACAAATCAGAAAATATAAAAACTGACTGTCTTGTGGCAAAAAAGATAGCAGACTCCCCCCAGCACTGAAGAAGCAGATCCAGCCCTTCCAGAAGCTTCTCCTCCTATTTCATAAGTGACTCATCTAGGTCTATTGAAAATAGCCTTCTTGGGAATAAAGCAGTTTCCTAAAAGCTGTTCCTTTAAAGCAACAGCTGCATTATGCAAGGTAATTTTTCTTTTACTCAGAAGTCAAAGATCTGTGGGTATTTACATTTTAACATCCACTCTTTTCTCCTCCCCACCTAACAAAAACTCCCATGGGGCAAACTCAACCATGAAAAACAGTGAAGGCTCAGACAAGCTACTTTTGACAGGGACTATTTGTAACCAAAAAGTACCCCAATAAGAATTTGCTTTAATTGGTCCAAAAAGGGCAAATGTGTCATTGGCCTCATTAAAACTCTGTGGTCTTCTTCCAACCTTTCCTATGCACTGCAGAGGTGTTCCCAGTTTGTCTGTATTCAGATCACACTGATTTATTAACAGCTCATCAACCACTTTGAGACTACAAGGAATTTTGCAACTCCCCAGCACTTTGTTCCTTTTCCTCATCGTGTCTTTTCTGGCATAGCCTGTGCTCCATAAACCAGAAGCACCACAGTCATTAAAGACAGAAACTGCCAGGTGGGTCTACAGCGCCCACCAGCTCCCTGGATGCTGCCCACTGGGTAGAGCTGTCATGAACCACCTGGGTCCACCACAGTAAGGCCAGAGCCTGGTGGGGCCAAGATGCACCAGAAGCCTCCCAGCAGGCAGAAGGATGAAAATCCTGCTTTGAAGCTTGGCCTTTGTCCAGGGAGGCTGGAAGAATCTCTGCTCAGAGCAGGCTGGCCCCATGGAGAGGGAAAGGCACTCCAGACAGCATGAAAGCAACAGGTTCAGCAGTGGGACACACAGGCAGGGCTACCTAAGGAAGCTCATAACATTTCTGCCTGCAACAACCAATGCATCACTACTTCCCTGAGGAGCACTCTGCCAGTCCTTCCTGAAGGACCTGTCCAGTAGGTAAGCAAAAGTCCAAGATCAACTACCAACCATACTGAGCTACAGAAAAACAAAAGCCAAGAGCTCCCTTAACATGTAGCCTTATAGAATTTATACTACTTCTTTTCTACTCAGCATTATCCATCACAGAAGCCCATGACTACAAATGCCACAAATTATTTCTGGTGTCATGCCAGCCAGCCAGGTGGGGGAAACCACCTTCACTTGTCACATCAGCTTGGGAGTGGTTAACAGAGAGTGTGGAGTGGCAAGACATGTCTGCTACCAGAATAGGAATTCTTGGAAAATTCAGGCTGTGAGTAGGCAACGCTCTCTTCTTGGTGGATCTGAAATACAGAATCTAAAGTACTCACTGTGAATGCTGTCATGGGGCAACCTGCTTTTGTGCTTGCCACAGAGCAAGAGTTAAGTGAAAAGGCCAAGCCTGAATGCAAGTCTGTGGAAGGAGAGGAAACAGAGAGAGCAGACACAAGGGAGCAGGAGTGCTCCTATCCCACTATGTTGTTCTCTCTCACATGCAGAAGCCCTTCTGCCAACACACAGCAGGCTCCTTGCTTAACACTCAGGTGAAAAAAATAAAAAGGGAATGGGTGCTGAGAAGAATAGGAGCAGCAGAACAGAGGCTGGGAAATGATGAAAGAGGAGAATGGACAGAGGGATCAAGGAGGGTAAGTGCTTTCATGTAGGTAGCATTAGCAATAATACCACCAAAAAACCCACCAACCTCGAACAGAGCAGCAAAACAGGTGCTTTCTCTGACTTGTTACCCTCCCATTCCTCAGAGGCATCTGAGGCAAAACCAGTGTCTAGACCAGGGGTCCTCAAACTGTTTAACCAGGGGGCCGGTGCACGGATGCAGTGGCAGGCAGTCATCTGCGGCTGCTTGGTTCCCCCCCCCAACCCCCGGAGGGGTGGGTGGGTGGTGGTGGTGGGTCTGTAAATACCGGGGGGCCGGATTGAGGACCCTGGGGGGCCGTATCCGGCCGTGGGCTGTAGTTTGAGGACCCCTGGTCTATACCTTTCCTTGGAAACCAGGTCAGTGTATTTCAGCAACCAACACCATTAACATATAATAGCAGGAACTACGGGAACAATTCCCTCTCCTCCAGGCAAAAACACTTTGGGAGACCTCCCTGATAAAGTATCTGTTTGCTTAATACACACCTGCTCAGGCAGCAAATCAGGCTTGGTCGAGTTGTTTGCACAACCAGCTCTGCAGGCAGACAGACGCAGTTAGCTCCTTCTGGTTTCCCCTCTACTCTATACAAATCAAGTCATTTGATGGGTCTCTGGGGAAGGTAGAGGGGAAGATATTCCTGGGCAGCTGAGGAAGGAGAAAAGTAATGACATGCTTTGCTAAGCAATATTTATTTTTTTTAAACTCTCAGTTTGAATTAAGCTCTTAACTCTACTTGATTACTCAATGCTGCTAGGTAGAAAAGTTAATTTTATTCACATGCTAGCGTTTACTTCTGCTAGCTGATTATTCACATTGCAAAATTATCTGTTGATAGGGATTGCAGAGGTATTGGTAGGGATTCTGTAGGTAGGGATCACAGAGCTTCTGTAGGATACTTTACACTGCCATTAAGTCTAGATCAGCTGATTATATTGAGTTTGCCTTGTTTTCCACACACTCTCCCTGCACTAGAGCCTCAGCTTATGCCCCTCTAACATAGTGGTGCCCATGACCAGCCTCATTCCACACAGCTCAACCCCTTGTTTTGGCCTACCTGAATCTAGTACGTAGATTTCCTCTAAATAAAGGTCAGCTAAAGAGCTAACTAACTAGAATTACTTATATGCTGTCTCATGGTCCTTTAATTGCAAGATGTGGAAAAATATGCCATTACTTTTAGATCCAAGTCTAATTAAACAATAAGCCTGTCAATTTTAAGACCCTGAAGACTTAAAACAATACAGTGCCCCAAAGAAAAACAACAAAAATCTACAGTTTACTACTGCCTGTTTTGTGCTTCCGGAAGATGAAAGACAGCTTCTCACCACCTACATGGGAAACACAGGTTCAGCAAAGATTTGGCAATTATGGGTATCACATATGATTTTTTCCCAATGATAAGCCTGAGGACTCTTCATCACATGGGACACACAGATCTGTGTTTCCTAACACAACCTGTTGCGCTGACAGTAAGTTGTTTTGCTTCTCTTTCTGCCACTCAGTCCCAATTCTCTGTGTGTTCTTTAGAAAAGGCTGGATGCTCTTTTCTATTTTCCTCCAGTACGTCAGCAATCCCCATAATTGCACTAAAATATCTAATATTAATTCTTGCATGTCCACATCCCAGAGATATGCCGAGGCAAAGAAAGTCTGTGTCTCTGCTCCCCAGCCAGGGAAAGAGGCAAGTGACTTCTGCAGGGTCATGCAAGAAGACAGCAGCCCAAGAGGGAAGTGAACCTGGCTCCTCTGCATCCCCAGCTAATCTGAACTGCCTTACAATTTTTGATGGAAGTTGTTCAGGTGGAGGCCTGAAAAGAAAAATCTATCAACAAATCCCTTGGTACATTCTGTCCTGCCAGTCAGAGGATTTGCAGCCCTGTTAAAGCAAGAAAGTGTTTAGAAAGCCCAGGGATAGTCAGCCACAGAAATTCTCAAGCCTGATTGCTTATACATTGAGTATTTAAATTCCTTGACTTCTAATAGATGAGATTATCCATGTCTACCAAGGGCTCAACGCACCATAAAGGCAGGAACCAAGACCAAAAAAACCCCCAACTAATTATTTAAAGAAAAAAACCCACAAATCCCACTAAATACAGTTTACTTCTAATTTGGGGCAATCTAGAGTTTAACAGCTTCGTTCCAACTCATATGGAGTGTAAAGTAATACTACTACAGTGGAGAGAGGGTTAACCTTTACCCCCAAACTACCACATAACATAAAACCTGGGCCCAAAGGGCCAGAACTTGTGTACATTGGCACAGAATAGCACTGTGAAAGAGGGTGGAAGTTTCCTGTTAGGCATGGAGGCAGGATAAACTGCACCATGCTTCAGAAAAGCTCCAGTTAACAGCTCAAAATATTTCTCCATTTCCTTCATCTCTCCACCGAGCCACAGAGCCGCCTGCAGACCCTCGTCTGTGAGCCCCTGCTGCAAATCACCCCTTTCAGGTCAGTTCCCTCCATGTTAAAGTCTTTGTGACCAAAGTCACAGCTTGTCACATCAGCAAGTTTATCTTAAGGAGAGCTGCAGACCTACCTCCTGGACTTTGCTGTGGTCTCCTCCCCTTGCAAAGCTCTTTAGGATGCTCTGACCCAGAAGACCAACACGGGCACAGCTGGCTCGGTAGTTGAAGAAAGTCCTGGTGTCCGCTCCATCCTGCCGGTGCCCACAGCCTTCACCTTTATTGCTGTTTCAAGCGCGTATGAAGTCGGATGTACAGAAGTAGCAGGGATGGCATTATTGCTTGCACAGATTATGAAAGAAAAGTGTGAAGTGTTAGCTGAAAAATGGTGAGTATGGAGGCTTTGTCTGATAAGCTATGGAAGCCATTATCTGTATAATAAGCATATATTTCTGTTTACTCACATAGCATTTTTAAGTGCCAAGAATATGGTGAAGAGTACCACCATAAAAAGAACAGGCCATATTAAAGCCATCTCATTTCCATCTATGACAGGGTGAAGGGGACATGGGGAAAGACAGGAAAGTACCCAGATGCGATGAGTCTCTAAAAATTCAAGACTTGCCCGGTACTTCACATACTGAGACTCCCGGTCTTGGAGGCCTTGCTCTTTCCACAGATAAGATAGCACCGGCACCCAGCCAAGGCTAGAAGTTTGGTCTGCTGCTGTGACCCCCCACAGTCCTGGTGACACTTTCTGAAACTGTTTAGACATGACGATCTGCATTGCAAGTTCACTTATACGTAAGTACCTCATATGGTATACCACGTACCTCACATGGCAAGAAATATATTTTTGGGCTATTATACCTAAGCTTTGTGTCTGTGATGGTTACAAAGAAATTTGAGGAACTAAACATTGTACAATTTGCATGTACCAAAACCAAATACCACAGCTATCTTCCCTCAAGGAAAGCACATCAGCTGTATTCCTAAGGCATATGTAACATTCTCCTCCTCTCCATCCACACTTTGACAAAAGTATTGTGTACACCTGCCTCCTCTTCAACATCAGCCTTCCAACTCACATGGATGTATAAATTGCACAGCCCTGTACTATGGAGCTTATTATTTGTGCTCTGCTCTCCAGCGTGGCAGGGGCAGGCTGAATCTCATAAGCTTCAAAGAGAGGTCTGGGTGCCACAGACCCATGGGATCCTGCAGCCCTGCCTTAGTTCAATGGGCCCAGCATAGCTACTGCATACAGCCAGAACAGCTTCCAAATTTCCCACTTAGTATCTGGTGCTCCCTGTGTGCATAAGACGCAATGTGGCATGACAGTACCTGGGTCAACGTTACCCCTTTTCAGCGTGATGGGGGCAGTACAGTGGGCGATGGTTAAGAATACAGAAATATAGATTATGGGAATTTCTGTGAGACAAAAGCACCCAGCACATGCAAAATTGGAAAAGGTCTGCCGACAGCTGTACACCTGTTGCATAAGATTCAGGGTGCTGACTTGTCCTTGCCTGCAAAGCAAGCATGCAGAACGACACACACGACATCAAACAATGATGCACCACAAAAATGCACACAGGCCAACTGTGCTTTGCAGTATCAATCCCAAAGAAAACGGTCTTTGATTAGCACCAGGGAATGCTGCCCGGGCCAGCAGCTATCTTCCTGGTGCACCACACAAGCCACATTGCAATTCAACAATGTACGACGGAGTACAAAGATGTGTGGGTCTCGGTCAGGCTGGTAGGCACCCTGTCTTCTGCTTAATGATGCATCTGTCTGGGCAAGATGAGATTAAAGAACTCTTTCTCCACAGTTCCCCCTCTTGTGCTCCAAGCAGAGGGACCTACATATCGCACTTGGTCACACTGTAAATCTTAGCGAAGCTTTCTTCGCTTTTAAGTTTTTCAGCAAGAGGTCTGATGAGGCTTGACTTGCTGACAGTCACACAAAACTTATCTCCCCTGCTGGATTCAGCACCCTGCAGTTTATGTGGCAGAAATGAGCTTTTTGTGACTCATCTGCTGTGTCTCTTAGTTCCCTTATCGATATCTCCTGGGAGACCTCAAAAGCTGGAGTCACTGTATGACTCCTGCCACCTTTCCGTAGCTGTAACAGCTACGCAAACACCATAAGCTCCTTCTAGAGTCCATTTAAGCATCATCTGTTAGTGAGACCAAACTTGCATCATCAGCATGTATCAGGACAGCCCACACTACTTACCCACTTCCTACTTGAAATCACTTTGTTGTGTAAGAACACAGTAACCAAGACTAACAGCCAAGCAGGTACATCAGCACCTCTCTGGTGCTCCACTCCTAGCTCTGACCAACAACATGTTTCCAAAATCCCTGCATCACCCTTTCCTGAAATCTTTCTGCTGGAGCCTGAGAATGCTCTGTTTCTGTCCTGTTAGCGGACATAAGGCTTCTTGCAATCATTCTGTAGACTGCGGACACCCGCTGAGGCGCTCAACCATATCTGGCCAGGCTAAACAGCTGCCAGGCTGACAAGATCCACATGATCAACAATTACCTGTTTGTTCTCGACTGACATTTCAACATTTTCCAGGCTTCCCTGAACCCTAAACATGAGCACTTGCTGGTTTCTTTATACCTAATGATATAGCCCATAGCTTTGGCCCTTTGTGCTTTTCTAATTTTACCTTTGGTGAATTCTTCCCAGCTCACCCGGACTACTTCTGATGAATTTCAAAGATCTAGTCTCAGCCATCAAGGCATTTTTGAGATGATCACAGTCAGCCTCTTGACTGATGAGAATAATTCACACATATTAGGCCAGAAAATAGCACACACAGTACAGATTATCATCCACAACCTATAAACTGTTTTCAGTGTCTGGTCCCCTTTCCTGCATCCCCAGTGTAATCCCAGCACAAGGGTTGCACCAACACATGCAATTCAAACCTGAATGTATCCCTTATCACCATCACTGCTTTTCAAAAAGTTGTAGTCCTTAAGAGCTGCTCATTTATATGAATCATGAGTCAAAAAGCATTATCCAGGAATGTTGGTGATCTTTAAATGCCTTTACAGCTGGGCAGGTTACAGAAAAATACACAAGAACTGGACCAAAATCCATCACTATCAGATACATAAGACCAAAAACCACAGGAGCACAAGTGTAAGATTTCACTTCCCTATGACCCTCTCAGAAAACCTACATGCATGGAACAACAGGCACATCACATCCATATAGGGCCCATCCAGCCCAGGATGTTGTCTCAGAATACCCAAAAGCAGATGCTTGAAAAGAAGAGGAAGAGCAGAAGGAGAACAAGTACTCTGCAACATTTTCTCCACATGTTCTTTCCGTTCCCTTACAGCTCAGCAGTTTCCAAACCCAGGGGTTACAACTTTCTACTTCTTATGAAATTTCAATTTCTTCCATCCAGATGCTTTTGAACACACATAACTTTTCTAACATCCAGTAGACCGGGTGGGTGGAGGAGGGCACAAAACACTCCACAGCTGACCTGAGTATTGCATAAAAAGCCGCTTTCTCTTACTTGTTTTCAATTTTTTGCCTTCCAAGAGAAGGTGAACTTCCTGTTCACCGCCTCCACTCGCAAGTTTATCTATCATATCTACCCCTCAGCTGTTTCTCTCCCAGGCTATCAAATGTAAACAGATTACTATTAAGGAAGTTCATTTATTTTAAGGAATATTTATTTTAAGCAAATATCCTATTAAGGCAATTTGGCTAACTCAAAATGAAACGGGATGGTTGACAGACTAGATCTTTGGATGAAGTCTGAGGATGTTCAGTGAAGCAGATCCACAGGTGGGACACAGGGGACGAGTTAACCTCAAGAGAAGCTCCCCTTAACTTCTCCTTTCTACAAGCTTTACTCTGGTACCAGTAAGTCTATTCACCCCACAACGAGAAAGAAGCTGCTACCGTCTCTCCTCGAGGGAATTTCCGATTGATCCTTGTTGTTCTGTTACTTCTTGTTTCCTCACAAGGAAAAAAGAGAAAAAAGAGCCTCTTTCCATACTACAGAAACAAGTAAATGCACTTGGTAAATTAAACACGGCCACAGACTAATACACACGGGTTTAGCAGTTTACGGAGAGACAAAACACGAAGCGACTTCAGCCAACACCACAACAGACCCGGCGCCTGCTACCAAACCGCACGTTAAGCTGGTGGTAACTGTTCCTTCTCAAGAGCAGCTTCCGCGGCTGCGGCAGCGGGGCGCACCGGCTGCGGGCAGGTGTGCGCCCGCACCTCAGAGCTGCTCCAGCTCGCGAGGCGGAAACCCCCATAACTAACCCCGCAGCCGCACGGCGCTCTCCCACCGGAGCTCCCCGGCAGCCCCCGCCGGCCCCGGCCCCGGCCCCTTCCCCCTCCGGCGGCCGCCGCCAGCGCCGCGCCCTGCCCGGCCCGCCCGCCCCGCCGCCCAGCTGCGCCCCCCGCGGAGCCGCGCAGCTGCCGCCCCTTCCCCTTCCCCTTCCCCTTCCCCTTCCCCCTCCCCCTCCTCCTCCTCCTCCTCCTCCTCCTCCTCCCCCTCCCCATCTCTCCCCGAACTCCGCCGCCGCTGCTCAGCCTCCAAGTTTGCGCCTGCGGCGGAGCTGCCGGCAGGAGGTCGAGGCAGCTGCGGCACCAGCGCGCCGCTCCGCGCAAAAAGTTAGGGCCCTGCTCCCGGGCCGGTGGGGCGGAGCCGAGCCGCGCCGCGCCGCGCCGTGCCCAGCCGCCGACCGTCCCGGGCCGTGCCCGCCGCCGCGCACTCACCGGTGCGTGGCTGTCCCGGGCGGGGCGCGCTCGGCGGCTCGCGGGCGCGCGTGCGGCGATGGCGGGGGCGCACCCGCACCCCCACCCCGTGACGTGGAGGAAAAAGGAGGGGCCGCCGCCCGCCCCGCAACCTGGCGGGCAGGAGGGGGAGGCGGGAGCAGCGGCGGGGATCCCGGCAGCGCGGCGGCGGCTGCCCCTTCCCAGGGGAGGGCACCTGGGCTCCGACAGCCCGTCCTCTCCCCGCTGCCCTCCCGCCGGCGCGGCGCGGCGCGGCCCCCGCTGCTGGCCCCGGACAGGCGGGGCGGCCGAGGGGGGAGCGGGCTCTGCGTCCCGGCGTGGCGAGCGCCGCGGCCAGGAGGGAGCCCGCCCGGGGGGCGACGAGACAGGGCCGGGCTGGGCACCGGTGCCGCCGGCCCGGGGGAGGGCGAGGAGCCCGGGGTCCCGTCCCCGGAGGCGGATGCGCGGACGTGGAGGGGGCCGGTGTGCGGCGGCCCCGGGCCAGCTGCGGTGGGCGCCGTTCCGGACGGGTGAGCTGCGGTCCTCTGCTGACGGTGGATAACCCGCCGTGGCACTGGGGTACCGCGTGTCCCCCGGGGCTCCCGGGCAGCCGCTGGTGTCCCCAGGCCCGGCGGAGCGGCTCGGCTCGGCGCGGACCGGCGCGCCTGCTGCACGGGTTCAGCGGCAACTCGGAAGACGCTGCCGGGGCCGGGCGCGTCCGCCTGTCCCCCAGCGGAGACCCTGCAGCTGGGCACAGCTGTGACAGCTCGCCCGGAGGCTGCTAATTGCTTAAGCCACCGTAACCGAGTTAGATGTAACCGTGTGCCTGTGCTCTTTCCACAGAAAGGTAAGTCAAATCAAAAGGACACAGCTGCCCGACAACTCACCTGCGGGTTACTCTGCTGTAATCGTGTCGGTGTGAGCGGTAAAACTCTGTCAGAGACAAAGCCGAGCTCTAGCAACAACACCCACCTACCCCCGCGACACACAAACAACAACAAAAAATATGCAAAACACCATCTAGATATGAAAAAGTTATTCGAATCCTGTGGCATCTTCAAAAGGTTTTACTCCCTTACTGTGTCATGTTTAAGCCGCTTTTCTTGATATGGCCAAAACCTGAATAATTAACATTCTAGTTCATCTGTATCATTTCCCACCTGACTGGTTACTTTACCACTGGTGACCAGAAAAAGGGCCTGAATCTCGCATACACAGCTGTTCATTCTCTTGATAATTTAAACAGGGTGTTTTTCTCCAGTTAACATGAAGGCTTGAAAACTAGAAGAAAAGTTTTTCCCTCTCTGTCATAATTACAAAACAGTTGTCAACTGCAACAGCTCCAAGAATTTATCCAAATTCCTATAGCAACATCACTCTGGTATCACTTCTGCCACCACCCCCCCCCCACCCCCCTTAGCCGCACTTCCACCACCAAAAATCCAAGATGTGTTTGTGCCTTACAGTACTTTAAACACCTTCCCAAAGCTGGCCTTCATTCCCATGTTTCTCTTGCTTTAACTGCTCTTGCTAGTTATAGCTCAGCTTTGTATGGCAAGAAAGTGCAATGTTTTGTGCTGATCCTCTGCCTAGAGTGAATGTAGCTCTATCCGCATCTTTGCCTTTCTTTTTTTTCTCTCTTTCCCCTGTCTCCCTTTCTTACACCTTTGCATAACCTCTGGCCTGTGTAATTCAGAAGGTCAGCTTATCACGTTGATCCCTGCTGGCATTAAAATCTATGGATCTTTGTGTTGCCTTGTCTGTCTCCCAGCTGCTTATCTTTCTGCTCACACTCACTCTTTTTTTTGTGCCTCACATTCTTCCTCACTGGTATTAATCTTCCCACTGATTTTTTTTTAACTCCACCTCACCAATAAATAAATAAATACGTCTGTGGAAATATTAATCTAAATTTGTGGCTTTTGTTCTCTGCATCATCTCTTTCTCCTCTGATACCCCATCTGAATATTAACAGCAGGCAGAATGCCAGGGGTTTTGTATTCTTTGCATTTTATGTCCTTTTTACTTTAGCCTGCACCACACAAAATATGTTCCAGCTCACAGCCTAGGAGTTGAGAAGGGGTTTACTAAATAAAAGGACTGCATCACAAAAGAAGCAGGAGGGGTTGGGAGGGCCAACTGTTGCTGTTTGCAGCTTGTGAGCAGAAGGTTTATTACTGTGCTGCAATTAGGATCCCTAATAGCTGTGATAATGGCTTATGTTTTCATGCAAAAGTACAATTCGAAAGCATAAATTTAAACAGAGAAAGCAGAACACCCTGCTTTGTATATAGCTATATATATACTGTATATAGTATAGCTTTTTGCCATCTCTTTATGGATCTTTAAGACAAAGATTCCAGTAGGAAGAACAGGGAAATTTCATTTCAAAGGTTTGGGAAGCAGAATCCTCCATTTGTTAGTCATACTAAAACATACGTTGTCAAGCTAACACCTTTCTCAAGATTCTTCTATACAATATAAACATTGAAAAAAAAAATGGTAGTTTACTTTTACATATACCGTCAGTAAGAGACAGTGGTTTTCAAGTAACGCTTGGCACTTTTACCTCTTTGCCCAGCTTGAATCAATCAGATTTTTGTCACTGTTTCTTAGGATTGCCTTAGGCCATGTAATCATATTAACAAAATGGACTAGAAGCACTGTCAAATCTTCCCAGTTTTTATACATTAACTTTATTAGACATCTTGTAACAAAGAAAAAAATGTCAAACATGTAAGTAACTCAGTAGTCATTTTAACAACCAAAAGGCTTTCACTTGTCAGTCAAAGTGTAGTATTTGAATGAACATTTCCTTTAAACAAATAGGCCTTCAGGTTTGTTCTGCTGCTGCAGCTTGTGAGACCACACTGCTGTCTTCCTGTGTGGGAAAGCAACCTTTACAAAATACCTGTCACTCAGTAGCTTTTAACTTTTTCGATTTCCAGGTAGTTGTATTTCTTTAGCTGTACAGCCCATCAGGCTGTGATCGCTCATGCATACTGGGGCACAGCTTTAGCTCTCTGCACATCAGACCCCACTCTCCTCCACAGAACAACTTCCATTTAAGACACTAATCAGATCTCTGCAGAACAGCTCTTTGCACTCCAAACAGCTAGCTGAGGCCGTTACGTATCAACAGGATGTATTTCTCATCCCATTCGCTGCAGTCAGGAGTAGCACATGCTATTATTTCATCTCTTCTTCTAATCCAGAAAATGAAAGAGCAAGAATGCCATTTGAATACAGATATGACTGAGTGACAGTCAGATGTGTTCTAAATATGCTACCAAGGCAGATTCACACATTGTAAAATTAAAACAAACAGAAATTGTCCAGAGATCGGGGTGAATATCTAAGATGTTGTTAGATGGAAAAATTTGTGTTCTGCTGACAGGCTAACTGTATTTCCTGCCATATGCCAGCACATTTTCTGCCCATCAGAAAGACTTGGCTGGAACATGAATGAAATTTCCCCCGAGCACTTCCAATGACAAATTTCCCTCTTTTAACCTCTCCCAGCACCTGCCCCCTTCTCAAATGTTTGTATATATCCACAGCACATAAAGCAAAGCTGCTGGTGATTTTCAAAGCTGCCCATCTTGATTTTTCACCTAACAGCTTATTTTACTACACAAACATGCAGCCTTTCTGACAGCACATGCTCAGGCAGAGCAGTTCCAGGTTAGGGGTGGGAAGTGACTATCAGTGTTGATACCCACCTCGTTCTGTGCAGCCCCATCAAGCATGGGCAGCCACGGAAATCAGTGGAATTTCATACAATGTTATTAACCTAGAATATAATTCACAATGAGCACCAATGTGTAATAGCCCTCATCTACTTCCCCATTTCTTAATCTTACAGCACAAAATTCAATATTGACAGTTAACTTCACCTGCTACGAAGTACTCCCCTGTTCCTCATCTGCTCAGTCTTTCAGTCCATTTCAAGTGCTGGGCAAATGACTTATCAAAATGACAGTAACAAAGCCCTTGGTTCTAGAAGCTCACATGTTTACTTTTAAACGATTATAAAGAAAAAAATGTTAGCACTCAGGAAGTCTTTAGAATCCAAAATCTTCACATCCTTTGTAGAAATTCCAGTGCTTTTCCATTACAGAGCATGGTAGAAACTCCTCTTTACGTACCATTACTATCTCACGGAACTGAAGAACATGCGACAGACCTTCCACTGAGTTGAACTGGACAGAAGAGCCTGTTGAAAATGATTACAGAGTGTGTGTCAGGGTGATGGAAAGCAATCACTGACACTATTATGTACAGTGCTGTTCACAGCTCATTAGAACCAATTAAGTGTTAGCGATCCCTAGGAATCTGTAATGTGTCCTAGGAATCTTGTAGCACAACACCTCAGCCATCTTATTGGTATCTCTCATTTGCAGTCAGACTTCAGGGAGACAAGGGTGGTATGGCACTTTGTAATACTCAGGGTGAGAAATCAGCTGTCCCGACCATTTCCAACTATATCGCAGGAAAATGCAGTTGTAAAGTATTGCTTGAATTTCACGTATTACATCCACAAAGGTGTAAGTTTAGTGTACTTCCCAAAACTAAGGAATCCCTCTCACAGGGAATGCCCTTCCTACAGTCCTGAAAGGACTATATAAAAAGGGAGGCATACACCTGTCTACAAGAAATTCCAGGACTGAACAATAGGCATTTGCAGTATTTAATTTTCTGCTGGACTGAAGCAATTATTGCAGTGCATGAACTTAAGGCACTTCTGTACCTCAGTGCAAGATAAGGTGAAATTTCAGTTTTCACTGTTAAAATCAGTAACAAAGTAACACTGTCAAGATCCAGCAGTAAGAAATGTTACAAGTAATTTTCTCCATAATCGTACAGACTCCAAAAACACTTGGAACTGTAGTTTTCAGAGTTCCTCACTTCTCTTCAACTTTTGTCTGCACTTTCTCCCTTCAGCTCCCTTGCACAAAATACCAGAGCTGCTGAGCTGCCACAGCCAGCCCAACACAAAAACTGCCAGTGAGGGCAGAACTGTCACCGGTAGCAGGTGTTATCAAGAGAGGGAGGGCTGTCATGGAAGTAGGGATGGCCTCTGTTTAAAACATAAACAAAAAAACCCAACAGACAAGCCACCAACAAAAAACCAGCATTCAGATACTGTTCAAATGTCTCAAGAAGCAAAACAGGATAGTCATTTCAGGATGATTAGATCAGTCATGATAAATACTTGTCAAAATGCAGAGGAAACATGATTGAGGTGACACCAGTTAGTCATTTAGCTTGCACTTACTTCTGGGCTACCACGTGCCACCCCAAGAATTTCCCTTTCTCCATTACCACAGTTTTCCAGTTGTGTCACCTACATTGATCCCAAAATGCAAAATACATTCACTGAACTGACAACATCGGTAGGTCCCAATGCTAAAACAATCAGTGTATCTTGTGGGGTATTACTCCTTTTAATTCCATGTTTCAGTGAGGATTTCCCTGCCGTTTCCTGATTTCCAGGAGCTCACCACCCAAAGCAGTGAAGTGTTAAATTGCTATTAGAAGCAACAGGTCTTGTTCATAAATGCAAATACAGAGTCTTGTGCGTAAGGATGTATGTTGCTCCACACCCATCACACCCGCAGCAAAACTGACCAGTAAGAACACAACTGCATTCGGTGTCTTACACCCTCAGTGCATCTTCAGTATGCTTGTGCCATAGCACAGTGCATAATGGAACAAAAAGAATGATCTGATGTTTAGAGTATATTTAAGTGTCTTGGACTACAGCAGAGATGGGCAGGCTGAATACAGTCCCACCAAAGAAACTACATCACAATGCTCCTCACACCACTACAAAGCAGTAGTCAGTCATGCCAAAAGTCAGCTTACAGACTTACCTAGAAATGATGTTTCAAAAGGCTTAAACAGGAATGCTTGTATGGGAAGTCACAAAATAGTTTTAAGGACACTTTCAAGTAAAAATTATCTTAAATGTCAGTATGGTAATTTTTTTAATAAAATAAAGTGGCAGAAATTGAGCTGAAATACTGTAATTAATACTGCATCTATAGTGACATCACAGGCATGACTTCAACCTGTTTTGATTTGTTGAAAAAAACTTTTTCATTCTGAAATGTCCACATTTTGTATGCAAATACCGAAAAATTTCTTGACAAAGCCTGAAGTTCATTTAACATCCCATTTTGAGAGATCATAATTGGAGAAAAGACCTTCCTTTCTTTGTAAATGCTCCTCTCAGCACCCTCACTGCAATATTCTGACTTATTTACTAAAAATTCTCAACTCAAATTTGAAAGTGCAATAAAGACATGACCAAATAAATCTATTGAAATAACTTTTTTCAGCAGTTGACAGTTTTCTTTGTTGTTTGCTTTGAGTCAAATTAATGTTTTACCTCTTGGATTAAGATTTTGTAGATGAAATACTAGCATTCGACCATAAATACAACTTTACCTGAGTGACTATTTAAAATCTCTATTCTCTCTAATCTTTGCTTTTCAGTAACTTTAGGTAACAGTCAACAGTTAGCAAAAGCACAGTAATTTATACATCCCACGGCTGTCTTCCTCAGTTTTGACATCAGTGTTTGATATTGAAGTTTCTACATCCACAGACAATCATTTTTCCCCCAGTAGGGATGGATCAGTATTTGAACATCTAGTCCTTGTGTTTCTTCCCCCATATTCTGACACAGCCAACTAATGTCCTTCCCATTTCCATTTTTCTTTCTCAATTCTTTTTCCCTTTTCTATCACCCTTTGCTTACTATTATTTTTAATCTTTCAATACCCACTTTGATGTTTCCTTTCTCCCTTTTGCTGTCTGTTAACTGTCATGCCCTTCCAAAAGACTGACAGCTTATGGGCTGTAAGCTGGGCAGAAAGGCTCCCATACAGCTATCCAAAACTCATCTTAGTGCCTCTGGTACAGAAGAAAGCTTAATAAGGTGAGACACACAAGCAGCATCTTTTTCTGCTTTCCAGCCCTTGCTGTCCTGTTAGGAGCTCTCGATTTTCTGCCATCTTCATGAATTACAAGACAAAGTATCAATCAGTATCAATATCAGATCAAACATTTTCCCCCTAAATCTGGGGAAAACATGTCATCTTTTGGTACTTTTCCCATCCTGCTTGCCAATAGCTTTTCTGTCTCTGTTGGCACCTACTTTAGCCTTACAGTTTTGAAGCCATTCTAAATGTGTTTCAACCTGTGTTTCCATTTTATTACAGCTTTACAAGACCTTGTCTCTGGCTGCTAAGAACCTGAAAACTGTATTTAAGGAGGATTCCCCTTAATGGTGCAACTATTAAAATGTCAGACCAGAATCTCCAGTTGTATAAAGGTTAGTCACCAAAGATTGCAACTTCTGTGCAGAGTCACCACTTTCTGATCATTAAAACAGCCCCTGAAAGATCAGTTCTGAAAAATGCCTATCCCACCAATATTCTCCTTATTTTTCCCAAACAAGAAAAGTGCTGGGACTACCCAGAGATATGGTTAAGCATTTTATATTACTTGTGTAAATTATCTGTAAAAGGATATAAAATGCTCTTGCAGTCTGAGCAATGCATTTGAGTCAACTTACAGGTATCAGTAAATACAGTTTCAATACTTCTGTAAAACACATAATGATTATTAACACATCTGATCTGCAGAATCTGTGGCACAGTCACAGATTTTATTCTTCTCACTCAAACGGACCCGGCTTAGTGCAGGTCATCTAGCCATGAACTACAGATGTGTAAGCAAAGAAAAGTCTAAGAACAACACTTAAAGGTGACAGCATTTGATCTAGAGTGCCACAAGAGAGTATTTAAAATAAAAATATGTCTTGAGAGCTTTCAAGTTTCTTGGACCTTATCCACACTTCTCTCAAGAACCTAGAAGCAGAGACCAGTCACAATCCAGGAGTCCCAATAGGTAGTGTCCATTCAGACCAAGTAAGGCCTTGGAAATGACACCCAGTGCCTCACATAAAAAATGTTTTTTGATATTCTGATGCTTTAAAAGCTCCTAACTGAACTGAGGCACATTAGCTCTGCCCATGACAGAGGTAATTTTGAAAACAACTTTTATTTCAGCTGATCAAGACCTGGTATCTTGGAAAAAGTGATATCTGTGGACAGATTATCATTGTAAGACTAGATCTTCCTCTTACAAAATAAAAATGCTTTCCTGGTAATTTATTTTAATTTTTTTTCCCCCTCAAAATGCCTTTGCTTTTCTCCAGGTCTCCCCAGTTCTTAACTCACTTCACACGATCTAGATCTTAATTATATTTTCCTCCTGTGAATGCTTAAGTCTAAGATCTCTGCCTTTACAAATCAGTCAGGAAGGAGTGATCTTTTGCTAACCATCAGACATACCATGCCAGTCAGACAACTGAAGTTAAGGTGTCCATCCCCTAAAAGATACAGGCCAGCAGGGATTTTGGCTGATTGCTTTGTGATTCTCTGTGCCCACCCCCATCTTCATTTTGAAAGTACTTTTCCCCCAAGAATTAATACATCAAGTGATCCTAAATTATGCATGTTGCATTTTTTGCATTGGTAGTTATGACCCCTTGAAAAAAATCGAAGGTTATTTATAACATCTTATGAAATAAATAAATCGTTTCAGTTTGGAAGCTACCTAATGGACTACAATGACCAGATACTTCATAGCACAGCTATAATAGTGCCAGAAGCACTTAGAACACCTGACAGTACCTTAGCCTATAGTTCTTTCCTTCACATATCAGACACCATGGATCATTCATAGGTTCAGTTCATCATTTGTGTATAACTAGATTTTGTATAGCAATAATGTGGAACTTAATTCTTTCACAATTCATTATTCTATTCTGTTGCTTCTAGAGAAAATGCTAGATTTGAGAAACTAATATTTCTTCCTCCACTCAATAAAGATTAGTATTCCTCAGAAGTTCATTCTTTCTTTTTGTTCTCCAGTGAGACTGGCAAAAACAATGTCAGAAAGCTGGGGGTGGGGAATTAGGTATCTTGACTCATTCTTCCCTGAAAGCATTTATTCACAGTGGCCTTCCTTGCTACACCTCTGTTACAATCTCCATGGAAAAAGGACTTGCAGGTATGATTAAAGACCAAGAATTCATATTTTTTATTCTAAAGCATCAGTTTCGAGGTTTACGCTGGAAGTCTTTATTTTACATTTAACGGGGCTGAAAGTATCGTTCTTACAACACAGACCTGAAGATGTTACACTTTTTTGAGATATACAATTAATAGCAAATCTTTCTGTTTCTAAACATCTTAAAAATATACGATATTAATAATACTTTATAGCTTTCCTGCAAGCATTGCCTAGATAAGTGATATAAATAACAACATATTATTTATTCTCCATTAAAACTTTTGCCTACATCATAATCTTATAGTAACTGTTTTTTCTCCTCTCCTAGATATATTGGGTGTAGGCCTGTTAGTAACAAATACTTCATACGACAGGATACATTCTGATTTATTATTCTTTGGGGTTCTTGGATTGGTGTATTAAGATATTGTTAAGTGTTTTATTTAGCAATATGGGGAACTCAAAACCTCCAATCTATTACATAAATCCATCAATGTTACAATAACCTACCAGGGAAATGAGAACAACTTCAATCTCAGCGGCTCTTACCTTCTTTAGGATAACTATAACATGTTTTTTTTCCTCAAAAGGTGAGCGAAGTACGATTGAAATATATGCAAATACCAACTGCCAAATGTATACAGCCTACCATGAAACAATCTATGTTCAAGACTGAATTTATAAAGAAATAAAATATAAGTACATTTAAAACAAAACATAGTGGCTGATTCCATTTTCCTCACACAAGTATTTTTATACAGCTGTCCAGATGGCCTTTCAATTTCTCAATTGAGTCAATCACTCTAAATATCAAATTACCGAGTTCGAGTTCAACAACAACGAATGCATACACTAGTAGCCTTTATTAAAAGGCTCTAAGATTGATTTAAAACTATTCACAGGAGACTATTTCTTGGTATGACTAGCAGGGAGTAGGTTCCTACCATATGTTTCTTTCTTTTAAAACTTATTCTTTTGAGTTATTATTGTATACTTAACTATATAATCATTCACTTTTATACCCATTTGGAAGGAAAATACTTGGCTCTCTAAAAGTATTTCTAACCATTTTGGAAAACCTGAATTTAACATGTCAAGATAGTGGATAAGAAGCAGTCCCAGGGGCAACGCTGGGTAATTAAAAACAGAGCACTTCACAATTATTGCAGTTTACAGCACACTGAGATGCAGACTGGAGGAAGCAGAAGACAAAGTATAAACCAAGTTTCAGCTCAGGTCAGAACAGCTATTTGACGGAAGAAGCAATAGCTCATGTTTTTCATGCACTGGCAAAATCTACAGGAGCTGTGATTCATTCAGTGGGCTTTATGTACAGCCTCAGGACAACTTCTAGAGCCTTCTCCTAGGCTATTATTATGTGATGATTTAAGATTGAATCGTTTTGTTTAGAAGCTTTGTCCCAACTTTGTTAAAAGTCAGTCCTGGAAAAAAATAAGATTTAAGAGTGATATAACCTCAGTGCTCGCCAGGTAAGATCATCAGCTACTCTCCCAAATGCTTTCATTTGACATTACCAGACTGTGGTGTCACAAAGGTCTGTCTTCTCTGTTTCAGGCAAAGCAGTAGCTGAATGCGCTGGCTCTTCAAGCTTGCTGTTTATCACATTGCCTTTCGTTTACTGCTTTCATAAGTACGATAAGAAAAGATAGATGTGTTCTAGGAAAATTATCTACAACAGTTCTGTTTGTCTTAGTCTTCTCTCAGTCTCCATGGGACCACCCAAGCAGATGAAAATATTACAGTGTGGCTGATGAATTAAGAAGATGGGTCAGTTATCAACAGATTTCTTTTATGACTTGTTTTGCAAAGTAAAAAAGCCAGAAAGGCAGTATTTAAAACTCTAGACAAGAAATCAGTTTAGTTACTTTTAGCCAGGCTTGTTAAGGAAACAAGGTTTCTGTATGCAACAAAAAGTCAATGGTTGCAAGTTTTAACAAGCAAGATTTCCACTAGATACATGGGGAAAAAAATTCACCATGAGCATGGTTAAGCACCCAAATATGCTGTACAGACATGTTGTGGATTGTCCATCCTCAAAGATATTCATAATTTAACTGGACAAGGCAGTGAGCCACCTATCTAACTTGGAAGCTAGTCCTACTTCAAACAGGGGGTTGGACTAAAGACCTCCAGAGGCCCCACCTAACCTACGTTAGTCTATGGTTCTGTGCAATCACACCATCACCTAGTTACTTTTGAAGGGATTTGCCAGTTTCAGAAAAACCTGATGGACAGGTAAGAAATGCAGACATTAAATTCTTAGAATCAGCTTCCATGGCATGTAGCCCTTGAAAGCCACTGTTTTTTCCTTTTTTTTTGCCTCTTTTTTTTTTTCTTTCTTTTTCTTTCTACCCCCCCTTTTTTGCCTTATAAAAAGTGAGGGTTTGGGGGTCTTTCTGGCCACATAGTTCAGCTCTGAGTCAGTCATGCAACATTCCATCTTCTATCTTACTGACAAATAAGAGCAGGTTGAGAATTTTGGAAAGGAAGAGCGTGCAAATGGAAGAAGCCTACATTTCAGTCATGGTATGCAAAGTTACTGGAAAATACACCTTTGTAAATTCTTCTACAAGAACTATGTGCTTCTTTGTAAAGTATGTACCTAAAGCAAATGCCTAGAATTGTAAAGTATTGGTAAATACTTTCTAATATTTTGTCTGCAAGCCTTAAAGAGGAGAAAACAGTTTAGTATCTGCACCTTGACATCTCTCTGAAATGGAAAAACATTAGGATAGATGTTTTGTCTACAATCTCGCTCTGCTTCCAAAGTACAAAATACAAAGAATACACAGTTCATCTCCCTGTCATCTACAGTCACATAATGGGAACATTGTATAGTTGGTGAATATTCTGCTATAGGTAAACAGGAAAACACATGTATTAGATGCTAGGATTTTGGTTTTGGAGTTGGATTTTTTTGTGGTTTGTTTGCTTTTTTTTTTAAACACTTCCAAGTGCTTCTCCTCTTCCATATTAGTATCATCATTATTGATGGTGATGATGAGTCACTACTTAAAAAATACACAATCCAAAAAATTCAAATACCCAGAATCAAGCTCCTTTAAGTCATGCAATTTTGTTAAAAACAAACACCACCAAAAATATAAACTTGGGGTTCTCAGTTTACATCTTGATTTTTCAATTACTAAATTATATTCATCACCTTTTCCAGCTTTCCTCTAAAAACATGAAGATAAGAATAGTAGAGTTTTCCACTGAAAAGGTTTCTGACATAAATCATCTGAGCCTAAGCAGAATCTGGGGCTCTGAACTGGAGTACTATGCAGCACAAAATATATTGCAAATATATTGCAAACTTTGAAGATAATTTCTTTGCATTACAACTACATGGAGCTTTAAACATATTGCAGGAAAAATACACTACAATAGGCTAGATTTGTTGTTTGGACTAATACCAAAGTAATACCTTCAACTGGTTCAAAGATACACAGTGACCCCTCTTTGGAGGAGTCTACAATTTAAAGTCTAATGGAAGCTTCTTGCAAATACATACCTGTGACGTTTACTAGTTGCTCAATTTTACACCTCCCTATGAGGTACTGAAATACTTAATAGCTTTGTTTGGTTCTACTGAAGCAATTAATTTGGGTTTAAATATTCTCCTGCCAAGTCAGCAGTTTCAGCATTGCAACTTTGGACTCGTGCACAAGACATGATAAGACTGACTAGCAAGAAAACTGAATTAACTACCCTTCCATCATTTTCTAGGACTAGTGAAGCCCAGAAAGTAAACTAGTTAAAAGCCAACTTACATAGATGAACTTTACATTAAGAATTTATTTACCATGAAGTAAAGCAGCAATGGCATCATGTATCTGACTGGTTCTTTGGAAACGTAGAGGGCAAATAGAGGGCCAACAAATAGACCAAATCCATTTATGGGCTATGGGGCTTCTCAGGGCACTTCTAAAGCTCCATTTAAGAGACCCAATTAAATACTCATGCTGAGACACTTGTTTTTAAAGGAATTTCATTCTTAACTAGGAGCTTGCTTTTCACAGTTTGCTTTCAAAAATACTTTTGGTCAGACTATGAAAACCAAAAAGCTTCTGCACAGAACTGAATGCAAATGATTTGGGTTCTATAAGCTAGATGTGGAAACCGGTCTGGTGCTTAAATCTTTCTAAAAGTTATACTGCATGTTAAGCAGTTTCTTCCTTCAGTTAGCAGAGTAATTGTAGTAGGTATAAGCAAAAATGTAAATACGGAACATTTCTGTAAATTTCCAATTTATTAATTTTTATTCTACTATGAATCTTTAATTTTGCATAACCCCCACTCTCTGTTAGTGGTTACCTTTGCTACAAACACTCTTGCTGTAACAGTTCCTACACAGGATTGAGCACTCGAGTGGCAAGGACCAATCCAACCCATCAGCAGAGTCACCATTTTCCCCTAGGACTCTTTCCCTCTCACACACAAGTCAATTCCATACCACCTACTTTTTTTTTTTCCTTTTGTATCTCTTGTATAGCCCTTGCACCAATCATTAGGTTTTTAGGCAGTTTAAAAAAATCTTACTCTTAAATCCCTTGGTAACATCTGCTCCTCTTTCAGCACATGGCAATTTTTTCACAACTTCTGTTTGTGGCAAGGATGGAGTTTTTGGCTGTATGTGGCTCAGATCAAAGCTCCCAAGATGCTGCGCAATGGAGACAGGACCAGGACTCTGATGGTGCTGGTTATGGTTGCTGGGGTCCCTTGTGGTAAAATTATTTCCTGAGAGTATAAAAAGATCAAGACAACTTTTTTCTAAGAAAAACAGTATCATTTAACACTGGTGCTTTAATGATTTTATGCATAAAGCAGTTAGGTTTTTTATTTTTGTTGAAGGTAAACGCTGAAATTTTCAATTAGCCTTACACCACCTAACACTTATAAAGCCAGACTTCGCTCCTTTACTTGCCCAGCCGTAGCTGCTGCAAGATGATTGAGACATTCCCTTTTATCAAAAATATATGTCTTCCTTGTCAAAATCATATTAGATGCCACGCAAATTTAACTTTAAAAGTAGCCTTCTAAATATATGTGTGTTTCACTGCTTATCTCAAGGGAAACACAAACATACAGTAACACATACAATCACAGCAAAACGATTATCATTGGCTTTCATCCAACCTTATTGAGCTCAGCCACCCATTTTATGCTAGATACTTGAAGTAATGCTAATATAAGCCTTCTGAAACAGCTCCCATGGTCCAGCCATGAAGAAATCATCTGGATTCCATCGAAAACACTCTTTTATTCCACACAGCTTTGGGATCTTTCATGAACTAAAGATAAGCAAGAGTTGTTCTAATCTTTAGAGGTGGCTAATGGTTATTAAAGGCAGTAAGGAATTGCCAGAGCACAAGAACTGCACTAGTCATGCTGTTTTCCAAAGACCATCTCCTGAAATAGCAGTCTGCAAAATGAATGTACATACCAGGCTTACTGTAACAACTGGATATGCTTTTATTTTAGGCCACTTTGCTGGAATTTCAATATGAAGTATCTGACACCTACATCTGCTCTTCAGCGGACATCTGCTCTTCAGATGACATCTGCTTCTGAGTCCTTGTTATTCTTGGTCATTTTTAGCAAATATTACATCATCATTACATGTATCAGAAAGCACAGAGGAATAAATTCCAAGCCATATAATCACTGTTTCTTATGCTTTCCTATATACGGATAGCCTAAAAGTACTGTTTATTTTCTTAATGTTCAGTTCTCATTCAGACTTGAATACAGTAATTTCTGCTTTTTGCTAACATGATCCTGGAAGAGACTAAAGGCTCAGACTCAAAGAAGACATGAAGGGACATGAACTGAAAATTAGTTAGGATTTAGATGACTAATTCCAAAATCTTCTTTTTCTTTTTTAATTAAAGCTTCTGTTAAATACCTGCATTGGTCTGGGACTGCTTTACTTTATGGACTCTTCAAGTTTTTTGCATTAACACTCCTCAGGTACCTAAAAATCTGCTACTATACAAATCTTGAAATATCTTAATCTCAACCAAGCTGAAAAGCTGGGAAATTTCTTATGCAGTCAGCCACAGAACAGCAATTCCTTCACCTGTTTTGCCTAGGGACTTTGATTTGGTAGAGGTTCTTAGGACATGCTTCCCAAATTGGGCTCTATAGAAGTTCAGTGGTAGCTGCTTCTTTCTGTTAAAAGAAGGCTAGATACAGCCACTACCTGTATCATTTTCTTCCCATCTCCCCATCCTCTTCATACAGTAGCTCAATAAACACTGAACTAAGATATGGGAAGCTGGATGGCATGTGGGCAAGGGGTATTTAATAAAACACCATTCTCCTCCAAAAATGCTCAGATTATCAGGACCCAATTGTCTTTTTTAATGATGCTCTGGGATGCATAGAAAAAAATTAAATTCATTAATACAGTAAGCTGATGCAGGATTAAATTCTACTGTAAAATAAACACATGTAAGTATATTAGAAAGATAAAAGAGTGCCTAGGAATGTCCCCAGGCAAGCAGCACAGAATAGCTCTCATCCACACAGGGTCTCATCCATCACACACACAAAAGCAAACTTTCCTGTGCTTTTGAGCAGGCAAGCTGCAAGCAAGCCCACTGGGAACAGCCATTGGAACAAGCTAACTCCTGAAGAGGGCCTGGAAACCATTTGGGAACTGCCCAGTGCCCACTGCTGTTCTTACAATACAACTGTGCAGATTAACTCTCTTATGGAACAATTTAAGGCACTATTTATTTTCCTACCATATATCTGGCCATATAGTACTTGAAATAAAACCAAGACTGAGAACACTTTGGCTTTCCCTCACTCAGTTTCTCACCTAGGGCTAACAGTCAGGCATTACTGTGATCTTCCAATTACATGTGACAAAAGACTTCCTTAAATACTCTTTCCCAGATTACCCTGGGCTATTTGTGAAAAACAGGGGGGAAAAAAAACATTTACTGATATTCAGACTGATTTGGGTTTTTCAAGAGTATTTTTGAATAAATGGATTTCTCTCTTGTAGAATGTACAATGTGTATCATAATTTTTCCGTGAGAGGAATAATTCACAAGAACTAGTGAAATAGTCAAAAGTCTATTAAAAAGTCAGATTAAATCAATTTTTAAGTCACTTACACTTGGTATAAACCTAAGTTACTGAAGCAGGGCAATGTAAACTTGTGATCTGGATGCTCTTAGCCTGAAGCAAATACCAGTAGAACATGGTAGTCTGAATATCAAAGTAGTTATTTTAAATTACTATATTTTAATTTACTTTCACTATGTTAAGAACAGACTAAGCCTGTATTTCAGTTCACACGAGGGGCAGTTGTCTCATCAAATTAACAGAACCAATCACAAAAGCTTTTCAGACTCCAAGTGCGACTGGCTGTCAAGGGGACTTGTGTTTTCCTGGGAACACATTACTTATCAAAATTAGGTTGAAGTTCTCAAGTCTGCCACGCAGTTCTGAAAAAATTGTTCAATGTCATTTTGTCATGTTGTTGCCTAAACTTCTGAACTATTGAATTCTGATTTAGTGTTTTGTAGATGAGAAGGAAAATGAAGTCCCATATGTGGATTTGGGTTTTTTTGTCTTGAGAAATGATCATGAAAGAAGAAAGAAATAGAAATTGATGATATTTTCTAATGTAGTATAGATGATGATGATGGAAGATAAAAAGAAATTGTCAGTGTTGTTCTGCTTGCAGTACTGTGAAAAGGTATCTGAAAGTGAAGAATGAAGAAGAGGATGTGCAACTGATGGTTTCAGCATAGTGTTGTTGATAATAGGGTGAGATTTTTGCCCAAGGAAAAAGAATGGTGTTGGAGAAAGCTCAGGAACAGAATGAGAGGATAAATGACTTTTACTACTTTGTTTGTGGGGTAGTCAGCTCCAGATACAAGAAGAAAGTTGCAAAAAGCAGATGGCATGTCTGGAACGTCAATATTTCAGTTGATAGAAATTGCTTATATGGTTTATAGTAACAGAGAGGAATTGAAAACAAACAAACAAACAAACCAAAACAACCAAACACAAGAGAGAAACAGAATGAGAAAGTAAAGAAAAAGTAACAAAATGCTGCAGTTCTGGCAGCTGCATTTACCCAAGCCCAAACCTCATCTCAGGGAATAGGTTTCCTGTGAGAACAAGGGTGTGGAAGAGGACAAAGAATAGGAGGAAGTATAAGGAATAGAATCCCTCTGAGGAAAGATCAGTGCATGTGATCCTGTGCCAAACCAACCGAGCTAGAGAGGAATAAAATGGGATTTACATACACCTTGGAGACCCCAGTCTAGTGGGAAAGTAGAAAGGATGAATAGATCTTTAAAGAAACAATTGGCTAAACTGTGTCAAGAAACTAATTTAAACATCGATAGACATTTTACCTTTTGCTTTAATGAGAATCAGAATTATCCCAAAAGTGAAGGTGAGCCCACTTGAAGTATTATATGGAAGACCTTGTGCTGTAAATTTAACAGGAAAGGAAGACCAAATGCATATTTCTGGTGATTGGGTGTTAATTGAATATATATTGTCTTTGGGAAAGACTCTTCCATCATTGTACATGTATATTCAACAGAGAGCACCTGTATCACTGGATGTGCTGGTGCACCCTTTCCAACCCTGGAGATCAAGTGTATCTTTGAACTTGGAAGGATAAGCCTTTGAAGGAGCCATGGAAAGGACCATATTTAGTACTAGTGATAACTAATACTGCAGTAAAACTTAAAGGAATTGATTCTTGGATCCATTACACCAGGATTAAAAGGAGTCCTGAAGAAAAGTGGAAATCAGAAGCAGCAGCTCCTCTGAAACAAAAACTCAAAGAGATTTTAATGAATTGTTCTTGGACTGAAATAAGACCCTATATAGAAATGGATTGTATACAGGGAGGTTTGAGTTTGTTAATATGATTTCTTTGTACATACTTGTTCAAATATGTTTTATAGATGTATAAGATTTTGCCTGTTATGTGGCATGACAAATTCTCAAATTCAGTGGGATCAGGAGAAACCCACAGACTCAAAACTTCATAATGATCCAGAAAACCATACAGATAGGCAATAAAATTAATTGTTGGGTATGCACCCATTTATGGAACCCAGGTATTTGTGGGGCACTACCCACATTGTGATTGGTCAATGCAACTGATGAACCCGTCAGAATCAACTATGAGTAAGTACCATAATGTTCCATTGGGGACCGAGTAGCACTGGATCATGGCAGTGTAGCATGACAAGCTTTACCATCGAGAAGGTCAGGTACTTGTACAAGGGATGTGATTTTTCCCAAAATGACTAGAGTTGAGAAATAGGATAATAATCTCTGGTTAAGAACTTACCTGCAGAGATACACGTGGAGTCAAAAACCCCCTTACAGAAAGACCCACTGGATTCCATTCTTTTGCTAGGTGGGTTATTCCTTGGTCGGGGGTTGCTGAATTAGAAAATGCAATGATAAATATATCTGCAGTAATGGAAGAGATAGCCAGTGACACTGCAGATGCCATAAAGGCTTTGCATGAAGAAATTTCAGAAATAGCTTGAATGGCATTAGATACAACGTTGGCACCTCAAGGCTGGGTTTGTATTATTATTAATACTAATTGTTGCGTGTATGTGAATCAAAGTGGGAGAACTAGCAAGTTACAAGAGATTTGGATACATACTAAAATCTTGCATAAGATTTAAAAAGATTACACCTCTTATGGATTTCAAAAGTTTAGAATTGGCTAACATCCTGCTTTCCTGATTTACACCCATGGATTAAGAAGTTAATTGTAATATGGTACTCATGATTGTTATATTTGTATGCTCTTGTGTTATTTTATGGTGAAGTGTTGTACTGCTGCAATTGAGAGAAATTCAGAGAGGGTGGGACTTATTTGATATATGGATATATAAAAAAATAAGTCCCAAAGGGGAGAATAGCTGCCTAAATTCCCAAATTATCGAACTCTGATTTAGTGCTTAACTATATGTTAAACAAGCATGTGCACAAGGTTTAGGTCAAGCTGACCCACCCTCTCAAGTTGTCAAAATTGATGAATGAAAGGACTTCTAGTCAAGTGAGTCAGCCTTGGGAAACAAAGAACAGATGGGGAAAAGAACACCGTTATCTAAATTATGCAGAAAGAAGCTTCCAAGTGAGAAAGTTCTGGCGGCAAGAGAAGACAAGCTGATAAGGTGTTGCAACCCACAGAACATCAGTTGAAAGCAGGACAAAGGTAACTGTGGTAATGGTAGATGGTGACCTCCAACTCAAATAGCACCCCCAACTCCCCACCCACCCACCCACCCACCCACTCGGCAAGAAGGCAAAACCCTGCTTGGGGAGCATGTGTACCTAGTTAGTGAAAAACTTCAGTACTGCTATCTGAGGATGTGTACTAATTTGCATTAGAAGTGAGAAACTTGTAACCAATCCTTTGCTGAATGAAAATGAATATGTAATGTACCATGAATATGCAAGTACTGTACTGTACTGTATATAATGTGTACTCTCGAGTAACTTGGTGTGCATGTTAGGAGGAAAGATCCCTCATGCACTCAGCACTGCAATAAACCAACATCGGCTTTCTAAACTATCATTTGGTTTGAAGAGTTTTCTTGGTTATGATTTTCAGTAATATCAATGCACTCTGTTTCTTATGACTGCTTATTTTTAGACAGTAGAATATCCCCCTAGTTATTACTGCTGCTTGGGCTTATCTGAGTTTCCAACAAAACAAAAAATCATTAAATTAGCTTATTAAAACCTCCACTATATATTGAATATTTTTAATGTAAAATGCTAGATAAATATTTTTTACATAGCAACCAAGTCATTAGTAATTGCTCTCTTCACACAACCAATTCATGGAAGAAAAGAAACTTCTTTATAGAGTCTAAGTTCTGGCACTATTTATATTTCAAGCCTAAGATCTGTGATAAGCATGTAGCTCAGAAAAAAAATGAGAAAGCAATAGAGAAATTTTGGAATTTAAGCTCTTTAGCAATAACTTTCTGCTGCTTCCTGTCACGTTGAGTATTAGATTTTAAGTGGTACATACCCAAACGCTCTCTTTCTTGTGATGGTAATTCCAAATCGCTAGAAACTGGTACTTCTTCAACAAGAAATTTTGACAACTGTGTCCCTAGGTATGTAACCTGTACAAACAAATCTAAATACGTAACTGGTCATTTTAAGTAGTGTTTTTTCTGCTAGGTAAAAATTTCACTTTTCTTACAAAACTAAGTTTATGCACTTAACAGTCTAATCTGTGTCTGTCAAGATTCAGGCAGGAATTCCTCTAATTTGAATTCTAAATGAAAAAAAGCCTAATACAACCCATCTGCAAAGCCCTCTAAACTCTGCCAGTATTTTTGCAACATTTGTCCCTGACACCCTGACATTTCAGTAAGCTTTCTCCTTTTTATTCTAACTACCTTCCAGCTCTTTCTGTCAGTCTCTTAATCATCTTTACTCTTTCAAAGCACTGATAGGTTACTGAGTGGGCATTCCACATTCTCTCAACACTCATGACTAGTTCATCACTGTACAACTACAGCTATGTAGCTCTTTCTTTGATGCTTATTCATTCAGAACAAGAAGACTTTTCAAAATATAGGCTTGTACCCTCTTTTGCTTTAAGAATAGTAAGGAGAGCCAGATAAGTGAAATTTGTTATTGCCATTTATTATTGCTATTTTGGGGAGTAAAATCAGGCCTACCTTATTCCACACATACTTTCGTGTCACAGAAATATCACTTCCTAGCAGGTCTTTAACCCACTGAACTGGATTCTGCAGTATTTTTCTCTCACTGGTTCTGATCTTGCCATTGTTTAAGAGCGTGGCTTTAAGGCTAAATTCCTAAAAAAGAAATATTAAGAAATAATTTTCAACTCATAAATTAACAAATGTGAATTAGCATCCTTAAAACATGAAAAAATGCTGAAGAGCAATATAGCTGAAAAGTTGCAGCCAATTCTGTTTTTCTCTGAAAAAAGTTAAAGAATTTAATGCCACTATCACAAACTGTGGCATAAAAAATGATGTTTTGACCACACAGACCCCACTGTCAGAGGACAAATCTCCCTATGTGTGTTTTGAGCTGTATTTGCATCTTAGTTCTTCTTACACATGCCAAGGCTGTGAATAAATTAATTAGCAACACTGAACTCAGGAACTCACAGGAGGCAAGTCTGCGCAGCAAGAAACTGTTACTCAAATGCAATCTGCCTTCTATGTGTGGAACAAGTGCATGTCACAGTGGAATTCCAGCAATGATTCAAAGATGGAATATATTTGCATAAAAACTTCACTGGTGTCAAGGGACATCACTTGCATGCTTAAGGAAGGACCTGTCAGCCTTATCTTATGCAAAATTAAGTATAAAAGAACTTACTGTTACTGCCTGTTTGATAATGCTAATACAGCCCAGTTCTGCAAACATATATGCACCTCCAAAAGCACAGCTTACTGTTGTTTATAATTCAGTAAACTATAGTTTTGTTATACTGGTCTTGTTAGGCTAACAAGCTAAATAATGCAAAAATTAGCTGTTGATATACTATGTTGGAACTTAGTAAGGTTGCTTAGCATGCAGGAGGTTAAACAATCAGAATAAGAGAATGATCCACCACCAAATATTGAACTGCCTCCTACCATACCCACCGGCTTGGAGTATCTATCAGAATCTGAGTCAAGATGATTAAATATACAAAAAATATTTGTATATTTTGATGAACACTCAATCCAGTTCACAGCTTCATAGCTCAGGTCTACAGTGTTCAACAGGTGCATTCTGCCTGCCCAAAGCTCACCTTAAGTTGTATGTTGTTAGCAAATACGCTTCTATAATGATAAAGAAGGAAACTACTGATCATCTCCTTTTTGCAACACAACAGACACTGACTTCTAAACTTCAGTATCTATAGCACTGTCTTCCAAAACTTAAATTAGTGTCATTTTCATTCTAGTAAAAATCCCTGACTTCTTTACACTCCAAATGTCAACATTCCAATACAGTGTTCCTTAAGATCCGCAGGCATCAAACTAGTATCACAGATACCAGTCTTGAGAAATGACAGAAATCATAATGAATTCTTCAGGTTCAGAGGAATATTACATGTCCTTTAAAGAAAAGAAGCATGTGTATATACACCTATGACATGGCCCAATGCAGAGGCTCGTGACTTACGAAACACAAAGCCACAGGAAATAGCCACTCTCAGCAGAAAAGTACTCCCAAGGACACATAGGTACAGAAAAAGGAGCCTTATCTACGTTAAATGTACCTGGTGAGCTGGTTGAAAAGAACTTTTCATGCTTTAGTCATTAATTAATTCATAATTATGTTGCCCTGGAATTTAACTATCTAGAAGCTGGGAATTCAGTCAGTAATTCCATCGCTTGCTCAATACTAAGCCACTTCCCCAGCAGCTGCCTTGCAAATCCGCTCTGTATTTGGAGGCACAGGGACACTTTTGTATGAAAAAAAGGAGCTTGTTTTGGATATTTATTTTTTTTTGGTGCAAATATGCTTATACCAGACTGTAAACTATAGAACCAGCTGGCATGTAAGCAAGTAGTTTTGCATATATTCATCTCTACCACAGCACTATGAAATCCCTGATGTCATATTTCTTTATTTGAGGGACTTTGATAGTTGCTTCTAAGAATCACATTAAGTTGTAAAAACCTCAACATTCTTGCTCCTTCCAATATGAAAGTCAGGTATTACACAACGTAGAGCAACCAACAATTCCACACTGGTTCTAGCAATTAGAAATGTTAACAAACTGAGAATGCAGTTAAACACAAATTTTACATATGCAGTGTTTTGGGTGTTAAAATTATGGGCCAACAGAAGATATATTCTATAGCATTTTCCCTCAAAACTCATGAAAGTGTATCTGTAACCAAGAATTTTCAATATTAAGTGCTGAAGATGCAGATTAAACCATAAGAACTGTTGTTTCACCATTTTAGTGGGTGGTTTTATTATATGCTAACATTAACACTATTCTATCTCAACAATTACCTTCAGTTTGAATTCTAAAACATCTTCCCCTGGCTCAATCCTTCCCAATTCAAGTAGATCTATCAATTGAAGGGGTTTCCTACTTTTTCTTCCACACCTCACTTGTTTCTGTTCACATTCTTGATTACTATTGCTCTGGGAAGATTTCTCACCAAAGTTTACTGGATAATCTGTTTTTGGTATAAGATTTGTAAGCGCTGAGCCAGCATTACATGAGTTCTCACTACTCTGAGGGATCACTTGCTGCAGAGTATTAGGGAAGTTCTTTGTAGATGTTGACAAAATTACTTGCTGCTGCTGCTGGAAAGCTTCTTTCTTATATACATATCTGTGTAGGTTCCCATCTGTAAGAACCTGCTGGCAGTCACTGCCTGGCTGACAGACATTGCTATTGACAACAGTGCCTCGGGGTCCTACAATATTTAATGCATTGGTCACTGAAGTGGGGGTTAAAGACTTGTTTCCTTGTTCTGCAAAGGGTACACAATCAATGTCTTTTTGCTGTGAACGCTTCACTTTAGCAGTGGAAACAGTATGTTCTGAAGGCAATGTCACCACTTCTACAGCATTTGTCAGCTTTGACATGTTGTCAAAGGGATATTCTCTTACACTGTTTTCAGATGCCAAAGCATGATCAGAAGCCTCTTTCCTTGTAATTGCTTCTTTATTTGCTCCTGTCTCATCCAAGAAGCTGTGTGGATGTCGGCTGCTTTCCTGAGCTGGAAATCTATTTTCTAAAAAGAGAGGTGCTTCTACTCTGTTTCCATTAGGCATGCTGGCACCAAGCCCCATATTAAATGCAACTACCTCAGGACACACAATTTCATCAGCAGTTAAACTTTGTCTTTTATCATTTGCATGGGAAACTAAGTTTGCGATTTGCTTCTCTGAACATGATGCACTGAACACTTGCTTTGTTTTTCTGTAATTTTGTGATTTCTGGACGAATTCTTCCTGGTTTTGCCTAGAAGCAAGGTTATCTGATTGTTTCCTCAGTGCTCCTTTTTTAAAAGATTCCACTGAAGACCTACAGAAAATTATAAAAGTAAGAGTAAGGACATCAGAGTTACTGTAAACACAAAATAAAGAAGAACAGCACTGTTTCAAAGGACTCTGCCAACAGCTAAAATTTGAACAATCTTTTTATCACATATGAATTTTATAGTTCAAATCCCAGGCTGACGCTCAATAAACTGCAGAATCCTGTCTAGAAGGAGGATGCAAAGCACCAAAACTTCAGTAATAGCCTTGCCCTCCCACACCACCCTGAATTCATAGGGTCTAAAATGGGTCTGTTCACTGGCTGCTCTTTTATCACCACAAATCACAACAGTTCATTGAATTCAATGCCTCTGCAGCTCTAATTTGGAGCCTTTTAAAATGAGGTCAGAATGAGCTACTGAAGGATGATACTATCAGATTTTTTTAATGGTGTACATAATGAAACATTTTATGAAGCCACAATTTTAATTCTACTACATGACCATTAAGAAAAGAAGACAGAGCAGTTAAAGATGTATGTTAGTTTGGGAATGTCTCTCCCTCCATCAGACCCTGCTCCCTAGCTGAGCTGGTCTCCCTGTGAGATTCCTTCCCTGGGGGACTTCACCTCCTTCCTGATGGAAGGCAATTCTTTATTCCACCTGCTTCCTTTGGCACATGAGCCACCCGCCCAGCATAATACTTCTTTCTCCTAACTCCCCTTCATGGGGACAAGTGATTGCACTTCCGCTCTGGCACCATGTTGGGAAGACAGGAGAGTACAACAAGGTGTGGGAACATGAACAGCGGCATGGTGTACTTCAAACTCCACCCATAGCAGAGGTGCCACGCAAGTAACACCACCCCAGTCTCAGAAGAGACAGTGTGTTGAGGGCATCATGACAGTAGTACAGCACAACTAGCTGGTGCAGAACAAGGACAGCCAAATTACAGCGTGACGGTAGCAGTGTCTGTACTCCAGTATTGCTTGCTATTACATGTGTTTAGAATCCATGATACAATCAACAAATCAGCATACGGTTAATCACTGATATGAGTAGGCCTTGACACCTACGGATTCCTACACAGGCCACTGAAAATCTACACACTTTTCTAGCAATGTTTCTTCAGGGAAGTTTTGCTGCTTTACTGCTATACAGGTATACGAGAAGCTGCAACTGAAAAGGCAAAGATAGCTTAACTAAAATGACAAAGGCAAAGTAACTTACAGCCATTAACAAATATGATGCTTTTTTTTTGCTCATTTTTCTTTGGTGAGAGACACATCTCGCTGTCTTCAAAGGAAGAGACAGAAATGGAAAAGTGTCAGTAGTATCTCTCCCTGGGCCAACTAACTGAACACCAGAAAGATGGAAAATGTGATGATGCCTCCTTTTTTTGTCACATGATGCACTGATGTATCATGTGACAAAAGCTTATATGCTAATTAGTTTAAAATAAAATGTTCACCATGTAAGTAATGAAAAGGAAATGCAATGTAATTGGGCATGTAGCTCATTACTGTTCATGGGCAGCTGTTGCACTAGCTGCAGGGTATCTGCAATACCCAGAAATATTTACCACTTCACTCTGGAACAGAGTTTCATTCTCAATATTAGAAGACAGTTAAGTTTGTGTAGATATTAATTTTACTGTTCTGGTTTCTTAATTCACTCACTAGTTCATTCACAGGGATGGTTTGGAACCCTAACTTCTCTTCACACAAAACCCTTTCTTTTTTTTTAATTATCTGTGTAATCTATATACCTTACATTTTATAGCTAGCGAAATGGTCTGTGACAGAAATGTTTCAGTCTCTCCGCACAACCAGCTTATAAGTTTTGCTATGGAAATACCTGAAAGCTGTATGCTGTTGCTTTTACTTGACTAAACTTGCATGACTAATACTGCTCACACAAATAATACATAGACATCCTCATCAGATGGCCTAGAAGCATCCTTGAACACCTGCTAACTTGTTAGCTGAGCACTCACGGTATGACTAGCATTCAGGTAGTCCCTCTTAGAAAGAATGAAAAAAAGGCCTTGTGAGAGCTAGCAGCAGGGTGCCAACAATTCACATAGTCCATGTTCACACTGAGGTGAGCACTCCCAGCTCACATTTGAAGTGTCCTCACAAAAAAGGAATGGCTGCAAGTATGCTTCAAGCCATTGCTCTAAATGGCTTTTGCAGGCTGTTGGTTGAACATTGCCCATCTAGAGGTGCTAAAGAAAAAAACCCAGAGGCAGGACACTAAAAGTAATTTCTGAGTTGCTACTGCTTTTCTCCATGATGCTGCAAAAGTAATCTAATTACCCAGTACCTCCACTTCCTAATTTCTGCTTAGGTATTTTTCCATACCTTTTGTATGTTCACTACCTTATTTCAATGCCTGCTGTGTGCACAGGAACTGATTAGTATGTGTTAGCTCAACCCTGAAGTTCCTCCTTGAAGTAAACACTTACTGGATGTAACTGAAGCCAATATGGATCATGCATCTGCAAAATCTGAATGAAAACCACCTAGTTTTATTTGCGTTCTCCTGTATGCTGACCTTCTAACAACCTGTATTACTATTGATATAAACAATAGTTTCCTATATGCTAACCTCCTAAAAACCTGTATCACTATTGCTATAAAGAATAGCTTCCTATATCTTCTTCCTATATCCTTCTGTTCTACTTACCTGTATTTTTTAGGAAGGGTATCTCTTTCTGTTTTCTGTTCTATGAGTATTTCGTTCGAAGTATCTTCCATCTGCGGCTGTCTTTGCATAGACGCATCTGTCCAATATTTTGATATAATCAAAATTATGATGGCCATAAGCAACAGAAAATTAATGTAGCAAATACACAGCCAATGTATGGACAATTTTTACAGCAGTACCTTATACTGTCATGCATACATCTGATAACTCTTTACAATTAGAGCACTTTCAATGAAATTCATCATAGAAAGAACTAAATGCAAGTTTAATTTATAAAGGAAATAGTCCAAGTACTGGGAAATTTTTAAGCAGCAGTGCTTCTCTAGGAAATTACTAAGAGCACAGGACAGGTTAAAGAAATGTGTTACGGATGATCAGCACTGAAAGTTATGAAGTTCCTTGTGTTGCAAGGAGCTACATAACATGACTATTATATGTGAGGCTACCTACAGGAATTATTCAATCTTAGGAACATGGCTAAAACCTTTATGCTTGAGGTATTATAAAATAGCTTAATAAGCTTGACTGTTCCAAGTTATATATAATGGTAAAAACATATGTATCACAGTTGTACACAGTTTCAAATCCTTATTATAAAATAAAATGAGTTATAAATTGTCCCTTTTTGTGAGCTCTGTTTTTCTAAGAGAAGAAGAAGAATTACAAATTTTTCTTTATATGCCCTATCTCTTAGCCATATAACATAAGGGAGAGCTCAGAAGTCATAACCAGCATATACCACTGGGATAATATGCTAAATATGTAATCTAAATCCTGAAATTCCTAAACCAAGAAATACAAGCTTTCCATAATCATTAAACTGGGAAATTACAGGATTAAAAATGGCATTTAAAAAATGTTTCCCCAAATCCATTTCATAATATCTACTAGTATTTACTTACTTATTAAAATAGAAAAATATGAAAATATTGGTCTTATAGCACAGCTTAAGAGGGAATTTGAATCTTTTATTTACAGTAGGTTGTACTGCATGCAAATACCTTGAGGATTTTATTCTATGTTAAAAGCTTGTCAATGTACTTCTATGTTCTTGTTCAGTCTTGTGCCTCTTCACAAGTAGTAACAATGACTTAGTTTAAGACATGCTGCATTATTAATGTTTTGTCAGCAGAGGTAACAGATCACCATGTTCATTTTTCTCATACCTCCAAACAGGAAAACTATAATAGTTTTATTTTGCTCATTCATGGAATGGCACCGATCTCTGTCTATAGGCTTCTGCCTATTGTATCATCTACCTGTTGTCAAACACTTTTCAAGAAAATATATCGATTTTAATTAACAGTTCATACACCACAAGTTTTAGCTGGAAGCTATAAATCTGCATAATACCATATTGCACATTTATTGTTAAAGATTTTAATATTTTTAATATTTTAAATATCATTTGAAAGCTCCACCCTATATTCAGGAAAACAAATTTTAAAAACCCCTTCCTTTCTGTCATGAAGCAAAACTGTTCCATGGGCATCAACTGCTTCAAAGTAAATAGCTCTGCCTAGACCATAAGGGCAGCTGGGGAGAGAGACTTTGGTCAAAGGCTTTCCTGCAGCAAGCTTTGCTACTTGAACTACCATGGAACAGACACAACAGGCTCAAACTGCTACACAGCACCAGCACTGTGATCTCCTAAGATGTCAGTGTCACTTAGTAGGCTCTTGAGATTAATGTGAACTGAGATTTGATGGCCTAGGACAAATTACACTCCTAAGCACCAGCATTTCTGGAACTGCCCATCATCCACAGTGTCTGACTTAAAGATTTATCTTTTTTTACTCATAAATTATTTTAGGCTCCTGAAAGTCCAGCCACACTAGAATGAAAATGCTGCATTTGTTACTTTACACAAAGACAGCATGTACAGAGGGGCTCATGGACTTCTAACTGAATAATGTTGCCAACAGTGTGCACGTTTATCTAACGAACCCTTTTTATATGATTAGTTTGATTTGAAACACATGCCTCCAAGCAGCATGCTGCCCTTCCTTGTCATCATATTCATTCCTAGGTAAACTGGAAGTATTTCAGGAAATGCACCTACCTGGGAGCTGAAAATCTTATTCTCTGAAGCTGAAATTTCCAGAGGACATACTCAAATATATTACATGCTACACTATTTTAAAACCAATTATATTACAAAAGGTAATTACCCTCCCAAAAATATTGAAACAACTTGAATTTACACCTACCTGCATGTTTGGAAGTTCTCAATTCAGGCAGCAACAGTTCTTTTTGCTCCTTTTCTACACATTGTATAGCAGCAACAGTTTCCTGTTAAGACACATAGAAATGACAGTAAGAAGTAAAGCCAAGTGCACCATATAAAACAAAGGCCAAAGTGCACGGCCTGCAGGATAAGTACTGCTGGACTTGGGTCATTCCAGGCAGAGAATTAAAGGCAATGGGGGCACTGTTAGGATAGACGTACACAGTGCCACCAAGGGTATGCTCTGCAAGGGGCTGTCACAGCCTGGTTTCACCCAGACATTCAAACCAGTCCATGCTCAGAGTCCCACCTCCGAGCACACTGCAGGGATCAGACAGTGAATTTCACCATGACAGCCTCACCTAGACAATGCAGACATAGCATACAGATACCATTAAAAGCCCTCCTAACATAAAACTTCTATAAAAAACCTCCCTGGCTGTTTTAAATTAAGATTAAACAATTTCTAAATATCTTCATTATCATGAAGAAAAATCATTACTCTTTCAAGGACCCATTTTGGAAATGTGATAAAAGTCTCAGGATCCCCAACCTTTTTTCTATTGATATAGGCAATAATCGTATGTAAGTATTGACTACAGTTTGTACAAATGAATGTGCACAGAGATCATGAAAAAAGTGGTGATCAACACACTTATATACTGTACACCACAGCTTATATACTGTAATACAACCTGCATGATGCTCTTTTTTACATACATTCTAGAGGGTTAATTATTTAAATGATACTTTTATATAATTCAGTCAGCAAATTACATCATGCAGTGCTACACTATGAAGCAGTTTAACAAAACTCTGTTATCTGTATTTACCACATTGTATTTCTCATGTTGTGGCTCCAAAGTTGCATCATCATTTTTACAGTAGTAGCAATAACAACTTTTTGATCTTCTTGAGCTAGAAGAACATTTCCTTTCTATGCAATTAAAAAATAAATAGAATTTAAAATTAATTTGCAGGAGCATAATAGGTTAGAATAGCTAATACAGGTTACTAAGGTGCGATGGCAGATCACATTATAAAAAAATACCTTGTATATGTAAATGAGATCAAATTTAGGTAGCATAAGGAGTAAGTCTTTAAAGCTACCACCTTCAAAACCACAAGGTTCCTATGAAGGGAAGTATGCATAATAAAAAAATTCTGAAGGGCCAAATATGTCCTTATAGCTCGTTCTCTCAGGAAAAAAACCCAACCAACTTCTTATATCCTATTTTCTGAAAATAAGTAAGCAAAATTCAGTAATTAATAGAGTTAAAACTGTAGGTGCCAGGAAATACACAGCTCTGCAAATCTGCAGCATTCTAATGTACAGTTTTTCCTTAAGACTACAGGGTAATCCTATGATTTACATTATGAAACCAACATACCTGGAACTTCAGTAGTCTCAACAGGAAGTACACAGTCCATAGCGCAGTAAGACTTCAGCAATTCTTGCATTTCATCATCACAAGCTTTATCCAGAGCACTTTTCCCTGAACCATCCCTCTCACAAGGATCTGCTCCATGCTGTAGTAGAATCCTGGCTGCCTATTATATATTAATATTATTAGTATTGTTGTAATTCTTGTTGAGGACTTCTAATACAACTATACGTGTTTTATCTATCATAAATCACAACTAATAAAGATACAAACCAGATACTCTAGAACTTCCCAATTTTGCAATCCCAATTTGCAATTAATTGCAATCCCAATTAAAAAAACAAGTTTAATTGGCTATTATGGTATTGTTATAGAGAGCAATTACAAAACTTCATATATCTAAATTAAAAGGAACCAGTCAATTTTATCAAGATTGAAATGCAGAAAAGAAGTGGATTTTTAAAGTATTTAATAGTGGGTTTGTATTTATAAGTATTTAATAGTTTGGTTATGTGCACTGATGATTTTTTTTCCTAATTCCAAACCACTTGCAAGTCTGCTTAATCACAAAATGTGGCAATGAGATTAGCGGCATCAGTTAATGAATCATTACCCCCTAAAATTCAGATCATATGAAAGTGTTGATGAGGTCAGAGCTTGGATGGTAAAGAATTTTCATACCTATGATGTCTCATCTTTAGTATTTCTTCTTTCTTTCATTCAGAATGCTGTTAAGCATCAGAATGTATCAGAAAGAGAATAGTCTCTAGAAGTTCAGAATCTTCCCTATCAGTTTTCTCACACAATACTGAATAATAGCTTACATGTTTGCAAGAACCCTGCTGACAGTTTGGCACCAGGTCTGCAAAATCACCCCATTAAAATTTCATCTTTGCTCACAGAAAAGATAAACTTGATGAAGGATCAGCTCTTCTGACAAGAACAAGAAATGCTATGTTTGAGCCAGTTTGGCATCACATTTTTATGCTGAGTTCCCTGGAAGTCACTGTGCCAAAACAATATTTTATTAGTGTGACATTCTGGGCCCCACAATTTAAGAAGAATGTGAAGGTCCTCAAATGCATCCAGAAAAGGGCAAGAAAAGGTGGTGAAAGGTCTGGAAGGCATGCATATGAGGCATGGCTAAGGACATGGGTTTGTCTAGTTTGGAGAAAAAGAAGATGAGGAGTGACTTCATTAATCTCTACAGCTAGGAAGCTGTAGGAGCAGAAGTGGAGAGGGCAGTGCTGATCTCTTCTCCCAGGTATCCAGTGACAGGACATGTGGGAACGGTTCAAAGCTGCACCAGGGGAGGTTCAGACTGGACAGCAGAAACATTTCTTTACCAAGACAGTGGTCAAACACTGGAACAGGCTTCCTAGAAAGGCAGTCAATGTCCCAAGCCTGTCAGTGTGCAAGAGGCATTTGACCAATGCCCTTAGCAACATGCTTTAACTTTTGGTCTGCCCTGAAGTGGTCAGGCAGCTTCACTAGAAAATTGTTGTAGGTCTCTTCCAACTGAAATAGTCTATTCTATTCTATACAACCATTGAACAGTCTGGTTGGAAGGGACCAGTTAATGAAAAAAAAAAGGGGGGGGAGGGGGTTGATTTTTAAAAAACAGGCCTAGGGCTTTTTTCTTTACAAAGAAGAAATTTTTTACAATTAGGGTGGTGAAACACTGGAATAGATTGCCCAGAGAAGCTAAGGATAGCTCATCAATGGAAGTGTTCCAAGTCAGGCTGGATGTGGCTCTGGGCAAGCTGATCTAGTGAAAGATGCCTCTGCCCATGGCAGGGAGGTTGGACTAGACAACCAAATTAAGAATGCTCAATTTTAGTAGTAATTTTTAAAAGGGCAATAAGTAGGAGAGAACCACGGGGACTTCTGAGTTTTTCTGATTTGTCTGATGGACTGAAAAAGTCAACTAACTATACAATCTCAACTGTCACTATTGAAAAATATTTCTTTAATTTTGATCACTTTAAATAATATTGGTTTATTTCCTAAATGCAAATCTACACTAGAATTGTACTAGTAACTTTGACTTTCCTTATTTAAATGAGGATTGTGCTTTGCTGACCATCTGCTGGAAATCAGGTTCAGGATCTAATGTAAAAGAAAAAGATACCTCTAAATAGTTGCAAAAAACAGCATCGTGTATTGGCAAAATACCATCCATGCTTCTGCTGTTAACATTAGCACCAGCTTTCAGTAATTCTAAGATCACTTCAGTAAATCCCCCATTGGAAGCTTCATGAATTGCTGTCCAACCTAATAAAAGCAAGTTGACACAGCATGCATCTGATTTGGAAAGATCCCCACATATTACTAATTAGTGATCATACATTTTGCTGTGTTTGCTGTACTATAAGCAATGGACTATCTTTAAGATAAAACTTATACTAGCAATCACCTTGAAATGCCGATGTGAATTATTTCCTGTGTAATTTAGCTTGCTTTAGAGAAAAACGTATCCAATATTAAGCAGAAAAAAATTGTTTACGTTTCTACTACACTACTAAAAATAATAAAAGAAACAAACAATAGAGTAGAAAGACTCTAAAAGCTCAGAAGCATAATATTAATAGCCTGATTTCTAATCCCAGTGGCATTTTATAACATCAGGTCTGCCAGGCATCCAGAATAGAATAGCATTCATTCTGAGACTATAAAACCAGAAATGCATTATACATTTAGGTAGGAAAAAAAAAGAAGAAATAATCTTGTAATCTGATTTTTGTCCTTATTTCCCAAGGAAGTAAGACTTGTATGAATGTGCTTCACACATGTATATATTCATCTGCATACACATTAGTTCTTCCACCAAACTTTCAAGTCCACCCTCCATATGTATCTCTGATAATGTGCTCTTCAGCAGATGAACAAGACCTGATCGATGTCCCTGATAAGAAAAAGGCTATATTAGCTCCGTTGACATACTAAATCCAGGGATTCACTGATTGTGCTTGCACTTCTTGAATTACTTCCTTTCCCCCTCACAATTACATCATAAATCAAGGATCCATAATTATATTAAAATTACACAAATTATATAAAACTAAATATACTACAAATTACATAAATTTGTATCTTAAAACAAGCCCATAAAAGAGTCATTTTCAAACCTGCATAGTCCTGTTCATTGACACAAATTCCAGATGATATTAGAGTTTTCACCAAAGACAAATCTCCTCTCCTAGCAGCAATATGCAGCTGAGTTTCCCCTTTTTCATTTCTCTTCACCTTCTTTCTCCCCGCTCTTACGTTACAGGCACCACATAAAATTACCGCTTCTTTTCTGGTAGATCGGGAGGATTCTAAACACATAGCAGGTGTTCATTAGAAACCACAAAAAAATGTTTCATTATAAACAAGGAATTAACTTTGTAATTCATTTGAATTGATGTAAATGTGCGCAATACTGCAGCCTTAATTATTCAAAAACATTAACTGACTATATCAAAAGGTTAGAACATACTGCATAACAGCTCAGGTAACAAACAGACCCTATACAAAAGAATTTACAGTTCAAATCTGGATGACTTAACAAGTGTACAGTGAATTAGGGATCAACAAAAATGGTAACAAGGTTGAAGTTTTATACTGCATAGAGGTGGGGAGTACGTTACATTTCTCTGTGGACTGTTTTCAAGTTACCAGACATGCCTGCTAAATATGTAAAGTACCTACATAGAGTTATTTAAGAAATGACATTGACTTGACCACCACCTCTTTTCCATTCCTAATTCTTTATCAGGGAAAAGATAGGTTTCTACATAAGGTATTTTTACAGTTGTGATGTGAAGTCCTGTAGACTGATTACCAATCTTTGATTGTCGTGACATAGCTGAACTGCCTTCCAATTAAACCTGTGCTGGACTGGGCCCATAACTGTAAATAAACTTGACTGAATCCTTCTCTTAGTGATTCACAAAACAAACAACATTCACTTTACATTCTACCATGTCATCATCAGACAGATCCTAATCTGAGGCTTCAGGTAACAGGCATATAAAATTGTAAGGGATACAAAGAAAAAAAACAGATTTAAAAAGTACTGATTCTGTGTATAGAGTACGGACAACCACCCACCACCCCCCCCAGAAACTGCTACCAAAAAGATGGTGTATAAAACTTCAGAAGCTCTACCATGCATACTAGCTTTTTTTAAACTCCTCTTCCCGCTGTTATAATACTGTGCTATCAGATTTTTTTTCTAAAGTTCAGTGTTCTTTCTCTGATTTCTTGAAAATCTGTAATTCTTCCAAAACCAGGAAAATTTAAGGGTTTTAATAAGCATTTTGCCACTCTAGCCATGTTTTTTTAATGACTCCTATGAACAATTAGTTGCTGCATCCCAAGCATTCCCTCTTCTCATCAGACAAGCTGTCTTCTCAACTATTTTCATTTATCAGTATCCATTACTATCAAACACCTTCCATGATTTGACAGCTGCCTTTCTTCAGGCTCCTCCTGCCTTGTGGAAAAACTGCTTTTCCAAGGCTTCCTTCCTTTAACGTAAACTACTGAGCTTTTCACACAAAACTGTTTGGAAGAACATGAAAGATATACTGCAACTATATTAAAGACTCACATATAGTGAGGATCTATCCGTACTAATTTCAAACTAGCTTGTTCAAGCACTGCTGCAGCCAGACTACGGCAGCATGGAACTCACTATAGGCTATTCTGTCAGAAAGCATTCGGGCAGCCCTATTTGCATTGGGGGTGCTTGGCCCGCACTGTGCCGCAGCCAGAAGAGCTAAAGTGAGTTTCTCTTTCAAATGAAAACTGAGATTTTAAAGCACACAGAGGAGTCACATTACTGAAATACTCCTCCAGTCTGAGACCTACTTTTCTATAAGATAATGTATTGTGTTTTGTCTAAAAGCTTCTCAGTCTGAACTCCCAAAGTGATCATCCACTTTCTGGTTCTTCCTTTTCTTCCCCTTTGATTCATGGGAGAATGTCCTAGGGACTTTTTAGAGACGTGTGAGGAAAACAAGGCACACAACAGCCCATTAAGCTAATGACCCTTAGCAATATCAGCTGCAAGTGAACAGAAATAATTGCAAAGTTTTCCAGTTAAGTTGTCATGCACAACAGTTTTCTTCATGGTCATTAGGAAACATTCACAAAAGCATAATGGGACATTGGTATGTGAATCACCAAATACTTGTCCTCCACGGAACACATTGCTAGGTGGGTCATAAGCAGGAAAGATCAGGAACATGGCAAATACAAAATCCAGTCAGCACATGTACAAAGATAAAATGGAGAGATTACAGTAACCAGCAATCAGACTAGATTAAGCTGCCACACCTCAACAACTGCAAGGATATCCTCCTTCAGAAAGACATCTGAATGCTTCGGCATTCATCTATGAGTAATTCCTTACACAGGCTGAACTATAAGAAAAGAATCAAGCTGTTTGTACCTTCCTTCTGTATAAGCAGAACAGGAATGCTGAGAGCCCAGGAAGTGACTGTAGATGAAAGTGACACTGCATCATTTAGGAAGAAGAGATTTTTATGCAAGAATACAACAATATAAGGAAGACCACTGGGACACAGGAAAAATCAGATGAGCTACAAAAGCCAGTTGATGAAGAAAAGGCATGAGACAGCAAAAAAAATGAAAACCCCACAAGTCAGAAGACATTATCCTATCTTCCACTTTCTTCTGCTACAATCTGAATGCCATTGTCCTGGCCTCCAAAGCTATTAATGACTTCAACTGTATGAAGGGCTACGCTTTCTTGCATCGCCTCTCAAACAACATCATTTTCCTGGGGTGAAGGGAACACATTTTAGCTGAATAAAGATACCTGAAGAGTATCTTTGGAGGAAAAAGTAATCTGTGAAATGCTATTCCACAGGAGAACAAAATGTAAGATACATGTTTGGAATAAAGGATTTTTTTAAATCATAATTGTAAAGAGAGAGAGAGGGGAAGAAAAAATATAAAGGAAAAAAATCCAAAAACGTATTAATGCACATAGGCTTTATTATAAAAATTGAGCAGGAATATAGCTGCTACAGGAAAGAACAACTGCAGGGAAAGAAATACTTTCTATGTTCAATGTTTAGCAGTAGATGATGGCATATATCAGATATGCCATAGATTTTTTTTTCCAGAAAGAAGTAAAAAGGCATGCCTACAACAGGAGGAACCAATATGCAGACAGCAAGGCCAAACACTGGAGAGCAGTAATATGATGAGGCCTTTCCTTCTCACTTCACTTTCCAAAAGAAAACATGAGCCTGCAGTCCAGAAACTCAAGACAGCAGGAACTTAAGATGGGTTTAAAACCAGCTGCCACCTGAGACAGGAAGAGGAAACAGTATTCTGTACAGCTGAAGGCAGAAGACAACAAAAATTCCATGACTACCAAAATAAAAGGATCAGCAGGAACTTCACAATTTCCAGAATGTTTTTTGTCATGTGTTGCAGGACATTGCAGAGATTAGCCGATGACTCCTTAATTCAACGTATAAGACTAGTGAGCATCCAGACAAAGTCCCCAAAGAGAAGGAGGGTACTAAGCAAACAAAAGAGGTAAATAAATGAGTATGTTGATGGCATGTGTGCAGATGTATTTGTCCATATTGTGCGCACCTGTACAGGTGGGTGTGTAATTTGTTATACATATTATTTTAAATGTATATATATTCTGTATATATATTCTGGTTTTAAAAGCAGTTAATGCATGTAGGAGCATGAATCCCATTGATTTTTTAAATATATACAATATACTTAATGCTAGCATTCATTTCCATCCCATTCAAAGGCAACCAAAGTTTAACCAGTAAGACATAACCAGAAACACATAACTGCAGTCCAAGGAAGAAACTAAAATTTTTTGCTACACACACTTGGAAAAAATAAATCAAATGTTATTTTGCCATAAATATGTAAATGCCATACACAAATACACATGCATTCACGCACACTTCTATAAACCTATATTATATATATATATATAAATAAAAAAACCACCTTTTCCTATATACGTATATACAAAGCGTAGATTTACATTGAGACAGTAGCTACCTGAAAGAGAAAGTTTCACAGAACTGGAAACAGCTTACAGAAAACATTTCAGCAGGAAAATATGAGTAATAGCTAGTAAGTATTTCACACCATAACCCACACTCAAGATGAAAAGCTACACCAATTCAAAAACTAACCTGGCATAGGAACGGAATTAAAAAAGCAACAGTAAATGAGAAATGAAAAAATGGGAAGTGAATGGAACCAAATATAAATGAGTAGTTGTAGAAAACCTCTGTGGAAAACAAAAGAATACAAAGAGAGAGTCACAGACAGCTGAAGCCCTAAGAAGACAGTATTTTAAAGTCTATCAAACCCAGAAAAAATAATTCCAAAACTTTTAATTAGTAGAGAGAAATGACAGAATTGTCTAAGGTAATATGAAAAGACAAATACTCTATTCTACCAAGGCAAAGCTGCACAACAAATTCCTATCATCTAACAACACAGTTCTTTACATTTCGACACAAACTAAGGAGAATACCAAATCAAATCAGCAGTCCAAATATATTACATTTGCAAGTTTTAAAAGAAAAGGTGATCCCATCTGAACTACAGGTTTTGGTTTTAGTAGATCTTGACTGCTATAGTTCTCTAGTTTCAAAAGAAAACAACATAAACAAGATGCTGTCAGCTTTACCAAAAAAACAGTGAGTGAAAAATACTTGGGGGTTGTCATGAGTAATCAGCTGGACCAGGACTCTGTTGTGATGGTAAGGCTACAAGATAAATGCAAGTCTTTAATATGGGATGAAACTGCTAAACAGAGAGCTGTATGTGCAGGCAGAAGAGAATATAACTACCAGAGGATGCTAGGTCCTTATCCTCATATATGTAGGTTTGTTTCTACACTACAGTTAAAACCAAATGTACAAGCATGCCGTACAAGAGCCTATGCCAATTTGTGCCTGATGAGGACTCAGTCTACAAAATCTAAGGGAATAAATATATATATACCAAATATACAGAGACCAAGGTTTTCTTCTTTGATCTGTAATATGTAAAATAAAACGAGAGCAATTTTAGTGTTATTTAGGCTATCATTTATGTAACACAGTTAACTAAGGAACAATTTAAAGTTATTTTAAGCTTTCAGTTAAAAACCTGCATCCCACCTACCACAAAGCTCAAAGACTGATGAATGTAACATAAACAAAACAGACTAATTATGTGCATTCTGTAAAATGGAGTACAGAAATTCTGGAAATATTTCAAGTATTTGGAACTCGCTAGAGTATTTGCTCAACATACTATATATTTTTTTTTCCTGATTTTCCCTCATGTTTTACAAAGAGCCTTCTTCATGTATGTCTGGAAAAAAAAGCCACTGTTTTTATAAAATACTATTAACTTTTCACCTGATTGCTTGGATTTTTGTGGTTCTGATGCTTGACTGAATTGTGATTGATCAGACGAAGACTTGTTTTTGCTGCTACTGGAATACGAGGCTGCCCTTTGGCTTGTCTCCCAGGGGTCTAATCTAACTCTTTTAGCATGGACTTCTGTTTCAGTAAACTGTGAAAGCATGCTGGTCTTTGCATTTCCTTCTCCATTTTCTTCGGTGCCTTCTGTTCCACTTACTCCAGAAAAAACTCCTTCATCTGTTGATTTAACAAAAGCAGAGTATCTATGTCATACTATTCAGTAATTTCAGAAGTTATAACTGATACTAAAATTAATGTCAAAATGACCACCTTGTCTAGGTTAAAAAAATATCTGCAGTAGCTCACTGTATTTTTGAATATGCTTTAACATAATAAGTCTTTTACCCACTGTTTACCATGTTAATGACTGAGATTGAATGCAAAACAATTCCAAGATTCTTCTATATACCCTAATTATTGGAATAAGCATTGCGGTAACATTTTGGTAAACACAACAGGGACGTGGATATAAAACAGTCCCCAAAAATGAAAGCAAAAATTACTAACTAGTTAATCCGGAACACTGGAATATACTAGAACACATTCCATGTGTCTGCTATTTATTTATGGCAAAATAGATTCTCTGGAGACCAACAGCTGGGTTTTTTTAATAGAATACATAGAATGCTTACAAGAAACTCAGTTATTTTCAAACAAAGTATTGCACCTGTTTTCTGCAAGGTTTCTTTCTGCATATTTTCCACAATCTGAAATGAGTAAGGAGACTTGCTGCCTGCATTAACACTAAAATGCAAATCTGCTTTTGAGCTGGTGTCCTGAAGATCCCCTCTGTTTTGTCTAATTTGAAGCATGTCCTTTTCATGGAGTTGTAAAGCCATAGGCTCGATGTCTAAACTGCAAGCATTTTCAGTTTCAGTGTGACACGCTTCAACACTTCCTTCTGCATTAAGCAGGATCCCCCCACCTTTCTCAGGTTGTGGAGCCTCTTGTGGAATGGTGCTTATTACACCACTGGTAGAATCATAAGGACTTCCAGAAACACTTTCTCCATTAGTAGCTGCTAAAAGCTCGTGTGCCAACTGTGTTTCTGTATTTGCTTGAAGTGTCTGTTCAGTGCAGCTGATTCCATCTTCAGATATATTAGTGTTAATGTTCTGCACCTCATTTACATTAGTCTGTTGCACTATGTCCATGCTGTCTGAATCCATAAGACTTGCACATGTTGGTTCTGACTCGCCTGTCTGTAGGGAAATCTTCAAACAAAAGCAAAAAGAGTTTTAAACTTAGACCATTAATTTTGTTTCCATCAACATCAGATTTAATTTTATTTGTCAGGTTTTGCAAAGAAATAATTTGTTCTGAAGGTATTCTCATACTGGTACTTAAATTCCTGATCACTGTCATAACTCCTGTTCAGACGTCCTGTTTTAACTTTAAAACAGATAGGTTGTGAGAGTAAGTCAAAGCAAGTGAGTATTGACTGAGAATCAAGTTCCTTCAGATCAGTAGTCTGAGAATGCTGTGCAGACACTTTTTCTCCAGAAACCATTGATGTGATTTCTGGTGATATACTCCCCTGTTACAACAGAAGTTGCTGAGCTTCCACCAGTTTTGCCCTTTTCTTCTGTAAATTAATTTTCACTGTCACCACTGCTGAATTCATGTTTCTGTTGCAATTCTGTCTGACTGAGCTCGGTTTTCTCACAACGTTAACTAGGATGCAACAATTATGATTAGAAACAGCAACAGTGTGTCCCACTTCATTAGGTCCAGCACCAGGGAAATACATTTTCTATAATTTAACTGTTCCTTAGTTTGCAGGGTGGACCTAAACCTGAGGCCTACCTAACATGAGACATTATTTCTGAATAGTTTTGGTTGTAGCCTCTGCTATAATAATATCAGATTTATTTTTCTTTTTTGAAGTTATATTTTTTTGATTTGGTTTTCTGCCTTCAGACTCCTGAAGAACTTTACTTTCATATACTGTTTATATTTCACCAGATTTGTTTTTCTGCCTTGCTCACTTTTAGCAAAACCTCCTTGGATGCTTTAGTATTATCATGTTGAACTGTGTCATCTGCATTTAATTCTATCTACAAAACAGGAAATACACTTAATTTCATTTTCTGATAAATTGCTTTATTACACACTAAAAGAAAACTACTGTTATAAACTTAACTGATATCCTCTGCTTTTGCAGCTTTTTAAGACAGCTTTAGGACAAAGAAATTCAGAAACTAAGAAATCTGTGTAAGAAGTGTAAAAATTAATGGGTGAAATTAAATTATAAATATTACTGAAATGCTTTACACTTTTATTTATTTCTGAAAATTTAACCGGTTTTGAATTAATGCTCTGCCTTTAAAGAATTAAAACTACATTGCTTTTGTGGTCACATACCAGAGTTACAGTTTCACATTTCTAGCAGATCTGTCTGCAATGATTCTAGGAAACTTTGAAGAACGGGAAATAACATGGCAAAAACACAAAAGAATTAACTCATGGCAGTCTCACAACAAAACTGCTCTAAAGGCAGACTAACAGAGTTATCCTGTTGATTACTTCACATCTGGAGATAGAACCAGAACACAAACACTGCAACAACTCACACAACTACTGAAATCATCAGCTACACAAGCACAGTAGTAGATTTTCCCAATTAAATGTTTACACCTTCTACTTGGAGAATATCCTTCATCAATCAATTAATGTTTTAATGTGTAATCTAAGATTATACACCATGGATGCTGTTACAGCAAAACATTTCTAAGGACATTGTAGACTGTACTAATGTGAGAAATAAGGACAGTTATCATAATCACATAAAATTTCAGAAAGCAAGAATAAAGTGTCTGTGCATGCTGCATAATATGTTTCAGACATTACCAGTTACCGTTGTTCAAAGGGGAGAAAATGAGATGGGGAGAATACAGCTGTTAATGCCAAAAGCTCTTATGCTATATGCAAACAAATGACAACCCAAGTGACTGATCATGGTGTCTTGTTTTCATGTGAGGCATTAGCTCCCACATCTCACAGTATAACTGTGCGACCCCTATATAAGACAGTGGCTCCCTAATCCTTTCATATCAAAACCCAACACAACGTACTAGAGAGAGGCAAGAAGCAGCTATCCTGCTGCTACAAGCCAGGCAACGTGCTGCAGTATCAGTCAGGTATCTGCAAGTACAAAAAGGCATCATGTACCAGACTTGTAAAGTACCTCTGCAGCACTTGCAAAATTCAGCAAGAGCCACTGTCCGTGATAGGCAGCCAACTGCCTCTGTCCTGCATGTCCATGAGGGTGCAGCTTAAACCAAGTACCAGTAAGGATCAGCAACTGCTTTCCATAGAATTGACATAACATGAATGTCACTCTGTTTCAGTCCCTGCTGGGTATGAAGTGCCTAGTATATCATGTACTGGGTTTGAAACACATTCCAGAAACATTCGTCTGCTTTAGTTTACTGAAGACTGCTAAGCAAGCCTGTAACAACAGTTCAGCATAAAATTAACATCTCTGTAAAGATGTACCTGGTACAGGTTGGTGTCCTCTACACTTTCAGTATTTAACGTATTCTTTGAATCATCTCCATCTGAAATGAAAATGACAGACAGAAAGAAACAAGAATTGAAGAGACCATAACTCTTTACACATACACCATACTGTGTCCACAGCCTTGTGTGTAACAGTACTTACCACGTTCAGCTACCTAGAAAAGATATCGAGCCATAAGGTTTTTATTAGAAATGAAAACATATCAATATGTAAAATACATATTAAAATCTTGGACTCCTATCTTTATTGTAGATGGCGTCTTGTACCAACCAGGACAGGTGAGATGAAGTGTGACATGCTTCCAAATTTTTTGGAGGATTACTGACCTGAGCAATTATTTTTAGAAACTCAGAGGAGCTACTACATTTCCCTAACTTGTAACAGGCTTCCCCGATCCCCAAGAGACTTTTCTGAAGCCAGGAATGTTCGGATGATACTAGCTTACATCATTCCTTGTACAGCATATTTGGGCAGGGAAAGGGATGCAGTAGCCAAAGCCAAATCACCAATGTAAATATAAGCAGGGATGTTCCCCAGCACCAATTCAGTGCCTTGTGGTCATCTGCTTTAGCTTTCCAGCTACCCTCTGTGCTGACAAAATGGCATAAAAAGAGTATAGAAGCTACCAAGATCTTATCCTAGATATTAATATACTTACTTAATCCACACAACAATATGCATTTACTTCTGGCCAATATGCGCTCAAACCTAGACCTGTCACACCACACTGAAAAAAAAATTTAGCTTATCACCCTTTGTTATTCTGTACTGCAACATGAACCCCAGCTCCAGCCCTAAGATTCACCCAGCTATCGAGCACCTATTAAGCCAAACGCTAATCCAAACTACAATTTTAAACATATTTTCAGCCCACCAAACTTTGGAAAGCTCAGAATGTCTGGATGACCTTTGGTGGCTGCAGCCCTAACCTCTAATCATGGGACCTCCCAAATAAAGCAGTCTCCATCAAGCTAATCTCTTACAGCAGCATTAACCTTGGTTTCACTCTCATTTGAAGCCAGTAACTCCTGCCTACTCCTACTGTCCTGTCTCCAAACTTAAAGAATCATAGAATGGTTGGGTTGGAAGGGACCTTTAAAGGTCATCTAGTCCACCCGCACCCTGCCATCAGCAGGGACATCTTCACATAGATGAAGCTGCTCAGAACCCAGTCCAACCCGACCTTGAATGTTTCCAGGGATGGGGCATCTACCACCTCCTCGGGCAACCTGTGCCAGTGTTTCAACACCCTCATTACAAAAATGTCTTCCTTACAACTGGTCTGAACCCACCCTCTTTTAGTTTAACACCGTCACCCCTTGTCCTATCACAACAGGCCCTGCTAAAAAGTCTCCCTTAAGTATCAAAAGGCCACTACAAGGTCTCCCCAGAGCCTTCTCTTTGCCAGGCTGCACAACCCCAGCTCTCTCAGCCTTTCCTCACAGCAGAGGTGTTCCACCCCTCCCATCATTTTGGGGGCCCTTCTCTGGACCCCCTCCAACAGGTCCATGTCTTTCCTGCACCGAGGGCTCCACAGCTGGATGCAGTACTCCAAGGTGGGGTCGGTCTCACCAGAGCAGAGTAGAGCAGCAGAATCTCCTCCCTCGACCTGCTGGCCTCGTTTCTTTTGATGCGGACCAGGATTTGGCTGGCTTTCTGGGCTGTGAGCACACATTACTGGCTCATGGCCAGCTTTTCATGCACTGGTACACCCCCAAGTCCTTCTGCACAGCACTGCTCTCAATCCCTTCACCCCCCAGCCTGTACTGATACCGGGGATTGCCCCAGCCCAGGGGCAGGACCTTGCCCTTGGCCCTGCTGAACCCCCTGAGGTTCACATGGGCTCACTTCTTGAGCTTGTCCAGGTCTTCTGGATGGCATCCCAGCCCCCAGGCACGTCAACTGCACCACTCAGCTTGCTGTTACCTGCGAACCTGTTGAGGGTACACTAGATCCTACTGTCTATGTCATTGCTGAAGATATGAAACAGTACTGGTGACAATAGTGACCCCTGAGCAACACCACTTGTCACTGATCTCCACCTGGACATCGAGCCATTGACCCCTACCCTCTGGATGCATACATCCAACCAATTCCTCATCCGCCAAACCATCCATCCATCAAATCCTTCTCTCTCCAATTTAGAGAGAAGGATGTTGTGGGGGACCCTGTCAGAGGCCTTAACAGAAGTGCAGATAAATGACACCCATAGCTCTTCCCTTGTCCACTGATAGAGTCACTCCATCACAGAAGGCCACTAGGTTCGTCAGGCAAGACTTGCCATCGGTGAAGCCATGCTGGCTGTCTTGAGAATCACCTCCCTGTCCTCCATGTGCCTCAGCAGAGCTTCTGGGAGGATCTGTTCCATGATCTTCCCAGGCACAGAGGTAAGGCTGACAGGTTGGTAGTTCCCAGTGTTCTCCTTTCTACCTTCTGGGTAGAAGGTGCAATGCTTCCCTTCTTCCAGTCACTTCCAGTCAGACTTCTCCTGACTGCCATAACTTTTCAAATATCATGGAGAGTGGCTTGCCAACTATATCAGCAAATTCCATTAGGACTCTGGGATACATCTTGTCAGGTGCCACATACTTATGTATGTTCAGGTTACTCAGGTGTTCACAAACCTGGTCTTCTCTTACAGTGGGAATGACTTTACTCCCCCAGTTCCCGTCTTGTTGTCCATCCACTTGAGCCATGCACGAATAGAGGTTGCCAGTGAAGACTGAGGCAAAAATGTTGTCGAATACCTCAGCCTTCCCCTCGTCTGTTGTTAGCAGTTTGGCAGTCATCATTGGGTTACACTGTCTTTGACCTTCCTTTTCTGGCTGACATACCTACAGCAGCCCTTACTATTTTTCACATCCCTTGCCCAGTTCAGCTCCAGCATGCCTTGGCCTTCCTGACTCAATCACTATACAACTGGGCAGCACCTGTATACTCTTCCCAGGACACCTGTCCCTGCTTCCACTGCCTGTGCATTTCCTTCTTGCCTTTTAGTTTAACCAGCATGTCTCAACTAATCTGTGTCAATCTCTTGCCTTCCTTTCCCAATTTCTTACACTTGGGGATTGAGAGCTCTCACGCTCTACGGAAAGCATCCTTAAAAAGATCTGCCAGCTCTGTCCTGCTCCCTTGTCCCTGAGTGTGGTTTCCCAGGGGATCCCACTGACTAACTCCTTGAACAGCTGGAATTTTGTTTTCCTAACATTCAGGGTCCTGACTTTACTCTTTGCCTGACCCATACTTCTCAGGACCACAAACTCCATCAGTGCACGATCACTGCAGCCCACACTGCCTCCAATCTTGACATCACTGATTAGCCTCACTTGCATTGGTGAGCTGATCCTGTATACCTTCTGTATTGCATACCTTCAGGTAGTAGCTGTCTACTACCTGGCTTAAGAAGTTATCCTCAATGCACTCCAGGAGTCTACTGGATTGCCCGCAGTTCATCCAGCAGATGTCAGGGTGGTTGAAGTCCCACAGCAGGATGACGGCCTGCAAGCGCAATGCATCCTGTAGCTGGAGCAAGAAGGCTTCATCAGTATGTTGTCCTTGATCAGGCAGCCTGTAGTAAACACCAACCGCAATGCTCCCTTTGTTGCCTCAGTCTTAATTCTCACCCATAAGCTTTCAACCTGCTCATGGATATTCTTCAGTTTCTTCACAATCTATCAATTTCTTGAAGTGATAGAAGAGGGCAACCCTTCCACCCCTCCTTCCTCACCTGTCCCTTCTGAACAACCTGTAGCCACTGACAGCTGTACTCCTATCATGGGACTCATCCCACCAAGTTTCAGTAATGGCAACTAAGTTGTAGCTTTCCAGCAGCACAGTGGCTTCCAACTTGTTTGTTACCCATGATGCATGCATTTTAGTAGAGGCATTCCAGCTGGGCTGTTGGCCTTGTCACCTTTTTAGAGGAACACACCTTAATGCTGTTGAGGTAATTTCCTGGTGTTTCTCTGTTAGCTCCCATTACCTCAGGAGACCCTGACTCATCTCCATATGATGCGTGTGCTCCAGTGTATCCATCACGTCTCAGAGCAACAAGCTGAAGGCACTCAGTAGCACCCTATCCCCCTAACCTTGGTGTGTCATCCCACTGCTTGCCACAGGCAAGCCTGATACTATCCCATTCCCTCTTTAAGTCCAGTTTACAGTTCTGTGAATGAGCCCTGCTAGCTCGTTAGCAAAGACCCTCTTCCCCCTTTAAGAAAGGTGAATCCTATATGACAGCAGCAGGCCCAGTGCGCCATGTAGACCACCCAGTTATCGAAAAACCCATAATTGTGGTGGTGACACCAGCTGCAGAGCCATGTATTAATAGACTGGGTTCATGTGTTTCTTCCAATGTTGCTGCCCACAGCTGGAAGGACAGAGGAAAAAATTTGTGCACCAGATTCCCTTACTAACTCTCCCAGTACCCTGAAGTCTCTTTTGACTGCCCTCAGACTATATGTTGCAGCTTCATTGCCACCCACAGGGAAAAGCAGTACGGGATAATAGTCCAAGGGCTGGGGACACCTTCCAGACTTAAATGTGCCACAGCCAACATTGGCCCACTGGTGTCCAATAGTCCTAATTCTAACTCTAATCAAGGCTTACCTTGTGACACTTCTTTGTACCTGCCCGTGACCAAGCAGCAAAGAGGGTCCCCTGTGGAGAGTCAGCCAAGTCACGACAGTCACACCAATATGGCTACATGCCGTGCTCACTTTATTAAACAAACAGGTCATATTTATAACTTAAACCGACCGCTCACCCGACTTTACACACAGGTGATTGGATAAAAGTCTCTGGGCCATGTGGGGTCCGTGTCGCTGACTGGTGAGCAAGCTGCGGGTGCCTGATCAGAGTGTGCCGAAGACAGTGTGTTGATTTCGCGGTTCCCAGGACTTGCTCTGCACCTGCCTTCTTGTCTGTGCATAGCTTGTTTTCTTTCTCCCACTGCTTGTTCCCAGGACAATTTAAAACTGCTCTGCAGCTTCAACTAACAGGCCTGGGCTGTCCAACCCAGACAATGGTAACATATGTCCTCGGTCCTTTAAAAATCCCTCTACAAAGCAGCCTTTTTCTAAACTTCTTCTCAACTTGGTTCCTAGCAGTGTACAAGGTCAAACTCCCAGCCAAAATGTTCACCTACCCACTTACCAGCCCCTTGCAAACTAACTAGCTATTACATTAATGTTACCCTAGTCCCAGACCTAACACTAGCAGCTAAGGATAAGCAGTTAAGGCTTGGCAACCCCCAAGATCTACACCTAAACCTAGATCCTTCATTTTTTATCTTATGAATCCTTTATAATTCAGCCCCTGTGCCAGTTTAGAACCAAATTTTATCTGTAGCTCTAAGCCACAGCTCAACCATCAGCAAGTACAGTCATGCCCCACCTTACATTTAGTTAGGCAACAACTATGGTGCTTCACATCTTAATTTCAAATTCAAAGCTGGCTCCAGTCCAAGAAAAAGCTGGACATAATCACCACATCATTTATACTTTGCCAATGTACAGCAACTGTGCTGGGTAAGGAGTGTTCACTGGTACCCAGGCATCAGACAGTGAAGCCCATTGAATTTCTAGCAGTAATTAAGGAAATATAGTGCAAAAGATATTCTGAATCTCTCCATTTAGTGGTGATGATATGTCAGAATAATTCTCCCTACCTGATACTGAACCTCTTCTGGATTTTTCTACATAGCTTTTAAGCAGTCTCACCATAGACGGATCAGCAGCTTCTTCTAATGCACACCTTCCCATCTCATTTTTTAATAGGGGATCAGCTCCATACCAAAGTAATAACTCTGCCACCTAGAAAAAAATGTATGTTTTCAGGCAGTTTATTTTATGACAGTATTTTCCATAGTCCTTCCTTATACAGGCCTCTCTCTTGCGTACTTGACAACATAAGCAACTACAAACAAATGTAAGGCCTATGACAAATAATCCCTCTCTATTCTAGTGAATATATCCCAAGCATTCTCCTAGATGCATCATTGTCCTTTAATCTTATTATTTTAATTTTTATAAATTCATTCCAGTTATTAATCTGATTACATTAAGCCAAGGTCTCCCAAAATAAAGGACAGGATTCATCCTCCCATAGCTCTTCATTGGTGGATTTTAGGCAATTTTAGTGTATGAGTCAGCTTATCTGTTTAGGCTATCTACTTTAGGAGAAAATCAGTTGTGCTCTAGGTGTGTCTGTTGTGACTCCTGTGACTGTAAAGAGAAGGTCTGACAGCTGTTTCAGATGTACAAGATACATCTAGTCAAATGAAACACATTCAGATGGTCTTACCAACATTATGATTTATGTACAAATATAAAACTTGATTCTGTTGCTATTCAAGAAACTACCACTTCAGAAAAATGTTCCATCTACCTTTGCAGAATACTTTTTTAAGCTATGGGAAACTTACGGTCTGATGATTCCCTTTCTGTGGGTAATCCTACAATCTCATTTCAGAACTAGTTTGGTTTTATTTGTACCTCTGCCTTTTTCTTTTCAGCATCTGTTACCATTTCAGACTAACCTCAACTCATATCCTTCACCCATGCCTTTTAAGTCCCTCATTAGCTCTAACCAGATTGCTACTGAGAAAATTGCTAATGAAGTTTTCTCAATTCATACATTCTCCTAACAACAGAGCAAATCACAAAAGGTTCAATCCACAGAAAGAACCCTCCTGGGCTTCACAAGATGTCCCAGATCTATAGATTTTTTCAATGAGTAATGTTGAGAACTCTTCTTCCTTGACGAGATCTTTAGCTACACATCACACTTGTATGCTCTCTCCTTAACTGTACTATTAGAAAGTCTTTCATATACTTATCATTTTTCTGAAAGAAGAAATTAATTTTGCCACATTGCAGGTGCAGAAAGGGGTAAAGCAGTCAAAAAGTGTGTTTCCAACCTACAATAACTTCATGCAGAGAAGGTAGCTTTGAAAGCTCCAAATACCATGTTACCAAAAGCCGTATTACTGAATGACTACATGATTTTGTTGCTAGTCAGAAGCTGACAGACCACTGCTCCTGAGGAAACATAGCACCACCACACAGTACCATTCCCTGTGGCTACACCAGCTCACATAACTCTAACACAGCTCTGTACTGAATGATGTTGGTATGCCCCAAGTGACCTAGCTGAGATCAGTGTTCTTCCAACATCATTCAGGTTGCTGACCCCTGAATATTACTTGCAGAGATGCAGAGTCCTTCAAGCATAACCATGGACATGGTGTCTTAAATACCTTCACAGAACTCAGAAATATTTCACGAACCAGCAAGAGTCTGTGATCCACTGTCACGAAGGGGTGTTTTAGGTTAAGCTGCTTAAATTATCACCATCAAAGGTATGAGCAAAATAATTTTAATAGGAATTTGTGGGAGTGTGACTTCACAAGGTTTGGTGGCAAGGTTCACTCTATTACTTCTTACATAGATAAATCACACAAAGAAGAATCAAATTTAAAGCTGGAAGTATTTACACAGAGACTAAAAAAAGTAAAAGGGTAAGGGAGACCCTCCACTGAGTCACGAGATTCAGAGTAGACCCCTTGCTTTCTAAACTCTTAAGAGATCTCAGGTGTGGCTAGATCCACTCACAAGTTTATATCTAAAGGTTGTCTAAGGTTTGTTCACAGTTTAAGGCTTTTCATAGGATTTTAGCAGCACTTAATCATTGACTGATTTATCATTTACAAAGTGAAGTACATAGGATGTACTACAATCACAACAGTACCTTTATTAAAGATCTGAGACAGTAATCCTTACAGTTATCACGAGGTACCTAAAACAATCCACACACATATGCACACAGACACAAAGGAATAGATGTATAGAAATATAGGTACAAACACGTACACCTGTCAAAAGTTCCCCTCAAGTTCAGTGAAATACTCATACTGAATGCAATCCCAACAGGTGATACCAAAACTTGGAGTTTCCGAGCCCCCTTGCTTTCTAGCACTCCTCGCTGAAGCAGGAGGCTGGACCAGGATTCCAAGATAAAACTCAGCCACAGAGTCATTGTTAAGCAGGTATTCTTTATCTGTGGCACCAGGTGCATAGGGGATCGCTCTTCCTAGCATGTACACCTCAGCCCCGGTTCTCACTATTTTTATGCTACGGCTTAATACATATGCATAGTATTTCCCAGAAAACTAATACATATTTAAACTATTTCCTGAAATGTTTTACATATTTTTCTGCCCCCATGCATAGTAGTTAACTTCTGCTGACTTAAAACTACTTATCTTATTGTTCTGACACACACCATCCTGCCCTTTAGTTAAAGAAAATGTACATCTTTCTTTATAGTACTCGTTTATCATTGTCCAAAGTTATTTATGACATACCCTTAAGATTCTACATCCCCTTATCTAAACTTCCAGACCACAAATATGTAGCAACTAAGTATCTTACATACATCCTACAGACATTAGTAAACCCCTGCCAACTCACCAAAGTTGACCAATCTCTTGTTTGTTTAACCCTTACATATTACAGGTGAATGGCTGAGCCTCAAGAAGCGGTCAAATTAGCCCAAGCCCTGCGTTAGCTTTCAGCAATGGTCCCCTTAGTACAGCAAGCTTGGGAGTCAGCGAGCTCTGAGTGGCATCCCACTCACAGGGAGATGCTGTTCACAGCCCACTGCGGTCCAGCAGAGCTCAAAGGGTCTCACTTAGGACTGCTGTTTATGGGGTCAGAGATGATTGGCTTTAGTCAACAGTAAATTTCCATCTTGACCACAATCTGAGTTGATAATTATTGGATTTTTTCAGAATTCTTCAAAAATCCACTCAGATTCAGATAGTGTTCCTGGTCTTTTTAGAGGATGTTATGGTTCAGATAAGGAATCCTTCCAAGGCTGTCAGGTGGTGCTGTGGTTGAGATAAGGAATGTTTCTGGTACAGCCAGTGCAGTCTCCCACCTCAGCCATGCAAGAGTTGTTAGTGTGGTCAAGGGAAGCTTAACTGTCCAACTCATTACACAGAGGCCAAGGCCTACGGGGGATTCCTGAGGGAAGGGGGCAAGATGCATTACCACATCCACAAGCTGAAAATCAAGCTCAAGTCTCTCACGTCTCAGAGAAAATCATTAACCAAAAGTCCTCCTTTTCTCTTTGCTCCAGGGAGACTTGGGGAGAAACAGATTAAGTCTTTTCTCAGTTGTAAAACAGAAAGAGAGCAAATGTTTAGGGAAAAAACTTACTACGCTGCACAAAAAATGTAAAAAATCTTGAAAATAAATACATATTAGGCAGCATATGTGCACTTCTAGAGAAAGGAACAGCAAGCAGGTAAAAGGGACATGCAGAACTCCTACATAAATCTGGGCCACCCTAGGACCATCCACAAAGGAGGCAACCACTGCCAGACTGAAAGAGGATCCACAATTCAGACACAGGCTTATGAAATCACAGAATTTTGCAAAAAAAGCTTAAGTAATTAATTCATATTGACTATTCAGCTGACTTTCTGTTTAAGATCATACAAAAGATAAAGCCCTGTCTTCTTAACTCTCCATGTTATGTGTTAATACACAAAAAATGTCTGTGCATGGTTATGGCTGCACACATAAATGCAAGTTTACTAAATAATGAGAAAAAGTCATGAGAACTCCAGAAGACTGCTCAGGTCATATATTATTCAGCAAGATGATTATAAAATAAGTGAAACAAGTAGTATTACACAGTAGCAACCTATTCCTCAGTACTTCAGCCATTGTCCTAAACAACAGGAAAAACAACTTCTGCTTTTGGACAAATCTTGTAAAGCATAGAATAGTTTGTAAAGGAATTGGGCAGAAAGGACTTGCAAGCTCCTGAATTTACCCATAATCTGAAAAGATCAGCCACATGTAAAAAGATTATGTGACCTTCTGGATCCAAAAATCATTTCTATTCCTAAAACATAATCTGTGTTCCATTTGAATTATACCTTATAATGGCCTTCTTTAACTGCATCTTGCAACGGTGTTATTTGTCTACTTCCTTTAGCATTAACATCAGCTCCTGCTTTCAAAAGCTCATTTGCTATCCCATAAAAGCCTTCCACACTTGCTCTATGTAGTGCAGTCCAGCCTATGAAAAATAAAAACCTGTATTTCACATTTTGGTGAAGCAATTTATAAAAATTTATGTCAGTTTTAGGTTGTCTATTTGATAAATATTTCAGACAGTATACTGAAATGTAAAAACTGATGCATTTTACAGTAAATTGTATGAGGAAATGTTTATGAAAAAGTCATAAACAAAAGGGTTGGGACATCTCATTCTTTTGTCAAAGTTTGCACTTACTGAAGAACCAGGTGCAGCTGTAACAATACCAGTTTTAGATTTGATAGTTCTGTTATGAAAGAAGAGAATAAAAAGTATTCCAGTCACATCTTAGAGATTCATCCCTAACTAAAACATCCATGCTATTTTAAGAACAAGATAATTTTTCACAGCACTCCTATTTATACAGCCCTGCTAAAGAGAGTAAGTAAGAAAGAAGAAACAAAACAAATATGTGGAGTCTTTATCGCCAAATAAAAAAGTTTTTTAACACTATCCGAGAACGGTTTGAGTGTTCAAAGAAAGCAACGAAAAATCCTTACTGGAATTCCATATCCATTCCCAGCTGTATGGAATAAACCAAGATACGAGCTTCACAACCCACAGAATAATTCTACTCCATGAAGGAGACGTTTAAAGAAAAATAAAGTATGGAATTTAGGTCATGGAACCGGGTTTGCAATAGGCGTGCATCATTCCTTAAACATTCATTATGAGACAGGCTTTTGTAGAGGAGAAAAGTAAGGGAAAAAGAGGCCCCTCCACTCCTATCCTTCAGCTCTCAAACCAGCATGCCCTCCAGAAGACCGTTTTGATGGATAGCTTTATTCTTCAACCATCTCCCATTATCAGAAGGTTGCCTGGGCCTCATTCACATTCTAAATATGTGAATAACTATGTGAAATAGGCTTATTAAGATTATTCTGCTCCCATTAAGCAAAATTATCTTAATTTCATTGGGAATATCAACTCTTGAAGCCCTCTTATACACCACCCAACCCAGAATATTGTATATTTGTATAGAATCCGGTTTATTATCGGCACAGGATGTTGCATCAGGTTGCCAAAAATTTTGTGCTATTTAGGCTTTACTTCCAAATGCTTGAAATTCAACCTAGTTCTAACTATATTTCCCAATGTTGAAAGTACTTCAAGATTGTTTTTAACAGCATCATCTGCAAAATATTTACTCGCATTTTATAGATCCTATTTCATTAAGAAACTCACTAGTAACTCCATATTCTGGAGCAAAAGCTTGAAATCTGTTAAGGGGAGGATAAATATGGTTAATTTAGGGGGAAGTATCTATTTCTTCTCCATCTGTAAAAAGCATCTTCTATCTGATATACTAATAAGCCCCTGAAAAAATGAACCTGTAACATGTTCAGTTGATAATCATTAGAATTTAGCAACATGATTCTCCAAGGATACTGTGCAATGCTCCCAACCAAGGAGAAACACACGTTCCATTGCACCTGTTTTTCAGCTCCCTCAAGGCACTGTAAATCAAGACTCAAACTGAAAGCACAGACAGTACCTCTACCATGCTGTCCATATCCTTTGTACTGATGTCCAGGTAGTAAAAAGGAGAACACAACCCACAAAAGAACCCAAGAACTCAAGTAAGGCACTGAAGCACGGTACTGTAGCACAGCAATAAGGAAAAATACTAGGCTAAGATATGGATAATCACTGGTGGAGAGTTTTAAAGGAAGAGAAAAGGCACTGAGGCAGAATACAATAATCAGAACAATGATTCCCAAAGAGAGTAAGATTAAAGTGCATTTCAAAATGGCACAGGTCTAGCAACTCTACCTCTTTCTGATTACAATTTCCTCACTAAAAATGAATGAAGTAGGGGTAGGTCTGCCTCTCATCTCTTCAAGGAGTTCAACTAAAACACATTTTGTACAGTTGTGCTCCTTTTGCACCAAAAATAGCAGCCAGAGTCTGGAGGATGAAGAAACAGCGACCTGGCAAAATATGCCAAGGCAGAAAAAGGAAGCAACTGTGAGGCCAAAAACTGGAACCAGTGCACTTTTGTACACTCGCCCAGAGAGGCCGCAGTTGAACACACACTATCAACATCTCCCTGTGGTAAGCAGGTGGCTTTGAAACCCACCAACAAAATATTTTCTCATCTACCTCTAGCACAAGTTAACACACATTGCGAGTCATGGTGTTAGCTCAAATGCCAGAGTCCTATTCCCTAAAAGTCTGAAATTTGCTGCCAACCCAATCTATCTCTCAGTATCTTCCAGAAGACAAGAGAATTTCTACCTTAATTTTGGTCTGTTAGGTGCCTGCATTATGCAATAGCCCTTAACTGCAGAACCCCTTTCCCTCCCCCCCCCCCCCCCCCAGAAGAGTTGTGAAATCCTAGCCACTACATGGGATGGAAACACTTTCAAGAATGAATCAAAGCTTTCTACCATATGAGCCAGCTGTCTGCAAAACCATTTTCTCTACTGTTGTGGAAGTTTATCAGAGCCTAATGGGAACTGCAAAATAAGGAACAACAGTCTTATGTTTGAAACAACCAATTGATACTCTAGGGTGTGGCAACGTCTTTGACAGTGTTACACATGAAGCTGGATAAAGTTAATTGCTGCAATGAAAATGTTCATAGCTAGCCACTAATTGGTTGGGGGAGGGTGGGGGGGCAAGATGAGGTAAAAATGCAACATACCAAGTACTCACCACTTCATAAAATCAAAGCAGTGCTAAATTACGAAGCTACTTCTTTTAAAATGCCAGGGGCAAAATCAGAGTCCCTGAAAAATTAAACTAGAAATTCTAAATCTTGGCATCTCAAGCTGGCTGTTGAAATGCACCAAAAAAGCCCAACCAAAAAAGCAACAACCAAACTTTAAAAAGCATTATATTGATCATTTAACTAAAAACTGTTTTGTGATATGCATACACCAGATTATTGAATTAAGGCTAAGTAAACTTAACTGCATGACTGTCATTTTTCAAGTGCTTTTTCTGCAAAATTTTATTTTTTAGTATTTTTACACATAGGTCTACGTATTTTCTCATGAGCAACTACCAAGTTAAACCAATAAAAAATTTAATTATCTACTGACTAGTCAGAAACCTCCAGTCTCATCCAAACTGCACAAACTCATAATATATATTTTTACTAGTTATAGGTAGATTCTTGTTTTGAAAATAATATTTTAATACCATTGCAACTTACCAGCATAATCCTGAACATTTACATTTCCACCAGCTTTTATTATGTTACGTACAAGGTTTACATCTTCATGAGCAACAGCTCTATACAGTAAGCCTTCACCATAAATATTGCTCCTATTGATTCTTGAAAGTGAAATGGGGCAAGCCAGATTTGCAGAAGTCCTACCAAAGGCTTCTTGTCCTGAAAAATAATGTAAAAGATCTTGTGAATGGAAAAACATCTTTCCTTTCTTTTTTTGGCTTCAGTTTGCATTACTGTTGGTAAATAAGCTTTCTAGAGAAAAAATGCTCATTCAATCTAGTAGAAATAAATACCTTAAAAAATGCATTACCAATTAAATAATAATGCCATGCAATAAGAGATACCATAGAGAATTGCATAACAAAACTTCAACTGAAATTCAACACACATGAATATGATTTTGTAAAAGTGGTTAAGTTTAGTCTTCTTCCTTTTTAATGACATTTTTGCAAAGTGCATTGTTTCCCATTGGGTGATAAAACTGCTATTCTAGGTTACAATTCATTCATTACAAGATGACCACTTCAATAGCTAGTCAATTATTCAATAATTTCTCTTTTCTTAAAAGTCAAATTTATTAGCAGTTCTTTTGTACTCAGTTATGTTTTAAAACCTCTGCTTCATGAGCAAGAAGTATTTACACTAGGATAGGCATTGACATTAGCTCCGTCAGGACACTTTTCCCCATTACTTCACAACTAACTCAGCCATTTCTGCAATGAGCAGGAGGTGCACAGCTGGCCTGGGAATATGAGGCCTAAATGTAAAAGACGTAATGTAAAATACGTAAAAGATACTAATTTTAATTTTTAATTTATTATTTTACAAAACAAATGCTATATCCCATTATGCACTCGTTACAGTTTTCAGCTTGGGAGATATTATCTCCAATACATAGATAAACTGTTATGTACTTCACCAGCAATGCCATTCCAGCATCTCTCCATAGTGCGGAGAATAGCATCCTGGTTACTGCCTCTTCTGAAGAACAGGAGGGAAGAAAGAAGGGAGGAAGGAAAGGACAGGAGGACTGCCCAGCAGAAAGCACAATGCATGGCCTAGGCCATTAATTGATCTACTAATGAAAAACCTTGGAACAGCAGGCTATATACACTGCTCCTCTCCACAGCCTCTAGCAGATGTGGCTCACTGGCCCTGAAACTCCACCTGGGCGTCAGAAACAGGCATTTTAAGTATGATCTTAAAACTCATAGCTCTCCCAGAGATGTAACTCACAAAGCCTGATGTCTCTGCTGTTTTGTACCTGGGGATATACTGTGAGCACAGACTAATTCCCAACTTTCTTGACTCTGTGTAGATTTTTATAATCTAACAGATACAGGCTTACCCATGACCTTCCCTCTCTGCTGTTTTGTACCTGGGGATATACTGTGAGCACAGACTAATTCCCAACTTTCTTGACTCTGTGTAGATTTTTATAATCTAACAGATACAGGCTTACCCATGACCTTCCCTCAGCTGAACACATGGACAGTCCCTCTCTACTGGTCTGGCTTTGCAAGACGTTAATCATTTAAGATATTGCAGTCCCTAGCCATGCAGTTCAAGAGGGATTAAACTGCACAGACACACAGAGGACAAGGTGCAGTTTTATGTCACATTCAACGCAATCTAACTTGTTACTTCCAGAGGACCCATTTCCCATCATTCGTACCTTGTCTTCCTAGCACCTTCCTTTTGCCTGACCTTGTACAATACACGTGATGCTTGCTGATCCAAATGGAAACTTTTCATGGGGCTGTTTTTTCACTGAATTACCAAACCAAGGTGACTCACAGACTGTTGCTAGGTCTGATGCAAAAGGGTGGTAAACTTGCTAGACCAGATTAACATGAAGCTACCTCTACAGACAGTGCAACTCTTTCTGCAGAAATCACACTAAAAAACCAACAGCTTGGTTTTTGAGTGGAAACTAGTAGGTCAATTTGAAATAGGTGAGCAGTTGGTCATACAACTTTAAATCTCATAAAAACAAGCTTTCACTGAGAACAATATAAAGGCTGCAAAAGAGAATGTTTGTTAATTGGAGGTAAAATTACTCATATTTTATAAGATCTATAATGTAGCTGTTACAGTGCAAATACTTCCAAACATTGTAAGGTGCTTAAATGATTGATTGTAGGTGCACAAATAAATCCAGACTGAGTGGGCTTAAACAAACAAAGAAAAAAACTTTTAAGACCCCAATCTTAAAGATGCTGGAGTTGGGCACTTAGGTGAGGAAATTCTGTATTCTCCTACACACTTTGTCTGCAAGGCAAAGAATTTCTTGGCATGCATCTTCAAAGGATGAAAAATAGCAATCTTTCCCTCTGAAAAAGCACATTGCAAGGAAGAATAGTTCAAAACAGTGCTTTGTGACTGTGGTATTAAAGGCACTGTAACACTATATTTAAAACAGACAGGGTAACAACAGCAGGCATGCAAAATAGAATGAACTATTTCGTATAGGTCAACGCTGCTCTCAGAATGATGTTGCACACAATACTAGATTATAGAAGGATATACACATGTGTATCAGCATCTACATTTTCACTCTGCATGAAAATATTTTTCTTCTGCTTTTCAGATTACACCATAATTTTTTCATATACAACATTGTGATAAAAACTGCATCCTGAAAAAATTCTCGTGAGTCTTAAGGAGTTTATGCAAACAAGTCAACTGTTAGGTTGCTAATATGTAGAATTAAGCAAGTGAGGGAATTTATCAGTACTTTTAATTTGTTAAAGGAATGTTTATACTATCTTCTTAAAATAAATCTATGCCACAATATATTGGAAAGTCTGTGAATTATATTAGATTCAGTATAAGTGTTCAAATACAAAAATAGTCTGTAAGATAAACATCACAAAATATCTTACTCTGTTTGTTTTCAATTCTCTTGCTCCTTCTCTGCATAGCTTTTCTGTCCTCATTCAGAATTGTTTCTACATCTTGCTTGTGTTTGGAAGTAGATTTCTGAATTTTACTGACAAAAGATTTGTTTACAATCAAAAAAACCACTCTGTTCTGTATATAAATTGAAGTTTATAATAGAGCTAAGAACGTGGGTATATTTTAAAAGGAAATCTGTAATGGCATGCCAGTATACAGGCACACTTAGGTAGTACTAGGTAAAGACTGTATCAGGAGGGGAACTAACTTCCAGATCTTTAAATAAAAGGTAAAACTTTATCTTTCAATCATTTAAAGTCATTCATATGAGGAATGAGTACTCTGTATGCATTGTATTTGTTACATTAATTTAAAAACAGAATTTAAGAACATTACGTGAGACTTTGTCATACCCAAAATCCTTAGCTGTGTTTCTTGCTGTACCACCACTGTGAGGCACCTTCTGCTGAGTCTCTTCTGGTATTTGGCAATGACTGGAAACATAATCTCTGCACTTTCTCAAGGAGGTCTCTCTTAACTTCATCTCTTTCATTGATGTTGTTTGGTCTATTTCTGCAGATGCTGCAGCCTCCACTGAATATGAACTCCCCTCACCAGTTTGCTTTTCACTAGAGGTGGCATCCCAGTAATCTGAAATTACTTTTTTCTCTCCCTGCTGATCACCCACAGGCTGTGACAAAAAATAAATTTTACATGCAACTGGTAAGTATGCAGTTAAAACAAGGGCTGTATATATAAGAGCTCCAAGAACATTATCTTGTAAATTATATGTGTTCTCACAGGCAATGGAGGTGTTGCTTAAGTGAATAACTGGAATTCTACAGACAAAAGACACATAAGCTGCCATAGGAAAGGCAGTCCTAAAGTAGTATGCCACACCATGGAAACCTAGTAGAATCAGCCAGCGAAGTTAGGATACTCAGAATCACAACTTAAATAATTAATCTAGCCTGGCTGATAGTGAATGAAAGTTGATAATACCTGAAAGTTGTTTGGTTGGACATATGCAATGACTTAACAGATTCATTTCAGTTTCCTATGGACATGAGCTCCTGTCCTAAAAAATAAAGTGGTATTTAAAATGCCTTAATCTAGCCACCTTATCTTACTCTCACACAAGCCTAGAAATGTGCACAAGATCAAGAATCGTGTTTCACCTGAGGTTCAGTAACTCCTAGCTGAGAAGCTGTTTCTAAAGACATACCCACCCTGAGCTACAGCCACCACAGGTGAGATTCACTTCACACACATTCAGCCCTCTAAAAGCCAGGCACCTAGATGACACTAGGCATCCTCATTACCCTTACCACTGGTGAAGAGGAAGAGTTATTTACAGAGATGATGGTACTCACCTCATCCTAACTGGTGCAAAGGGGAACCTAAATGGTGTATACCAAAGGCTTATCCCTAACAGTAAGGGAGAGAAATCCCACACTAAAGGTACATCGTCACATGGTAGTTAATTTGAATTACTTGAGTCTATTCACTGTTCTAGTCAAGTGAGTGTGATGTGCTGCTGGGTATCACTCAAGCTGTTGAAACGTGGGTATTCATTAGCTTATTGCACACTCGAGTAATGCTGAAAGCTCTTAGGATACACTCTCAGCACACATACATACAAATTCTTTCACAGTGACGTGGGAGAACTTGTTAGTCCTTTCTTGGGACACAGATGGACGTGGAGGATTCACTGATTAATTTCTTAATTAATATTCAGCAGAGAGGATACTGAAGAGACAAACTGCATTCTAGGTCAAGAGATGTGCATGTTAACACGGCAGTTGGGGAAATACAAATATTCCAGTTTACAAAACTACCAATGCAGTACTTCCCATGGCATCACATCTGCTATAAGAAGGTTAGAGAAGAAGAAGAGAACATTTGAAAGAGGAACAAAAAAGCCACTTGCTTTGTAAGGGACCTTGTATTAAAATAAATGGGCTATCCAGCACCCTGACTGCATCTATAGGACACCTTTTTCTCCTCTTTTGGGTACTTCTTTCATCACAACAAGGATCCTCTGAAGAAAAGGATGAGAAAAGACCGAGGACAATATACTGCTAGAACAAAACTGTTACTAAAAAATTAACTGGGATTTTTTCCTCATTAAATTGCCTCCCTACTTTCTGCTTTCAAGAACAGCAGATGGAGGGATAAAAAAGCTAAAATCAATTATTAATCGACAGGAGGTTATAGATCCCCATTCCCACTAGACCGTGCTTCACAATCTTAATTGCAATATTGAGTAAATCTATACATTAAGCTTCACACAGCTGTGCTACAAATTTCAGAAATCAACACTTCACTGGAAGAGCTTTGTAAGTTGCTATGGTTCTGAGACAATTAGCCAAGACACCTTTCAGCACCTTGAAATTAGCTACCTGTTACCCTTGTGGCACTTCTTATTATATACTGTTATATTCAGTTAATGCTACCATCAAAAGACAGAATTAACTCATAGTCTTTGAATACTTTATGCCATTATGGGGAAGCAGAGTGGTTGTAAAATCACCTTAAATAGCTAGTTGTATGTGGCTGATCATTGATTTGCAGCTCCAGATTATTCAAAGACAACACAGAGCAGAGGAAGAGAATCCAGGTTTACATGGGATGTCTACTACACTCCATAGCATAAATGTAACATCTCATATGTATCCATTTCTTTCTCTTACTATAACCTAAACAGGAAGAGGTTATAGTGTTGCTTTCCCTTCATGTTCCTCTCTAGATTTTTGCATTAATGTTGTTGAATCCAAATGAGCTACTCCAGATCATTTTAACAGCACAGGACATAACATTGTGGAGAGAACAGCAGAAGGTAAGAGAAGAAACAGAAAGGATCACATGTTATATCCATACATCCATTTACATTGTACTTGTGTAAAAAATCCCCATAAGTAATCTTCATAGTTTACAGGAAAGGCATAGCTATAATTTCTTTTGTAACACTTGCAAAGCATTTGTATGCTACGGTGGTGAGAACTATGACTGCAGAAAACAGGATAGTATAGTCTGGAGAAAAACCAGAACCAGATGGGGTAGAAACCTGAAGCTGGAATTGGCTTCATACGCCAGTGTGCATATACTGGCTGTAACAGAATAGTGTTTTGGAACTTCCCTTGGAGAGCATGCAAGACATAGAAGACTTACAGGGGGACCAGTAGTTTGAAACTCCGATGCTGATTCTAGATTTCCATGTCAGTCACTGAATTAACTTTACTAGGATTTGCTATCCTAGCAAGTTCAGCCATTTTCGTAATATGGGATGTATCAAACAAAAAAAAAACCTACTGGAATTTTAGAATGAAAAAGATTGAAACTTATTACACTAATGTAATTCCTGATGCCAGTGCATTCTTTACTCCAAATAATTTGGCTATTCTATAAAATATTTTATGATAAACATAAATTTTAAAATATTGATTAAACTGTGTATATACTTGCTCATTTGTTGTACTCTGCAAGTTAGATCCTGTTAAGGTTTTTGTTTCTTCCACCTGAATTGTAACAAGTTGAGGTTCAATCACATTTGTTATTTGTGTACAGTCATCATCTAACTGGGGAATATCGGGTTCTGAATTTAACCGCTCTCCTTTGGTGTTAAGCTGTCTCTCATTTGGCACTGCGGGAGTGACAAGTTGTACTACAGATCCTGACAAGGCATTCAGAGCTGCTGTACTGGCGGGCATCACTGCTCTCATCTGCTGATGGATCAACGGGAAAGGCATGACCCTGACACTCTAACTTGTCAGACAATGGATTGGTCACTTCAAGACTTTCAGAATCACCAGTTTCAAATTCACCAGTCTCTACGCTCTGTTCAGTGAATGTTTCCATGAAAATCTTCCCTGGGAATGTCAGTGAAAGATCTGTATCATTATTAGGGAAATGTTCATCTGCTCTGTTATCTGTGTCAGTAAGTGTCACATGGGTTCTCTGGCAATCTTCTAAAACATGTGGAAATATGTCTTGTGGTGTCTGTTCCTTTGGAACCGTTATTATATCCTCCAGTCATCCAGATAATGGAGAGAGAACTCATTACTTAATTTTATTTTTTGTAATTACTTAATTTCTGTGACATTAAAAAAAAATCACAAAAAGGGAAACTTTTTCTAAAAATGTGATTAACATTCACTTTAGAAGTCATCCATATACACATATATTCTATTTGCAGCTTTTGCATAAAACACAAAGCTCAAAGTCTTCCCTAAGAACTCATAAAATTTCTTCACAAGAGTTAGACTGAGTCCTCAGTTTCAAAAGTAGAGCACTTCAGCTGTTGACCCCCCCTTAGCAGGGAAAATCCAGAGTAGGAGAAACAATCTGTTATAAAGCAAAAGACATTATGCCATTGCCAATGACCTGAGGGCGTTAGAGGACTTTAAAAGGAAGGCATTAAAAATTTCTGTCACCCTGAAATAACAAAAGTGAACATACTCACAGTAATATAAAAAACATAGGTAGTAAAGCACAATATATGAGCTTTGATCATGTGTTTATGTGGATCCCACACAGGTATGGAGCATATGTGCCTCACAAGCTTCAGTTCAAAACCTTAGAAGTATGTTTGGAGGCTGCCCATTTGAGTTTCCACACTGAGTACAGAACCATAAAAACATAACTGTTCTTGGAAAAGTAATACTGTTACTGTTTTTCTAATCACTTTGAGTTGCTTTCAACAGATGCACTCACTTTTACACCAATAAATAACTTCTCCATTTTTTCCTATCCCTGTTTCAAATGCTTCTGTAGGAGAAAATCAGATGCCTCAGCAGACCTGTAAATGTTTTTATCTATACAACATTTGTATATAGCCGTGCTGTTGCTTAGTAATACTGGATCTTAGGAAAATCTGCACTACATTTTTAGACTCTTGCTGCCACCGAGTGGCAATAGTAGGCAGTGCAAGAATCCTTTAAACACTGGTAACATAATTTTGATAAAGCTCATGAACAATAAAACAGAAAAGGAAGAAATCTAACAGTATTGACTCATATTCAGTTTGTAAGTCATTATAAAACCCTGATTCTTTGTTGAAAAAATATTCCCTGATCTGCTGTTTGCTATCTTGTACCTGTGTGGCAAAGTTTCCTTTTTGAGCTAATTGTTCCTTCTTAATTACTGACTGCTTCTTAGTTTGTTGTATTGAATGACAGTTTCTTTTTAGACCACTTCTCTAACTTCTGCAGACTTTTAACAACTGGGAAAAAAGCCCACTGACGTAACTTTCTGTGCCTGAAGAAACAAGAGGTATAAAGTGGTATAAACACTGTCTATGCATATGACAAATTTCCTAAGAAAAAGGCTTGGTGCATTTGTTGAAGGGCAGGTGAAACTCACATTTTTATTAATGGAGAAGAATCAGGCAGGCATAAATGACTAATTTTGCAAGATTCTAAAAATCCAGATGCCAACTGAAATCCAAAACTTAAATGTGACTAGTCTTGTCAAAATTCCTATCCAACTACAGATGCCTGAATTTCTTCATCATGCATTTCTGTTGGCAAAATCCTGCGGGACTTGCTTGTCGACAAGTAGTTAAAATCTGTAGAATATAGTAAAAGTCGAAACCTTCCCTCCCTAAAATCCATCCTCAGCTGCCAGTTATCCACAAAAATACTTAAAGCCCCAGGGCATACAGAGAGGCTGCTGAAGGAGAAATGCTGAGTCATCTGGGAACTGAATCAGAACAAGGAATTCTCTCTCCTATGGACCCCAGTCTGCACACACATAAGTTTTACTCAAAGGAGGAACAGGATTCCCCCTCAAGTCAGTAGCTCAGCAGTAAAATTTCAACATAGTTGTAAACGCAAGTTTAAGTCCATCCTATGCCAAAAGAGCAATCAATTTTAAGAAGGGGTTCCTATGCAAGAATGCCAAAGAGAAAAAGTCATCTCTTTGGCATGAGGCTGTTAATTCTTCTCAGGGTTTGAACACCAGCCATCTCATGGCATCTGCGAAACTCTTCCACTAAGCATGAGCTGCTTCAAAAGCCTTGATTTAAATGCCACTATCCTCATGTCTCAATTATTCCCAGTGCAAATCCAAATCAAAGTGCTCCTTAATCCAGGCACAAATCCTGCTGACCACCTAGCATCAGCCCAGAATCTCATCTCCCCATTTTACCCAGTGAGCACATGCTGGGTAACTACTGATCATGGCCACAGCCAACTCTGGCCTCAGCCGAGTCAGAATCTTACACCAGAGAAAGCAGGTGGACAAGGAAGTCATGCAGAGGTCTCATCTAGAAAAACAAATTACTTCACCATGGATATAAAAACTCTGAGTTAATAAACTCACTGCACCCAAGGCCAGTGAGCGAGCCAGGCTTAGCCTAAGCCTTAGATGTCTACCTCTCCTCCTGCACACAAGCAAGCTTAGATCTGGCCTGTCAGCTCCAGCAGATGTCAGTGCATTCACATCATCTTGGTGAATTTTGACACGCAAGGATTTTTTTTTCCCCGCATCTTTGAGAAATTGGTGACTATTCGGTGTCACAGACTGTGGCTTACAAATGTTACAAGATAAAATAATACTGAAATGTAAATAATAAAGCTGGAGTGGAAATGTTAAGTGGACTCCCGTACCTGCTAGCTCTTAGTCAAACAACAGCAGAGTTCAACCTTTCGATACATACATGTAAGAGAATCACTAAAAAGGAGTTAAGGCTTGGAACAACATTACCAGCTTTTTTGCGAACACTAAGAAGAACACTACTGCAATATACTGGGACATGAGAGGTACACAGAGAATCACAGAACAGTTGAAGCTGGAAGGGACCTGTTGAGATCATCTAGTCCAACCTTGCTGCTCAAGCAGTACAACTGCAGCAGATTGCCCAGGACCATGTCCAGTCAGATTCTGAGTATCTACACAGATGGAAAATGCACTGCCTCTCTGGGCAACCTGTTCTACTGTCTGACCGCCCTCACAGTTAAAAAGTACTGTTTTGTGTTCAGATGGGACTTCTTTCTTTTTCCTTTGTGTCTACTGCCTCTTTTACTATCAGTGGGCACTACTGAGAAGTATGGTTCCCTCATGTTCATTCCTTCCTGTCAGGTGTTCATAGATGTCAGTAAGATCTCCCCAAAGTCTTCTCTTTTGATTGAACAGCCCTAGCTCTCTTGGCCTGTCCTCTTATACAAAAGATCATAGAATTACAGAATAGTTTGGGTTGGAAGGGACCTTTAAAGGTCATCTAGTCCACCCGCACCGTGCCATCAGCAGGGACATCTTCACCTAGATGAAGCTGCTCAGAACCCAGTCCAACCCGACCTTGAATGTTTCCAGGGATGGGGCATCTACCACCTCCTCGGGCAACCTGTGCCAGTGTTTCAACACCCTCATTACAAAAATGTCTTCCTTACAACTGGTCTGAACCCACCCTCTTTTAGTTTAACACCGTCACCCCTTGTCCTATCACAACAGGCCCTGCTAAAAAGTCTCCCTTAAGTATCAAAAGGCCACTACAAGGTCTCCCCAGAGCCTTCTCTTTGCCAGGCTGCACAACCCCAGCTCTCTCAGCCTTTCCTCACAGCAGAGGTGTTCCACCCCTCCCATCATTTTGGGGGCCCTTCTCTGGACCCCCTCCAACAGGTCCATGTCTTTCCTGCACCGAGGGCTCCACAGCTGGATGCAGTACTCCAAGGTGGGGTCGGTCTCACCAGAGCAGAGTAGAGCAGCAGAATCTCCTCCCTCGACCTGCTGGCCTCGTTTCTTTTGATGCGGACCAGGATTTGGCTGGCTTTCTGGGCTGTGAGCACACATTACTGGCTCATGGCCAGCTTTTCATGCACTGGTACACCCCCAAGTCCTTCTGCACAGCACTGCTCTCAATCCCTTCACCCCCCAGCCTGTACTGATACCGGGGATTGCCCCAGCCCAGGGGCAGGACCTTGCCCTTGGCCCTGCTGAACCCCCTGAGGTTCACATGGGCTCACTTCTTGAGCTTGTCCAGGTCTTCTGGATGGCATCCCAGCCCCCAGGCACGTCAACTGCACCACTCAGCTTGCTGTTACCTGCGAACCTGTTGAGGGTACACTAGATCCTACTGTCTATGTCATTGCTGAAGATATGAAACAGTACTGGTGACAATAGTGACCCCTGAGCAACACCACTTGTCACTGATCTCCACCTGGACATCGAGCCATTGACCCCTACCCTCTGGATGCATACATCCAACCAATTCCTCATCCGCCAAACCATCCATCCATCAAATCCTCTCTTTAATCTAGAGAAGGGTGTTGTAGGGGACCACATCAAAGGCCTTAGAGAACTAGATGCATCAGCCCTGTAATCATCTTTATGGCCTGTGCTGGACTCGCTGCAATGTGTCTGTATCTTTCCTGTACTGAGGATGCAGAACTGGATGCAGTATTCCAGAGGCTGCCTTACAAGTTCTGAGTAGAGGACCAGCCCCCTCGACTTGCTAGCAATGTTTTTCCTAGTGCAGCCCACTATATTGTTTGCCCTCTTGGCCACACGGGTGCATCACTGGCTCGAGGCCAGCTTACTGTCCACCACGATCCCTAGGACCTTCTCTGCAGAGATACCTTCCAGCCAGTTGGTCCCCAGTGGGTACTGATGTTTGAGGTTATTCCTCCCCACATGCAGTACTTCACATTTCCCCTTACTCAACTTCATGAGACTCCTCTCTGCCCAGTTCTCCAATCTGTCTGGGTCTCTCTGAATGGCAACACAACTGTCTGGTGTATCAGTCACTCCAGCACTGCCTCTGAACTTGCTAAGGGTACATGCTGTTCCATTTTCCAGGTCACAAATGGAGGTGTTTAACAGTACTGGCCCCACTGTTGACATACAAACCACAACAGAAATCAGAGCTGCTATATCATCAAGATCAAGAAAACTCAGCAAGGGTCACTTTATGGTGTCAGGATTTAACAAATTTGTCTTGTATTTTCAGGAATAGATAAAATAACATGTCCAGTGACTTGACTGGTTGTCAAGGTGTCTGTCCTAGCTGTGAATAGCCTGTGATGACCACTGTTTCCTCTCACAAAAGGTTTTCCTGCAGCAGTCAGATCTTGCCAGTGCCAACATTAGTCAACATGCAAAAAGAGTAATTCACAATTATTTCCAACCTTCCTACTCCAGGCTCCTAAAATACTGTCTCTGGAGATATTCTCAAGGCATTCAATCTGCCTATTCTCCAGGGACTAGTGATAGGCAATCTTTGTTTCAATGCATTTTGATTGTGTTCTATTTAACTAATTCTGTACAACGAGAATGTCTCATTTAATAAACTTGGTATTATAGTTCTATATTGGTAGCCGTATATTTTTCAAAAAGAAATAGCCATGGGGATTTAATTTTTTTCTTTGTTCTATGAGAAGGGATACCTGATCTGTAATCAATTGTATTTGCTATAAGACATGAACAATTTGCCATACTGGTCTCAAATTTGCTTTTGGTGAATTTTAGCAAGCACTGTTTTTTCCCCAACATCAACTGTAATCAGGCTTCCTGAAAAAAGGAAAACAAAACTGATTTATATCCAACTCTAAACAGGTACAAATCTATGGGACTAGATTAAACAGCCATAATGCTATGGTCTCTGCATTAAGCTGGTTATTTCAGCAGACAATTACAGTGCATATTGCTGTAAATCGCTCCATACTGGGATGTCAGAGAACAAATACTGGAACAGGTATCCTCCGTAAGTTAATGGGAGGCTTCCTAAGAAGCTGCTGATGGCAGCAAGCATTACATATACCCGAGGTCCTCTCATTTCTATAGGACCCAGGCAGCTGATGTCACTAGTGCTGCAGAAATCCTCAAAACTGTCCATGACATTGCAATAGGAATTGATAACAGCAGTTACTTGGAAGTTGGAAGTAAGGAGCAGTTGCTGCAGAAACAGCAACAAAGCAAATTTCAATGACAGCTTCTTTGTCCAGCAGAGACCTGAAAGCAATGAACTGGTCAGGGGTGAATTTAGACTAGAAATCAAAAAGCACAGAGGTCATTGTGCCTCAGAAGGGCAACAGGAGAGAACAATGAAGAGGTAGCAGAGCAGACACAAGTAACGTTGCGGCTGCAGACAACAACATATAGAGGCAAAGGCCAAGAATCCCTTCATTAAATGCTGCCAGCACTTCCTCTACTAACTGGAAAGAAATCTGCTCAAGTCCTTCACTGCTGCCTGGACTTCACTGACTGCAAACCAAGAATGCAAAGAGTGCTGGAAAGGAAAAGAGGAGAGGGGAAGTAGAAAGGAATCAAGAAAATATCTGACCACTGGATGTTTAGGTCGGTGGTTGCAAAACCTTAAATTTTTGCTCAAGGTGTTTCTGGGTTGAATGGTTCACACGGATATATTGTTGAATTTTTGCTACTGTGCTTTCTGAAAGCTGTCAGGGAATTCTTTCTTTCCTCCAAGATTTTCTTTCTTTTATGTGCAAAAGCAGTGCTTGTAAGCAGATAATTACTAAACTAATCAGTATTATTTGTGAACTACGCTCCTAACATTCAGACTGCATTAAGCTTATCTAAATTAGTGTTTATACAATCCCTAACCTTCCACTTGCCTTCAGCTGTACATTTCCACATCCTCTCTTGTGCTGCACTGGCACTTACCTAATCTTCTGGGGAGCTGGACTGAAAAGATAAACTGGCTGAAAACTAAGCACATTTTTAAAAAACTGAACAGCATCTGACAGTTGCTCCCCAAAACTTGCTCCACACTGGGGGTCAAACAAGTGCTAGTGTTGGCCCAAAGAAAGCAGCAGAAACTCACAGCAAGGAAAACAAGCAGTACCTTGCAACACCCAAGTAGATAGGCTCACACTGGAGTGGAATCATCCCCGTTTCAGTTTCACTGAGAAAGAAGCTGGCAAAATGAGGGAAAAGGTAAAGCTATTCCCTCACTTTTACCTCACAGCAGTGAAACCTGTCACTCATGAGCAGCTTTAGGATTACTAAAGAGATGTATCAACTGGTGCTACCTATTTTTGTCCACAAGTCAGTCACTACTCCCTAAGAGAACAACAGGGATACTCTGTTCCTCCTCAAAGACCTTCTTAATGCCTCTCCCATAACTTTCATTGGTCGAAAACATGCTTTAAGCTACTAGAAGTCTTCATTACTTTAGCTTAAATAACAGCCCTTATAGATTCTGCGTCACAGTTATGTCTTTCCTACTTCACTGTTACTGCTATGCTCCCACCCCTGTGCCCTGCAAGATTAATAACTCCAGTTTCTACCCCAAAAGCATAAAACAAAGGTTATCTCTTGTTTTTACCTGATGTGCTCAGTGTCAGTTTCAACAGCTATATGCCTGCTTTTTAACATGAAAGAACCAGGTATTTTTCAGTAAAATATTCTCTAATGCTCATTAAATTAAATGATATTTCACATACATTCAGTTGTAAAAATACACTAACCTTTTCTTCTGGATTTTTCTGGAAACCATTCAATTTGATATCTATATTTAGGAGAGTAAAGAAATATTTCAGTTGTACTTGCCACTTCTGAAAGTTCTCAGAATCTCTAATAAAATGGCCTCACTTCCTGATTAAGGTTGAATTTTCAAACCTTAAAAATCACTGTAATCATGTTCCCTAAGTGGAACTGACAATAAGGTTTCTAGTTAGGCTCTGTTAGTCAATAAATTGTATTCCAGGGCTATTCTGTCATATTTATTCACTGGTGATTTAGGGCCTTGTGCTTCCAGAGGCCATCAGCAGATGGAATTGCTGCCCATTTCATAAGATAAGACCTATGCCCTGCGCTCTGTAATTACAATGCAATTAGACAATACAGCTACAACAATATAATAATTTACTGCCTCTGAAAAGGGCTGGTCCCAACCTCCCTGCTTCCACCCCTGTGTTTTGACATTCATGCGATTCCCAGGGAACTTCCTAATCAGAAATAAAGTGAATAGTTTTCTATTGGGTTAGCAAAAATCAGCTCAAATAGGGAGACAGCAAAACAGATGCAGCAGTTTTGGAGCACAGAGGAACAGAAGTACAACTGAAGTAGCAGCAGGTGACAGATCTATCTCTGAGTGGCCAGTGGCATTTTTGTTTCTCCTTTCTTACAGATGCCTTTGATTGTTGGATATGTTAGTAAGAAGCATGTAGGAACCCCCAATGACTGTTACATCCACGCTTACCTTACACATCCATATGGCACCTGAGTACCATGTGGCCTGCAACTTTTGTCAGAATATGCCACAGCAATGAAATAATTTTAAGATGCAAATATAACAATGGCTTGGGAAAAGAGTCATTTCTCCAAACAATCCTAACATAGTTGTCTTGGACTACAACTATGAAAACCAAAGAACTGTTGTAAAGGTCACATATAGTTAAATCCTGAATAAAACCTACATGGATACTCACCTTCAGCTAGAACAACTTCCAGTTTTGTACAAAATACAACATACCTACGGAATTATTTTGCTTCCCCTCTACTGCAGGATTTAGTGAATAACCAGACTTAGAAATATTTTCAGTAAGTGACAGATGCTTCATCCAACCCCTAGAATTAAATAATACAAGAAAAAGTCCTTACTGAGAAAGAATTGTACCTGCTCAGCTTAAGAAAATTTCTACAGTACTTTGAGTTTATTTATGAAGTTTTGTACTTACAATTAGTTGTGGAAACAACTGCAGTTATTTTAGAGGCATACTTCTCTTTGCAAGGACATGCAGTAATTAAGACTTCAAGATTTCCTAAGCAGAGTTCTATTTGTACATTCATTCTCTAAGTGAAAAAATGACCCTTCCTATTTTTTATTACTTCTTTCTGTATTTCTATTATAAATCCATCTTCTACTGAAATCCTTTCATAGCTTTGAAGAACAAAAGGTCTAACATTATTTATTACATATTTTTATTTATTTGTCTAATGCTTTTCCCTGAGCAGTTTACTGTCATTCCTGTTGCTTATGCCTTTATACAATGAAAGGTAACACCATCAATAAAACCAAATGCATGTACAGTTTGAGCCACACCAGACACAGAACTACCTCTGACATAAATACGGATGCTTCGCTAAGCAAACAAGAAAATCACTTCACAATGGAACACAAAGAATAAAATAATATACAAATGGAAAATAAAGGAATTGTTTAATCACAGTATGTCTGACTGGAATTCCTGTGTGATGTATTATACTCACTGCAGTAGAGGCTGAGACTGGTCAGATGCATATGCCTTTTGAGGTATCTGAATGAAAAAAAAAATATTTAACAAGTTAGTAAACAAAGTACTTCATTATTTATTTTTTCAGCTTTATTACATGCTTATCTTCTTCCTTCTATAATTGAATTGGGAAACAGAATTTTTAAATCAGATCGGTACACACATTACTAATAAGATACAAAACCTGTTCCACTTAAATCTTTTTTTTATTTGCGCTGCTTGGGAAAAATGTTGAAAAATAAATTAAGACTACAAAGACGACACTCACCCAGAACGAAAACATACCTATGCAAGTAAGATATGATTGCTTTAAACTTCAGGTGTTTTATACATCAAAAGACCAAAACAGAAGCTATTTTTATTTCAGTTCTCAGTTGTAACATTTTTGGGGGGTAAACCCCCTCTTTTCATTAAATAAGACAGGGTGCTGCTCAAGAGACTGTGGAATTTAGTGTACAACTTCCAATATCCCTGGAAAAGGCAGAATTATGGAACTTAGCTGACAAGATCTGCACATCAGCAAGCTCTAAGTGGAAGGACGGCCACATGCAGACACAGGAAAGCACATGTGGGTAAGGAGAGAGCTAATGTCAGAAGTAGGAGCTGCATTCAAACTCCTTAGTGAAAGGAGCTTGGATCCACTTTTTGCACCTCTGACTGGTAACGAAGAGATTTCCTCTACTATGGAAAGAAAAGCCTTCATATAAAGTCTACGGCAACCCAGGAATGATTAAAATAGGCAAGTGAGCTGCAGAATGGTTCTCTTCCAGATGAGCCGAAGTCTGGGTATCACTACTGGACTATCAGCATACTGGCTGCAATTTTAAACAAATCATCGACATACAGTGGAGATCATTCACAGCACTAGGAAAACTCTGGGAAATAACACCTTGGTGTAGGTACCAAGTGATGACTTATTTGGCTTGCACAAGATATTAGCAACACAGTAAAAGCAACCGTCTTAGCAATGACCTAAAGAGCAACATGCAGAGATCAACCAGTAGAAAGGACTGCTAAAAGGCTCCCTGGAACAGAACAGGTTCTTTAGAAACAGTTTGTGCAACAATTATTGCCTGATGTTCCAAAATATGGCAATGGGATAGTTGGCAGAAAGTTATTGACTTTGCCAAATACACCCTTTGAACGAATCAGTCTGGTATTTACACACAACATTATCCAGAGACCAAGCAAGGTCAGGAGGATAGCAGAACTGCTACTAAAACTCTCTGACTGGCTAACATTGCTCAGATAGATGACTAAAGTTTAATGAACTACCACGGTACCTCAGAAGGAGAAGGAGCTATTTTGTCTGCTAAAAATTAGGTTCTTAGCAAAACCAGTGTATTGTCAATTGGTTGATAGGTCTCTCAAATCATAAAAGTTACACAAATAGCATCTGTGGTGACTGACTGCAGGTACTAGGAACAGCCTTTTGTCCTACTCTCTTGCTTTAGGCAAGGAAATTCCTGCAAAACTCAACTGATTTTTCTCATCTGAGCACTTATTTATACAGTCAACTACCTGAGGGGACTCTGGATGTGTTCCAAAAAAAGACTAATGCTTAAAAGTTCTAAGTGCCACCTAACAATTTTAGGTGCACTTCAACAAACTGGGCAAAAAAAGAAAGCCTGAAAAAGGTGAAAGCACAAACTTACAATCACAAGGCCTGTCTGAACAAGCAAGCCATAGAATAGATAATGGAAACGACTTGTCAGCTGGGGAGAACCTGAATCCTACAAAACCTGTCCGTGTATCTACAGCATCTCTAGCGAAAGAAAAGTCTTTTTTACAATCCTACGTGGTAGAATCGAAGCTAGGACTATGTATCTCAAGCCTCCTCCCCTGACCATGTGAAGTACAAAGAAAGCCAAGACTCTTTGAACAACAGGAACAGATGGTATATTTTCTGAAAAAATTCACAGCCACTCTGGGCCGCATCACCCTTACATCACATCACATCAAGACGCTGTATTCACACAAGATCATTTCTGAGGATGCAGTAGAAAGCAAGCTTCTACACAAGCACATTCCATGTTGGCTCTCAGAGTGGCTGAAGAGCCACACTGGTGCAATCTATATATGCAAGTATCAAGGACAACAGGCCAATGCCATTCCTTACAGCACTGAGTAAAGATTTAAATGTTATACTGTCCCCATGCTGCGTGCGACCAAGCTGCCAGCAGCAAGCTACGGAGGTCTCACACAAAAAAAAACCAACAAAGCCCAAACAAAAAAAAAATGTGAGTTATCCAAACTATTTGGTTGAGACAAAGTAATTTGCAATGTTACAATGCTGTGTAAAAACACTCACTTCAGTAGGAGCATCTCTTTTTTTTGTCATCTAGGAAGCAGTTTTGTTCTTTTAAAAAAACATCTTATACTGGAATAAGGCTACATATATAGTGGTCTTTGGACTGGTGAATCCACAACGCTAAAGACAGTGTAACAATCACAGGTTTTAAAACAATCTCAGTTAAAAAGTAGAAACCTGTTTCTTTCTAATGGTTTCACGAGTGTGTCATAGGTAGGTATGTTGCTAGGTAGGGCCTGGCGGCCGGAAGATCTCGCGCTGTATGGAAACATAGGGCCCCCCTCCAGGTAGCCAACAGCTTTTAGTTTATGATGTAAGCAGACAGAAGTGACATTGTAAACCTAGGCTATATAGTGTCACGTCGTTCAGCAATAAATGCCATTTGCCATCCACCACATTGGTGTCTGCGAGCTGATGGACCGCACGGCCAGGGGTCGGCCGCCGTGCCGTTCCTGAGCCAGGTCACTGCGTGCCCGTGAAGGCAACATAGGTAGAAAGCCGATTGCTCAAATGAACTGAAAGAGAAGTTTATAGGCTAGCTACCAACTGCACCAAATATATTAAAATGTAGGTTAATTAGTAAATCAGGAATGCAGAATTATCCATATAGCAGAAGAATTACCCCATCATCATGCAAGCAGACATTTTATTCTGCACTTCAGATTATGTCTTTCTTTTTTAAACAAAAATTGTCCAATCGTTGGATCACAGCTAATCTCATAATGAGTAGCCAAAGGTATATGCTTGCATGATTAACCTAGATGGTTATCTTTCAGTTCCTGAAGGGAACGTACTAAAAAGTTTGTGCTCCATGGCTTCTTCGTCTTTGTTACTGGCTTGTTCCTCAAATTTGAAAGGTTATACCTTCATGAAATACCAGGGAAGAGATACATTTGATACATTACTAGAGAGAATGTGCCACACACCTTACAACTGTCTTGCCAACAAATTAATTTCAGCTGTGAGCCACCAGGCCCTTTTGTACATAAAGAATAGGAGACCAAGTGGGCCTATTAATAATTAATAGTTAAATATGTGTAGCAGGAGACTTACAATTTTTATACCTACTGGATTTATCTGTTCTTCCTCCTGACTATATGTGTTACCACAAAATTTCTGTATAAAAGAGATTTCTGGAGAGGAAGGTCCTAGGAAAAACAAACAACAAACAGAAAAAAACACAGTAACTAAAGGAAGTTTCCATTGCCTTAATTTCTTCACAACTGTCCATAACTCCATAAATTGCAACATAACTCTGTAACTGAGGAATATGTATCAAAGCTTCTGATAGGCAATGGATTTAAGTGGTTGAACAGTCTACCTAACTACATTTTGAAACTCGACATATGAGAGGTCAGAAACTAATAAAAGCAGCTGGGGTCAGAATTTATTATTTCACTTAGTGTTCTGGAATCCTCCCTGAGTTTGGATTGGTGATTAACACTTTCCTCTTATTTTTTAAACTAACAACTGCAATTTTGGTAAGTTGCCTGATCCATTTCACTAAAAATATTTGTACTCCCATATAGAATACTTTCTTTAATGACTATGCAAAGGAAAAACTTCTCTTGGGGTGGGGGGGGAACCTCCAAGGTTGGACCCTTAGGTTTCAAAACTAAAACGTTGTTACTAACATTAATAAAATAGCTGTCAAATTAATCTTTGTTATGTATCTCATCACCAAATTGCTCCTGCACAAATATGCACAAATACATGAACACATAAACTTACTGAAATTAAAATATCACAGGCAGAGTGCTAGAAGTATCATCTATTACATTTGCAGACAAAAAACCTCCACCTAACCCTCACACAAATCCCCACTCCATAAACGGAACAAAGAGCCAAATAAACATGCCTTAAACCATGTGTGTTGGATGTTACCACGTTTTAACTCCAGGGGATAACCACAGGTACTTTCAAAATCAGATGATGCTTCTTTCCTCTGAAAAAACTATTGAGCAACTATGAAAGGTTCAGATTCAGAATTCACAGTCATAGGAACAGTTTCAGCAGATTTCAGTGGGCTGTAGATAAGATCTGTATTAACTCAAGAGTAAGTGGATAAGAAAAGACTGTCCACTCAGGTCTTCGAATTGGTAAAAGGCCAAACAAAAAAAAATCTGGAAGAACACTAATAGCACCTTGTGTCACTTAACAGACTAGGTAGTCTCTGTATTGCTGGAGTAGAATGTACAAGATGCAGGTTAAACGTATCACATAAAAATACCAAGGAGGTACCAGTAAAACTATTACATAATGCCAACATGCTTGCTCATGCAACCTGCTCTAAGGGAGTTACTGAGGAAGATTTTAAAGCTTTAAATGAGCGTGCATGCCTTTATTTTTAAAGTAACTTAATAGTACACTTAAAATCATGCACCTAAATATCACTGCCCAAACACTGTATGTTAAATTTAAAAAGAAAGGATATATTAACAATATTATTTTTTAAATAACACATGCAACTATAGTTACATACTATTATCTGTATAGATTCCATTTATATGACCATTATGTGTTTTGATTCTATTTATTTTATTCTGCTGAAACACAATACACATATCTAAATAAAAAGGATATCCCTGCATCAAAGTTCAAATACTTCCCAAGCCAGGAATCCTGTTATAGTGCACATGAAGAATGGAGAAATAAAGAGCAAACCTGTTTTTCAAGTATTAAAAATGTGCTGGTCATTCTTCTAAAATATAATCTAAAACTGTGGGTCTAATGAGTGCACACGCAGTTCATTAGGCATGAACTTCATGCAACACTTAAGTTGAAATAACATGGACTCAGGCAACGGCCACAGCAATAGTTCACGGAAAAAAACAACACAGAATGAAAAAAGAATTCTGTCCTACCTTTATTAATTATTTCAGTTGTCAAAGCCATGTCCTTATAATTAAATGGCAACCTTTGCAAAATAAAATAAAATAAAATAATAACAATAGTTATAATAGTTATAATAATAGTGATAATAATAATAATGCCATTAATCAGTTGTATGCTCTGCTTTTCAGCCCTATGAACCCAAGGACAGCTGAGGGCAGCCATCTTGAGCCTCTGCTGTGGGGACAGCACTCGCCAGGCAGTGACAAGTGCACCTCTAATGCTAACACCAACGGTGAAGGACCCCCAGGCTGTGAGGATATACCAGATACCCTGCACAGGAAAACCTTAGTCTGGGAGGTACATTACATCACCAATCTACATATTTCCAAGCCAATACCGGGCCACAAAGCTAGTACAAAGAAGTGCAGCTGCTTGGAGTTGCCATGTCTTAAAGAACACAAGAGATCATGTCATGAAAATGGAGTCAAGTTAAAGTTGTGGAGAAATAACATCAGCAGCAATTGTATTTAATAGTGTTTTCTTTATTCGCTCGGAGCTGAGGCGTTTCAATTCTACTAAAATGCTACTCAGGAGGGTCTGGAGGCCGCAGCTCGGAGCCCACGCAGGCACACAGGATAAACAGGGCCACATGCAGCGCTGAGAGCCACTGGGCCCAAGGGCACGCACAACTGCTCTGAGGGCGGGGAGAAAAAAAACCCAAAACCTAAAAACACGCGTTTGTGAAATAACCGGGGACAGCTGCTTTGCACTGCATGTCCACTGCAGGCAGGGACGGTTCCTGTGTGTGGTTGGATGGTGTTCTCCAGTGATCAAACCCACCGCTGGGCTGGAGGGGGGCGGGGGGCGGCGGGCCACCTCTCCCCGGGTCGCCTCCCTGCTCCCTGCGCCGCACCTGCCGCCGCGCTCGCACTGATACGCGCAGCTGAGAGCGGCACCGCGTTACCACCTCCTCCTAATGAGCTCCCCTTCCTCCACATCACTCTCCGTCAGGGAGCCCTCCACGATGGTCTCGTCGCTATCGCTGTCCCTGCCGCCGCCCTGCTCCCCCATGGCTGCCGCGCAGCTCCCCTCACACCAGGCGCCGGCAGCCATCTTGGGGCGGCCTGCCCCGGCGGCGCCTCGCTCCCCCGCCGGCGGCACCGACAGCCGGGGCGGGGGCTGGGGGGCGGGGCTGGGGGCGGGGCTGGGGGGCGGGCCCGTCCCCGGCAGGCTCAGCCCCTCGAGCAGGGTAAGATGGGCGTGGCTGGTGGCAGAAGGGACAGGCGGGTCCCCGCCGGCGCCGCTGGGGCGGGGCGGTGGTCTGCCTGGGGTGGCGGTGCTGTCCCCACGCCGGCGGCCGCGGCCGGTGGTACCCTGTGGCTCCTCGCTGGCGTGGGGCCGCTGGTTCTGGCCGTGTCAAGCGCATCGTTCAGCAGAGCCACGAAGTGCTCTTGGCATGCGCTGACCTATGTGTCATCTGAAATCAATGCCTTTTTCTAATTCTTGCGCTTCCACGGCCACGTTTAAGCAGCTAACTTCATTTGGCGTCCTGAGCACCATGAATGGTACGTGTGTTCAAGAGCTGGAATACACTTGAGACAACCAACTATTAGTTGCCAGGATTTTCACAGTATTTGCAGTAGCACTTTCGTACATAACCCAGCAATCAGCTGTTAATCACAGCAGTGCTTTCCTCAGGCAGGCCCAATCTGCCTTAGCTTTCCTTCCGTCCCTGCAGCAGCGGGGACAGTGCTGCTCCTGTGGCCTCTATCAGTGTGAAGCCGGGCTGCAGGCAGGCCACTGCAACGGCTACAGATACAAAAACTTGATGGCCCAAAGTGTGATGTCATATACTTGCACAGACTGTAAATTCCAAATCATGATAGTGACTCCTGCTCCCAGTGAACTTGATAAAATTATCATTGTTAGTACTTGCCAAACCATATTCATCACCCACTGCTATGGAAAAAGTGTGCAAAACAGAGCAAGACACTAAAGGCCATCTTAAATTATATATCAATTACACGTAATTGTTAAAAGTGTGTACACATTGCTGTTTTGCTTTGAATTAGTCATATCCGTGTGCAATTATAGCAATGGCTGTGCGTATTATCAAATTACTCCAGAATTCTCACTGGAAATACTTTACTCTTTCCAAGTAATGAAAGTGTGATTATCAAGAAAACATGAGTTTTAAGAAAGAATCATAGAATCATTTAGGTTGGAAAAGACCTTTGAGATCATCAAGTCCCACTGTTAAGAAGCTGGCACGGAAGATGGATGCACAGTAGTAAGTTATTAGGATTTATAAGTATCACATTGAAGATGGTAGTGTATTTACATGGTAAAAGACTGAGCTGGCATAGATGATTTCATCATTGGCCACAACCACTTTGGGTGGAGTTCTTAGGAAGCGTTTTCATCAGCGTACCCTTTTCTGAGGCATCACATTGATGTTTTACAGCACAGTACCACATGGAGCTACTAGCAATACTTCTAAATGAAATTAAGAAGCAGTTCGGGACAAGTCAGAGCATAGATCATCCACAGAAAAATCCTTGCAGATTATGTTTGGTGTGGACTTCAACACGGTAAGTCTGCAAGCTCAGACCCAGAGACACAAAACGACCATGCAAAACTGGAGCAACATACCACGACCACGAATATACCGTCTTGCACCTGACTCAGTGCCCAAAGAGCACGAGGAGCCTCCCGTGCTTCAAGAGCAAAAAAAGTTGCGGTTCCTCTTCGCCCCAAAGCCACAAATGTAAACGTGTTGCACTTTTTTGTGAATGCCGGGGGCACCACCGCGTTTCACAAGCAGAAAAGCCGTGATTACGCTGTTTCTTAACGTCGTGGTAAAGTGCACGCAGCCGGTCCCACAGGCGCACGGCGAGGGGTAGCCTCGGCGTGAGCCGCAGGAGCACCACGACCCGGGAGGGCTCCCCGGGGCGGCCTGCCCGCACCCCGGACCGGCAGGGCCGGCGCCGCGCCAGCAGGCAGCCGGGAAGCAGCGGGGAGGCAGCGGCGAGGCAGCGGGGGCGTGCCCGGGGCGCCCGGCGCCGGCGGCGCGGCGGGAGGGCGGGGCTGCCGACCCGCGTATGGAAATGAGGCGCGTCCTGCCGCCCAATCACGACATGCGGAGAGGGGAGTGCGGCGGCCCATTGGCGGGCAGCCCATGGCGAGATGGCGTGTTCCCCGCTCCTGATCGGGTCTCGAGCCGTACGGCGTTCGCCGGCTGGTTGCCCGGGCGACGCAGCGAGTGACGCGCCGCGGGCTGGGCGTGGCGGGCCCTCGCCATTGGCTGCGCGATCGGGCGATGGCGGCGGCTGGGGTGTCGCGCCCCAGGTGTCCTTGCTCGGAGCGCAGCGGCCGGCTCAGTCCGCGGCGCGGCGGGACCCAGGAGGCGTCGCTTGTGTGCTGCAGCGCGTCGCCGGGGCGGTGAGCGGGGACCGGCGGGGTAGGGGAGGGCGGCAGGCGCGGTGCGGGCAGCCCACCGTTGCGCCGCGTGTCCTCCGCGACCGGGGGACGGCCCGCGGCTGTTCGGAGATCGGCCGGATAACGGTGGCGCGGGGGAGGACGCCGCCGCCATCGCCGACCCTGAGGAGTGGCGGCCGCGGGTCAGACCCGCTGTCGCGGTGCCGCCGGAGGGCGAGGGCGCGGCCGCGGCGGGCCGGCCGGTTCGCGCTGCGCCCCGGGGCGCGCTGCCGTTGCGCGGGGCTCGGCCCGCTCCGCCCGGCGGCGCTCGGGGCCTCTGCGGCCGCAGGGGGAGGCTCGGGCGGTCCCGCTGGAGGGCCGCGCCGCCGCCGTTCGCTCGGGGCCGGGGGGCTACAGCGGCGGGCCTGCGAGGGGGCCGCTGGTCTTTCCGAAAGCAAAGCCGGCCGGCCGCTGGGCCGCACGCTGTCCGAGCGAGCCCCGCGCAGGCTGCGCCCGGCCGTGTCCCGCTCGCTGCCCTCGGAGCGCTGCGGCTGCTGAGTCAGCCGGGCGGGGGCCGGTGTGCTGGTCCCGCAGCCGGTGCTGCCGGTGGGTGCTGCGAGGTTAGTGAGAGCGCTGTGACCAGACCTTGGCGTGTTCCAGCGCAGAGTCCCCCAGTTACGTACCACTTGAGACCTCTAAAGCATTACATATAACCGATCTGGTTTGCTTTTTACACACTGGTTAAGTTTTTGGAGGTGTTGCGGTTGGTTTTTTGCTTGTATTTTGCTTTGAGTCCCAGAATAGATTGTCTTATAGACTCCTGGAAATTTTTAATTGAAAACAAAGGCAAGCAGGAACTGAATAGGATTTATGAAGCATCCCTTTTGAACCACCATTTTGAAATTTAACAAAATTCTATTAATGGTGAACATTAGCTTTATGTTTGCTGTTAAGTCTTGGTAATTTTAAGCTATGAGTCACTGTAACTATACACACAGTTTAAACAGAATGAGAGATACGAGCTGATTATATGCATTGAGTTTTTTTACAGCATTCAGTAATGCAGAATCGTTGTATAAAGCCTTCGTCAATATTTTCTAGAAATAGCAACTGCATAGCAAAAAAGCGCATGCACTTCAGGCAGGTTAAATGAATGTGGTGGCTTTAAAGAACCCTTTTAGGTTAGGAGTTACTGCCACTCACTTAACCCCAAGATCAGCCGTGAGGTATCCTGTGTTTCATAGCAGCAGGTAATGATAAAACATTGTCTAATAGTAGCTGTTATGGATAACGATTTTCATAGTTGAAGTAATGCGTTTTTCCCTTACTGATTTATGTGAAGCTGTTTTGCTTAGAAATGTGAGAAAAACACAGTATCTGAAAGGAAGATTTTGAAATCTTTCCAGCTCTACTGACAATCTGTTAATTGCTTAGATGGTAGTTCCAGCTGTCAGAACTTAGGAGCTGTTTTAGGTAGAAGTGGTAGGACTCTATATAGCCATGTAGTAAGTACTAATTCAAATTTTCCTGAAACGGGGTGGTATTGAAAAGTGTTTGTATTTTCACAGGACATTGGTATGCGTTTTCTATTTTTCGTGTTGTTTCAGAATCTTTGGCACTAAGATATTCCTCTGGCTGTGTCTTGTTTTAGTTGTCCTAATGAAGATACCTTCCATTCTGCAGAGGAAGAGCTATAATGCCACCCTGGAACAGTTTTGCAAGAACATAGATTTACAAAACTATATAGATTATATTACATAGGGAAGAACGAAGGATAATGGTGACTTTAAAAGGAGTGGTTCTCTTGTGTTTTAAAAAAGAAAAAAGCTTTCTGTCAGGAAACGAAATAATTAGTTCATAAGGAAGGCAGTCCCCTCAATGATTTTCCTGATTTTGTTCCATGAAAATCCTGCCACATTTCACTGTGGAAAGATAAATAGATTGGTGCTATTGGTGCTTGTGAGATTGAGATTGGTATTTGTAGGAAACCACGATAATGCTGCCATCTTCAGCAACACTACGCAGATAATTTGCCCTGTCTGTTAGGTTCTCCATTGTATGACAGCTTCATTTTTGATGTCCAAGCAAAAGAAATAATACTAGAAAGACTGTCTTTACAGAAGCCTTATTGGATGGATTGTTACTTTTAAGGCAATGCAAATGGAGATTTTTTTATCCACTTTGAAGTGGCAGTGTGTAGAGAGCCCTCAGTCCTGTAGAAAAATCTTTACAGTGCCAGGCTACTATTTAAGCATCTTTTGAACTTTACAGTATAGTTATATAGCTAACATTCATCACGGAGTATTATGAACTGTTGATTTTGTGCAGTGAGAAGAGCAAAGTACTAATGTATACAAGCGAGAATTTTATGGCATCTTGTTTCTGTGCTATAAAACAATTCAACATCCGTGGTGAGCTTGTCTAAAGGTACAACAGATCAAATAGACCAGGATGTGGGGTTTGTAGCTGAAGGGTGTACAGAACATCCACATTCTCAGTTACATGAAAGAGAGATGTGAGAATTTCTGTCAAATGTTTGTTACCTGATGAAAGCAGAGGGAATGGTGAAATCCATCAGTAACCTGGGAATTAGTTATGGGTGCAAGATGACTGTCACAGAATCAGTATGTGAGAAGGACTCATGCTTGAGATGAAGAAGGAACTGTTTCGAATGTGATTGACTTGAATCACTGGAGAATATTGAGAAGAAAGCAGAGAAGACAGTCAGAGCAAGGTAACGCTGCAATTCCTGCTGGTGAAGTTGAGCATTACCAGTAGTGGTTAGTTGGTAGTTTACATAGTTAAAATGAAGTTATTCAGTATTTTTGATGGGAAGAGTGAGTAGAAAGAAGTAAGAGAATTTAGTGAGTGCTTACACAGGTGGTAAAAACAAGATGTTGGTGTCAAAGTGGTATCAAAATTGTGTGACAGGAAGATACTGAGATGTTGAGAGTGGTGGAGACTTACTAGTAAGACTTGAAGAAATAAGGGAGATGTGTATTAAAAAAAAAAAAGATTGAGAAGGCAAGAGCAGATACTGTACCTCAGAAGGCTAGAAATAAATGGGTTTTACATGGAAGGTTGAAAGGTAAGATTAGTCTCCCTACTCATCTTTTACTTCACTGGTTTTGGTTTCTTTTCTGAGGGATGACTTGGAGAAATTGTATCTTTTTTTTCCTGAATCTTGTACTTGCTTACATGAAATACTCCTTTGTTGCAGGTTTGCCAAGTATAGAAAAACAGTCTTGAAAATGTTGTCCAGACTCTTTCGAATGCATGGCCTTTTTGTGGCCTCTCATCCATGGGAAGTCATCGTGGGGACAGTGACTCTCACCATCTGTATGATGTCCATGAAGATGTTCACTGGGAATGATAAGATATGTGGCTGGAATTATGAATGCCCCAAACTTGAAGAAGTAAGGATTTAAATTCATGTTATAGTACATACTTTTAATCAGTAGATCCAGGTTTTTCTGTAGAGTAAGATCAGGTTGTGGTAGCAGCTATACAGAAACTGTTTTATTGCTGCCTTTTCCCATTCTTGATATTAAACCTGTATGCAAAGAGTGATGCACTACAGAAGGTCTTCATTAAATTTGACTTTCAGTTGCACAGTATCTAGTGAAAAAAAAAAAAACCTTATAGTAACACTTTGTGAGTTTGTAAGACAGACTAGCAGTGATACTTTATTCTGAAACTTCATCTTTAGTGCAGCTTCACAACGGATTTTATTACTAAAACTTAACAAGTTACTGCTTAATGTAAAAGCTAACTCAGTTGCTTTGTATTTCAAACAGGATGTTCTGAGCAGTGACATCATCATCCTGACAATCACGCGCTGTATAGCAATCCTTTATATATATTTCCAGTTTCAGAACCTAAGGCAGCTTGGATCAAAATACATTTTAGGTACTGTGTCTGACTTTTGCATTTGCTGTATGCATTTTAATTGTGGGTTTTTTAGTATAAATTGGTAATAAACATTAGTATAAATTGGTAATAAACATTAGTATAAATTGGTAATAAACATTAGAATTTTAATACTTTTGTACAGAACAGGGTAATTTTAATTACGTTATATAGCAGAATAAATGTTCTACATATATCAAAATGCTTTTTTTTAAGAGAGATTGTGTAGGATTATATAAACACAGGAAATGTAATTTTTGAAAGAATCGATTATTACTGTTTAAAACACTTAAAAATATGGAGTTGTTTAGGCTAGCTTTCATTTTTGCTAATAATGAATGAGAGGATTTATGGATTTTATTTCTTAGTCTTACTTTGAATGCAGTACAAATTTTAGATTTAAATAAGTTCAAAAATACCATGTACTTCAGTTTGTAACTCAACTGCTGTTAAATGCACTCTGAGACATGAGAATTGTAATTTGTTTGCTGCAGGATTGATCTAAAAGTATAGTTTTTCTTCCCCCCCCCCCCCCCCCCCCCCCCCTATATAAATAAAAAAATTCAATTTTGTTTTTAAAGGTATTGCTGGCCTCTTCACAATCTTCTCAAGTTTTGTTTTTAGCACAGTGGTAATTCATTTCTTGGATAAAGAACTGACAGGTTTAAAGTAAGTAATGAATTGTTATTCTGGATTTCTTGCTTGAATTTTCTTTCCTGTACAATAAACCTTGAATTTTAACATATGCCTCTTTTTTTTTTTTCAGTGAAGCTTTACCATTCTTCCTGCTTCTGATTGATCTGTCGAGAGCAAGTGCATTAGCCAAATTTGCACTCAGTTCCAACTCACAGGTCAGGGGGTCTGGGATTTTTGTTTGGTTGGTTTGTGGATTTTTTTTATTTTTTTCCCAGTGGATCTTTTAACTTTAATGTTCAAAGGTGAACTTCATCCTGTGGCAGGGGGTGTTGAACTAGATGACCTTTAAGGTCCCTTCCAAGCCAAACTATTCTATGATTGTATGAATAATCCGGATTAAGAGACGTACTACAAGTGAATACCTTATTGGTGATACATAAAAAGGGGCAGATTTTATCCAGATAGTCTGTTCCCTTGTTGTCAATCCAGGTCAGTGTTCAAGTGAATAATAACACCATAAAATTAGTGTGCATATTCATGTGAGCTAAGGTAATTTTATGTATGAGTACTTTACAGGTTCAGAACTTTAGAACTGGTGGTGCTTAAGGCTCAGCTAAGGAGGCTAGAGTTCCTAGACAAACTGTTCTTCCCTAGAACAGGTATTGACAGAAAAAAGTTAATTTCTAGGGCTCAGGAGCGGCATATGAAGAGACATCTAGTGTTACAGTGCTGATAATGGAAGAAGCATATTTCCAGACAAAATCTTAGCAGAACAAACATAGCATATGTGTAGACAGAAACATTCATGCTCTAATGCAATTAACACAGCACAACAGGGAGGATTGACAGGACATCTTGCTTGTCATAGATTGTAAATTTTTTCCCCTAGTATTCTAAGTTCTGCAACAAAAGTATATTTAGTATATTAAATACCATATGTTGTAATTGAGCATACTAATTGTGGCAAAATATTGTATATTACACTTTAATATATTGTATCTAGCATATATTGCACATTCTTTATATGTATGGTATTATTATAGTGTGTTGTATATTATTTCATAATACTTGCAAGAACAGAATTTTTTACTTATTTTCAAGAAGGTATTTCACATGTAGGTTTTCCCTACAGCTTCTCTCTACCTTCCCCCAAAACCACTATCACAAAAAAACCAGCAGCAGACCCTGTAGAATTTGCCATGCTTGGCTTCTGGAGGAAATCCCTTTCCCCCACAGTGGAAAGTTTTAGTGGTTTGGTTTTTTTTGTCCTCTTTTCTGTCAGCTGAGTCTAGAGAGTTAAATAATAAAACAATAAAAGTTAGAGTACAAATATGTGGTTGCACGAACTTTTGAAATGCCATGATGTAAAAGGCTTTTATTTTATGTCTTAAAGTGTAGAATTGTTCTTCTGAATGTGCTGCAATTAAAGTCTTTGTCCACCAGTACTGTAGGAGTTTAGAATATTGATGAGCCAAAGGTATAGAAATTAATCAAAATTAAATAATCTGGTGTAAATAAAGACTTTCAGATAACTCACAGAAAATAAAGCAATTGAAGAATGTATTCTTACATAATAGTTCCATTTTCAATATGTTTTAAAAGGCCTTATCACCATAATACTATTCAATTTACTGATCATGGTTGTGTACACTCCCTTAATTTGATTTTTGTCTTTATATTAATGTACATAAATTTTTCTTTTTAGGATGAAGTAAGAGAAAATATTTCACGTGGAATGGCAATTTTAGGCCCTACGTTTACACTGGATGCCCTTGTGGAGTGTCTTGTGATTGGTGTTGGTACTATGTCAGGTGGGTGATACCATCTAAGGGTCTGAATCTTTCCAGTTAAAAAAGACTATTTGAAAGATGTTGGGATATTGAGAGTTTAAAGTAGTGTAGGCGCGACCCATGCGAGTGGAGTGACTTTATCTATTTACTTTTCTAATTAGCCTATATTACTAGTTTTCTCCAGATATGAATAATATGTACGTGTTAAAAACTCTGAAATACAGGTAGCAGCTTTCCTTGAGCATTGCGCAGTGGGAATGGACTTCTGTGCAGCTGCTTACATAAAATTAAGACCTTCTATCATTCCAGTCATTCCTATTAACATCATAAAGTAGCTGCTGAAATGTTCTCTTGGCATTCTTAAAAGTGAGTTACACTTTCAGTATATGCACACTTATTTTGTATTCCTGCAAAACCTGAGTATTTCTAAAAACTACTCCAAGTGAAGAAAGTTATTCTAGTTCAATTAAAAATAACTGATCTTTTGCTGTATTTTTTCCTTACTCAGTCTTTTGATCTTCATCAGTTCCTTGTGCAGTGGCAGTTGTCTTTCCTTAAAAAGAGAACAGTTAAATGTAGTGAGAAAAGGGTTTCCATGTGTAAATACTAATTTTTTTGTAAAATAAATCAAAGTTCCATAGCTAGGACTAAAGTGGGGTTTTGTTTGCATTTTTGGTTTTGTCTGTTGGTTTTTATCTCTGGAGGTTTTTTAAACTATTTTGTATGCCTTAAGGACATATTTCAGAACAACTGCTTTTCTAATTGTTTTGGACCTTTTCAGGGTAATTTTTATTAGTAAGCTGCTTTCCTGTTTCCATCTAGGGAAGAACTCATTTTGGCATAGCATATAATTAATTTTTAAAACAAATTATTTATACTGTTTGCTCTTTCATCTTTACTAAGGCAGTTCTGTAATGCATGTGTGACATAACTAACTGACTTTTCTGGATACCAGGCTTGTGAAAGAGTAGGTGGACTATATACCGTTTCTTACTGCCTGAGCACTTAATAGGTCACCTTTCAGAAGGGATGTCAATACATCAAATCATAGAATCATTTAGGTTGAAAGAGACCTGAGATCATCAGGTCCTACCATGAACCCAGGACTACGAAGGCCTTCACTAAACCGTGTCCCTAAGCACCACATCTATGTGTTTTTTAAACACATCTGGGGATGGTGATTCCACCACCTCCCTGCGCAGCCTCTTCCAGTGTTGACCACCCTTTCAACAAAGAAAATTTTCCTAATACCCAATCTAAACCTCCCCTGGAGTAACTTGAGGCCGTTTCCTCTTGTCCTATTGCTTGTTAGCTGGGAGAAGAGACCCACGCGCCTCTGCCTACAGCCTCTCAGGCAGTTGTAGAGAGCAGCAAGATCCCCTCTGAGCCTCCTCCAGGCTGAAAACCCCCAGTTCCCTCAGCTGCTCCTCACAAGCCTTGTGCTCCAGACCCTTCCCCAGCCCCGTGGCCCTTCCCTGGACACGCTGCAGCCCCTCTACGTCCCTCCTGCAGTGAGGGGCCCAAACCTGAACACAGGGTTCGAGGTGCAGCCTCACCAGTGCCCAGTGCAGGGGGACAGTCCCTTCCCTTGCCCTGCTGGCCACACTGCTCCTGACACAAGCCAGGGTGCTGCTGGCCTCCTTGGCCACCTGGGCACACTGCTGGCTCATGCCCAGCCGGCTGCCGACCAGCACCCCCAGGCAGCTTTCCAGCCACTCAGCCCCTAATTGTTGGCTACTTGTTTTTTGCTTAGATAACTGAGAAGTTTCAAGCTTTTGGTGTGAAGCTTTAAAATCTTGGTGAACCATAATTATTTGTATTTATGTAGAATTACACTTTGTCACAGTTTAACCCCAGCCAGTAACTTAAGTACCATGCAGCTGCTTGCTTGCTCCACCCTCACCCAGAGGTGTGGGGAGGAGAATCAGAAAGAAATGTAAAATTCAGGGGTTGAGATAAGAACAATTTCATAGGTAAAGCAAAAGCCGCACACGCAAGCAAAGCAAAACAAGGAATTCACTTCCCATGGGCAGGCAGGTGCTCAGCCATCCCCAGGAAAGCCGGGCTCCATCACATGTAACAGTTACTTGGGAAGATGGGCACCATAATGCCAGAGGTCCCCCCTTCCTCCTCCTTCCCCCATTTTATGATGTTTACAGCGTGACACCATACGGTATGGAGTATCCCTCTGGCTCGTTCAGGTCAGCTTTCCTGGATGTGCCCCCTCCCAATTTCCCGTGCCCCTCCAGCCCTCTGGCAGGCCAGGCCTGAGAAACTGAGAAGTCCTTAACTTAAACATCGCCCAGCAACAACTGAAACCATCAGTGTGCTGTCAGCGTTGTTCTCACACCAAATCCAAAACACAGCGCTGCACCAGCTACTAAGAATTAACTCTATCCCAGGTGAAACCAGGGCAATTTTCTGTAAATACCATACCATGAATACATATTGTGCTTAGAATAACCTAATACAGAATGACTAGGGCATAACATGCTTGGTTTTTATTAATCTAGACAGTTCTCTATATAATCTGCAATGTGAGTTTAATGGCTTCTTTCTTACTTCTGCAGCACATCAAGTATGTAGAAGGCCTATTGCATATCCAAATGTAAAAACTTTCTTCTTTTTCTATGCAGGTGTACGACAACTTGAAATTATGTGCTGCTTCGGCTGTATGTCTGTTCTTGCCAACTACTTTGTCTTCATGACCTTCTTTCCAGCTTGTGTGTCCTTGGTACTAGAGGTAAGACCAACTTCAAGACAACATCAAGCTTAGTATTTGGATCCTGCACTTGCAGGCTATTCATTTCTTCATGGAGTTACATGCAGCATATTTGTCTTCCTGATGAGCATGTTTGCCTTCCTGAGTTATGGTGGCTCAGCTGGTGACAGTAACTGGCTAATGCTGGTGTAAATCCATCACACTGACAGAGTAATTGAACTATACTGTAAATTATTTGCTCTCCAGAATTTTTCACTAATGCAGACTGACAGTAGATTGTGGGTTAACTCTTCTGTTGGTTGTTTCTTAACGATCAAATAAAAATACCACTTGAAGCTCACTGGTTTGTTTTTCTAATATGTACTAAATAGGACCTGTTCTTAAATTTTGTTATTTTTGCAGCTTTCGAGAGAGAGCCGCGAAGGGCGCCCTATATGGCAGCTTAGCCATTTTGCTCGTGTTCTGGAAGAAGAAGAAAATAAACCAAATCCTGTAACACAGAGGGTCAAAATGATTATGGTTTGTGGCTCTTTTTTTTTACTTGTACTTTTGCATTTAGTAAGGTGTCCTGGTGCAATGCATCAAGCTTCTGTTTTCTATAGACCTTGTATTCTGCATCCCATTAGTCTTGTTTGTTGTGGTAGTTGTTAATAATGTCCTCTGTATCTATACCTAAAGCCTTCCTGTGTGTGCCATTTCTGTGCCAAACACTCAGGGTTTTTCCATGTGACTAACTCCCTTATTCTTACCCTGACAGTACCCTCAGCTTCCTTTGCTTTATTACTTTAGTAAGAGGAAGGACGTGGTATGACAGGCCCAAAGCTGTGAGTGTTACAAAAGGCCATTGATAAGGGGTGTGGAAAATCGGCCTTTAGACTTTTAAGGCATGGGAAACCAAAAAAAACTAAACCCCAAAGAAATAAAAAAGAAAATTTTTAATTCTTGTAGGTTAGATTACAACAACCTAGTTACAGTTGAAAAATTAATATTTGTTTGTTGTTTTGTGTTTTTAATACAGTCGCTGGGTTTGGTTCTTGTTCATGCTCACAGCCGTTGGATAGCAGAACCAGCTGCTCAGAACAGTACTGTAGAAAATTCAGTGGGATTGGATGAGAATGCACCGAAGAGAATTGAACCGAATGTTTCATTATGGCAGTTCTACCTTTCCCGGTAGGCAACTTCACAGAATAGAAGTTTCCTTGATTAGTGTGTGTTCTCCAGTACTGCCAAGCTGTGGTCCTAGGGTACAACGCTTGTTAACTTGCAGATATGACCACTGTAGGATTTCTTGGAACTGGAGATGACATTTCATAAGAAATATTTTGATACAATGCCATTTGTCCAATCTCCTTGAAGTAATCAAGAGCATGATCAGGAGACAGTTGTCCTGTGTGCATCAAAACACTGTCTTTTCCCAGTAGCACTGACACCCTTCAGAGTGCACTGGAAAATAAATTTTCTGACTGCACTGGAGTATTTATGCAGAGTTTCTGACTGTTCAGACAGAAGTGCAAAAGCCGTGTCACTATTGCTTTACCTTCAGCTTAACTGAAGTTAGGAGCACCTGTATTTCCTTACTACTATTGAAAACTCAGAGCTGTCAGTTTTAGAGGTTTTTTCCCCCCCTCTCTTAGAAGTTTGGCTTGGATCATAATAGTCATTATTGGTAGAGGATGATAATTGAAACTTCCTAATTTGTCATTGGGAAGTAGGTGTGTAATCAATTTGATCAGTCATTAGTGACTACTTTAAAGTCATTTTTATTATTGGGGCTGCTTTTTAGCCAAGATTTAGTAACTGTTTAATGACACCTGAAAATTCTTATGTTAGAGTATTTCTTTACCCTGACACAGCATACTTGAATGACCTGGTAGAAGATGTCTTTCGACTGGAATTCCTGCCAAATATATAAATTATGCTGCAACTATTGCCCTTTCTAAAGCAAAGGGATGTCAGAATGCTGTTACAAACAACATATTGTGTAGACCATGTATTTGTCTTTTTCAGAATGGCCAGTATGGATATTGAACAAGTAATCACTCTTGGATTAGCCCTTCTCCTTGCTGTCAAATATATTTTCTTTGAGCAAGCAGAGACTGAATCCACACTGTCACTGAAGAATCCCATAACATCTCCAGTGATGGTCCAGAAAAAAGTCCCTGAGAATTGTTGCCGGAAGCAGTCTGGACTTCTGAAAAACAACCAGAAATCTAACACAGTAGAAGAGGCTTTAGTTCCCAAAGATGGAAATGGTAATTTTTAGAATTTTATTGAACATATTCCTAGTATTTGGAACAAATAGTGAAATCTGAGTTAGCATGTTGTATTTGGAATCAGAATTTAAGCACTTTGTAAACCAAGTTTCATTTTAATTGCCTTTATGCAGCGGAAGTCATAAAACCTGTATTAGCAGAGTCATCAACCAAGGCTACATTTGTAGTTGGCAGTTGCAACGCTGTGGATACTTTTTCATTTTTTAATGGAAGAGAGGAAGAAATCGAGTTACCTAAGGAACCACGTTCTATTGAGGAGTGTGTTCGTATACTTGGAAATGCAGAGGTATGGGAAAAAGAACTTTTTTTTTTTAACCTCTGCTGCAGCATCTGATTTAAGAATTCTTACAGTTCATTTTCCAATTTTTAAATGATCCTATTGATTATATGTTATTCTTCAGAAAATTATATGGCTTCAGTAACTTGGGTAGTGGGTCAGGACTAAAACAAAACCCTTTAGAAGTCACTTCTCCGCCAGGCAGTCAGGGTGGGGAGCAGCTTCATCATTAATGACATACCATAATCGTTGAAGCTTCATCATGTATGCATACAAGATTTTGATCATATCCTGACCTACTATAAAACCTGACGTTAGCAGTTGGTTCATGTAGATGTACTCTGGTAATGTCAAAGTCAAGTCATTACCCGTTGTTATTTGGAAATTTAAAAGGATTTTTACCAAGAGAATCTGTATTTTCCCCCTACTCTTTACATTTCCAGAAAGGAGCAAAATTCCTTACTGATGCTGAGGTTATCAGCCTTGTTAATGCTAAGCGTATTCCTGCATACAAACTGGAAACTCTGATGGAAACGCAGGAGCGAGGTGTGTCCATTCGCAGACAGATGTTATCTGAGAAACTTCCTGAACCTTCATCTTTGCAATATCTTCCATATAGGAATTATAATTACTCTTTGGTAAGTAAAAGGCAGACAGGTGAAATTCACTGTAAAACCATGTTCCAAATACATGAAGTAGATGCTCAGTGATGCATATGAATTAACAGTGAGCTTGGTCAAAACTGATGTAGCAGGGGGGGGAAAAAAAAAAGAAAAAAAAAGGCAAACATAAGCCACTACCTTCCTAGGGAGGTTTGCCTAAACTTAGAATAAGGTAGTTGCATACTCCTAACAAAGTATGCAACTGCCTTATCTCAAAAATGTACAATTCTGAGCAGCAGAATGATAACATTACCTTGAGCTCAAGTTAAAATGGAAGTTAATTTAAAATTCATGTAACAGTATTAGGATTTTTTTAATAGTGTTTAAGACTTAGTAAGATCTAATACGTCTGCCAAATACTAGATTGAGCGGCATTAGCTGTTGATAGCTGTAGCTGTTACCTTTTGAGGTGGGAATTGGTTGCTTTGTGGGTAGGGTTGTGGGGGTTTTGCTGAGATACCTTGTTGTAGTTACAGGCATAGTATGTAACATGCTGTACCATACCGCTGTTAGTGTAACCTCAGTGATACCTTTTGTATTTTTTTTTTGTAAGGTTATGGGAGCTTGCTGTGAAAACGTGATTGGATATATGCCTATTCCTGTAGGTGTAGCAGGACCACTGTTTTTGGATAACAAAGAATTTCAGGTGCCAATGGCAACAACAGAGGGATGTCTTGTAGCAAGCACAAACAGAGGGTGTAGAGCAATATGTGTAAGTATTACTCGACAGGCTTGAAAAACTTCCGGTATTGTAAAACATATTTGGGGTGATAAAAGGCATGTTTTTGATATCCTAAAAACTAACACTCACTTTCAGTAATCTTACTTTGTTTCCTTTCTGCTTTGATTTTTAGCTTGGTGGAGGAGCAAGTAGCCGCATTCTGGCAGATGGGATGACTCGAGGACCTGTTGTAAGGCTGCCCACTGCTTGCCATGCTGCAGAAGTGAAAGTTTGGCTTGAAAGCCCCGAAGGCTTTAAAATAATGAAGGAAGCTTTTGACAGCACGAGTAGGTTAGTACAATGGCTATTCCAGCCTTATTCCCTGACATAAGACTTCTGTGGATGATAGAAAGCTCCTGGGTTTTTGTGGTGTACTGCAGTACAGGAAATTACATCTTGATTTTGGCTGTCCTGCATAGTGTGAATCTAAGAGAACAGAACTCACTTTGTCTGTGTGCCAAGGCCAGTAATAAACATTTTCTAATGATAAGTGGTAAACAACTGTATCTTAGCAACAAATACATTCATACTGCATAATACTTAATACATTATTTATTTTCTCTAAGTATTTAAAACAAACATAAAATCTTACTTGGATTTTTAGTAGTTACAATGCAAAAAGTAATTCAGTGTTTGGAACCTAGCCTTTCAGATTATATTACTAATGTTAATAATTAATTTATGAGGTTCCAGAGAATACAGGATAAAGTAATGCTAGAACTGAAAAGCTAGAAAATGTAAAGCAGTATTAAGAATAAGTCTACTTTTTAAGCCCTAGAGTTTTTTTTAAGACTTACAATTACCTGCTTTCTTTAGGAAAGTTCAAAGAGACAATTCCTTACTAGTTTTGTTCCAGCCAAAGTTTTGTCAGCCAAGGACATGCGTGTATTTCGGCCAGAATCAACTTACGGTGCTATTTGCAGTTTGTTTGACTTGTGGAGCTTGCACTGTTGAGGATAGCATGGGTTTTGCCTTGCTGTAAACTGACATAAGAATTTCCAAAGGCCTCATTTTTAGTTTATATCTGGTAGTCAGATGTTTTAGGTAACACAAATTAATTATATGTATGTTAGCTCAGGGCATTTTATGTCATGAAGTTCAAAGACAGAAAACATGAGACAGTGAACACTTACAGTGAAGATTTTTGAGGTGTTCACTCAGAGCTATGTGCATAGTAGCTGAAGGCTTTTTTTCTGTGCTGAGGGAGGAGGAAACAGTGTCGTTAACAGCACTATCTGCAATGAGTTACTGAAATTTTGCTACTTAAAACTAACTTAATCTTTTCCCTTGAGGCTTATAAGTAATAGTTAAGCTTTTTCTTGCAGGTTTGCCCGCCTACAAAAACTTCTCATCAGTTTGGCTGGTCGTAACCTTTATATCCGTTTTCAGTCTGGAACAGGAGATGCAATGGGAATGAATATGATTTCAAAAGTAAGACCACTCCCCTTAAGACTTTTTAATAAATGTGTATTTCTTTTAAAAATAGATAATAGCTTATCAACCTGTGACTACCTGGCATGTGAAGCCAGAAAGATAAGACATAGCGCTGTTTGAAGTGCTATAAAATAATAAATGAGTTTGACCTAGTCAAGTGTAAACAAGAATAGGATGAGAAAGAAAAAAAGTAACTTTGTATCTGGATATTTTTTATTGTTGTTATTTAAAGAAAGTATTCTTGATAATATGGAAGTTAAGCTGGTCACTCTGTTGCTTTGGGCCAAAGATTTTGTCCAGCAGCAGTTAATCTGTTACTGTGTGGATCACTTCCTTGAAAATTGGGAATTAGATTAGGAATCTGGTCAATGGCAGCAGAAGAGTGTTCTCTAGTTTCATTTGTTTGTTTTCATGCAAACACATGGAAGAACTGGAGAGATATGATCCATAGATTCTTGGAACACCTTGTGCTGTTTGAAACTAATGCCCTTTGCCTATTCTCTATAAAACTTAAGTCTATCAGAACCATTACATAAATGGGTCTGGTGATAGGTAGTAAATATAGAAGACTTTTTGTGTGACTTCCTAGTGTACAGAAGATCTTTCCACTGCATCCAAAATGAATTAATTTCATGTCTGTAGTGTTTGACTTAGTTCATGTTGTATCTTCAGTACAGTAACCATATGCCCATGCACTTAGAATGTGTATAGAGAATCCATATGTACTGGGAAGAACCAATTATTGCCCATGTAATTCCCAAAATAGTTAGAAAAACTCTAGTGATAATAGGGTGGGTGGGGGTTTCTGCTGTTTCAGATTCCTTCCTGAAATTACGTTCTTTTCTTGAGCTGTAACTGAAAATCTGATTAGACTTAATCTAATCTTGCTGTTCCACTGTCCTTGAGTAGCTTGTTTTGCAACCATAATGATACACCTAGCCTTTCATTTGTTTCTTTTCTAACAGGGTACTGAAAAAGCACTGGCAAGGTTGAGTGAAGAGTTTCCTGATCTCCAAGTAATAGCTATTAGTGGTAACTATTGTACAGACAAAAAACCTGCTGCTATAAACTGGATAGAAGGAAGAGGGAAGTCTGTTGTCTGTGAAGCAGTCATTCCAGCCAAGGTTGTTCGAGAAGTAAGTGTCTGCTTGTTTTTACTTGTTTATAAAAACGCATACATTTTACAAATTCAATAACTATCTCGCATTAGAAATGTTAACTGTAAGCCGTTTTCCACGTGAGGATAATTCTTACATGTGTTGTCAGAACTGCTGTAGGATAAGCCATTTTTGCTGAGAGAATAAATATTTTTTTCCTTTCATGGTCTCTTCTGTGACATAATGTGCATATATTTAATGATGCATATCTAGTTGAAGGTATGAGCATTTCCACTTTTTACCTTTGAAAAATTATGCCACAGTCTGACAGATTTTTACATGTGGGGTTTTGCCTGTCATTAAGCCCAGTCTTGATCATTTCACTCATTTGTTGTCTCTCACGCAAACCTGGCATTCTCTTCAAAGTTTATATTTACTACAATGAAAACAGATAATCGGGTGCTTCACTTAATTCCAAAGCTGCCTTAGCATCTTGCCTGACGAAGGGTAACCCTTGTGAACAGTGCCAGTCACAGCCTCTGTCAAACTTGTCCTACATCATCAGAGCTATCTTAGAATCTCTTCTACCTGAGCTCAGAAGACTGCCTGTGTGTCAGACAAATCTATTGCTTGTCCCGTGGTTGCCAGCACTGGCCATGAGAAGCAATATCCGGGGAGGAATTTACTACGCCATACTCAGCACAGTCTTCCGTCAACTTGTTCAACGTTTTTGGAATTGCTGCTTTTGTATTCAATGCATTTTTTTGTTTATTTTCCCCCAGTAATTTGTCCAGTCTCTTTTGTGAAACTACGTAAACTTATATCACTAGAATTCCAGGCAGAATTCCACAGTGTAGCTGCACCTTGTATGAGAACTACCTCCTCCTCCTTGATTCCATTTGATGCCCTAGTTTTGTACTGGAATAGATACTTAAGGCTCTTACCTTCTGCTGCTCAAGATCTTGTGGTTATAACACAGCCCTTCCACCTTGCCAGCCATTCACAGTTCCAGATTGAAAAGTACTAGTTTCTCTCTGAGGAATGAGTAAAAACATTCTAAGCATGTCTTTGAACATCAGTATCTCTAGATCTTTTTCAGTTCTAAAATTTCTGGGTACAGAATTCAGAGTGTGTGTGCAGGCTGGATTTGTACATTGACATAATTTATGTCTTCTGGGTTTGCTTCCTAGTGGTTTCCTAATTTTCATATTGTTGGCATTTTTACAGTTGATTCAGTGGCAATATCTAATTAGCTACGAGATTGCATTCCAGAGTAGTAATGGGGAGCCAGTCAGTTTGTAATGGGCATGGATAGTTTTTAGGTAAATTTGTGATGTTTTTCCCCAATACCCAGCCATGTACATCACTACATTCACTTACATCGAACTCTAATACATAAACTATATTTTTGTCAGTGTTGTAGACTTTGTGCAGATCTCTGTCATCAGTTGCTATTCCTGCTACACTGGAATATCTTGAATTTTACTCACAGTACTCTCTTTTTGCTCTCTTTGATCATTTTTATACTAAATTCAGTGTACATCTTATATCTGAAGGTTTCAAAATACAATTAGTATCGTATAAATGTGCCATTTGATTTGATATTACTGTGTACAGTGTTTACGTAACAGTGTAGCACTGTGGTTTGTATTTGAACTCCTCAGTTTAGCTCTGTATTCTTATGCAGAGCAGAACTGAGGAGGGTTTAGTGTCCAGAGCAACTTGGGAGGATTGTTGCTATCATGTCAAGGTGAATTAGTGGGATATTTCTGTCAAGTTGATTTTGTTTGCTTCATTCTGAAGATAAGTGAGAATTTGAAATGGAGAAGGTAGCTGGTAAGCTTTTCTTAAAGGCCTGTGCAAGTCCAACCCTTTGCACTGACTTTTCCATTGTTACTTCGATAACGCAGCCTGCATTTGAAAAGGCTCATTTTGAACAAAAATAAAAGTAGGTATCTAGGACAACGATTGCTTCCACATGGAATTTGACTCAAACAAGGGGCAAGAGCTTATTAACCATAAATAGTGCGTTTCTACTCCTGCGTAAGGAATGGTGTAATAAAAGTGTATCACTTTGTCTAGGTATTGAAGACAACTACAGAAGATATTGTTGAAGTCAATATAAATAAAAATTTGGTGGGTTCTGCGATGGCTGGTAGCATAGGTGGCTACAATGCACATGCAGCAAACATTGTGACAGCTATCTACATAGCCTGTGGTCAGGTAGGTTTGTTTTCCCCCAGTTCAGGTTTTCTTTAGTGCAGTAATTCTTAACAACACAGTTAAGTATTTTGTTTGTGCTTTGTTTTGCCTTCCTAATCTGAAGGATGCTGCGCAGAATGTAGGCAGCTCTAACTGCATCACTTTGATGGAGCGAACTGGTTCCACCAACGAAGACCTGTACATCAGCTGCACAATGCCTTCTATAGAAATAGGAACTGTTGGCGGAGGCACCAACTTGCTCCCACAGCAGGCGTGTTTGCAGGTATAGATCAGAAAGTTTAAAGCAACTTAGCTTCTTAAATCAAAGCTCACTTTCGTGTTGTGTATATTGAGTCTGAGTAATGTGCGAATGGGCCTTCTTGAAACTCAGTGGATTTGGTATGAAAATTTAAGAATAATCTAATGAATTGTTTTCATGTATCTAGTTCCTGTATCTAGTTCCTAAAGCTTAAGATCTTTAATATTAAAAAGAGACTTAAAACTAGTTGATGTGATATCATTTGGAATGACTTACTTTAATACTAGAGCTAGCATAAATTTACGTAGATTTCATAGCATAATAGTGCATATTTTTCTCTCCAGATGTTAGGGGTTCAAGGTGCAAGCCAAGATAACCCTGGTGAAAATGCCCGTCAACTTGCTAAAATTGTTTGTGCTACAGTGATGGCAGGGGAATTATCACTAATGGCAGCTCTGGCAGCTGGGCATCTAGTCAAAAGCCACATGATCCACAACAGGTAAGAAATGGAAAAATTCTTATCTTTCTCTGCTATTTTGCCTTTCTTCCAAGTACGAGATTCAATAATAGTTACATGAATAATTGCAACATAAATAGTGCTGTAACATTTTATATAATGTAGTTATCTTACTGTTTTTATTAGGTCAAAAATAAATCTACAAGATCTTCAAGGAACCTGCACTAAGAAGGCAGCTTGAATACTAAAATGGCTTTGCAATGAAGAATTGTTGTAGCAACTGACAGGGTGCACAGGGGAAAAAAGACCTCTGTGAAGTTTAGAATGAAAATCACCTTCAACTCAATTTATGTAAGATGAACTGAGAGATCAGCAGACTTGTGTGAGACTACTTACGCCTTTGACCTTCTTCAGTGGTTAGAGATGACTTCGTGGGAGAAGTCCTGTCACATGCCTTGAACATGGCTTTGGAATTCTTACTCTTACACATCTTATAAAGGGTCCGTTTTATGGTTTTACAGGTTGAGATTCTTTTGACTACTAAGCTCCTGGTAACCACAAAGCTGAGAAGTGAGTAATGTACTTTGCAGAATTAAAAAAAATAGGTCTAAACTTGGCTTGAATGCACTGATCCTTGCCTTCTTTATGTTACAGTTAGACAAGCATGTTTTTTAAAGTGATGGCAAGCCTAATCACTTTCCATGAATCCCCAGTTTTAATTTTGTTCACATACAAAATTTAGGTCTTGGGCTATAAGACAGTTCTGTTGAATCCTATTAGTTTATAGAAACCTCTGTCTATATATAGTACTTAATTTGCTGCTGCTTCAGCTAAGCAGCATTCTATGTTTTAACTCCACAGTTTAGGTTATTCCTTCATGGAAAACTTGCGACCTATACAGTTCTGAACTGTTAAATGTAATCTTTATTGAAGTAGGGAAAATGGCATCTTCAACTGTTTTGTGATTTTGTTCAGGTAGAAAAAACAGACTTTAAAACTGGTGATGCCAAAATCAGTCATGTCAGACACATTTTTAAGCAAATGCAGTTTCTCAAACTTTTTTTGATAGGAGTGCATTCAAACAACAGGAGTCAAGAACAGATGTTTACACTTCTTTGAAAATAAGTCTCTTAAGGTACAGTGTGTTTGTATATTCCTTCCTTTCTTTCTTTTTTTCAAGTGTTTGACACTTACTCCATAGGAACAGGTGTATACCCACTGTTTTTGCTGAGATAAAATGAAGTCAGAAGATCACACTGTTCTTTAACATTAGGGTTTTTTTTTTAATGTTTTGATTCCTTTAAAACTTTCTTTTTGAGGGGGGGAGTATTTATTTTAGGAAGAAATCTTACCATTTTTTTCAATGAACTGTACTAATTAAGGGAATTCAGTGAAATGACATGTTAATGCAACAAGCAGGTTTTGTATCAAAATATTGTACTTGGACCAGTGAAGCAGTCTCAGGTGTTCTTAATGTAAAACAGAAAACCCAGGTTTACTCTGGTTTGAATTACCTTTGGGGAATATTGCTAAATGCATTGTGCTGCCTAGTTAATCACAGGAAGAAAATTATTAATATGCTTGATGATAAGGGGATATTTTTGTTTGGTTTGGGGTTTTTTGTGTTTTGGGGGGTGAATCAGTGGACTGGACTGGCATTCTTGCAGGAGTGCAGTGGCATTCCTAAATAGGTGACTAGCAGAGGTGCTCTTCTAATGTGCAAATTTGATATAAATCATGATGGTTTGTTTTGTAGTACATCAGCACATTAATATTATTGTAATGAGCTCATAAAGCTAATGTGCAAGCATGAAGACATACTACATGCTAGATATGATATGATAGCATGTAAATATGAAATATCATGAATGTTTATCTTCCTGCAGTATTGTTGCTAATAGCTACCATTTTATTTAAGGAAAGCTGGAACTACTTTGTTTCTATGTTCATTCAGTGATCTTATTTAAAGTAACACTGTTCTGGCAATAAATTGTGGTTCAGTGTTCATTCTGGTGGATTTGACTGACATTCTGTGTTGCAGAATTAACATTTTGTATTATTACTAAATTGTGTACATTTTGGTACAGAACTACTTTTTCAGTTTCAGTAAAACAATGGAAAACATACTGGCTTAATTGTGATATTTTAAGCTTACTTCATGACTTAGTGACATATATTAGTAGACAAAATATGAGGGTTAAGGAAAATATCACTGGCATACAGTACTAAACGTAGTGGGGCTATGACACCAGGACTTGTCACCTCGTTCACAGAAGCCTGTACTCATTTACTGTCGTTGAAGCTGAATTGCACAGTTTGCCCAAGTGAGAGAACTAATTGGCTGCAGCATTAGCAATACTTTCAGCTGGGGCTTAATTTTCCGTTCTTCCTCACTTGTAATTCAGCTCCCATGCTTGGTCTTGTAATGTCCATCAGTCTGTAATTGGACATACAACGTAGTGCTGAGAAGACTGAACGAGAATGCAGACTACCAGTTTTATACTAGAAGCAGAGGTTACCGTATCAAATGCACTAGGAGGTTTAGAGATCTGAAGCACTCTTGTTTCCCTGCATACACTACAGTAGTGTACTTCAACATCCCTGCAAAATTTGTGTAGCTAGACTGTTTCAGTACAGGAAACAGGCATGTACTGTTTGTTTTGCATCCTTGGCAAATGCAAACCAGCTGTCTGGACTGAAGTTTCTAGACCTGCTGCAACCTAAATGCTGTACTATTACAATTGATACAGTTTTCCAAATGTTTTAAAACCCTAGTAAAAATAAGTGTATTTAGTAACTACTTTGCTTCTTTCTTTACCTAGATCACCTCCTTTCTTTCTGTGTCCTGAGTCTGCTTTACCCCTGCTGCACACCAGCCCCCTTCCTGCTGTCTGACGTGGAAGTGTCAAGAGCTGTGAAGCTTTGGAAGTGCTGCAGCTCCAGCTGTCTCTTAATTACAGAGTTTTTGTCTGCTTTAATTTATTTCAGCCAGCTTAAGACCTTACAGTGAAGCATACCTTACAGTGAAGCATACCTTAACTGGTCTTCCTGACGGGACGAGCAGCACCTGCTTATGCAGCACAGGGATGCAAACTTCGTTCATGCCAAACATAGCTCTGATGCCAGAAGCCTGTAGTGGATGTTGGGTTGAGGATGGGATGGAGGTGTACCAACAAGGGCCCACACACGGGCATTGCTGAGCAGTCACGCTGGTTCCCAGAGAAAAGCATGGCTGAGGGTCTGCTTGCTTTTTCATAGGAGCCTTCAAGCATATCTGGGCTCTGGCTGTGTCTATGCACAGCACTGTTTCCACAGTTTTCATGCTTGGTGTGAACCCTGCTTGTAAGGTGAATCATGGAAACATTTAGGATAGAATGAGATCATCAAGTCCAACTGTTAGCCCAGGACTGCCAAGGCCATCACTAAACCACGTCCCAAAGCACCACATCTATGCATTTTTTAGCCACCTCCAGCAATGATGATTCCATCACCTCCCTGGGCAGCCTCTTCCAATGTTTGACAACCCTCTCAGTAAAGAAAGTTTTCCTAATACCCAATCTAAACCTCCCCTGGAGCAACTTGAGGCCGTTTCTTCTTGTCCTATTGCTTGTTAGCTGGGAGAAGAGACCCACCCCCACCTGCCTACAGCCTCTCACGTAGTTCCAGAAAGCAGCAAGATCCCCCCCGAGCCTCCTCCAGGCTGAAAACCCCCAGTTCCCTCAGCTGCTCCTCACAAGCCTTGTGCTCCAGACCCTTCCCCAGCCCCGCTGCCCTTCCCTGGACACGCTGCAGCCCCTCTACGTCCCTCCTGCAGTGAGGGGCCCAAACCTGAACACAGGGTTCGAGGTGCAGCCTCACCAGTGCCCAGTGCAGGGGGACAGTCCCTTCCCTTGCCCTGCTGGCCACACTGCTTCTGACACAAGCCAGGGTGCTGCTGGCCTCCTTGGCCACCTGGGCACACTGCTGGCTCATGCCCAGCCGGCTGCCGACCAGCACCCCCAGGCCCTTTCCCACCAGGCCCTTTCCAGCCGCTCTGCCCCAGCCTGTAGCGCTGTGTGGGGCTGCTGTGACCCAGGTGCAGGACCTGGCACGGAGCCTTCTTGAACCTCATCCAGCTGGCCTCGGCCCATCGGTCCGGCATGTCCAGACCCCTCTGCAGAGCCTCCTGCCCTCCCGCAGAGCAACGCTGCTGCCCAGCTTGGTGTCATCTGCAAACTTGCTGAGGGTGCGCTCGATCCCTTCATCCAGATCATTGATCATCAATAAAGATTAAACAGGACTGGCCCCAGTGCTGAGCCCTGGGGAACACCACCTGTGACAGGTCACCAGCTGGATGTAACCCCATTTACCATGACTCTCTGAGCTCAGCTGTCCAGCCAGCTTTTAACCCAGCATAGAGCACACCCGTCCACACCATGAGCAGCCAGTTTTTACAGGAGAATGTTGTGGGAGATGGTGTCAAAGGCTTTACTAAGGTCCAAGTAGGCAACATCCACAGCCTTTCCCTTATCCACTAGTCCGGTCATCTTGTCATAGAGATCAGGTTCATCAAGCAGGACCTGCCTTTCATAAACGCATGCTGGCTGGGCCTGATCCCCCATTGTCCTGCACATGCCACGTGTTGGCACTTGGGATGATCTGCTCCATAACTTTCCCCAGCCTGTAGTTCCCCAGATCCTCCTTCCTGCCCTTCTTGTAGACGAGCACCACATTCTGGGACCTCTCCAGTTAGCCAGGACTGCTGATCCATGATGGAGAACAGCTTGGCACACTCCTCCGCCAGCTCCCTCAGTACCCTGGGGTGGGTCTGATTCGGACCCATAGACCCGTGCATGTCTAATTGGAGCAGCAGGTCACTAATTGTTTCCTCCTGGACTGTGGGGACTTCATTCTGCTCCTCCTCATCCCTGTCTCCCAGCTCAGGGGGCTGGGTACCCTGAGGGTAACTGGTTTCACTATTAAAGACTGAGGCAAAGGCAGCATTAAGCACCTCAGCCTTTACCTCATCTGTTGTGGCAGTGTTCCCACCTGCATCCAATAAAGGGTGGAGATTAGCCTTGGCCCTCCTTTTGTTTCTGATGTGTTTGTAAAAACATTTTTTGTTATCTTTTAGAGCAGTGGCCAGCCTGAGTTCCAGCTGGGCTTTCATGTCTCTGATCTTCACCCTACATAATCTCACAGCTTCCATATATCTCTCCTGAGTTGCCTGCCCCTTCTTCCAAAGGTGGTACACTCTCCTTTTTTCCCCGAGTTCCAACCAAAGCTCTCTGTTCAGCCAGGTCTTCTCCCCCACCAGCTCATCTTTTGGCACTTGGGGATGGCCTGCTCATGCACCTTTAAGACTACCATCCTGGAGAACGCCCAGCCCCTCCTGGACCCCTTGGCCCCTCAGAACTATCTCCCAAGGGATTCCATCAACCAGGCTCGTAAACAGGCCAAAGTCAGCCCTCTGGAAGTCCAACATAGCCATTCTGCTGACCATCCCCCACTCCCTCCATACTTCTCCAAGAATCGAAAAATTCATCTTCTCATGCTCCCTAAGCCCAAGGTGTCCTGTGACCACCACATACCCACCAGCGCTTCCCTGTGTGCAAACAGCAGGCCCAGCGGGACATCTCCCCTGGCTGGCTCACTGACAGCTGTGTCAGGCAGGCATCTGCCGCACACTCAGGAACCTCCTGGTCTGTGTCCTATCCGCTGTGCTGTATTTCCAGTGGACGTTTGGTAAGTTTAAGTTCCTCACAAGGACAAACTGTTGAAACAGTCCCTGACATACGGAGCTACCCCACCGCCTCTCCTTCCTTGCCTGTCCCTTCTGAAGAGTCTGTAGCCATCCCTTGCAGCACTCCAGTCATGCGAGTTTCCCCCCATGTTTCCGTGATGGCGACTATGTCATGGTCTTCCTGCTGCACGATGGCCTCCAGCTCCTCCTGTTTGTTGCCCGTGCTTCGGGCACTGGCATAGATGCACTTCGGCTGTGCCATCGATCTCACCTCCAGGCCTGGCATCCCACCCGCAGGCTCATCTCTGATGAGCTCGGGTTTATTCCCTTCCCGCTTTGAGTCGGGTTTAAAGCTGTCTCGACGAGCCCTGCTAACTCCTGACCAGGGATCCTTTTCCCCTTCTGAGGCAGGTGAACCCCAGCTGTGGCCAGCAGGCCTGCTGCCGTGTGAACTGACCCACGTCAGCCCCCCCGAGATCTGGCCATTGACACCAGGCCCAGAGCCAGTGCTGATCTGTGGGACCTTGCGGTGACACAGCCCCTCGCTCCCTGCGGCCGGCAGGACAGAAGGAAGCACCACCTGTGCTCCCGATCCCTCCCTCAGCCCTGAGGTCTCTCTCCGTCGCCCTCAGACTTCTTGGCGTTGGAGTTCATCGCTGCCCCTTGGAATCCCAGCAGTGGGCAGTGATCAGAGGGCCGTACCGGGCAGGGGGTGTCCTGGTGACGTCCCTTACCCAGCCCCAGGGAGGCAGCAGGCTGCCCAGGGGCTGGGTCCGGCCGGCATACAGCCCCTCTGTTCCTCTCAGAGTGGAGTCGCCGATGACAACCACCTTTCAGTTCTTCCTAGCAGAGCTGGTCACCATGCGTGGGGTTGGCAGCTCCTCCAACCCGGACGAGTTTTTGCCCACATCGACACTTTCCTGACCCTCAGGCTCCAGAGCCGCACACCTGCTGTACAGGGGCACCTGGGAAGGTGGAGCAGGCCAGCGGTGACTCGCCTGCTGTCCCCAGCAGGGACCTGTTTCCATTCCTCCCGATCACTCGGGGCCCTTCCTTCTGCCTGGAGGCGAGCAGGCAGGGGACCCTCCCGCTTCCCGTGGTGACGTGTCCCTGCGGTGCATTTGTCTCAGCGATGGTAGAGCGTCTCCACCGGTCTGCCTCCCTCTCACAGTCCCTAATACTCCTCAACCTTTCTGCTTCCCCTTTCAGCTCTGCCACCAGGCTGAGCAGCTCGGCCACCCAGTCACCCCTCACACTGGTGTCACCCCTGCTGCCCTCCAGCAGCAGTGACCGGCGCAGGCAGCCGAGTGGCCCGTGACGTGGGCAGCTGTGTGCTGACATGGGAGCTCCGGCTGGGTCACCACACACCTCCTGGCACTGGCCTTTGGCCAAGCAGAAGCCATGAGTGGCTAGGTTTCTTCTGGGGGGGTGATGACAGCTGCTGGAGCTCGGCTCTCTGGGACATCAAGGGGACGGTGCCCCCCCTGCGGCCACAGCTGCCCCATGGCCACCCTCAACACTCCCTGCTCTGAGCAGGGCTGGGGCTGCCCCGCCATCCCCCCAGCGCCCACGACTCTCGGTGTTGCTGGTTTGCATAAAGCTCACCACTGTCCCCTGCCGTGATCCTCTGTGAGGCACCTCGGAGGCCTGGCTGAAATGGCAGTGACGCTGGACGTTAAACTGCCACCTTCCATATGGAGCTCTGACAGCACAGCTCTGAGAAAGGTGGTGGCAGACGGTCTGTCCTTCCACCCCTCTCAGTGGCCTTCTGGCATGGAGTGAGGTCTCTTACTGTGGATAACTGGCTAGCTGAAAAGGGTCACATAGACCTAGTCCAGCTGGCTGGACAAAAATGCACATCGCTCTCAGCTTATCTGAAGTAAAGCAAAATACACTGTCTTTGGCTGTCCTTGTTACACAGTAACAGGAAGATTTTGGTGGGAAAAGAATGTTGCAGGTGGGAACAGGTAACTACAGAAGAGAAAGTAGGGGCGGGCTTGGTATTTAGGCAACTAACCAATAATGAGCTTAACTTTTGTCATATGTATGAGCTAATTATAACAAGGCATAAAAGGTGACTGTAAGGCACAATAAACGAAGTCTGCTGATCACTCATATTGAGTGACTGTGTCTTCCCTCAGTCGCAACATCTTACTACTCACAGTGCTTTGAAGATACATCATCATCTTTTCTGGGATGTGGCATACCGTTTTTGAGGTCGTGCCTGCTTCCCTCTCCCCCTTCGGCTTTGCTAAGGGAAGGTTCACACTGCGCTGCAACACCAGCTGAAACGAGGAGGGGATGGTTCGGGCTTCAGGCAGTGTCTGTGTTACAGCAACAGCTTCTCTGCTTCGAAGATCCTCTCTGTTGCCTCAGGAGAAGCTCATGCTCCCAGCAGATGCGTCTTGCTTTACACTCAAGGCAACCGCCATGCTCTGCGCCTGGTGGAACTCCTCGCACTGACAGTTCTGTGCCTTGTCTCCCTGCCCAGAGACCGCCACTGGCCCCCGGCTCACCTTGTTGCACCAGCCCCTGGCAGGAGGCCTGCTTCTGGAGCTAACCTTATCTCCGCAGCACCCTAGGCCTTTTGCAATCTGTTAAACAATAAAAATTACCTCCTGTCCCATCTTCACTGCCCTTTTATGTTCAGTCCAGGGGGATTAATTTATTGTCTTTTCTCTCTTTGTGCTGTAAACTTGTGTAGTCACTTTATTTAACACAGTCCCTCAGCTATGAACGATTCGCTGCTTGTGGTGAAATGGCCAAGAGCAACCCGATGTCCTGTTAAGATAGAAAATCACTTAATGAGTAATCCTAGCCTTGAAATTCTGTCAACAACTTTTAAAAATGTAAATTATGCAATTAACTCATTATATAAATCATCTGTTACATAATCAAACAGAGCAAATAATTTCAACAAGCTCACACACAGATCTGTAGGGTGGAAGGCTTTGTGCTAATAATTCACCACCAGCGAATGGAGAGTGCTGTATGCTTCGTCTGAAAGCCATTTTGATCCATAAAGGTGACAAAAGGGGGATTCAGACCCAAAGCCTGTGAGATGAGTGAAAAAAAAATTAATATCCAAGTTTTATTAACAAGGCAGAAAAAAACTTTACAGCCAGTACATACCTAACTGACCTTCCCTACTGTTCTGTGTTATTTCAGTATGTGCACATGTCTGGATCAGACAGTTCACCAGAGGTTTCTCTGCAGGAGTTCTGCCGGGAGGGCTCTGCTCTGTGCACTGGAGATGTTCTTACACAGAGCTGAGATAAAGGCCTGGCCCCACACAAGAATCCAGTTTCCCAGACACTGGCCAGTTGCATAAGAAAGGTTTTAGAGGGTGTTGAACAGACCTTGGGTGGCTGGAAATAGCGTTTGCCTTCCATTTCTGTTTCTCTCCACCTCCTCCATCTGTCTGACCAATTGTCTTTTGTGTCTGCTGTGTCTTATCTTCAACAACTGCAGAAAAAGGTTCTTTTAAAGATACTTTCAAGGTATAGAGGTGTACTATAGAGCCTCCAAGCCCACACTGACAAGCAGCTCAGCAGTTGTAGGACTGCATTGTTGCTGTCTTTTACATGACTGATGAGGGGATTTGGAGATGTTCAGAGGTGGGGGTGGGCGGGGCGTTTTGGCTCACCTATTTTGTCTAGTCCTACAGGGGGTTTGCTCAGTCTGCGGTAAGATCTGTTTCCTGCATTGCGCTATTGCATAGCTCCTCAGACTATGGGGCTACTTGGGGTAGCTGCAACCAGGGAATTGAAAAGAAAGTGTTTTTCAAAACAGGAAAGTAGACATCCTCTTACCTTTTTTTAGGCATTTTTGATGTCTAGCTATGCATTCCATCTCTGTTATGTTATTGTGGTCAACACGAAATTATTATCTTCTGTTGGTGAAGTCAGGTTAGTTGTATCTCTGTGACTTTGTCTTAATGACTGTGCACTTGAAGCAGAAACACAAGGCTGGTTAGGGGAACATCCCACCCCAGGGTGCCAACAGCCAGTCAGTTGTGACGTACGGAATTAAACTCTAAACTCGAAAGTTATAAAGTAGGTATGTTTATTGCACACAGATGCACGGGGGATCGCTCCTCCACAAGGAGCATGCCCGAAGTGATGAACCATCTCACATTTATACAATAAAACAAATGAATATTCAATTAACGCCTATACATATGCGTTACCTAAACCCACTTACTCTCGCTTCCTATGTTAATTAGCTTATCAGTCCTTTGCCTGGAATGTGGTGGTCTTGCAGGCTTGTAGGTGATTCAGGTCCCTGTGACCATCCCATCTTCTCCAGCAAGAAGCCTTAGCACTCCCACCCTCTAGATAACATTGGAATGTCTCTCATCCTTTTCCCATCCTTTTTATAAATAGCCCCTTTGTTAGAGGCGTCCCCTCAGAGCTGTGTGGCTATGTGACCAGACACCGCACCCATGACCAGTCACCATACCCACATTCCTTGAGCAGACATATACAATCACAATCGATGTCCATTGTCCCTATTTCACACTATTTCTCCATATCAATCCCCCCTTTTCTATCAAACTAAGTAAATTCTTTTACTTAAGCAGCCTTCCCGAATGATATAAAGCATCATACATAAGTGTTACCCTTTTAAACATTCTCCAAACCCACAAACATAACATAATGGTTAGTATTAAGGAAATTCCTAAACTGATCAATAAGATCACAATGGGGTGTACCATAGCGTTAAGAATTCCTGTTGCAGAAGGTGACCAGCCAAAGAGAGTATCCCACCAATTATGGTTTCCATCAGGGAATCATTTACATATTCATTACAATTCCAGGAATTCATTTACATATTTCGCTCCTGCGCAATGTCCTTGAGGAGTGGTCATCTGGGGGTCGATCAGGAGTCTTCCTCCAGTGAACCTTTTTTGCCTTCTTGTTTCTGCACAGACTCTGTTCCTCGATAGACTAATGAGCATGATTCAAATTCCTTGTTTAGGTAGCGTTATATACACAACAGAAACTTAGGACCAGATGGCCCTTATAAAGGTAACGAATCCAAGGACCTTGTGTCTAGTACATCCGTGGTGCTGACACTAAGGGTCTTGGTGTGTTCATCATGTTGACAATAAGGGTCCTTGAACACCTCCCAACTTTGGATAATTATATATAAGCACATCATTTTCTAAAAAAGTAGTATACCATTCATCACTCGTTGTACGTAGCTCATTATTCAATCCCCCTGTTCTAAAAACTATCATTATGCTCTCTGATCATTATGCTCTCTGATCATTGTTTGACAGCACCAAACAGAACACTGAAGTAATGAGGAGTATGTAATTGCCAATCTATTCCCAATACTGTACTCACTTGTTGTACTATTTTGGCACAAAAGTGTGAGTCTCTATTGGAAGAGATTGTTGCCGGAACCCCAAAGCGGGGGATAATTGCATTTAACAATCCCTTCGTTACCTCTCTTGCTTTATTTGTTCGACAAGGAAAGGTTTTTGGCCAACCTGAAAACATACCAGACATAACTAATAAATATTGGTACCCCCCTTTTCTTGGGAGTTTCTTCCTTCCTGGATGACCCTCTTATACCAGCGGTGGCCATTCCTCACATCAAGGTCTGGCATGGCATATGTCCCCACCGCTCAACACCTACTGGGTTGCAGCCAACAGCAGAGCTCAAGATTCTTCTTGGTGGCAAACACCGAGGCCAACCCAGTCTTGCCCTTGACTATGGTAGGAGGCACCTGACCAACCTTATTCCTTGTACCTCGTTGTCAATGCAGAGTTTCATCTGCGCAACTCATAACAAGTCACTGCCATGGCAAAACACACAGATTTACATTAGTAGAACTACTACAGAGTGTATTTTATTTCAGCTTTTCTGCCAATATGCCCCACAGCCCTGCTGACCAAGGGATACTGTTTTATCTGAACTGGGCAAGCCTCCCCCTTATCATTTTTACTGTAACAGGTAAAGCATTTTTCACCTTTCCTGGAATTTATTTTCAGATACACCTGGTTAAAAATTTCTTTTACTTCAGGGAGGTCCTCTTTCCCTCTTTTCTGTTTAATTAAAGATAAGCTCATTATTTCAATTACTTGATCATTTTTAACTTTTAGTTTCATTTCTCCTTTAAACGTCTAGATGTTCTAATAAATCTCACCCCAACAAAGATTTTGGTGAATTTGGCATTCTTCTTGTTTTCTTAGTTTGTACTTTAAAGGTTTCAGGATGTTTTCCTGGTGGCCAGCAGCTCCCACAACTGTAACAAATTATTAATTTTTTTTTTTTTTACTGAAGTTTAACAAATAAGTTGTTTCTGTATTCACTAAAATTCCACCTCATTTTTCCTAGTCCCTAGTTCACTAGAGCCCCTTGCTGGTTCTTTAGCTTAGGGCAATCTCACTTCCAGTGTCCGCTTTCCCTACAATATGCACACTGATCCGATCCCATAGGAGAGGGGTTCACTCTTTCACTTCTGCCCGACATTCCTCCTGTCTCTGCCTCGTCTCCTCTACCAGTTTAGCACGACCCAGCTCTTCTCTTACCTTCTGTACACGTTCCCTGTTCCTTCTATCAACTTTTCTATATCACGCTTACCTAGTAACTCGAACCTTTATCTAGTCCTATTAGATCATCCTGACAAGCCTTTCATAACCAACTTTCAAACATCTAAATTTCCCATCAGAGATTCACCTTTATTCTCCTCAGACCCACTGCCTGCCCTAAAGGGGCCGTTACCGGTCCTGTTGTGCTGCAAATGCTGCAGCACTTGGGGTGACATTGTCAGGTCCTTCTGCTCAACTGTCAGCAACAGCAACCCCCTCCTCCTCACCAGCAGAAGGGTTCGGGCAGGAGATGCTGTTCCTGCTCCGCAGGTTACGCAAGCCTGCCTCTGCAACAGCACTTCTGGTTTAACTCTTTCTGACCCTGAATGCAAATCTGCTCCTTGTTGCTTTAAGTCTGTGTGCTTACCTATCAGCCTCCGCAGGCAAACAGCAAACACCCTGCCCTGCGTCCAGCGGACTCAGCCGCACCTTCGAGCGGGTACGGGGGTTTGTACAAACTTACTCCAATACTCTTAACACTTTCACAAGGTCTCTCACACACACACACCCCGCCTCAGGTTTTACATACATTAGTACAAGTTTTTATCTTACAACGTGTTTCATTCTGGTTGCTCCACAGAAGGAACCACAACCTGAGGTTTTTAACACAAAAATTTCAACATGAACATCTTTCTAGTTTAGGTCTCAGGGCTTTTTTCCCTATCCTTTTCTGGCGCCATACTCAAAGATCAGGTGATGTTAATCCCGCACTCTTTCTGCCACATAAACATATCTGCACACATTATTTCATCCCACTTCTGTTCTCTACGAAGAAACAACATAAGCTGTAAAATTGTGTTGTAATGTAAGACTTCCTTCAGGTGGCCATCTTTCACCATCGCCTAATGTATACAAAGGCCACCAATTCCGACAATATTTTAAAAATGTCTTTTTTGTTCAAATTTCCTCCGGGAATTCCGCCAAATTCTTTCCAATGCTTCAAAATACATCCCAGGGGAATTTTGGTATTTATTTCTTGGCTCGGTTTGCCCCCCATCTTCTTAGTAAGTCTGACATATTTGTCTACAATGTATTAGTTATTTAGCCTTATTTCTTGGTCTTTTTTTTTTTTTTTTTTGAAAGGAGATAATATATTTTAGACACTTGCCACCCTTTGTTCGAGTATACAGACAGCACCTACGACACTAAGGGCAGAGGTTAATTCGTGCTTTTTCCAAATGATGTTAGCTCTAATGTTTTGTCCACAGTCTCCCTCTCTAATTTCTAATTATGCATTCCAACACTTCATAAATTGATTTTTCAATCGCTCCGTCCCTCTCTGGCCGGCCCCTCGCGGGGAACACGGACAGGCAGATCGGGACTCCCCACTCGCTTTGCAGTGACACCCACACAGGTCACACTCTCCGGGCAGCCCGCAGTCACACAGGCAGTACGTTACACGGTACCGTGCGCTTACATACAGCCCTAGTAATGCTGACAGTTCGCGTTATCACACAAAGTACGCATTTCAATGAACAATTGCCAAAAAACAGATTCTAATTCTTTTCTGGCCTTAAGCAGAGTGTTAAGTTTTCAGCTATTTGCCTAGAATTACCAGAATATTTTTTTTTCAACATACATTTCATAACTCCAAGTTTGAACATGTAACACATGTAACAAGACAACACATAGAACAAGACACAGAGCGCTATTTCAGTTGTTACGTTCTAGGAATTCCCCAAATCTTAAGACAACCTAAAGGAAGTTTTTAGCTTCCCAAATCTTTATGAAGTATTTAAGATTTTGTTACTCCCATGTTTTCTTTTTTTTTTTTTTTTTTTTTTTCCCCGACGCAAAAGTTTCCCTTTTACTTTTGCTGTGAGGTCCCTCTTAACTTGTTCCTGTGAGATTCCGCCTTATTCCGTCGCGCCCCCCGCTTTTCGTAGCGAGGCCTCCGGGCTTTTAGGATCTGGCAGTAACCTCGGGTTTGCCCGATCTGCCCTCAGGATCGCTAGCGGCCACCCCTCGGTCAGCAAACCCCCTCCCAAGGTACCTTTCCGCCTGGGGACTACGCTGCGCGCCGGACGTCTCCGTGCGTCTCGCCAGCCGCCCCGTTACTAAACATACCGTTTTACCCGTGGATCCAGGGGTTTCTCTTCTGCTCCTGGGGGAACAGCTGAGAAGAGGAGGCTCCTCCGAGGAGATCTCCCGGGGCGCGCCTGGGAGAGTCCGCTCCGCAGCTGGTCCCTCGGCCGAGCAGAAATCCTCCTGCCTGGCTCGTACGGAATTAAACTCTAAACTCGAAAGTTATAAAGTAGGTATGTTTATTGCACACAGATGCTCGGGGGATCGCTCCTCCACAAGCGTGCGTGCCCGAAGTGATGAACCATCTCACATTTATACAATAAAACAAATGAATATTCAATTAATGCCTATACATATGCGTTACCTAAACCCACTTACTCTCGCTTCCTATGTTAATTAGCTTATCAGTCCTTTGCCTGGAATGTGGTGGTCTTGCAGGCTTGTAGGTGATTCAGGTCCCTGTGACCATCCCATCTTCTCCAGCAAGAAGCCTTAGCACTCCCTCCCTCTAGATAACATTGGAATGTCTCTCATCCTTTTCCCATCCTTTTTATAAATAGCCCCTTTGTCAGAGGAAGCAGGGTAGGTGTCCCCTCAGAGCTGTGTGGCTATGTGACCAGACACCGCACCCATGACCAGTCACCATACCCACATTCCTTGAGCAGACATATACAATCACAATCGATGTCCAGTGTCCCCATTTCACATTATTTCTCCGTATCAGTTGCAACAAAGAAGTCAGCAGAAGAGCCTGTAACTAGGGGAAAGGTAAAGGCAGCAGGGTGTGTGGTGTGTGTGTGTGGGGGGAGATGGGGGCTAGGTCACAGTCACCCACTGAATTTGGGACTAAAGACTCCCCACCCGAGCCCCAGACATATGTGGTAAGTTAAGAATACACTGCAACTTTAAATGGAAGCAATAAATTTGTAGACCAATAGAAAACTGCCACGCATCTTTTAGGCAGAGTTTGGAAAATACACATGTGTAACTGGGCTATACGAATACCTTTCCTGGTCTCCTGGGCTTTGGGCTTGCTTTGTGGAATACCACTTAGCCCCCAGCTTTACACAAATCTGTAGTAAAGAAACACATCAACCCTGCGTGTTGACTGGCTCTTGCACACTGGGTGAACGGTTCCACTTCTTGGACAGCATTTGTGGTGACGCTGCTGTGCACCTCGGCTAGGCAGAAGGTTATCCACCATAGAAACAAGCAAACCTCAGAAACCATCCCTTGTGGAACACTAAAGTGCATTTTGTAGACATTTTTACTTTTCCTAGCTCTCAGCTTATATTCTTTCATTCTCACCACATTATGACCACACTAACCGAAGCTGACCTGTACACCAGACAAAACCTGTTTTTTGTGTGGAATTAAACTGTATAACTCAGGATGTTATAAAGCAGGTATGTTTATTGCAGCACCAGACGCAAGGGGGATTGCTCCTCCTAACTTGCACACCTAGTTATACTCACAATACATATTTATGCAGTGAAGTTGGTTAGTTCAGCCCAAAGTCTACACCTACTAACTGATTATTGGTTAGTTGCTTTCTTGCTTCAATTTAAAGGTACAGTTCACTTTAAATTTACTGGGCATGCTCCCCAAGTGGCAGATGGGTGTGTGAGGGATTCACTCTCTTGGGGGGGGGGGGGCATTTGAGTAGGAGGTCCTGATCTCCCACTACCACAATTATTTTATCCTAGTGTCCTTGAATCTTATCACTACAGTAGTTTTTCTTTTAGTAATTAGCACATCCTTGTCAGAAGGCTACTGATTTACATTCTTGTGGAGCTCATCTGCATCTGTACTAACTGTCCCTTCTGAAGTGCTGAGCGGGCCAAGCTCCAGACCTTCTCTCGCAGCCAGTGAGGCTCCTGCCTGCTTGTTGATGGTTCCTGTTATCTATGCAACTCCAGCCTGCAGAGTTGTAGGTTTTTCACTATATTTTCTCGCATCACCCACCTCCTCTGCCCCCTCTGGGTGGTGCCAGGGATGGGGGCTCTGTTCAGTTCATGGCAGCTCCTCTCTGCCGCTCCTTCCTGCTCATGCTTCTCCCCAGCATGAGTGCCACCCGTGGGCTGCAGTCCCTCGGGATGAACAGGCCTCCCCTCCGGGGGCTGCAGGGCAATCCCACGCCTGCAGCTGCCTCCTTCCCTGCCCTCCGTGCTCCCAGGGCCCTTCCTCACATTTCTTGCCCTCACACCTCGTTGTCTCGGTGCTGTTTCGCTCTTACTTAGGCACATTTTCCTCAGCGTGCTGCAGCCGAGGGGCTGGGTCGGGCCCTGCGGCAGAGGCTGGGCAGACTTCCTCGCAGGGACCCCTCGCCGGGACCCCTTGCAGGGACCCCTCAGAGGAAGCCCTCACAGGAACCCCTCACAAAGACCTCGCATCACTTAGAAGCGCAAGGAAGCTTTCAAACCATTACCCAAGCCTTTTGTTGACTATTTTCTTCCTTTAATGTCAACGCAGGCCTGTTAAGCGCCATGGGGGAGGCAAGGCACGATGCCTGTGGGGCCCAGCAGCAGCCGGGTCCCTGGGCGCGCCCCGGTTCAACCAGCAGCCCTGCTGTCCGGGCTGAGGGGAATTGTCACCGCCCCGGGAGAGCATGCTTACACCGTGTCACACTTGCAGGGGTTGGCTTGTGCTGATATTTGTATCATTTGATTGGGCGTGGTGGGGGGCACCACCACTGTGTGGTGATACTGGTAAGGGTATGACAGGGTTTATGTTCCGTGCAGCATGAAGTCCTGTTATAAAAACTGCTATTAAAAAAACCACAATATAACTCTAGTTTTGGGATCGGCAGGACAAATTTAAACGATATATACGGGGCATTTCTGCCACTTCTTGAAAACGGAGGCTTCTCTGTCTAGAAACGGTGCAAAACGCCGCGTCCCGAGGAGAGGCCGACGGGCGGGGCCGGGCCACCGCTCCCTTTCGCGCCGGTAACTGTTCGTTCTGCCTTGGGCGGCCCCGACGGCCCCCGCCCTGCTGCCGCGCCCTCCCGCGGGCCGGCGCCCTCAGCCGCGCTCGCACCGGCGCCGCTCCGAGAAGGGCCGCAGGCGGTTTCCCGCGTCCACCTTCCGCTGCGCAGGCAGCCTGAGGGGCGGCGCGGCGCTGCGGCTCCCACTGACGAGGGGTCGGCCCCCGCCGCCCGGGCAGGCCGCCCCCCACCCACGGCTGGGCTGAAGCAGCGGTGACACCGCCCGGCCGGTCCCGTCCGCCGTCCCCGAGGTCCCCGCGGTAAGAGGAGGCGCCTCCATGGTGCGGACCGCGCATCCCGCCCGCCCCCGCCCCGCCGTCCGTCGCCAGCCCGCGCGAACCGCCAAGCCGTGAGGTGGCGCTGCCGCCCCGGCCGCCCCATCGCCCCTCCCTCCGCCGCCTGCCCCGGGCGCGGCAGTCGGGTCGGCACGGCGCGGCCTGCACCATGGAGGCGCCCCCCGTCACCATGATGCCCATCACGGGCGGCACCATCAACATGATGGAGTACCTGCTCCAAGGTAAGCGGCGGCCCGGCCGGCCGGCAGCTCCCGTCCGCCGCTCCGCAGAGCGCCCGGCGGCCGCGGGCCTGCCTGCCGCCGCCGCCTCGGCCGGGGGGCAGCCTCGGGAGCTGGGTCTGAGGGGGGGCGCGGGGGGGAGGCGGCGCGGGCGGGCGGGGTTGCGGCGGCCTGCGCTGCGGGGAAGGCTCCACGCGGGCGGGCGGGGAGCGGGTGACGGAGCTGCTGCCACTGCCCGCTGCAGGGAGCATCCTGGACCAGAGCCTGGAGAGCCTGCTGCACCGCCTGCGCGGCCTGTGCGACAACATGGAGCCGGAGACCTTTCTGGACCACGAGATGGTGTTCCTGCTGAAGGGGCAGCAGGCCAGCCCCTTCGTGCTGCGGGCGAGGCGGGCCATGGACAAAAGCGGGATGCCCTGGCACCTGCGCTACCTGGGCCAGCCAGAAATAGGTGACAAGAATCGCCACGCGCTGGTGCGCAACTGTGTAGACATTGCTACTTCGGACAACCTGACAGACTTCCTGGTGGAGATGGGCTTCCGCATGGACCATGAGTTCATGGCCAAAGGGCACGTGTTCCGCAAGGGCATCATGAAGATCATGGTGTACAAGATCTTCCGCATCCTAATGCCAGGGAACACGGAGAGCATTGAGCCACTCTCCCTCTCCTACCTGGTGGAGCTAAACGTGGTAGCGCCAGCAGGACAGGACATTGTTTCTGATGACATGAGGAACTTTGCTGAGCAACTGAAGCCTCTCGTGCACCTGGAAAAAATTGACCCCAAAAGGCTTATGTGATTAAAAAGCTGGGAAGGCATTGGTTTTATTAAGTGTTCCTAAAGAGGGAACACTCTAGGAAAAAAAAACTAACTAATTTTTCTAGAAAGCCTCCTGAGGGCAAATTAAAGTAGGAAGAAGGGGATAAAGGACTGTGTATCAGTTTTATCAGTTGCAATTACAGAGTGCTTTTTTCCTTCACTTGTGGATGTGAACAAAAGGGAGATGCATAAATACCATTCAAAACATCAGTAAATGCTCACAATGGTCATTTTCCTTCTCCTGTTGGGGAGATACACATTAGAAAGCATATTACCTAACAATCCAAAACCATCAGACACTGGAATTCATCCTTCTGTGTACCCACATCCTGGTGCTGCTTGCCTTTTTTTTTTTAAAGCACAATTCATGTATCCTACCTAGTCATCCAAATTTTTTCCTTTGTATTAACTTTATAAAATTGATTATCCTTTAATGCAGGAGGTGTTGTTTAATACAGGCATAAACCCAGGAACTGCACCAGAACGTCTACACATTTACAGCAGAATAGTAAAGCAGTTGCATGTTACAGAACAGCTAGGGCTTAAGATACTTCAGAACGAAACAGTGTCTGATAGAACCAAAGCTGGAGTTGGCAAACCATTCAGCAACATTAGAACTGCAAAAGCCTTCAAAGCTTTTAACGCTGTTCCATCTTTTTCACTTACATTGGGTATGGCAGTCAGGTCATGAGAAAGCAGTGAATTACATGGGTTTGACTTCTCACGCCTGACAGCAGTATTGAAAATCGGCACAGATTTGTTTGGCACCTGTCTTGATTAGTAGGATGGTTAGTTACCCTCTCTGTATTTCAGTGATAATTGAATTGGTTTTGAGTTTTCAAATACAGTTCAAACAAAATAAGGTTGAGAAAAACAACAAAGCAGCTTATTTAAATTTCTCGCAGACCACAACTATTTTACCCATTACTAAAACCTACCAAACCCCTGTCAGAGACATTGCCACCCTTTAGCACCACACAACTCTAGATGAGAACTAAGGGCCAAGACCACTCCCACAAAAAACTTCAAAAAAAGCCTTTTATGTTAACAGCTCCATTTTCAAGGCAGAGCTTGCAAGAGATAAGCCATGACAAGTGGCTTAGTGCTGCCGGAGTGCAGTGTCTCAAGTGTTCCACTGATGCAGGCTCTGCATAGGGGGTGTGGGGACAACAGAGTACTTAACAGTGTTCTCCAGCCAGTGTTTTATGTTGGATGCATCACAATGATTTCCAAGAGGTACAAGGGTGACTGCCCATTGTCTAGATTGGAAACATTTTCTGGAGGCTTATGGACACACCTACAATTCTTTTCATACTCGGGCATGACTTGCCCTCATCAGACAGCACACTACCCTGGTCCTCTGAGTCTGGAATTTATTAGTATGCTGTCACAGGGCATAACTTCCTGGGGCCAGGGGCGATGAGCAGGGCCCAAAGCTCTGCCTGTACCTGAGAGCTGAGTGTGCTGAGTTGCTCTGTGATTCAGTTGCAGTCCCACCCCTGCAGGTGGGAATCCTTAGGGCTGTTGTCATATCCTGCCACTGCAAGACTGGACACTTGCCACAGAATTCCACAATCCATGACTTGTTTCTTGTGACACAAAATTTAGAGAGAAGTCCAATGGATCAGAAAAGTTGAACGTTGCATGCCAGCTTTTCCAAGCAGTAGGTACTTTCAGGTACCTTGAACATACAGAAAACACTTAAGCACATAGGTCCTTCCCACTGCATCTGAAAGGAACTCACAAGGTAATTTACCTTCCAAGTTTCTTTCTAAGTGGAGGGGCAAACAAATCACAGAACATTGATACTAGTATAGCGGTGATAAGACAGGAAAATCCCACATGGGATTTCAGGCACACCAGCTCAAACACAATGAGACTTCAGAAGACAGTATGTCTGACTATTGCTTCATTGAAGTTATCAAAAATAAAAATGACCACTTGAAATAGTTCTTTTCACAGAGGATTAGTTTAAACCTTCAAAATTGCAGCAGCCCACATTACCAGCCTTCCTAAGTCTAGCTGTAGTCTATGCATAGATGAGACAGGTGTGCAAGTGTCACGACGGAGGGAAGGCACAGTCACTCAATATGAGTGATCAGCAGGCTTCGTTTATTGTGCCTTACAGTCACCTTTTATGCCTTGTTATAATTAGCTCATACATATGACAAAAGTTAAGCTCATTATTGGTTAGTTGCCTAAATACCAAGCCCGCCCCTACTTTCTCTTCTGTAGTTACCTGTTCCCACCTGCAACATTCTTTTCCCACCGAAATCTTCCTGTTACTGTGTAACAAGGACAGCCAAAGACAGTGTATTTTGCTTTACTTCAGATAAGCTGAGAGCGATGTGCATTTTTGTCCAGCCAGCTGGACTAGGTCTATGTGAACTTTTTCAGCTAGCCAGTTATCCACAATTCCCCTGTTTTTATTTTGGGCGACATAGGCTTGGTTGACCATTTTCAATAACAGAGTTTTAACACAGGAAAATACACAGCCAACTTATAAAATCTCAGTTCAGAAGTATAATTCCTGAAATACTTGAAAAATAAAGTTAGCTTGAAGATTTAATTTAGATGCTCTTTCTGTTCCAGTGATATAAAAAGTTTAAAAAATTCAAAGGTAATTTTAAAGTTCTGAACATGGACTAATGCAAGCTCAAAACCCAAAAAGAAACCAAACTGATGTTTGACTAGGAATATTTGCAAATATTTTAGTGGAAAATCCCTGACCATTAACAATTTTCTGTCCAAATAACAACTGCCCTTATGCAACCAACCAGTCCATACATTTTCTGAAGAATACCTCATTGATATCAAAGAATTAACAAAGGGGGAAATTAGTTCTAAGCTATATACATTCATAAGTGGATTTTTCAATAGTTACATACAGATTTACACACTAAGCCATAATGGCTTGTGGGTGATACACACAAGAAGAGTACGTTGCTTATCTGTCTGAATGTCTATGCTAAATTTGACAGCTATGCCACAAGCCAAGCCTACATGGGTGCTGTGTGTTATGCACGCTCCTTAACAAACGGAAGTATAATAGACAAATTCCCAAGATCTAGTCCCCAACCTAATTATATTATTTTGTAGCCAATTAAGGAAAATAACACAAATGTGCATATCTACATGTGCACACACCTTTTAGTTCAGAACCGATCTGTGATAAAAGGCCTTAGCCTTATGGCATCATCGAATCTTAACGAGTACAGTAATTAAAAATGCAGTCTTAATGTAAGTGCGATTTACGCTGACATTCCCTCACATGCTACACGTATTTCTCACTCAACTGCCTCAAGTTAAAATAGTAGTATTTGTTAATATGTATTAAAAAATCATTAATTCTCTACAATAGCAGTTGACTTCCATAACACTATGTAAGCAAAAGAGGCTTAAGATGGGTTTTCTGAATACTAACAATTTATTTTAGACTGTCTAAACTCGGGTCTTGAAAGATTTCACTCTGCCAGACATAGAAACACTGTTGCACTCCAGTTGTGATATCCCTTTTCCCAAGTTGTCACATGCACATCCCGCTCAAGCAACATTATTGTCAAAGTTTCTCTCTGCTACATAAAAGCATATTGCACTTGCAGGCATAAAAGACAGCACCCTTACTTAGATTATTACCTTATTACCTCATAACTCTTAGTATACCTTGTATCTCTGATTTCATCACTTCAAAAATTCACCAGGAGCAGATAAAACCACAGCATCAGACTAAACTACACCTTAACTGCTGATTCAAATAAAGGCATTCTCTTCCAGACATGCCTAATGCTTACAAATAATTTTGGCTGGTTTTGATCAAAAAACTATTATTACAGTAATGATCAAAAATAATAATCCCGTTTGCAAAATGCCTTTAAGCCAGCCTCCTAGTCCCAACCAATTTCCACATTCAGAATACAGCGTAAATACAGAATACAGAATAAATGATCTCCATCGAGGCAAAAAGGCTTCTTTTTAAACACAGAGATGTTTGCTAGTTCAAAGCAGAAACCCATTTCTTCTAGGTGACATCTGAAGCACTTTTTGTTTGTTTGTTTGTTTGTTTGTTCGTTTGTCTGTTTGTTTGTTTGTTTTTGGTGGGTTTGTAATCAAGTCCGTATTTTTCCTTGAGAAGCTTAAGCTGTTCCTCTTGTTTCAGGAGTGTTTCCAACTCTGATGTGTCGACTAGCTCCGTATTTCCCAAAAATATCACACATTTCCTCTGCTGTGATTTTATACGGCAGGTTCCGAATATAAAGGACCCGATTGACCTCTGGGGGCAGCCAGATGTTAGCTCGCTTGGCCGCTTGCATCGCCATGGCGCCGATCGGAGGGGGGGGGTGGGGTGCCGCCTCGGAGAGAAACCGCGGCCGGGAAGGGGCCTGCCGGGCTGCGCGCCGCCGCTCGCCGCTGCCGCGGGGACCCGGACGCTGTCCCATACGCTAATAACCCGGGTAATTCCTTTTTACAATCTATGTCCCGAACGCTCCGCTTTTCTAAAAAGCGTATGAGCGAATCGTACGTCGCTTGTCCCTCCATGCCTTCGTCATCGCCGTTGCAGCCTTTGCGAGACTTCGGCGACGCGTGGCCGGCGGGACCCTCTGTAGGTGCCCCCGGGCGCGGGGACTGTGCCCTTCCGCCTCCTGCGCTGCTTTCAGCACCGGTACCCGAATCTCCGTCGAACCGTGGCTCGCAGGTTCAGCCCTCTCTAGGGTCCCTGTTCGGGCGCCATTTGTCGCGACGGAGGGAAGACACAGTCACTCAATATGAGTGATCAGCAGGCTTCGTTTATTGTGCCTTACAGTCACCTTTTATGCCTTGTTATAATTAGCTCATACATATGACAAAAGTTAAGCTCATTATTGGTTAGTTGCCTAAATACCAAGCCCGCCCCTACTTTCTCTTCTGCAGTTTTCTGTTCCCACCTGCATCATTCTTTTCCCACCGAAATCTTCCTGTTACTGTGTAACAAGGACAGCCAAAGACAGTGTATTTTGCTTTACTTCAGATAAGCTGAGAGCGATGTGCATTTTTGTCCAGCCAGCTGGACTAGGTCTATGTGACCCCTTTTCAGCTAGCCAGTTATCCACATGCAAGGAAAAAAGCTTACTGCATCTGTGGTTAGAGCTGAATTAAAATGGATACTTTGAGCATTAGTGGCCTGAAAGTGTATCCTCTTCCTTCACCTAACGAAATACACTTCTCTCCTACTATGAAACTTGGCTTTTATAGGTGGAGACTAAAGATAAGAATAGTGATACCATTCATAATACACACTGGCAAATTACGTGGCATAACTCTAACTACTTACCCTTCACTGCATCTAGGGTCACATTACACTGTAGTTACACAGACAGCTACAGAAGAGCAAAATCTCTCCTTACTGGAAAATATGTATTTTTTTAAAATTACACACATAACTTATGGGTCAAGCATGTGACTATTTTTATTTTATTTTGGGGGATTTCTTTGTGCCAGCTAAAATAGCTGAATTCTTCCAGGGCAAGTCTTGGCTCAGGATTATGTTACTTGATGCAATACATTACCAGAGGCCCGGTGCAACTAAGCTTTTGGTAAGTCTTCTTTTTGCGCAAGTGATGCCTCCATGTTATTTCAAATTGTTCCTCTAGTCTTGCATACTTGTAAGGTTTCTACAGCTTTATTCATTACTACACAAAAAATAGAAATCCCTCCATAACAAATAAAGGTAGGATTGTTGTTGATACCTTAGGCACCAGCTATTTCAGCTATTAAAAAAAAGCTTCCTCTACAGAAGCTCATCTCTGTTTTTAAAAATTCTTCGTATTTCAGGAAAAGCCACATGTTTATCCTCTGGCACTCCTCAGTCTTGGACCTCTCTTCACACAGAAACTTCGATGATGACGTTCATTCTGTACAAATGAAGACAAGAGCTGAAATACTTTGTAAGTGCTCTATATTAAGACTATATTGTACAGGAATTTTTTTTTAACATGCCTCAAAATGTGGTTTTCTATATATAAACTAATGTGGCATTCAATTTTTCATCTCTGTAACCTCAGTGATAAAAGCAAACTGCTTTCCTGTTAAATGTTTTCCATACAGTATAATGCAGATTATAAACAACTTTTAGATCATGTGTGAAGTATAATGTTTTAAGTAAGTTTCTCTAAAGCACTGAAAGTTGATAGTAACTACAAACCAGGATTTTTCTTAATTTTTTTTAATACTTTCAACTTTTAAATACTGTTTTAGATTTGTGATTGTAACATGGAAGAACCAACTTCTTTCAATTTTTGAAACTTATCATTAGAATCATAAAGCTATTATAGAACAGTTACAGTCTACACAATCAAGGTACTCAAAAATATGACTCATGTTTTAAGTCTGTAGATGAACAGTGGCAATTCAAATACAGTGTTATCTGTACAATTTGACAAAAATACAGGTGGACAATCTGATTAAAGAGAATCTGCACAACTTCAGATAAGCTAGCTCAGCCCGATTAAATAAAAGGTAATTTTCCCCCCCCCCCAAAGTGCATCACATTTTTCACAGATAAATTTGTCAAAATAAGAATGTTCAGGTTCTCAGACAGGAGAACAATGACAGTCTCATCCTCTTTCCTAATACAAGTTCCATCAAGTCATTTCCTTCAGATCTAGTTTGGCAGCATCCAAATGGCTACAGATATTTAGAGAATGGTATCTAATGGAGATGACTGTTGCGTTCTCAGCCCTTCAGACTGGTTCAGCTTCTAAAGACATCCAGTCTAGAGTCAGGAGCTGCTTCTGCCAAGACCACCATAGCTGTATAAATACTACTGAGCCATTAACAGGAAAAAGTGAACTCAGAGCACACAGATACAGAGCAGTGACTGGAGTGATGGGCAAAAAGAGAGACAGGTCGAATGTCTTAAAACCATAATAGCAAGATCCCTTCCAGAAGAATCTAATGGCTAGTTACACACAGAGTAATCTGAGAGTCCTACAGAGAAGTGTCTTTTTTTTTCTTCATTTTTTTTTATAAAGAGGTCAATTAATACCCATTTCTGTATCTTGCAACTCCTTCCATATTCTTAAAGAAGCCTCTCAACATTGATGGGGCAGGGCTAGCTGTAGTGAAGTACCAGTGCCTTTATCTAAAAGTAAACACTATTCTTTACAAATGGTATCTGTAGTGTAATTTTATTTACAGAATAAATCACAAAAGTACGTCACATTTAGTGCAAATGCAACTAATGATATAAATTTATATACTGCTTTGTAAACTTTCCATACCTTCATAGAATAAAGCTATCCAATTATATTAATAAACTTGCCTGTGTTCCAACAGTTACCAGAAATGGCAAATAAGGAGTTAATTTCTTTCTATTTTGGATTTCATTTTTTTTTTTTTAAAGTTCCCATCAGTGGCTATGGCGGAATGTACCATTGCTTGGTTGATTGTAAAAAGATGAAGTACATTTGAGGTATAAGATTTTTTTTTTTTAACATCTCTATATAAAATGCTCACTGGTGATAGAGTAAACATGTACATATTTTCATCTTATTTGCCTTACTAGCATTACCATATAGGCACTTTTCTACATGTTTGAATTAACAGAGTAACTCTGTAATAAGGCATACTCCATGCACACCATTATAGAGAAAGGCAAATAAAAAGGGAAGAGTTATATGGAGCATGAAATCTGCATGCATGTATTATGCATGATTTCACCTCTACAGAGAAGATGAACAGACTGAAGTCTTTCAACACTGCGCAGATCACATTTAATCATTTACCAAATCTTCACTGAGTTACTATATTTATTTTCAGGCACCTACCATACTATATCAAATAAGACTTTCGGCTTTCTTTTGAAAAAGACATGTCTCAAACTTCTCTTGAGATAGCACAGGTTAGTCAAACACTGAGCAATCTCTGAAGGGTTTCCAGCTATGGGACATGGACAAAAGACCTCAAAGCCAGTACCAGTCTGCCACAGTCCTCTCCTAATGAGCATCTCCAGAATCAAAGGCAGGCAAATATCTGACATTCAAATCCTCACAGCAACTAAAGGGAACTTTTCCAATAAGGACTATGCATTTTTATAGCTCTGACAGGTTTTTGATCAAGAGGCAAGTAACTTTCTACATAAACCTCATATCATGGCTTTATCAAGATGAGGAAAACACATGCAGGATCTGAAAATAATGTACTCATCCTCATTCTAGACTGGGAATGTTGCCTTATGTAGTTCATATTACTTCAATAATTACTATAGTGTACCTTCTCACAGTTTTGGGAAAGCCCTGGATATCATGCAAGAAAGCAGTCCACATACAGCATGGACAGATGACTTCTAGCTTTCAGGAGTCTCTTGCCCTCTCATACAGAACCTTCCTAGGTATTTCTGGATCATGTTTAATAACAAAAATTCTGTAGCACATATTACAGAACTAAAAAATACAATAGAAATATAGATATATCTGGAAAAAATAAAGCTTTTCACACTCTTACTCCTTCAGAACTAGAGATCGTCATAGGAGTAAGACAATAGAAAAGGCAAAGTCGTAAGGATATTGACAGCCCTCAGGTATTAAGTGACATTTTATGTAACAAGATGATTCATTATAGAAACCAGCAGCAGTGAACTGTGATTATACAAAGCAAAACAAAACCTACCAATAAGTCACCTGGGCTTTACTGAAGTCCCTCCCCTCATCCTCCCCAAAATACCACTAGATTTTTGTGCATATAAAGCACATACAGTATGCTATATGTGCATTTGTCTTTTGTGCTTTTTAGACATGCACAAGAACTGCGCGAATATCTTAGGAAGGCTGACTGAAATTCTGCAACTTGTTTAAAATTAAAGCAGTAACTCACGTTGCTGATTCAAAGTTGTACATGTTCTTTTAAAGCAAGCAAATAAAAATAGAGCCATATACATGTTATCAATACATGTATTTATAATTACACACTGATTCAGCAAGAAAAGTTAGCAGGAGAGAGCTAGTGTTAAATATTCAGCCCCACGGTGTTGCAACACTTCAGTATAGAAAGCCTAGAACTTGGGCCATAGAGAGACTGTAGATCCTTTGTTCCAGCATGGAGTGCTCTATGCATGGTCACTTCTCCAACGTGGAATGCTCACCCAGTCTTGTTTGGATTGCTGCAGGTAAGCAAAGACAAAAATACAGCACTGAAAAGTTTGAACACTAAGAGGAAAACAAGAACTTGTTGAACACCTTAAATACTATCAGCACTGCTATGGTCACAAATGAACTGTTTGCTCGTGACAGCCATGTTTTTAATGGTTCACCTACACTAGGTCTCCAACAACATACAGTGAAAAATGTGAATCGTTGCAGGGCTACCTGTTACAGAGGGATCAAATAAGTAAGACTTTTGGAGTCTGACATAATAAACAGAATCCAAAAATAGAGGTAGCTTATCTCATGCCTAGAAGCAGCAATTAAAAACTTACTTTCAGATCATGCTGTAATACTAGAATTACCACATGGAATTTGATGGTTTGATACCAGTTACACATAATGAAGTACGCAGCAAGAGTCCACACTAACAAGAATTAGAAAAGAATACTTTGACCATCAAAATATTCTATCAAATATGCAATTATAAGAATTTAAGATATTAAAACATCACAGGGCTCCAGAGAGACTTCACTCTGTTCTTTTCAGAACAAGTGTAAAATGCCTGTGGTAGCTGAGAAAGAACAGTATCTATTCATACTTCTTCATAAATTAAGACGTGTGCAAAAACGTATAAGATAAACTAATAAAGTCTACAAAACTTAATACTTGGTAACTTGTGGAGCCCTTATTTTTCATCCTAGTAATACACAGGAATTAATGAATGTTTTAAACTAAGCACCAAATTTATGCCAATCATAAAACATTTCTAGATGGAATACTTCTGTTTGACCTTAAATTTACACAAGTGAATGAAGAACGAAAAAATTAATGTATACCTGCTAATACTAGAATAAAATAGGCTTTCCTGCTGTTTTCTCTTGCACGTATGATGTAAAACGCTTCAAGAATTTTGGGTATTCTCGTTTTGCCACTGCCCGTAACACTGATGCTGGTGCCCATCCTCCTGGGTTCACTAGAAGTAGACAGGAAGACAGACACTGAAATACAGCAAATCCACTAAAGGCTAGAAAAGAAAATTCAAGTTCGTTATTCCCGCAACTCTTTCTGAATTAAGAGGGAAGAATAACGATCACCAAATATTTATATGCCCTTACAGCTTAAGCTTAGTCCAATTCTATGATGCCACTATTTAAAAAACATTAAACAAGAGTGTTGTGAGTCTTTGGGGAATACCAAATGGATGATGATATTCTTTAAGTACTTCCAAGAAACAACAGAAAACCGAGACTTCAGTCACTTCTTATTTCAAAGAAAAGAGAAGCCAAACGTAACTTTCCAGTAACTGCTGCATTTGTCTGCGGAATTGCTACATGGCTGCTGTCTTACAAACTATTTTTTAAAGCACTTAAGATTCAAATGAATTCTGAACTATGCTTCAAGTCACAGGGGAAGTATTTTGCTGAAAAAGCTGTCACTTCACATATAGTCATAGTTCAGAATTTATCAATGAAAATGTGTTTAAGTAACCGGGAAACTTCTAAAAAGGAAACAAAGCAGCTTACCCCATAATTTAGTTATTTATTTAGTATTATTTATACAGGATTTAACACAGATCATATCACTCATATGGCAAGGATTTAGGGAACTAATTTTTCAGACTTTGACTCTCAGTAAGCCATGTAATAGGTGGTTAAAAGTAATAAGCAGGTGAACTACTCAAAGTGTTTCGTAGCTGCAGGAGAGGAGCTATTAAGTATGTAGCTCATACTACAATACACTGCTAAATACTGGGCCAGTGACAAAACAGTTTGGCTTTAGTAACTTTTCAGTCAATATTAAAGATACTATCAGTTAAAAAGGCTAGATTATACAGCTTGCAAACATCCTCATATTTGCTCTTCCCTAACACTGAGGGTACAAACTGTATCTTCACTGTCAGCAGCTTTTCAGCCTAACAAGATGAATTGGGGGGAAAAAATTACAGCAATACATGAAAAAGACATACTATTACTGAAGCTAAAAGCTATGCCAAGTCATCCCAGTTGCAGACAGTTCTGCCCACCCTCCTCCACCCCAAGGGTCTGTACTTAGGACTGAGCTACACACCATTTCCGTTTATTCCTCCCAGCATGCCACAGAATGAATGAATCCATTCTCTAATTCATGTAGCACATTAATTCAAGTATTTTTGAACATGAAGACTGAAAGTGTGACGCTATATGTAAATGTAACAGAAAAGTACACAAAGCTTTTTTTGCCAGTATTCAGCTCCCCAGAATTAGCTTACATCACAAATGTCATATTGAAAAATTACTTACCATTAGCTACATACGTAATCTTGCATAGGATGTTGTCCCTGCTTATTTCCTTGTTCCCCTCTGGTGGGCTTACTAACGTCTGACAAATCATAGCTATATTTATTTTGGCACGGACACAGCGATTGTTCAGCTGCCAAAAAAATTAAACATTTGTAAGTCTCTAAATTTGTTCCAGCATACTTAGCTGCTAACATTTCAATCTGCTATGAAGTCCAGGACACCTCGGAAGCTGTGTTTCTGAGAGTGTGCATTCTAGCACTACATGGATGTAACAAGTGTGTGAAATGAAAGGTACATGGTGAACTGGGAAAGGGTTGAACTCAAATGCCTGAATCTCAGGTTACTGCTTGCTTAATAGGTATTACAAGTGAATTACTTCAATTACTGTGACAAATGAGTAGAGAAACATTTAAAGATTAATGAATCAGCATTTACAAATACCAGTTAAGTCACTTTTCCCTGGTAAGCTGGCTATGGCATAGCAATCAGCACAGAAATACTCCACAGAAAATAACTCACTGCTACTACCTGACAGAAGCAAGGCAGAACTGCAAGATGGAGGTTTAACAGATTCCACACCTACAGTTATACAAACCTACTCCTGTATCTGACAATATGTAAGAGTTATTGATTTGATTCCACATGAAATCAGCTCAATTCTTTAAGATGTTCACAAATCTCCAGAAATTTTGCTTGTATTCTACTGCAACACCTTAGGTCTGCCAACTGCTGAGGTAAGGCAAGAACGCTTTTGGCTCAGAATGCTCTCATCAGGTCACTGCATCACCTAGTTTAAATAAACTAGGTTTTTGCACAGCCTCCTCAACTCCCACACATTAGTATTGCACACGCATTATCATGTAATGGAAAAATATTACCTTAAAAGCAGAACTTGACAGAATGAAAATAACACTTACAGGAGCACTGTCATGTTCCACTGAGAAATTGCACACAATCCATGTTTCAGGATCATTTTCACTGAATGCTGGTATCTTTCTGATGGCAGACAAATATAGCACATCCCTTTGAGAAGCTGGCCACACCCTCTGCAGAGAAACAGCTGAATATAAACTCTCCCAGTTTTGCAAATTAAATACTTACTATCTTTAAAAGCAAAACACAAGCAAGGCAAACCAGGTTAATCACATTATTTAAGTAAAGTTTCTTCAAGTTAGTTATTTCATTTTCAAAACTGAAACAGAATATAGCTGTTGTACAGATGAGTATCAGGTTATATGGCCATGCTTAATTTTTAAAAATTTAAGGCAAAAATTTAAGGCCTTTGAAACACAGAAAGCCAAGCTGCAATGACTTTTTCAGCAGACAAACAGGAAGAGGCAGTTCCCCTCCTGTTCCCTCAACCTGAGGTTTACTTTTTAGTTAATACTTGTAAGACACAAACTGAACTAGTATTTAAGTATAAAGTAGATGCATCCACAGTTACTTAAGTCTTCAGAGAGAGGTGGAGAAACATATTTAAGACATGTATTATTTCAAAAAGCTACTACTTCAGTAAGATAGATTTGGTAAACTGGTATTATCTAAGAGAGTTTCAGAAGCAAAATGTCTGACAAAATAAGAAAATATAGAAGAGCCATTTTCCTGACACTCAATAGGGTTAAAAAGTCTAGCCGTTACTATAACACTATACACTTCACACAACTGTCTACTTAAAATCACGAGTCCTCTTACAATACAGAAGTTTAAGGTAACTGCATTACTGACAAAATTGTCAAAGAAAACTATGTGGTTTAATATTTGAGTATACTAATACGTGGAATCATGCAAGATTAAAGATGAATCTGTACACTTCATTCCCAATTTTTTTGAGCCTTTAAGCTACAGTTGTGGAGTTATAATACAAAGGAACTTTTTAGTAAATTTACACTAGAACTGGCTGCGGGAGGAAGAACATAATGAAATTACAAGAACAAATGTTGAACCAGCAATTATACCACCTCATAATGCAAATATGCTTGTCAACAATAATTTGCATCATTTCATGAAAACATATGATACAGTGGTATAGGTTTCTTCCTTGTAGTCAAGTGTTGATTTACTGTTTCCGTTTGCTTTAGATGACTCTTGCCTTTCTGACAGTGATATATTTAAGAGATTAAAAGCAATTCTCATTTGTTATTACAAGCTCTATCAGGCACATGCACAACTGAATATGCTATCAAGACAAGTCTGAAAAATTGATGAAGTTGCAGTTTAATACAGAACTTGTTCTGAAACAGTTCTGAACAGTATTTTAAATTAAGACATGAAAGTATTCAGAATAAGATTAGAACACATATGCCCCAGACTGTCTCAGTAAGGTATGCATACGGCTGAAGTGTTATTACCTTATGTGTCTGGTAAATGATGATTGCGTTATCAGCTAAATTTTCCACAACATGGAAATTTTCAATTGTTGCTAAAAGAGGAGGAGGGGGGAAAAAAATAATCCATCAGTAACCAAGCAAGATGTTAGGTCATTGTTATAAACAATATCCTTGCTGATAAACGTGCAAAACTTAAGAACCCATTCCTTACTTTCCCAGTCATTACGAACATCGACATTCCAGAAGTAGTGGCAAACTTCATGCCCTGTCACCCCTTTAACAGCATGGGTTGCTTTCAAAGGATCTAGAACTATTCCGTTCTCTTCCACCTCTCGTCTGTATACCTATAGCCAAATATAAAGAAAGAAATGTAGAATAGAAATTGTCAGAACTGTTCATGTTTTAATTGTTTAAATTTCATCAGTTTTTTTTAAAAAACAACCACCTAGAAGACTAACACACAAACCATTTGCCGTGTCACGGTTCCTGGTAACTACCACTGCAGACATTCTTACACAGCAATTCACATAATACGTAAATACTAGTACTTTGACTCCCTACTCAAAAATTAAGCTACTTTATTTACCACTATGTACAAGGATCCATACAAGCACAGTAGAGCAGCCAACACAGTAACTTGCTACTCTTAACATGTTTGTACATTCAATTTACACATCATTTTGATACCATGTTTTAAGTAGGAGAAAATGAGAAAGTAATCTGCAAAGGCAAAGCTATTGCAAGAGTTAGACAGGATTTTGTATGAACAATTAAAAGCCACAGCTCTTTGTGGACTCCAGTCCTAACTTGAAAGAATGCCATTCTCAGAAGTTTTAACAGCATAACTTGCCGAGTAATACTATTCCCAGAGAATCATAGAATCATTTAGGTTGGAAAAAAACCCTTCAGATATCATGTCCAACCATAAATCTAACACTGCCAAGTCTGGCAGAGTGAAATTATCCATCTTCACAGCATATAATCTCACATCAATTACACAAAACCCCAAGCATTTACCTTCATTTCTCCTTCTTCTACCACTAGCTGCCAATTGGCATCTCCTCCTACATCTTGCAAGGAATACGTCATGTGGTTCTGTACCACCTCTTCCACCTTTAAAGAAGAAAAAAATAAATACACATTTTTAGCTCATTCATTTCATCTTCTTGGGCAGAGACTGTACACTATTGGAAGCCACAAGTCAATACTTCAGACCCTGTGCAGAAGCAGAATTTGGACAACAGAGCTTTCTATTACAGGTTAAGAACCAGCAGATACTTCTGGACTTTAGAAACAAAGCCCAAGACCTTGATTCAGCTTCCAGCTTTCTTTATGGGTATTTCCTATCCTTCCTTTTACCTGTAAAGTGTCAAAACTCACTATTTCTACTTAAGACAATTTTATTTCAGCATACAGGAACTTACTTCAGGTATCTCTAAATGCAATTCCAATGCACTGCAAGATACTCAGAGGAGCATTTAAAAATATGAACAAAGGTGGGGGGTGGGGAGGAAGACAAACTAAGAAAACAAGTGCATATCACAAGTTATATTGCAAGAACAGTGAAGGAAACAGTAATGAACAAAGCATGCTTATTCGGTTTCATTGGCATCTTTGCACAGCTAGAAAAAAAGACAGAAAAGCTTACATTAAGAAAATTTATGATGAATCAGACTACTATTATAAAATAATAATTTAAAAATTATTTAGCTAGGTAGAAATGTCCTTTTCTTAAAGGCCAAATATTGGACACATTTTTGTCAAGCTATGCGAATACCTCATTTTATTCCATATACCATGCATGTCCTGGGACAAAGAAATAGGATTTTTATTTTAAATCTATAATCTGTTTCTTTTGTGTCCCCCGCTACCCCCATCCCCCCTCCAAAATCCCACTCTCCCCCAAATAAAAAGAGAAGCAAAAATATAAAGTATTCATTGCTGTGTAATTTTTAAAAGTACTGGAACTATTTTAATAACTTTTTTTGCACCCAAAAGACAGGCGACCACAAAACTTGTCACAGCAAATAAGTCCATGTGATTGACACTATTTTCCCAAATCACTAGAAATACCATTTTTTTCAAATCAGACAGCACTACAAAGGTTAGTTAACTGACCAACACAAAGATTAGTCTAAGTGCACAATCACAAGATGAATAGCTTGAACCTGTACTGTGAGTGGTTTTGCACAACTTAACAAAAAAATAAAGCCTAGTGTGCCTATAAAAACATATAAAACCTATTTGAGCAAGTAGTACAAGTAGAAACCAAAATTAAGTCATATTTAATTATCTTTCTGATACAATACAGAATTGAAAGATGTTATTTACTTCTAACTTCAAGCACTAATTTTGTTTGTACTATGTACTCCATGGACAACACATTCAAAAACCAGGAAGAAAGGTAATTGAATCAATTAAAAAAAATCGTTGAAGTACATAAACTAGAATTTCCACGCAATGGATTTTATTTTTATTTTAACTATAGTCTTCTGTACAAAAGTTATCAGTCCAGTTTTTTGAGTTTTGTTTGGTTTTGTTGTTTGTTCTTGAGTTATAATGAACTAAAAACACCCACAAGATTTGTGTTCCTGCTTTTAAACAGGACATCTTTTCCTGCCAGTTACTAGCAGGTTTCCTGTAAAGGATTCTTCTATTTATTTTTTCCAGAGAAACAATGACAGTATAATCCAAAACAGGTAAGAATGTGGACTGTTTAGATATTTAATTACTAGCTGTAGGTCACACTTCTTTCAGAAATTAATCCTCAGTATGACCCCAATGTTTACCTGCAACACCTTCAGGTCTCTGTGTGTCTTCTCCCCTAGCTCTTAATCTATTAAGGACAAAGCTAGCTTTTGTATGTTTGTTTTGTCTTTTGCGGCTTTTTGCTTCATGCTAAATGCAGAGGAATGATGGGAGTAGCAAGGGAAGAAGAGAAGGTCGTATCAACAGGAGCGCAATGTCAGCTTTCTTACTTCTGCTTCACCAAGCAACTGCAGTACCTACAACTGCCTTGTGCATACATACTACCAGTCCAAACTATGTAATCTACACGTTGGCCGCTGTCTGTCAGCCTGCAGCTATTGCAGAGGCACACAGTCAAGACTCACAGGCTCCTCCCTACTGGACAGGCCTGCATTTACCTCTGGTTCCCTTGTAACCTGTATGCCAGGTGGCCTTGGCATGAACATTAAGTGGGAAGTTCTTCACTTCAAAGGCCCTTAGAACAGCTTAATGTTTTAAAATCTCAATGCTTTAAAAGTGATCTACAATTCAAAAAAGTAACTGCATTTTAAATGAAAGTGACCTGACCTCCCACTTAACTGGCAGAGACAAATCAATGCCTTTCTAGAGGCACACTGCAGAATTAGCTCCCATCAGAATATATTTTTATAATTCTCAATCTTAAAAACAAGGCTGCAAGTCTGTACTTAACCTTTTACTGATACGAAAATTCCCTTTGTATGAATGAAGTCTAGAAACAAGTCACATTTATTCAGAGTCAAGATATTTGCTTGCCTTTCTAAAAGCCAAATCTTCAGCCTGGGGACAGAGGCCAGCTTCATATTAATAACCATTCCAGAACAGGCTGCCACCAAAAGAAGGTGTGCTTATGTTTTCTTCATACTCTCAGTTGTCTTTCACCTGCTTTTTCAGTAGCAATGGAACTCCACAGTAGGTGGATTTATTTGTTGATCTGGCAAAAATTTGTTCTAGTGAAAATATCTGGGTGTGGTGGTGACACCAGTCCATTTGATCCTGATCCTTAACCTCAATCTGCATTATTGTGATAAGGATGCGGTCCATCTCAGATTTGTTTCTAAATGGTTAGATTTCAGCCTCACTAGTGCCCAGATACTCAGGTTTATCATACAAATGCACAAACGTTACCACAGGCATAAGAGAGGTGAAAATGAGGAGGCCTGCATATTTTAGCAGCTGTGAGTTTCCCTTGTATTGAACTGTCCATGTACCCAATAGCCTGACAGACAACTAGTTCCTATCTTTGGAGTCAAACGTGCTTCTTTATTACTTGATCTCCCCCCTCCTCCCAAACTAAAACTGAAAAACTAATTTGCTTACTGGAGTACCAGCAGATGAGCAAGCCTATCAGTATTGTGCAATTATGACCCACACGCTCTTTCCCTAGTGGTAAGTTCCAATTTCAGAAACTGACTGCAAGACCAAGTGTCAGGGTTTCAGTCCAATGAGCATACCCTTAAATATTAGGGTCCTGCTCAAAGCTGCTAGTAAGGTCTGCAGATGCTACAATTCCAGGCTCTGTTAATCAAAAGAAAATTCATTCCTTCTATTTGAAAAAGCAAGTTTTTTTCAGCATTAGTTAGTGATTTCAAAAAACCCTCTAAAATGACAGATGTCAGAAGGAAGCTCCATATTCACAATCACATACTGACCACAGCGGAAGGAAACTAATGGCATGAATGCCATGTCTGAACAACCTTTTTTGAGACTAAAGAGCGAACACATGAACTCACCTATCTAATTCTACTCTAAATGATGATCTTCAGAGTAAGCACCTAGAGTAATTTTGTATATTACTGGAATATGTCTATGACTACACTGACATATTCAGGATGTCGACTTGTTTTCTGAAGGATAAGCGAATATATTGAAATGCTCAGTAAAAATTCTCATACCCACAACCTTGTTTGCCAACAGACTTTATGACCTTACAGTAATAAAACTAGTGGCAGTGGTAAAAAAAATGGTAATACGTAAACCTTGATGTTTAGTATATTAATGTCATTACAAACAAAAGTTAAAGACAAAAATTAAACTTTGGATTTAAAAACTATTCAATCTCCAGCCCACACAGAACAGGTGTTACTCAACTTCTATAATAATCAGAAATGCAAGATTTTCAAATGGTAGGCATTTTTATTAAAGCTATGGAATTAAATCCAACAGTTTCACAAGATCTGGGCCTCTGCACAAGTGATATGCATGCAAGCTGAATGTAAAAAGACAACCATTTAGTACAGAAATAGAGAACTCCTTTGTTTATCTCAATGTACTAGTTTAAAGCAAGCAGTGATTTATGTAACAAAAAACCCAGGTTTCTAGAGAAGAGGATGAAATATAGCAGAGATATGCAACCCCCACTCTACACATTAATACAGTACCTGGGCGCTGAATCTGTGAACATCATCAGAGGCACTGACTAGATCAATGGAAGACATGGAGGAAGAGCGACTATAGGGCTACCAGAGACAGACAAAGAAAAAACCAAGTAATCAGAACAAAGGCACAACAGAGCATTCAGTACCAACTTACAAGCACAAGATAATGAAGAAAAGGAAAACAAAAGCACCATAAGCAGCAAGCACAGCAGCAAACGCTGATCTCATGCACCTATTCTGTATTATGCTCCCAGCGCAGCTCTGAGAGGAGCACAGTGTTTCTAGTAACACTAAAAAACAGTCAACTGATCCTGATACAAGTGACTGGATGTTTTTTTTTAATAAAATCAATTCAATGAATTTTGGTGAAGGTATCTTAAAAACACTGAGGGTCACAAATTGGGAGTTTTCCCTTACTAATTCTGACAAGCTTGATACAAGTCAAGAGTATTCTAAATAGATACTCATATCAGTATTTTTTGAGCCAAGACAGAAAACAGTCCTTCTCCAATTCCAGCTACTTCATTTGGAAGTGAGTATACCACTGAAAGTTACTAGAAACACCTAAAAAAAGTTAATATCTCACCGACTCATACAAGATATTATACAGAACGATTACAGGTCAGCCCATTATTTGGAGGAGATCACAAGAAGTATCTTACCTTTTGGACAAATCTGTGAGTCCCCACAGCAGAATATGCATCTCCAGAAGGTAAGGATGTTGGCCAGTGTAATCTAACCTTTTCACTTTGGGACTGCAACAAAACAGGTTTAATTATTAGTAGTCAACTGCCTGGACTATGAGTCATCCTCAATCTATGTAGTGGCTAAAACAACTAATGCTGTCCGCGACAGGCATGAAGCTGTCATCCTGCTGGAATTCTCAGTAAGTGAACAGGCCTGAAGACTGAATTCATGTATACTTCAAGGTATATTTCTGCGTTAAGCAGAATAGATCAGATCCATGTAGTCGTACAAAAGTCACTCAGAACTTTCACACTCAGCTAAGAGACCCCAGCACAGGTAGACTGTTGGGTATATATGCACCCTGGAAAGTCTTTTAGTTTTAACCAAGTAATTATATTCACGGTATTCATAAGCCTAAACACTTTCAAGACAGAGGATGCTGCACCACTTTGTTAATCCCTTATTTTATATACTGCTGTGTGTTCTCATATCCTGTATTTCCTCACATGCATCTTACACCTTTTTTGATCCTTGTCATTCAAGTGTATTCAAGAAATAAATTAGAGAAGTAGTTGCAGCCTTCAGAATTTTTAAATAAAAAGCAAACACCAACACAACTGCCATCTTTCCTATTTCACATACTGTTAGTCAACAGATGCTTCAGAGCAATTAATTAGGTTTTGAGAAACAGCTGCAGCATTTGATATCCTTATTTGCATAGGGCATCAGTTACATATAAAGGTAAGTTTTATACAGGACACTCATTTAGGAGTTAGAAACTAGAGACATTCAGTTAGCATATCACGCTGTCCTTTTCTATATAAACTATGAAGTCACTTTCTCAAAATTAGTGTTAAGCAACAATATTTAATGTAAAAAAATTAAGTGAATTCCTCTTATCAGTGTCAGAATAAGCTACCTAGAGCTTCATGAGATGCACCACAGGACTGAGTTTAAGTCAGAAGTCTCCCATGAAGTGCCCACCTTAAGACATTTTTCAAGTACCAATACCTGTTCTTCCATTTTATCCTGTCTATCAAGAGCAGCTTCAACGGCATCAAAGAACTCTTCTTCATTAATCAGACTATTAGGACCCTCCTAGAGCATAAGAAACAAAACCAGTTCAGAATTTTTGAGCTATGAGAGTTCCACTTCACTTTAATATTAGAAATTCATACTTATGTATTATGCAGAAGCAATTTTTTTCTATAGACCTCAAATATTTTCACCAATATTCTTAGATTATAGTTTCTCTGAAAACTCTACTTGTTAAAGGAAGTTACTCTAAGTACAATTTAGGGATAGTTGTATAAAGAAGAAAAAAACCAGGAAACTAAGTTACAGTGTTAGCATGCTTTCACATCAGATTTAGGTTTTAATTAAATCTATATAGTCTCTTACAGATGTTTACAGTGTGTCAGTAAAGTACACATTAACATAATTGTGTAGCTAAGACTCCTTCCAAGTATTCCAGTGCCTTGGGGAATCCAATCCAGGATAGACTTCAAATATGTGCTCTCAAAACATAACAAGAGAAGATAAAATTCTGGGGATGTCTATCGAAAATTCTTGGAAAGAACAGTTTAACACTAAACCACTGGTAGAGCTGAGTCAAGGCATAGCATTTTTTAAAATTTCAAAAGTAGAATTTGTACCTCATAGTCTGGCCCTCCAAAGTGGGACTTTTTCTTCAGTTCTGTCACAGCATTTTTGTATGCTTCTTCAATTCTTCTCCTTTTTTCTATCTCCTGTAAAATTACATGATCATTTGGTGCAGAGAGAATAAACTGACTGAAAATAGTCAACATACCAATAAATGGAATGACCAGTATAGCTTTTTTCCAAGTTACAACTGCAAAGCTCTGATTTTCTGAATATATACTATATATACACCCATATACATATACTACATAATACAAAGCTTGGGGAGCCAGTAACCTTCAGGGTACCTTCTTTAAGTCACAAGAAAGAAACCACATCAGTGACCAAAAACTAGTTATCTAGTTTAAGCACAGCTATTCATGGTTTATTAAGGGTCAGACTTTGTATCTGAGTGACAGAAATCTCTTTGACACAGATGCTTGGGCAGAGATAACAAAGGGTGAGTAGTAAGACCAATAAAAAACTAACTTGTTGAATGTGGTGAGATACTAATAAGTCACAGCATGTAACTATGTATCTATGATCAGCTGGCATGGGACAAATGCAAATCATTGTGAACTCCATGCAGAGACTAACTACTCAACATCATTTTCCCATAATAGGTGTGACTGTACTAGAGCCCTTGATGTCTGTAGTGTTGTATATTTTGAGTAAAAAAGTAGTAAAGCCAGAATCAGATTAAGTCTAGTATTTCCTGGGCAAATTCTACATACTTCCAGATAATTCCCAGTGAAAAACCTATAAACACAAAATTCTTGCAGAAATCAGCTTTAATATGCAAGATGTTCCTCTGTCCCCTTTCAGAATCACTTCATGTGGAACAAAGTTCGGTCTTCCAGGTGATGACAACTTTGTTGTAGATATCAAAATAATTATACAGCAACCCAATTTGAATTTTAAAGATTCAGTGGAGAACCCTTAAGCAATACTGAAAGGCTGACTTTACCAACTGGGTATCTGGTGGTAACATTCACTCTGGAACACATTTTCCAGTTTCTAAAGAAAAGTTTCAGAAGTAAAGCAACAGTTTTGATGTAAAACGAAGTAGTATAGTTTTCCACAGGAAGATTCTTAGGAAAAAAAGCAGCACTTTGAAGACAGTATTGTCTTTATCTGTGAGTGTTTTCCTTTCTGACACTATCACAAGGAGGCAATAACTGCTAACACTTACGTTTCACAGAACTTGGCATATTTATCTTTTTTTGAAAGTAACTGGAGAGTCCTGAAGATGCATAAAGCATGACTTGACTATAACTCATTGAGAAAAAGAAGTTTTACCTGAACACTTGGAATGAAAAACAATACACCCCCCCAACTCCTCCTCCTGCTCACCTCAAATCCCCACACCTTCTGTACTTACATCTGCAAAGTAGTGATAATTCACATATGTCAAAAGATAACTAAATCTGCCAGCTTCTCTTGGCAACAACATTAAATAGGGAAGAAACAGGGAAACTGCACAGCAGAAAAATTACTGGTGTATTAAAACCATGTAAGATTTAATGAAACGTTTAAGTTAAAATTGTCAAAGGTGAACAAATAAGCTACCTAAACATGCTAATCTTGAATTAAATGTTCAGAAGCTAAGTTTGCTCATTAATAACAACTAGTACAGCCAAATGAAACTAATAGAAAAATGTTGTGGGACTCAAGACAACATGAAAAGCATCATCACAAGGATTTTGTTGCAAATGAAACAGTGGACCGAATACTAGAAATTATACCCTTGCTTTGTTCATACATTTTAAGAAAAGTCTATTTTAAAATATAGTTGAGAGGATCATACTGGAAAACGTAACTGCACTGGATAAACAAGAAGCCAAGCTCAGGATCTTAACATCTAAAAGTAAAAGGCTAAAAGCAAAGCTGTAACTATAATTGCCTCTAGATAACATTACATGCTTTTGTATTAATTTTATTCTGGCCATCATCTATTTTGGTAACAGAAATTAAATATAGAACACTAAAATTACAATAATTAAGTGCGTTACTTTAGCTGTGTCCTTAAAAATAAAAAAATGTTTTTATAATAAGTTTCTTATTCTCAAAGGTTTAGAAATAGTTTCCAACCTTCAGAATGTAACATAACCCCCTGTTATTTAAAAAAAGCTACAAGGCTGGGGGTTATAGAGAAAGTTATTAACTTCGTAACACTGTATTCATCTCTAGTCAGACTGTAGTCACCTGTAGATTCAACAGATTCTACCCAACTTGAGCTTTTTTAATAGGAGAATTTTTTTAGGACAGCTATGATTTTGAAATATATTTGCTTCAAGTTCAGCAGACATAAAACCATCTTGCATCTTTAGGCTAAGCTAGCTCTTAACAAGATAGAGGCCGTATAATTTTGTGAGGTCACGGGACCCTTACTAACCACCTTTGTGTGTTGCTGTTAAGTAAAAGGCAGTTCTGAAACTACTGGATTGAGGAGGCTGGAGAGGAGAGCCAGATTACAGGGGCACTTACACTACTTGTAAAAAGCTCATTGATTTTAGCCACTGACTGAGATGTTACTCTTCCTCTGGCAAAACTGCACACCACAGAGCCAGAGTTGTCAATCTACTGACACGCAAATGACAGATTAGATGCTGTCCCTTTCAACGCTGCTAGATGGTCTTTTACAGGCATTGTAGCTCTAGAACCCTCCCAGCTAGAAAGTAAACACTAACAGTTGTGCAATTTAATGTAATTTTCCCCTCTAATCTCTCAGAGAAGGTATTCTGAACTTCATAATCCCACAGTATTTACTTCCTTTTCACAGCAGTTTACAATCTAGCCAAGAAAACCAGAAGTACAAAGATAAATACCATTCTCCTCCCACATCTATTTATCAAATGACTGAGCAATGTTTTTTGTTCAGGCCCACAGTTAGAGAAGATAACTCTAACAAAGCCACGTTTAACCACTGAAATAACAAGACAGAGGAGAAAAAAAAAAGCAGCTCTACAACTGAAGTGGAACAGTGTGAGCAGAGGTCTGAACACAGTCAACTTTTGTCTTTAAGGGTGTAGGTGTCATGGTGCTGGCCACAGAGGACTGCAGGGGTGGCCTTTGTGGGAGGAGGCCAGGGGCTGCCCTGTGTCAGACACAGGTGGCTCTCGCCAGACCTGAAACAGACCCACTGCAGCACACAGCTGAGTCCACCCACCACAAGTGGGGCACCACTCTGAGAATGTATTTAAGAGCAAAAAACACCCCAGGGAGAGAGGAAGGGGGAGCAAAAAGTGAGAAAAAGCCCAGATGCCAAGGCCAGAACAGCAGGAGGAGCAGCTCCAGGCCAGAGAACATATCCACACTGCAGCCCATGGCGGGCATCAAGCCAGAGCAGAGGGACATTTCCTGAAGGAACAGTGTCCTGTGGAGGACTCACACTGCGGCACATTTTTTTTCCCCAGAGGACTGCTGCTGCACGGTAGGGATCTGTGGTGGTGCAGGGAAAAAGTTTGAGCAGAAAGGAATGGCAGAGATGAACTGTAACCCCCATTCCTTACCCCACACTGCTTGGGGCTAGCAAGCAGTGGGTAGAGGGGCTTGCAGTGAATGAGTGAAGCTGTGCTTGGGAAATTGGGGAAGAAAGCTGTTCTAGTGTTTGTTGGTTTGCTTCCTGTTAACTGAATCTTTTATAAATCAGAAAAGTGATTTTTTTCCTAAATCAAGAATGTACTGCCATGAAAAGAACCAGTAAGCAATCTCCCTTTCTCTTGACCCATGAGCATTCTCATCCTATTTATTCCATTAACCCTGCTGAATGGGTGGTGAGCAGCTGGACAAGCATCTGACTGTTAGCCAAGGCTAGCCCACCACAATTGCAGATTATTTAATTAAAAAACTCCTCTTCCAGAAGGCCAGCAATTAGAGGAGTACAAATAAAAAGTAATTATTTTATATTAGAAGTATTTTACCTTGGGTGTGCTGTAAACCCCAGAAAATTTCATTGACATATATGATTTTAAAAAAGTTTCAAGTTTACCAAAGCAGAGTAACTTAAAACCTCCAAGACTTTAGAAAACTGCTGGTATTTTAATTTTCGGGAAAAGAACTCCAAATAAGCTTGTGACCCCTTTCAAAATGTATTTACTCATGCTACACAAGGCATCAGTCACATGAGACCTAACATGTAATTTAGGATGAATTTGTTAACCCTGTGCAGCTTAAAACAAGTGCTTTACAGTTAGTCCCCAGAAGAAGAAAAAAGTTACAAATAACTAACCTAAATGAATTGAAATTATATAGTAATTATTATTCTGTATTAACATATACTAACTTAGGGACAAGAAAAATTCATCACTGGGTAAAATGCTGGCTGGACAGTTGAGCCTGCTGGTCACCAGTGGTGTTCCCCAGGGCTCAGCATTGGGGCCAGTTCTGTTTAACATCTTTCTCAGCGTTCTGGACAAGGGGATCGAGTGCACCCTCAGCAAGTTTGCAGATGACACCAAGCTGGGCAGCAGCGCTGATCTGCGGGAGGGCAGGAGGCTCTGCAGAGGGGTCTGGACATGCCAGACCGATGGGCCGAGGCCAGCTGGATGAGGTTCAAGAAGGCTCCGTGCCGGGTCCTGCACCTGGGTCACACCAGCCCCACACAGCGCTACAGGCTGGGGCAGAGCGGCTGGAAAGGGCCTGGTGGGAAAGGGCCTGGGGGTGCTGGTCGGCAGCCGGCTGGGCATGAGCCAGCAGTGTGCCCAGGTGGCCAAGGAGGCCAGCAGCACCCTGGCTTGTGTCAGAAGCAGTGTGGCCAGCAGGGCAAGGGAAGGGACTGTCCCCCTGCACTGGGCACTGGTGAGGCTGCACCTCGAACCCTGTGTTCAGGTTTGGGCCCCTCACTGCAGGAGGGACGTAGAGGGGCTGCAGCGTGTCCAGGGAAGGGCCACGGGGCTGGGGAAGGGTCTGGAGCACAAGGCTTGTGAGGAGCAGCTGAGGGAACTGGGGGTTTTCAGCCTGGAGGAGGCTCAGGGGGGATCTTGCTGCTTTCTGGAACTACCTGAGAGGCTGTAGACAGGTGGGGGTGGGTCTCTTCTCCCAGCTAACAAGCAATAGGACAAGAAGAAACGGCCTCAAGTTACTCCAGGGGAGGTTTAGATTGGATATTATTACTGAGAGGGTTGTCAAGCATTGGAAGAGGCTGTGCAGGGTGGTGGTGGAATTGCCATACCTGGAGGTGTTTAAAAAAACCACGTAGATGTGGCACTTCAAGACACGGTTTAGTGAAGGCCTTGGTATTCCTGGGTTAACAGCTGGACTTGATGATCTCAAGGGTCTTTTCCAACCTGAATGAGTCTATGATTTTATGATCCATGCACTAAGCAAAGTCTCAATGTGAGTGAACTGTGTTTGCTCAGCCAAGAGACAAGAATGTTTTTGAGGGGGGGACCTAACAGTAGCCTTTCGGTACCTCCAAGGAAGTCATTAAGAAACAGAGCCAGACATCTTCACAGCAGTCTACAGTAGAAGCACGAAACACAACAGGCAGATACTGGAATAGGAGTTACTCCAAGTGGATATAAGAAAAATATTTTTTTCACTAGAATAATAAATGAGCAGTGGAACAGGCTGCCAAGAAAAGCTGTGCAGTCCCCAGCCCTGGAGATGTGAAACCAGGCTCACGAAAGCCCTGAGCAACCCAGCCTGATCTCAAACTGTCCTTCCTTTAAGCAGGAGGTTTGAGACAAAAACCTCTTGAGGTCTTTAGCCTAAACTGAATTACCCGCCAATTCTACTAACAAGTTTCAAGCCTTAGATCTACTGTAAATTCCTCCAATGACTTAGATGAAGCAGTAACAAGCACTGATAGAAGTCTTAATACAGTTAGACAGGGCTAGACCTTTGACATATGAACAAAGGTGACCCAGGAGACAGGCTAAGGATTCAAACATGGAAGTACTTTGTCGGAATGCATTCGTTGAATTGTGTACCACTAAAACATATGAAGTAGGATTTAAAGTGTGACATACACACCACATGGAGTCATGTTAAATGAAAAATGGAATAATAGCTATAGGACTGCACAGGACACCAGCCATTGATGGCATGATTCTAGAAATCAAAGCCTGAAGTACAACCTAGTCATGCCTCCAGCACATCTCAAGAGATGACACTGCTCCTTTTAAGTTGCTATAGTCATTTAACAGGCTCAGCATGAACTATTGTTGCCATTAGAACAACAGATATCCTAATACCATGTTTTAGCCAATTAGCATAAAACATGACTTAATCTCCTAAAGGAAAGTAAATAATTGTATGTCAAAGACATCTGAAGTTAGAACAATTTGTTCTCCTCAGTATTGTCAATATCTACCACAATTAAATTATTTCTGAGATTTGCACATTATTTTGCAAGCATGGATAATTAGGTCTCTTTTAGAGGGCTGCAAGCAATACACTTATTACTGTGCAATACTGTCAGGTTCTCTATAGGCCTGTATTTTTTATACCTACCATCTGAACAAGAGCTGGGAAAAGACAGACTATAATGAATAATGTTACTTTATCACCAATCAGGACAAGGCTTTAATGTTTTCTAGAAGTAGTAATGAAAACACTTAAAATTAACAAATGCTGTACATAAAAATAAAAGCAATTCCTGGAACAAAAATTTAACAAGAACTCATTTGAAATGTCAAGCTAAACCTTTGTTTTTCAACAAAAGTAAATGGAAAATGATCTTACCTTATCTAACCTTTTTTGCCAGCTTTCTTCACGTTTTACCATGAGTTCAATACAATGAGAGAGTGTAGCAAGGATCCCAGCAGTAGTTGCCTTGAAAGTTATAGCTTCTCCTTTAAAGTCTATGCCATTAATTCCTTTGGGTGTCACATGCGGAAACACTAAAACCAAACATGAATCATTCACTGATAGCTGCCTTTAAGTCAAACAAGCATTTTACATGTATGCTTCATATTACAACTCTTTGATGAAAATAGACTGGCTAGAAAGTTAATTAAAAATAAAAATCAAAAGTCCTAATAATTTTCAGCTCTCTACAGGATAAGGAAAGAGGTTCAAAAGGAGGAACACATCCCTTCAGCTTCATCTTGCTATACTGTATTTCAATTCTGCTTGTAATGCTGTATTACTCTGCACTCTGCAAACCATGTGGGTGGAGGGAGTGGTAATACTTTGTAACAATAGCAGTTTGACAGCTTGAAGTGGGGCCTAATTAACACAGAGCAACCTTAAAACATATCTGATACAGCACTAGGAAAAGGAACAATTTCAAAATGCAATCAAACCCAGAATGTAACAGTCAAGGTTGCCTTAAGCAGGTAGTTACAAATTTAAAAAACTCAAAGCAAAAAGGTATAAGATAAAAGTATCAAATATGTTGAATTACCCAAGTACTGTGGGTTTTGAAGTTCCAACAACTATTCCATGCTGTCAACCAAGCCATCTGTTGCTAAGGTTATTTAAAGAAGTCATTTAAAATGTGTGACAAAAAAGGGTACCTATTACATGTCAAACTCCTATGCAGATTGACATAATAACAAATCAAACACTACACATTAATGTAAAAAAATACTAGAAAGCACAAGTAACACTCATGTGCAAGCTGACTGAGCCCAGCACAAAGTAACTCCTGCTATGTCATGGGGCAAGCTAATGCCTTACCATCTAGCTGGATATCACTTTTTTACCCTAGTCTGTCAGTTTGTCAACCTATCACTGTCATAGTTTAAAAAGTACAAGTAATTATTTGTTTAAGTTTAACCTATAGCTCTCTGCAAGAGCAAAGCAGAGCTTTCAAGCAGTTGAGTTCTCGTAGGGAAGATAAATGCAGTTGCTGTTCTCCAATGACAGAGCACAGTTATCTACACTTCAGGAACAGAGAGCAATCATCACATGGTCTTAAGCAGTGGCTCAAGTTTCTAGAGGTTTTATACACCCTTTTTTCAGAAGGAACCAAACTTTTTCAGAGAGATGACTACAGGCTACACACTACAAATACCTCAAATAAGCATACATGCTACAGTAGAATACAGCTTATTTGTTTCATGTTAATCAAGAATATTCCCTAAAAGGTAAAAATGATGGAGGCTGGAGAAAAAAAAAAAACTGTTTCAGAAAGAATAATGATAAAGCAGCTCCCCCTCCCCCTAATAGCTGCAGAGGGACCATGCGGGAAGCCAACGCTGAAAGTGGTATAAGCTGGCAAGGAGGCAATACAGCAGATTCCCCGAGAATGATGAAAATTCCACAAGAGCTTCCCATAGCACTTCATGACTGAAAAACACAGTTTATATTAATAATGTGTCCTGTTGGTGTAGACCATGCTCATATGCAGGCTTATCAGCACAGCTACAGTGCTTACAGATGTGATTTTTTTCTCGTAATTATGCAACACGCTAGACATGCTGAAGAAACTACTACTGGCTGCAACACTATAAAATCATTCCAGAAATCTCTGTGGAAGATTGTAAGGCAGAAGCAGCAACACAGCTCATTTCCTGGAAGAGTACCAGCTTTTTTCCTAGATACCTTTAGGTCTCAGCTATAGCTCATTAATACTTCCATACAGTTTCAGTCATCATATATTCAAAGTCATTCTTTAATGGCTAGTCTCAAAGTAGCACTGATACATGCAGAGCTTGCAGTTTTAAAGACAGTGTCCATAGTTTCTTTCAGCCATTGTAATACCGGGCAAAACCGACCTTGTTGCAGGAAGATGCAAAACCTGTTTCTTTGAAGAGATGGTCAATCAAGAGATTCCTTATGATGGGAGTATCTTAATTCACTCCTAATGACAGGAGACTTTTGTCTTCCTGGAAGATGTCAAAAGATGATCTCGAGCCTCACCTCAGTAACAGCTGAGCTTCAGCACATTAGAAGTATTTGTCAGGAGATTCTCTTATTTAGAGAGCGCAAACATCTTTCCTATTCCTTTTTTATGCTTTTTTCCTGTTAGCTACAGATTTAGTGTTTCCAAATGAAATCTGGCATCAGAAGATCTATATGGTTCAAGGTAAAGGCCGATAGGAAAGTGTTCTTACCATTACTAGCTTGGTGATCAAACTACATGTAGCCAAGTGAAAAAAGCAGCAGGATGATTTTTTTTCCTGCTTCTAACTTCAACACCTTCCAAATGGTTCCTTTTTAGTTATCCTGTCCTCTAAGCATTTTACTTTATTTCTGATTTTTCTTCTCTTGCCTTTCATGTAAAGGATTCTTCATATCATGCTTTAGCCTTCAATAGCTCTTTCGTCCTGCTCTTCTACACCTTTATGTCTGTTAAGATAGGTCAGTTTTCCCTTCTTGTTCCTAACATTGTTTGTAACTGTGATAAACGCAGTCATGATTCATGTCAAAAATAAAATGTACTGTGATAAGTATAATTGTTGTACCCTGTGTAAATCTGGGACCTGTATCGCAGTTGTGGTGAGTGGGCACGTGTGGTTCTCCTTTAAGACGACATGATGGCTTCCCTTTCCCCTGAGGCAATCACTGCCTGTAAAAGCCCGCCAAAGGAGATAAGGTAAGCAAAACCACACCATGCCAGAGAAGGCCAGAAGGCCTGCGAAGGAGACAAAGACCTTGAGATTTGAAAAAGCGCGCTAAAGGAGAGCCAGTAGGAGGAGAAGGCATACCCTAACGGCCCAATGGGGAAAGAGCGGGACGAACATCTGGCGAGAAGGGATTTGGTCAAGATCCGGGCATAAAAGGCGCTGCTTTTAGGACTCAGGTGTGTGTGTGGTGGAACTAATTGAGTTCTCCATGCACCCAGCGCTGTTTTTGCTTAGTTTCTCAACCTAAATTGATTGAACCCAAAATAAAATTGTTTTAATTATCGTTTATAACATAACACTTCCACAGATGTTACAAGCACCATGTGTTTGATCAAATCTCTTTTCCAGTAAAACAGCAAGTTATTTTAAAGACAGTAGCTAGAAAGAAGTTCCTTTATCTTTCCCATTTTATGCCACCTTAACATCTTATGTCACTAAAGTGAAAAAACATTCGAGTGCATGACCATTTATTAATATGAAACAGAACAAGGTCTTAAAAGATTAGTCAGGATGAGTTTGGTACAATGCTCTGGGTGATGCTTCATTTAGAAAGGAATGTACTCTGAATAATTAGAAAAGATAAGGTGGGCACCTGAAGGAGATAAGGAGACCATCAAGTCAGAAAATTGCTGAACAAAGAAAATTGAAAGGCCTACTCCACCTAGATCCCACCTATTGTGAATGGAATGTTTAGGTGTCAAAATCACATGAGTACATATGTAAAGATGTTGTGCAACCTCTCATGAAAACTGTATAAAATACCTAACTTTCCACTGAAAACAAAATACCTAACTTTCCACTGAAAACTTGTGAGCTAATTTGTCCAGTGTGAATCAGCTAGCTCCCCAACGTTGCATGAAATAAACACCTTTGCTGCTTAAAGACAAAATTAGTCTGAGCAGTTACTCTGTGCCGTTTTGGCATCAAATACCTACTGTTGCTTATCTTCTGTGGACAGCAGTAGGATCAATTATGCTTAGTCTTCCAATAAGAACAACCCCATTATTTCAGCAACACATTGATGAATATTCTCCCTCCATTCAAAGCACAGAAATCCAACATAAAACCCACTGTGGTTTACATTGAATTTCTCTCCTTAAGCTTGTGCAGCACTTCCATCTTTATAGTTCCAGCACAAAACCACCTTCCATCTTCAAAGAGGTTCCCTTAAGTAGGTTTCACCTGCTCTTCATATTCTTACATAACTTTAAATCAAATACGCTCATTTTCCTAAGCACATGAATGGGAACACCTCCTGATCATGATTATATGTTCTTAGTGAATAGAGAATGCTGTACCACTTATCTAAAGGATGACACACCTATGTTTAGTTAAAAGTCGGGAAATGTCTAAGGACCCTTATTGCCACATGACGGATGTACAGACTGCTAAGTCCTTGGGTTGGTTGTCTTTAGAAGGGATATTTTGTCTTAGATTCCTGTTGTACATGCAACATGGCAAAGATGAAAACTTTAAACATGGCCGCTAAGGAATAGAGTCTGCGTAGAGACAACTCCTCAAGGACATTGCGCAGGCATGAGATATGTAAATGAATTCTCAGAATTGTAATGAATATGTAAACAATTTCTTGGAAAACTAATGAATAGGTATGAGTTGCTTGTATAAATGGGGGACTGAAAAGTCCCCTCTGTGTACATGACTTTGGTGGAGTGATCCCCCATGCACCCAGCGCTGCCGAATAAAGATAACCTCCGCTCGCCTGCATATTACTGATTCTTCAAATCATTAGAATCTAGGATTCCCAATGGGTAAATATTGCTCAGCCAATCTCTCCCTTGGTGTTTTGTACATGCAACTTGTTTCATTTACCAGATTTTAACTGGAAAGTGACCAATAAATCTGAACATCTTCACAGTATTCTTCCTAGGTCTTCACTCAAATATCCTAGAGAACAAAGAAAAGAAAACCCCTCCCTATCCAGAACTACTACTTCAGAGTTGTTGTACACAAATCTCCATAGTCATGTTAACTTTCTCCTCCCACCCAGGGGAGGTGCAGAGGAAGAAATTTCAAAAGACAATGTGAACATGGTTCCCCAAGTCAGCCTTAAATAATGCTTCGAGCATTGGATTGGTGCACTAGTGGTTTGAACAGTGGGCTCAAACACTGTTTCGTATCATAGTAGGCTGACTAAGAGGTTGAACCCACGCTTCTCACTTCCTGCAACAATGACTGCTGAGCAGCTCCGCAAAAACAGGAAAACATTTCTCAGCTATGGTTAAAAAGATTGTTCCAGTCCTTCCAGGACTGAATAAAGACTTCAAAAAGTGAACCTGAAATTTGAGAAACCAAAGAATCTTAACAGCTGATCTGAGACTAAGCTTTAGAAAAGGGGGAAGATGAAGTTAAACCTTTCATTATCAGTTAAACCGAGTAGTTCACTGCCCAATACATGGGCATGGCTGCCTCAACCCAAGACATCTACTTCCCTCACTGCGCCACTTTCCACTTATGATTCTCCTTTAGGGCAGAGACTCTAATTTTTCATTTGTAATCAAGCTCTGCAGCACTCTGCTACCAAATATTTAATGGATTTAGCTCTCAGAAATCAAAATGAGCCACAGAAAAACTGAAATGGAGATAAAGCTTTTCAAAGAAATAATTGATGGAAAATAAATTTAATGCAATCAGGAATCGTAACTGGATTAGTTCTGTAAAACACAAGGGGTTGCAGAAATGTTCTGCAGTGAGCAAGTTTATATACAGGTACCCATTCTTAGCATCTATGTCTCTAAAGACTTGATACAGAACTTTTCACAAGACAAATGTGTATCACTTCAAATTCCTATTAAACAGGTGATAAAAAAAGGGAGTGAACTACTTCAAATTTAAATATTCTGAGATAACCAGATGTACTAAAAATACAGACTTTCCTAATGACATTCCCCATATCATATGTGTATATATAGCAGATACACTAGAAGAACGTAGATAGATATGAAGAGATGTTCTAAAGGTAAATTAAGCTGAAACTCCTACATGATCCACAAAAATTAAGTTTGACAAAGACATCTCCTTCAAAATGAATCACACAGTGAAATTAAACTCTTACTTAACATTTTTTTAGAGAAGACTTTTCTGAAATTTGTTCTGACAAACTAATGTCCACAAAAAAATGTACATTAATATACACAATAGGGTTAGTGGAGGTTCGTGCAATTGTGCATTTGCTTACAGGTAGGCATTATAAGCTTGTTTAACTCTAGTGATAAGAGGCATGAAAGCCTTATGCGAAACCTCTTTTACATGCTATTTAACCTCTGAAATCACTGTTATGATTAATTCCCAGTACAGCAAGCCCTTCATATAATTGAAAAAAAAAATCTAATCATATGATGAACTCTGAAAGTATCCTGAAAGCTCCTTCCATTCCCCTTCCTCATAACAGTTTTGGCTATGCTCTAGAACAAGTAAGCTTTAACACATAGGGGCAACAGCCAAACAAAAAGAAAACTGAAGACACAGAAAAGGCTTATTTTGTCCATATATTTTCTAGGTTCTCGATTAAAGTTTTTACATTTAAAAAACACTTTTGACTAGTCTTTGGGAGATTACATGCAATTTGAAACTAGAGGCAGTGCAACTTGAAAATGTTGTGAATCTAAGTCTAAGAAATACCTTAGGACTAACAGAAGTGTAAATAGAGAATGTAAACGCTAAAATATTTCAGCCTTTCTGTTGTTTCCTGACTAAGAAGAATGCAAACAGATTTTAAATGTACTGACAACTTCTGCCAGGCCAGAAGTATTAGATTTCTAGAACAACAAGACTTGCACGAGTTCTTCATATTTACTGCATGGATCATTTAAGATTAAAAATCATAATATCGGAAATGTTCATCATAACAATGGAAAATACAGCAAAAAATTGCTAGAACTATGACGAATGAGAATCAGTAACCCTTGACTTTAACCATTATGTAGTCATAGAACCTGGGAAAACCATACCAGGACATACCTAACTAGAAAATCATTGTGCTCGAGTACACACCTAAAGCAGGTAACACTTGCAAGAAAAACTGCAATTACCTGTTCCAAATCTCAGTTCCCACACCTGAATGACATCTGTTTCAACAGAATTTTGTAGTGAAAATTGCTTTGGACACAGAACAGGAAATTCCAGCTTGACAGGCTTGCATTAATATTTGTGTGAATTAAGAAAGGCTTAGAACCACGAAAAGCAGCTAATGAATGACAACATGAGTAAGAACTTCCTGTCACATACATTTAAATAACTACTCTTGCCATTTTCTTCTGAGAAAAAATATAAATATCCATGTTCTGCCAGGCTTATCACACCATTCATATGAATGTTCAGTGAAGAAGTTGGAAGACACTTACACTTTTCCTTACTGCTGTTGCTATTATGTACAAAATCCCCATCGGAACGCACTGTAGGGAAATCATCTTCATCGTCTTCTACCACTAAATTTGAGAAAGAGTGTGTTATGGGAGTGAGAAAGCTTTTCCAATTCTTTAGTGTGCAAGAAAGAATTAAGAGCACCTTCATGGCTAAATGACATTTAAGAATTTTTTTCCTATAATAAGTCACAAACACCCTGCCCCCTCCCCCCTTTTTTTTGACCCAAGACTTCTATCAACATTAGTGTCAGAAAGCATTAGGATACTAACATTTGCTCAATGTTGAAGTTTAGCACTTGATTCTATGGTAAATACTCTATGATAAATCAACAGTATTTTGGTGTTACATCTGGATAACAAGGGAGCCATGATTCAGCAACTATCTATTATTTACACTAGGAAGTTCACCAAGAAGTGTAATTGTACTTACCTACCACTTTCTTACTAGCAAAACTTTCAGGTAACTTGAACAGAACAAACCCAGAAATGAATATAAATGCCTCAGGCGTGTGTATGGATACCATAAAAAGCTGTGCTTTGGGAAGAGCAATTCAGAGATATGTAGACATCCACATGTGAGTCTATTAGGGCCTCAAATGTGCATTCAGTGCTCTACTTCCAGCCCATACATCTAAGGAGCATTCATTATAGCAGCACCTTTGTCTTTTTTAAAGAATGTACTGTTCATATCAAACCAAATATCCTATTGTTTTTTTGTTTTGTTTTGTTTTTTCAAAAGAAAAGGTAAGAGACACAGCAATGAACCTGAATTAATCTTATAAGGTTAAACTATTGTTCTATAATATCAAATGCTTAAAAGAGCATTTCTTTTGTACAGCTGACAGCTACAAATTAATATAAACTTAAGCAGATTTTTACAGGTGGCCAGCTTCTGAAGTGGAAGTCGTTAACACTATGCAGAAATAGCTATGATTGATCCCTATAATAAAGCATAAATTTAGGATACGTATTTTATTTACATGGCATCAGATGCTATAGTAACTATTTCAAGGGCTATTACTGTGTAAAAAGCTGAATGTTACGGAGGTAAGAGTTTTCAGTTACAATTTTACCTTTATCCCTCTGGAGTTCATCTTTGGAAACTGCATCTGCACAGGCATCGAAGTATTTCTGTAAAGTATCAACTTGTCTACACAAGATATCTCTGAAGGTTTCCATTTCTGCAAGCTTCTCACGCAAGCTATGGCCCTTCTGAATATACAAGAGAAAAAAGCCTGAAATGCTTCTAGATACTCCGCAATAGTTCAATGTATAAATAAATAAAACATTAGATTTCTGCAGCTATGAAGAACAAACTCAACACCACTATGGACATCTTAGCAGCAGCTATGAAATGCTGTTAATATTAGAAGAGTGCAAGAAACTGTATACGAAGTGTTCCTTACTCATTTTGTCCACTAGTGTCAATTTTTCCTTGACTGCTACTTCACAGCATTCAATATCAGCTTATAAAATGTGATCTTACATGCTCCCAACTTTATGCCTATTGACCTGAAAACAGTCAGCTCTAGTTCAGGATCTTTATTCCTGTCTTTACTCGCCTTTCTTTTGTTGATTCTCTTCCACTCTCCCAGAAGTACAGCCTGCTCAAGTTCATGTGTTAAATACATACACACATGAGACAAGGAAAGCCGTCATCTGTCTATCAGGTTAATCATATTTATTAAGTCATAGAATCAGCATTCATTTAGAGGGCCTGCTATTCTGAGGAGTAAGTGAGGAACAGTTAATAAATGCTCCTACAGGTTTTGATTTTCTTGCCATTGGGAAATGACAACAGTTTATGATGGACAACTGCAAAGCAGCGCAAGCGAGCTTCCTCTATGATGAATTACTAACACATACAGTAAACCAAATCTGTATTTTTTCCATAATTGTGTGAATGAGGCTTCACATATATTCCTTCTTTTCGAGTTGCATGTGTTATTTACACACCAATACTATGAAAACTTTATTCACTAACCTTGAACGAAGAGGTGGATGTTGCAGAGTATCCACTTGCTCCAGAAACAAGAGACACCATGGAGCCATGGCGTCGTAAACTCGATTCTGATCCATATCCTGATTCCGTCTGAAAAACAAACCATGCACAAAACTAGAGTGCTGAGGCTTTTAATAAAAAAGAAATTATGAAAGCAAAACTCATGTCAGGAAGCAGCAGGGGCTTAACTCAAATTGCACCTGCATATTCAGGATGTTGACACAGCATCAGTAAAGTTACTATGAATCTACTTTTTTGTTATTGTAGTCATCTGTAAAAGATTAATTATCTACAACTGATTATATGCCTGCAAAATGAAAAGGAAATACATATTTAAGGGTTCAAGAAAAGGACAATATTCCATTATCTTGCTTTATGTAATCCCTAACAATCAATTTTCACACAGCATTCAAAAACCTACAGTACTCCACAATTAATCAGGGATTAACATGGTTCAGTTTGAAGACAATCAGTCTCAATCAATCCTTCCACTGGTTCATATAGCGCCATTTTATTTTTAAAAGCAACAAAACAGATCACAGAAAAACAGACAATTACTGCTGCCAAGTTCTTCTTTTCCTTTTTCCAGGCTTTTGTAGCCAAATTCATTATACTAGACTGCAATTACTTTTTACACTTGAAAGAATTCTACATAAAGCAAGATGAGATACTAAAATCAAGAGGGAGAAAACAATCAATAGTAACTAAATAATGAAAAAAGAAAAACATGTCTATTAAAATAACATTTAAAAGATCTTAAAATACAAAGTTTGACAAGTTTCCTCACAAATCAGAATCAGATACTAAGGAACTGCAAGAAAAATACTTCCCTAAAGGTTAACGTAAATGGCCTGTGTATGGCAGAGGAGAAGAAAAACACTGAGAGAAAATGTAAGAAAAACAGATGGTTCAGAGCAACAATTAAAATACTGTAAATAGGTATGTCTGATTCAAGCAGACAGTGACAACACTGTAAAAGACTTTTACCAAAAATATGAAATTCTGCAGTAGCACAGAAATTCAGATGGGGCAGGGAAAAGGGGATGAAACAAATGATACAAAACAAGAAGCAAATTCTAGCTATTGTACTTTTTATGGAAAAATTGAAAGTGCATTGACTTGGGAAGGCAGGAGAGTGCTGACAGAATCATAGAATCATTTAGGTTGGAATAAACATTTGAGATCATCAAGTACAGCCGTTATACCAGCACTACCAAGGCTATCACTAAACCACATCTCAAAGCACCACATCTACGCAGTTGTTTGAAGGCCTCCAGGGATGGAGATTCCACCACCGCCCTGCACAGCCTCTTCCAATGCTTGACAACCCTCTCAGTAAAGAAAGTTTTTCTAGTATCTAACCTAAACCTCCCCTGGACTAACTTGAGGATGTTTCCTCTCATCCTGTCACTCATCTGGGAGAAGAGACCCACCCCCACCTGCCTACAGCCGCTTCTCAGGCAGCTGTAGAGAGCAGTAAGGTCCCCCCTGAGCCTCCTCCTCTCCGGGCTAAACCACCCCAGTTCCCTCAGCTGCTCCTCACAAGCCCTGTGCTCCAGACCCTTCCCCAGCCCCGTGGCCCTTCCCTGGACACGCTGCAGCCCCTCTACGTCCCTCCTGCAGTGAGGGGCCCAAACCTGAACACAGGGTTCGAGGTGCAGCCTCACCAGTGCCCAGTGCAGGGGGACAGTCCCTTCCCTTGCCCTGCTGGCCACACTGCTCCTGACACAAGCCAGGGTGCTGCTGGCCTCCTTGGCCACCTGGGCACACTGCTGGCTCATGCCCAGCCGGCTGCCGACCAGCACCCCCAGGCCCTTTCCCACCAGGCCCTTTCCAGCCGCTCTGCCCCAGCCTGTAGCGCTGTGTGGGGCTGGTGTGACCCAGGTGCAGGACCCGGCACGGAGCCTTCTTGAACCTCATCCAGCTGGCCTCGGCCCATCGGTCCGGCATGTCCAGACCCCTCTGCAGAGCCTCCTGCCCTCCCGCAGATCAACGCTCCTGCCCAGCTTGGTGTCATCTGCAAAGTTGCTGAGGGTGCACTCGATCCCCTCGTCCAGAGTGTCAATAAAGATACTGAACAGAGCTGGCCCCAGTGCTGAGCCCTGGGGAACACCACCTGTGACAGGTCACCAGCTGGATGTAACTCCATTTACCATGACTCTCTGAGCTCAGCTGTCCAGCCAGCTTTTAACCCAGCATAGAGCACACCCGTCCACACCATGAGCAGCCAGTTTCCCCAGGAGAATGCTGTGGGAGATGGTGTCAAAGGCTTTACTAAGGTCCAAGTAGGCAACATCCACAGCCTTTCCCTTATCCACTAGTCCGGTCATCTTGTCATAGAGATCAGGTTCATCAAGCAGGACCTGCCTTTCATAAATGCATGCTGGCTGATCACAGAATCATTTAGGTTGAAAAAGACCTTTAAAATCAATCATGAAATCTAACCATTAACCATGCAAGATGCAAATGAATATAAAGAGTACTAAAAACAGGGAGAAAGGACAAAAAGTTGTTTGATGTGTGGGTTAAAACTGGAGGATTTGGACAATACTGCAATGTGTGGGACAAAGTATGTATGTTTGGGTTACAAAGGAGCAGTGGCAGAGAAGCACAAGTTTGGGGAAGTGAAGGCATAACCAAAAAGAAAAATACAAGTCCCCGAATTCTCAACAAAATTCCTCAATGAACAAGACTGAATGATACTATCCCACGAAACCAAGCAAGAAGGAGCCAAGAGTCAATTTTTATCTGGCCCATTTAAAGACTGAGGTACAAGACAAGAAACCACTGGGGAAACAGAAGAGAAATAGAATGAGTATCAAAAGTAGAAGTGGAGCTGAAAAATGAATGACCAAGAAATTGAGTACCTTTTTCTAACTGTACTTACAAGTCTAGATAGAAGGTGGCTAATTGGTCATGAACTTGATTTTTTTTTTTCTTTAAAACAGGTACTTGAAATTCAAAAGATTTAATGAGGCACATCTTAATTTCACTTCACAAAAAAATCAGAAATACTGCAACATATCTGAACTAGCAGAAATAGAAGTTTATATTTAATGACAGCTTAGACTGAAATGAAAAGTTTTCTTATGAAGCCATACTATAAGGATGTATTAATAATTTAGTAATTTCTGGTATAAACCATGCATTTAAACTATTTTATACTGAGCAAGAGTCCTAGAAAAATAGCTACACAAGTGTAGCAATCAAAGTGGTAATAGTTCTACTTTTTAAGAATTATTCCTGATATGTGTTTTAAAGTATGGCTTTAAAATATCTATTGGAATAGACTTTTCCTTAAAAACACTCAGTCTAAAAAAGCACGATGTATCCAATATATTTCAAGTGTTATGCTTTGGTACCTGGCTTTGGTAATGTATTTGGGATATTGGATCATATTTTGAATTGCAATGCAATTCAGTGCAAAGACTGTAACTTTAATTCACTGGGTTGTAGTTTTAAGCATAACAGAAGCCAAATAATGAAGCTTTAGTTTTTTTTCAAATATTGCAGTAAGGGCTTTTGGCTTTCTTTAATGGCCTTTAAGTCCTCCAAAGGCTTGACAATTAAAATCAAAGTGGCTAAGGGAACAAAAGGATTTTCTTAAAAAATGGAGAGTTTTGGGCATACTATTATTTTGTTTCAGAAGTGTTTGATAAACATAGACCTCAGAAGAGCATTTTAAGTCACACAGCACCTTGAGGCATGAAACATTTCTTTAAAGATTTCCTCTAAATGCAAATCTAAACAAACTTCACTATTCTACTAGTAACCTCAGTATTTATTAAATATGCTACAAATATTAAGATGACTGAATGTGCTTTTACTACAGTTTGACAGTGGGAACTCATTCAATTTTCTCAGTAAGTTTTACACACTAGGAAAGGTAAATTTCATTTTATCAGGATATGACTTCATGAACCAATTTATTTTAAAATGAGCCAAAATAGCCATTGCATTGAGGTCAGAGCATTTTAACTAAGGACAGCAAATATCTTGTGATTGCTTTCTCCTTTAAGTAAGAACCTGCATTTCAACTTACAAAGTAAAACTTGCTCATTTCTCTATCTGAAGTTTTAATCTGTCACATCTTAATAGTACTACTTACAAGAATAGATGCAATCTTAGAAGCAGAAAATCTGGTGACTTATATTTTACATTTGATTTAAATCATTTTCTTCCAACATTACTCCTACAGTTAATGCTCAGTTAATTTAGTTCATAAAATAAAAGCTGAGGGTGAAAAAACACCCCCACTTCTTTCCATATCATTATGTAAGCTTTTATTTTTTAAGGTACCTTTGACTGTCATTTATGCTTGTGATTAATAATTCTACTGAACAGTTTATCTGTGCTTCAGGATTGTATACAAGACAGCCATATATGGCTCTCAGCTGTATACAGCTATCAGCCTGCAAACCCAACCAATAGAAGGGTGCTACATAAAAAGCATTTTGGCAGTTTTAACTCTTTGCAACCAAGGAGCAAATTCAGCAGATGGAACAGCAGACAAAATTAATCCAAAGCATGTGCATTTACAGACCATGTTCACAAAACTGTCTTAGACAATTATGTTTTAATAGCCAAGGAGAAAAAGTGAAAATAACATCAAGAATACTTATTTGTCAGAAGAATCAGAAAACAAGTATTCCTTTACAACTGCTACAGAGACAAGCCATCCAGCTCACAGCAGACACATGCAAGCAGCTTAACACAAACAATGAAAGCATGCATCATGCAAAGCCCCACCATTCTACTACCGCAACATCTAAACGAGAGCAGGTCACTGCCGCATTTATATCTTGCAAAGCAGATCATCATTAACTATTCACTGCAGAAATACTCAATTACATTGAGAAGAGGAGTGTTGACACAAGCTTCTTCTGTTTACACGATTTTTGATTTCCCAAGATAAAATTCAGAAAAGCAGGTAAAAGTCTATGTGATAGATGCTAACAGTCTCCACTTGAAAACAAAATAACTTGCAGAAGTTGTATCAATTCATACTACCAAGCATTAGCGCTGAATTACCACGCTCGGTATATAGATGCAGTTCTTTTAAATTCCATGCATACATAGTAGCTTCAAAGCTATACTAAACCAGCATTTGTTAGTACATTGCAACACCTTCAGCTTTCTAAGGTGGTGCGCAAAATCCATTAATCCTTTCGTTATGACAGATGAAAGAGCCACATGATCCAAAGCTTCATGTGATTCTTTACTGGAGCAGCTGCTGCTATCAGCAATAAGGCAGTATGTCACAAAAGTCGCTTTCAGTAAAACAGCTAAGTATTTGCAGAATCATATTGCAGAACTCCATTATGGCTCACACTGATCTGCTAAAGTAGGTCAATAATACTCTTGAGTAAAGCACACTCACAGGAAAGCTCCCTCTTAAAAAGAAAAATCAAATAAAGCAAATTATTCTCCCATGTCTTCAAGGAATTAACATTGATTATGTTTCAGATCAGTGCCTGTCAAGCACTTCAGTGTATGTTAGTCCACCAAGGCAGATATTTTCAGTTAGCATTATAAATTATTTATTATTTTTACATAGCACAAGCAGCGGGCAGCTCCTCCCTCTTAAGGCATATGGCTCACCCTAGGAGGTGATGAAACAGACATTAGGATACAGTGACTCTAATCACGTTCTCTGCAGTTACTTGTGAAAAATCCTACTAAAACATCCAAGAGATCAAACCACAGTATCTTACGAAAAACAAGAACGCAGAAAAAAGTAAAAATGCAAAATGAAAAGAACTATAAGGCCCCACAAAAGACTCTGTGGAGACTAAGCAAGACAAGCTCTGTAAAACATATATGTCCCAAGGGCTATTTTTAGACTTGCTACACATACTTCAACATATATTGAAGAAAGAAGGGTTACTGCTAGGACAAGCCATGGAAAGGCTACCTAGGGATGGCTGCAGACAGACACTACAGGTAGAGCAGTTCAGGATGCACTTCTGAGGACTGAAGTTAAAGATACAGTTAACATGTGTCTGCAGGTCTGACTTTTCAATTGTTTCACAGCCACTGACAATGCAAATTTAAGGTTTCAAAACCAACGTAGTTATTAGCAGGAAAGCAGAGATGAGAATTTCACAGCTCAGGTCACTGCAGCTGGGTGATGATTTCACTACCTACAGCCCTCCCAAGCACAGTGCAGGAGACTACTTAGAAAGCAAAAAAGCTTGTAACATGATCTTTGCAACTGCAGAACCAGGTAAAGATATGTAGAGATGTTTTTCCTTCAACAGCGATAGATGGTGCAATTCCATACTAAATAAACACACCACACACAGGAGGAAAACACCAGGCATTCTGAATTGAAAAATAAGTATTTGACAACTGAAAAAATAGAAACTATAGCAATATAGCCCCAAGACTATTGTAACTGCTATATTCACTTGTTGAATCACCTCGTGTCTTTACTTCTCAAACTCCATATACTTTTGCTAAGTCACTGTGTGTTGCCTGCAGACAATAAAGCCTCCAACAGCTGCATGAGCTAGAGCAGTACACAAGCTTATAAGCCCTGAAACCACATACTGCATTCTGAAGAAGGAGGAAGGGCTGTGGTATCAATACAAATTATTGCAGAGAGAACGCAAGTTGACAAAGGGGCAGCCAAAGGTAAATGACTGGACTTTGATAATCTTTATCCACATACTACACACCCATGTTTAATTACATGTACATATACTGTTATTCTATTAATTCTCTTAACTGTTAATGAACACAGGAAAACTATTCAATATCTTTAAATGCTGAGATTCCACAAAAGCTGAACGAAGAACAGCCAGGACACTCAGCATGGGCCAAGAGCCCACAGAGGTGAGCAACAGAATGCCTTTACCATCCTATTTCTGAGGCTTGGGAACCACTATATCAAAGTGTGATTTTTACAGACTAAAACTGCTCCCTGAGCAAAAGCACCAAACCCCAAGCTGACAATAACTGCATTCTGCTGTATACTGACTTCGTAAAACTAAAGCAGCTTGTACTGTACAGCAAGACTGGGAGAGGGCTCCCTTTTTCCCTCCTATGAACTTGGGCTGTCAGGAGAGGGACAAGTAAGATCTCTAGAGCTGCACAAGAACTAGAAGTCTCCACTGTGCTATTAGACACTGTCAGGAAAAGCACTGGTGTTCTAGCCTCACCTTCCAATGCAATGAATTAAGTGTTCTTACTTGCTTTAGTACTTTGAAAGCTAGAGGGAATAGTCATAGTTTAAAGACTTAGTTCCTTCAAATACATATTGCTTGATCTTGGTTTAAGGACAAACCTTGCACAACTGTGCCTTTAAAAAGAACAGTTCTGATCCTAACTGAAAGCACCTGCCATATCACTCTTTTTAACAGTTATATAACATTACATAGTAGTTAAATTGTATTTAATGGTTACACTAAATATTGCTACATAATTGCTATGTATAAAATAATTTTATCCAATACAAATATTAAAATCACTGAAATGGTGACAATCATATAAACTATATATTTGTATTAATTAATAAAAATCAATAACAAAAAATAAAATTGCCAGGGACAATGCACAAAACACTAGCAGGCAGAAGAGCCGGGAGGTGGCAGGAGCCCGGGAAGCTGCCTCTGAGCGCTCATCCACAGAGCAACAGCTGGGCAGAGGGAGAGCTGCGTCCTGCTAGGACAGAGCACACCGCCAGAGCCTCTAAGCTCGTACCTACCAACAGTCTCAAGGACTAAACTACACACTGTGTTCACAGTTAACAGACATTCAGGTACTATCTTTCTTATCCTTCAAAGCAGCAGTAAGGAATGTTTACCCCTTACTTCAATTGGGGTGTGTGTGTGTTTAACCTATGTAAAGTTGTGAAGTACTACATTAATATCACCTCTGTACAGAAGTGGAAAAACACATCCACAGTCAGTGTTAGACTGAAGAATCTTGGGCTAAAGACCGTAACTCGATTTGAAAGGAGACACCACAGTTGAACAGCAGGGCTTTTTTCACCTTTGCAGAAAGTTATTTGTTGCAAGTCTGAGCCAGTTTTGGTCCTGAAATTCAGAAGATTTCACTTCACTTATTCAGAAGAAACATTTTTATATCAAGTACCCCTGCAATTCAAAACACAGGAAGAGATGGACTACAAAGACTTTTACAGCAACATAGAACATATCCATCAGCAGGCTTACCAATAAGCAGTAAAACAATCAAAGCAAATACTTCTGAAAAAAACACCAAGACCACTAAATCTCTTGTTTACCTAGCACAGTTAACAGTTTCTTGTTATTGCTACACACACAGTAACAGATTTCCCCCCCCCCCCCTCCCCCTGCTTCCTTCAACCCTCAGACATTCATTCAGCCATCAGAATGCTTGGCATACCCAAGTATGCACCAGTAGCAAGTACTGGAGGATGAAGAAAGTTGAAATTGTCAAGGACTGAAAAGTTCATTTGTTTGACAGAGGATTTTAAAAAATGACCGGAAAATCACGAGAACACATTCAGTTTAAACTTCAATCTCAGAACAGTGATTTGGGAAAAGGCAAGGAAAGAGTAGTTTACTTTCTAAACAGTCCTTGTTTTGCATCTCACACCCTATCAAATTAACACATTTTTCTTGACTTTCAAAGCTTAGTCCCTATTCTTATTTCCTTCTTGCTGTAGCCCTTTTTATCAGCTCTCAACACCCACTACCCTCAAAAACAAGGGAAGCACACTGCAGGTAGTTGAATAAAAAAGGTTATACAAATCAAGAGACTCTCCAGGACATGCATTTTTTTGTCATGTTCCTGATATAGCTTCAGATTCCTGAAGCTGTCTAGGGTTTAAGTTTTATAAAAACAGTCCTCCTACTTGTGTCAAAATATGTTTGGTTATAAATGAAGCCCAGTCTGGTTTAAAAGCTTTTTACACATATGGAATTCTGCCATCAGTAGAAGCTTTATGCCCAATCCCAACCATACATCCACTTGACAACATAAAGATTCTGCATCTTAAGCTCAAACTAACTAGGCAATAATTCTGTTCAAAGGCAATTTGTTGTTTGTTTTTTTTTTTTTTTACAGAAGATTAACACGCTATAATTGACACTTTCAATCTAAAGTTCTGAAAGGATAACGACATAACTATAAAAAAGTTCCGCATGACAAGCAGAGATTTACAAGATCTTAAGTCAAACACCTGAAGCACAACAGATACCAACATTTTTTAAAAGTTAAATGAAAACATGAATTAGTTTAGAAAAAATAGCACTACCTGATTCTATTATTTTCATGTTAGTTTGTAGGTCAAGAACAGTCTGACATGATAAAACCAAAATTCTTCTAAAGTTATTGATGTTTAAGTGATAAATTTTCTTAGCACTTCAGATGTGTAGATGTAAGACCTAGTCCCAGACACAGAAAGGCAACAATATGCATAAAGTGCAGTTCCCACCTCAAAAAACTTTAGAAGCAAGTTTAGATTATGCTAAAAACTCTGTATGATTAGGTTTCATATTAAAAGCACATTTGGATATCAAAGGATAGAAACTCAGACGATTTCTACAAGCTTGTTGAATGATCAACTTGAAGCATGACAGTATGTCCTCCCATTACAAGATATAATAATACACTGCATTCTGATAGGCCAGGTACTGGGCAGATTAGTTTTCCATACACGCCATATTACTTCTGTGCTAGTTTACTTAAGTACAAGCATTTGAAAAGTTACCATACAAGTTCATGTGTTTAACCTCCCCAAGTCAATATCCTGTGTGACCACTAGAGGGAAGTAGCAAAAAGGAAAGAGACGCGTCTAAAGGTTACTATTGGTCAAAGCCCAACAGTAACCCTTACCCTGTTTCTGCTTCAGTCCCTGTGCCTATAAAACCTCCTTTCCTTGGCAGACAATTAAAAACAGCGCAGTTTTACCTTTAGCCTTTATAATTACATTTTATACTCATTGCTAAGTGAGGATAAAATTGACATCTATTGCTGAAAGAATGACAGTGAATCAGAAGTTTTCATAGAGATTTAATTATTCTAAAGTCACACCTCTCAGCCAATTCAAAACAGTGAACTCATTAACACCACGTTAATTTCCAGTTAAGATTGTCCGAAGTCATTAGCATCAAATTGACAAATGTTTAGGCACAGATTTCTTAGAATTTCATCTACCATGAAGTAGTTAGGCTCAAGATGATTTAGCTTTTAAAAAAAAGAATGCTTAATACATGACATAGAAACTGGGCACTTGTCAAGCACCAAGTAGGAGACTTCAAGGAGTCCAAGTAGGAGACAACTTTTCACATTCAAAGCTCTGCCATTTGTCTGCAGCTGTCAAACTATACAGCTTATCAGGAAAAGGAGGTTTATATATCAGCCAGATGAACAGGCAGGATTTCTTCCTGTAGGAGTACACATGAAGTAGGTACTCACCAGACCAGTTTTCCCTGGAGGCATATGCGTTTTGAGAAGCATCAGAAGAAACAAAGTTCTAGTTAAACCCTTCCAAACCCATGAAAAGTCCTGCAGCAGTGATACAGAGACACTTCATTTGAAACAAGTCACCTACTCTATCATAACGCTTAAGTTTAAGCAGGCTTACTCCAGAGTTTGTTGAACTATTTTGTGCAATGCAATTTTCAGAAAGCTAATCTTTGATAATTAAAATGTTACCTGACATTACACACAGTATCACTAAAAATACTAAGTTCAACTTAATCTGCCAATGTATCATTCATTTCTGCAAAAAGAAACGGACTGTTTTTATTTGCTGAAAGCCAACACCCTCTGTGCAAGACGACAGGAAAAACTTCAAGCATATCACAGGTCTCTACAATAAGCTGACCTACCCTGCCCTTTAAGAAAAGCCTGGGAACCAGTGGGATAAGTTTGTGAAAGGCTGCCTGTAGTGCACCAGAGGAGCAAACCAAAGGATCCAGGCTCTAAAATGCTCAGGACTTCTAGCATAAGCATTATCACCAGTTTCATACAAGACTGTAATACTGTTGGCCATCATTAGGTTGTGCATTAATGTGTGGGTCACCTTTTTCGTTCTTACTGCTTTCCAGAGGGGTAAAAAAAAAAAGTATGAACAAGATACAGGATGCCAGTGTGGTGCTTGGTAACAAGTAAAAGGAGGTAAAAACCTCCCTACAGTAAGCATGACTTAAAATAGTGTACTACTGATAAAACAAGCAGATTAGTAGCCTATTCTAGCTCAGTCTTCTAGTAACTAAACTGTCTCATTTCATGACAGCACCACTGTGTTTTACACAAGCTGTAGGAGCACTTTCTGCAAAACCTTGTGCATTAACTGCACACTGTACTATGAAAAGTCCAGGCAACTGCAGAAACACATTCAATATGTGAGTCCTCAGAATAAAATATTTTGTAGACCCGTGTATTCTCTACATGCTGCTGAGGTCCAATCCCATTGCTGATTCCCTTACACCAGTATATCCCTGAAGAATTAATCATGAAAAAGCCACCCATGTATTAAGAGGTCACAGACTGCTCAAAACACTGATGCTACTTGCCTGCAGACACCACAGTGTGTATATGGAGTGATGTATGACTTAAAGAGAACAGCCATATACTCACTGTAACCTGCTTTGAATTGCAACACATCAAAAGCTGACCTTGCACCACTGCTGAGTGAGGGGAGGGAGACTTGCCTTGTCTACCATCAGGTGGAAGGTGTTCCCTGCCTATTCTGCATGGCAGTGACAATCATACTCTGCCACCAGACCTCTGACAGATCTGCATATAGTCCAGTTCAGGCATCACAAAGTAGCAGTCATAAAACCAGCAGAAATGTAAAACTATGATATCCCCACCCAAAAGCACTCCACACTCAAAGCCACCCTACAGTCTAGGACAGTTAACGAGAAGTTTGCAGACTGCCTGTGTACCACAGGGCTCTAAAAAGATATGACCCTTCAGGAAGCATTTTATATTGAAACACTATAAATTAATGAGGCTGGCAGAAAACCTTTCCAGCCAGGTGACAGAGGTTTTGCTTCTAATTGCAGCCTCAGGTCACATATTGCAGACTTCCTTTTCACATGACCAAGGCCAAACACATAGAGCATTTTTTAACTCTAGGTGCATCACCTGGTTACTCACATGAATACTCCAAGAGGCAAGGCTATATATGGCTGGTGCTGTCAGCTGAACACTCTTGATCTGTTAAACACATGCATCTAGCAGGCATGATGGCCTCTTTTTAAACAATCAAAACAAAAACCAGCCCAGCAAGTCTTTGAAGGTTAAGATACACTTGCACAAACCTTTAGTCTTATGTATTGTTTGACTAGATTATGGAAAGTGTAGTCTAAATAGCTGTTGATGCTTACCTCTGCACTTTCTTTTTACATTTCAAAATGGCAGGTTTACCCAACAGACTTCCTCAAACCTACTAATACCACTAAACACATGAAATAAGTATTTTCTGCTTAACCCTGTTTAGCATATTTTGGGGCACGTAGAAACAAGAACCTAAATAAGCAGAAGCTGCACCTTCTAACAGTGCAAAAATAAAGCAATACTTCAGGACAACAGAGTTTAACCAGATCTTTTACTTACAGAGTGTGAAAAGAAGGAAAAGAAGGAAATTGAAACTTCACCTTGTTAAAAAAGGATGATTTCAAGACAGGAGTGAAGAATCCTTTTGCTGTGAAGTAGAAAATACTAAAACATAAGCAGGGAAGAATTGAACAAAGATACAAGAAATGTGGTTTTATCATGAAATCAGAATGACTAGGTTGCAAGGTATCTCCAGTACCACCTCCTGCTCAGAGCATGTCCCATTAGATGCCCAGGCCTCCACCCCATAAGGAGGCATTCTTCAGGGAATTATAGTATCTATTTTCAAAGCCAAAGTGATTGTTACGAAACATAACTGGAACACACAGGCAAAGAAAGATTGGGCTGGTCAAAGTGAAACAATCTGCATTGTCTATAGTTAATCAAGTGTGTTGAGCTGGAATGGACTGACAGCTTCAGTCCAGCTTTGAAAAGTCATAACTACTTAATAAAGCTACAACTTACAGCTGCTGTTTGAACATGGCATCCTTTTGCCACTCTTGGGCCCAAGACAAAGAACAATTTTCTTCTGTCCTCTGAAAGGGAAGTTTCAACAGTTTGGAAGTGACAGCATTTAGGTTTGCTGCAGCATACGCTTGTGTACAACTGCAACTGCTGATTCACTGGCTTTCCCCTAAAGTCTTCTTTCAGGAAATACAGTTTCGAGCAACAAGCACACTTAGCAAATTTAGTAACATTAAATGACAAGCAATATCATATGTATTGAAGAGTTAGTTTGTGCTGGTAACAATGCTAGAATAATGGCATGTGTAAGACATACCCAGCTTAGCTTTCCTGCTTGAAAGAGCGTATTTGATTAATTTTCAAAGGCAGAAATTTTTGTTATTTCCAGTAAAGGTCTAATAGCTTGAGCAATCCACCTGATCTTCCCCTGAAAGCAGAGCTTCCCTACAACATCAACCAGTTTCACTGCCAGCATCATAATGTACATCAGGGCAAGTAGTTCTTACCAGCTGAACAGCCTCAGCTGAACTTCCTTGTTGAAATCCGCAATTTTAAGGTAATACCCAAATCTCCACAAATTATTTCAGATTACTGGGGGGAAGAAAGATGCACCTGCCTTTATTCCCCCCCCGCCCAACATTTTCTGATGCCTGTGTTTGTACCAATCAATGTAGGACATTTAAATACTAGCAGTTAAATATTAACCCTTTCTTCATTCCTTCTTGTTTAAAATACATATGCTCAAAACACCAGAATTTTGATTCCCCTGCAGTAAGACCACTCACCCAGATAACACTAAAGTGATAGCAAATGCATATTTGCAAGTATTATCTATTTTCAGAGAGAGGAAAGGATCTTGTTGTTGTCCTACAGCAGAAATTACATTAGAAGAGTTACCTTATGAGTTTCCAATAATAGCAAGTGGATATTGAATTAAAAAAAGATGACGACCCAAAGTCTTGTCGTTCTGTTTTTAAAAGAATACCCCTAGCTAACAGAGTCACATTAGCTCCTGCAGCTATTCTGTTTTTCAGGAGAGGCACATGGTGGTGAAGTGTGCATGCATGTCTTGTGTCTCTCAAAAGAGCCAGGAATTTACCACTGTTGAATGCTACTGAATACGTACCATTGCTACTTGTGCACACCACCCAGGCAGCTAAGCAGTATTTACTCCCTATGGCTAAGGTGTGAGTCTGGTCTGTTAAAATCAACTCAGTGCATTTCACTGTAATGAAAGATCACCAAAGAAAACCCACCCCTTTCAAAGTCATTTTTGAAAGAAAAAAGACTGCCTTTGGTATATGGAGGCATACAGAGTATCCAAGATTTTCCTGTTAAACTGATAATGCACAGTACTGTTTGAGCTGATGAGTAACAAACAGCACGTAGATCTATTTGGCAAGCGTCAACTGTTCAACCACTCACCACTTCCACATTGCAGCTTTGTACTTTGCTCTTGATACCAAAAGCTTACCCTGATTTGAAGGGGCATTTACCACCAAACTAAAGCTTGACACGTGTCTCTCTCAATGAACAACCCTGTTTTCAGGGAGACCATGCAAAAACATGTTGCCATTGCCACAGAAAGCTGTGTCTCATTCCGCCAGCTACAAACACTGGCATTCCCCTTCTTTCTATTAAATGAAAGCGTACACTATCGAAATGATCTACCACAGTTGTTTTCAAAGTGAATTGATAACACCTTTGAGTTTACTACTAGAAACCCACCTGTTTACTGAATGATGAATGATGTACTACTTATCTATAGGATGTACTTATGTTGATCTAAAAGTTGGGAAACATCCAAGGACCCTTATTGCTAACATGACAGTTGTACTAATTGCTAAGTCCTTGCATCTGTCATCTTTAAAAAGGCTATCTGGTCCTAAGTTCCTGTTGTTTATACAACGTGGCAAAGACAAGGACTTAAATCATGGTCACTAGTTTGGTGAGATATGTAAATGAGTTCCTGGAAAATTAATGAATATGTATGAGTTGCCTGTTTAAAGAGGGGACTCAAAACCCCCCTCAGTGTGCATGACTTCGGTGGAGCGATCCCCCATGCACCCAGTGCTGCCAAATAAAGATAACCTCCGCTCACTCAAATACTGGTGACTGATTCTTTAAATCACTACAGCAGTAAGACTGGTTATTTACTGCACAGCCAGCTGCATGTTGACTCCGGTAGCTTAGTTCCAGTCACCATAAGACTCAGCATTATTAGACCTGACACCAAGTTTACTTTAGCCATGTACATCACCCCTTATTAAATAGCATTACAAAAATATTGACCAACATACTCTTTAACAGCTTACCAGTAGTGTCACAAGCCTTCCATATTGTCTGATACTCATTTAGCACTTTTCAAAGTGTTTCACATGGTATTACACCCATAAGACAATGCTCTGCTAATCTGCATTTTTGCCAGAAATGTTCAGGCATTTTTAGATATTTCAGAACACACCAGTTAACCAGTCTGACTATACAGGGATCCAAAAGTTACTTGAACCTTTATGTGCATGTGAATGTTCAGTCAATTAATATCTTTAGCTTATTAAAGGGAAAGATGAGAGTAAACCATCTCAAGTTCACCGTCTTTTAGGGGTACAGGTTTGAGAACCTTGAGAGGTTCAAGACCTCTACTAAGATTATGAGGACTACCTGTTAATGCTCTGACTAGATGGAGAAGAACACTTTTTAATTAGGAACATACGGCAGTCAGTGACCACAGCTTTCATGGATACAAAGACTTAAGTTTATCTTAAGTGCACACATGTATACAGCTTCAGATAAGCAGTCCAACAGAGTAACAAACAATATCAGCTATCGATCAAGATAGTGCTAAATGATCTAGCCTTTCTTCACCCCGCTAGTCTCCATACTTCAGAAAGTACAAGTAGCACAATCACTTAAGAAACTGAACCTAACCCAAGTAGCACAAAGAATTATTTCTGGAAAGAAACCAGAACCCAAGACAGAGCTGGGAAGACTGAAGCTGACAGAGCAGTAACAACTTAACACTTATGTACACTGAAGAGAAATAAGGCTTACTTGGTTATAGGAAATACTGTACTGCACAATTATAGGACAGGTAACAATCTGCAGATACTCCTAGCAACTAATCAGATTTAATAGTTCAAACTGAATAAATAAAAAAGTCATGGTGTTGCAAAACAGGGTAGTCGACAAGACCCATAAAATACTCTTATATTCTATACAACATCTGTAGGATCCTCTGTAGGAATACTGACTCCAATTTTGGTGCTGTACATCAAAAAAAGATGAGGGCTCAGTCTGGAAGAGAGCCATACAAAGTATCAGAGATTTGTAAAATGCATCCACATGAACAACAATTTATGAACAGGCAGCTGTTACATTTAACAGTAAGAGAGAAGAATTCTTACGTGTTGCAAAGCTGAAGACAATAATGTCCTCTCCAGATTAAGACTGTTCTATAAAGGAATACTCAGCTTTGCTGAAGATGGCAAGAAGAAATCCCTCAAACAGCAGAAAAAGGCTAAAATGTTCCACAACCTTTTAACTGCTAACAAGACTTAGCAGTTCAACTTATAATGAAACATGGCATCTAGTAAGGATGACTTCAGTTTGTATTAGGGGAAGAATTAGGATGAAATTTATGACTCTTCCTTCAAGAGGGCCCTTTCGTTTATTTCTCCTTCCTTATTTCAGATGTCACTGAAGAACAAAAAGAAAAAGGCAGTATTCAAAGGATCACTGAACTTGAAAAGCTAGACAAGGTGCTTGGACCTGAGACAGCTACATTGTTCTGTGTATATCCCACTTCAGTCTGATATTCAGGCCAAAATTAAAAGTAAATAAGCTTATTACTGCAGAGTTCAGAAGACTATGCCTGCACTCATTTTCTTGTTTAGTTATCAGGGAGTACTTTTGCAAACACTTCAAATTCAGCTTTGAATGAACATACCAAATGTGAATACACAAGAACCTAAGTTAGGTATTTTATGTCAACATGCAACAGTAACATAAGAGCAACAGGAGTACATCCAAGTTCCTGCATGAGCTTGAGCAACGGTTCATGGCTTTCTAGTTTCAAACTAGTATACGATGTTTTTGCAACACCTTTAAGCAGGTGTCTCTACCACTCACCAGCTACCTGCCTACACATTTAAGTCTGTTAAACAGGTAACAACCTTTTACAGCTTAACACAGATCTGAGTGCTGTACTCTAGCCTCCACTCAGGCAAGCTGCGCTGCTGCAAATGAATGCCTTGTAATGCCACAGTGAGAGTGGGCCACCAGGTTCTGGAGTGACATGCAGTATCACAGAAACTAACAGGGTATTTTATACAATCCAATCTGTCAGCACCAAACAAAAATTTAGACTTTGTTGATGTTCAGTTGTCTGATGCTCTGCAGCACAAGGCAACCCAAATCAATTTCATAGGGAACAATAGCTGACAACAAGTCTAAGAAAGAAACTTGGGTTCCAACACTCAGGCCAGCAATATTAACAGCGGAAAAAGGAGGCTGCATCATCACTCTTACAATCCTCACTATGAACTTAATAAAACCAAATTTAAATAACATTTACCTACTGTCATACCTCCTGTGCTTTCCTTTGTCTGCCTATTGCCTCCACTTAAGCTAGTCTTATTTGTGAATGGGTATGGAGGGGAAGTACGGGCAGAGGAACAGGTGTTAGGATAAAAGGTCAAAAAAATGAACAGACTGGGGAGCCACATTCTTTTTCCTTTTCAGACCTCACCCACTGCTGCTGAGGAAGCACGCAATTTAAAAATCACACATTACTGAAACACCTAAACTCCAGGACAGGAAGTTGATTGAGAAATGTCAACAGACACTATTCCTGTTGCTCCCTCCTGTATGGTATGTCTGAAATTGCACTATTTGAAAGCTCTAATTTTACAATAATCAGCAAGATTGTATTTACAACTAGCATTCACTCATCAACATTAGAACAGATAGCATTTGCTAGAAATTACTTGACATGCCTAACTCAGCAACACAGTAAACTGGCACAAAAAACATTTATAAAGGTCATAAAACATCAATGCAGACTTCTGAAGACCACTTGCACAATGCTTCATCATGCACTTAAACGTAGCCTACATAAACATCCCAACTACTAATTTCAGTGGCTCCATAAAAATATCCCAGCAAATAGGAAAATCAAGTTCAATGTACAAAGCTATTTAACAATGGGACAAACTAGAAACTGAGACATACAATTTGTTTGTTACATCAGTATGCTGAATCAAAAGGTTTCCATAACATCTCTACTCCACATATATTTTCCTATTCATTCTGAATTATCTTACTAATACTGGTTTCAGTCCAGACATACAATAGATTTGGAGCAATTTATTTGCATGTCTTTATTGGCCTTGTCAGTAAATTAGTTCAATCCTAGGGGAGGATTACAAAGCTACGGGAAAGGAGAAAACTACTGACTTCACAGAACGTTATAGCCCTTCTCACAATTGCTGAAAGCCTGTGGACAAGTAGTAGTAGCACCCTTCTGTACTCTCCTGTTGATAACCAGAACTCTGTTTTTCACAAAATAAAACTCTGATAGTGGTTTCTGACCCAATTAACCGGTCAGAAAACTTTTGTTATGGCATCCATTGCTAATAAAATAGTAGTATGAGAAAGTTACGTCCATCAGCATTTTTCAATGTTTCCTTAGCACAGGTACCTAAAAAACATCTCATAGATCAATATTTACATACAGTATTCAAAGAAAAGCTTGACTTAAAGTATTGTTAATGTGAAATTTCCTAAGACAAATATTAGGTTGAAGGAATGGGTAGATGCACTTCAGTCTCAGTCTGAAGGTGAAGTATCCCAATTACAGAACAAAACACAGGGAACGGAGATACTCTGGGTGCTTATCACCTAAAGTTTAAAGTGAAATTTAAGGTTTCCTCCGAGTTTGAAAAAAGTTACTCCTGCATAACCTCTTATACTTCAGTTCGTAAGAGAAGTAACACAAAGACAGAAGGCCAACTTGAATTTTAAGAAATACTTCAACATAGTACTGCAATATTTTAACAGATGCTCTTCATCCTGTTTACCCAGAAGCTGATTTGTATAACCAGATTTAGAACTGGAATAACTAGAACAGTTTGAGGGAGGTCCTTTAAGAGGACTCTGTGGGTATTCAAGATGCTTCTCAAGTGCACAACAATATGGTACTATGTAGCCATTGGGAGTTTTGCTTTTCTGTGTTGTTGCATTCATGTTAGACTAGCAAAAGCCCAACTCTACTCCTTTTCCTCTCCTCAGACACCTACCTGGCTGCCCCTTCTGCTTCAACATCACAGTTACTGTTAGCACTAAAATTTTCCAATGCCTAACAGCACATTCAGTAACTCCTTTAGAACAGTACATCAAGAGAAAACACAACATGTAGATGACCTTCAGGGTGAAATTAATGACTCTTAGTACTTTGTACATAAGGTAACTGTCAACTTTTTTAGGTTATGTGGTACCCCTTCCCCACATTTCATGAGGTTAACAAGCATTTTTTGAAAGTTTCAAGCTCACAGTGGTTTTTCTTTTGTTCCCCCCCACCAACAGTAATCTAAAGCGCCCTTATTAACTACAATCAAAAATAAGCTGTTGAAAGTTTCCTCTGCAGTTTTCTAAGTGAATCTATGAACTAGGATCCACACTCAGAAAACAATTGTCTCAAAACTAAGTGTTGTGATTCTAGTTTACTTGTTTGGCAACTTACCAATGTTTAATAAACAAAGTGAACCAACTGTTTTAATACTTACAGCTAAATTTGACTTCACCAGATTGCCAAATCCAGCATTTTGGTTTTTCAGGATCTTAACTAGATCTGTACTTAAATGCAAAAAACTGGGATGTGAAGTGTCTGAGTTTGACAACTGATAAAATATACTAAAATTTGTTTCTTAAATTAAGAATTTCACAAAATTAGAATAATTTATAAGCTAAACTATCTTTGATACCTGAGGCTGCCACGCCCCCTTCTCCCAGCTATCTGGGGGAAAAAATTGCTAGAAAAATAGATGTGCCACTGTTCCTAATGTTTTTATATAACCCTATTCTAAGTAGCTGATTTGTCCTTTCCCAGAGTCTGATCAACAGTAAAAACAATGTAATCACTCCTTCAAGGCAGCCACTTGATGCCTTTCACAGGCTTTGAAATTCATGCCTCCTGCTCTAAGAGCTTGTATCTAGAGGATATACAAACATGTTGTACACTATCACTTCAAAAATGAAACAAAGCCTACCTACTTCTTACATGCCAAACTTGTTCGTTATCTAGACATCCCTGTGGAGAATGACCTTTTCCAGTTTGACACACTGAGGACAGGTATTGTAAGAAGTTCAGCAAGACTTAAAACAGTATTTCGGTTTGATAAAAAAAAATTTTGAAAATCCAAGACTTAAACCACTGTCAGTTTATTTTGCTGAAGGGTCACAAAGTCAATGAACACATGCAGAAACTGTGTGGAAAAAATTAAAACCAAGATAGAACAAAATGGGACACAAGCTGATCCAGAGTTTCTCTTGAAACATTAATTTCTCAACCAATTCTCAACATGTTTTCAACTCAGGTGTTAGATTAACATTGCAAGAAATCAATATCTGGCCTTCAGGAGTTCAAATTTCCTCAAAATAAATTCAATCATCCAGATGGTTTTCACAGCAAACAGCAATTCACTCCCCTCAGTTACATACCTTGTAAGTTAACATACTGACTCTACCAGAGAAAAGGGTAAAGAATGAAAACTTTTGGATAAGTTTAATGTGTAAAGAAACACTTTCCACTTCAGTGAAAAAGTAAATCTTGTTTATTCATATACATGGCACACTTTCATTTTTTTTGTTAGAGCTATATGCTGCAGAAGTCCACTTTCTCTATACGTAAACCCAGACATTTTCTTCACAGTACAGAACTAACTATATGTAAGCCCGTTTCTCTAATCTCGTTAAAAATTCCACACCATTTTCAAACCATGGTACAGACATGGAGTAAGTATTTCAATTTATTATTTAAGGGAACAGCTTTTCAAAAGCATCGGTACCTTGCTACCCATGCACCATCAATGTTTTTACACCGGAGAAGTGTAGAAACTTAATCTGGTCTTGAGTTCTTCAGCAATATATACTGCCATTAGATCCGTCTAAGAAAAGGTCATCAGCCATCCTAGACCTGACTATCTCCTAGGGTAGGAGAACAGAGAAGCTTCCCAACACAACTTTACAACCAGGTGTTTTACAGATAAATATCTGCTTAGTGTATTTAATGACATATTTAAGCAGAAGAAAGGACTCCTAGTTAGACGTGAATTATTTCCTCATTTGCCCCACTGACAGTCTTATTGCTGTTCTAGAGTTTTCCCACTTTCATTTCAGTGAGGTTAATAAGCATTTTAGAAGCTGTACTTGAAACATTTAATTTAGTAAGCATTCAGGAACCTCAATAGAAGAGAAGGCTAATGCAATGACTAAAAAAGCAGCAGCAAATTCTAGCAGGTTTTATGCTTGAACACTGTATGTTTTACATTTCTTGGCTACCAGCTACTCATTGGTGTTGCTAAGCAGAAAGTTTTTCTAACTCTTCTCATATTATACTCAGATTTAATATCGAATTCATTAAATCACTGTTTTCTCTGTTCAGAGCACAATGAAAGCCACAGTTTCAGTCCATCTTTCATACTCTAAAGATAAACAACCTTGTGACATGCTACAGTAAGTCTCACAAACATATTTTTGTCAGCAAACAGCTTAAGCAGCCTATCAGAGCTACCAACCCAGTAAGCAACAAAGAGCTTCAAAAACAAAAAAGTACTTCATATAGCAGTAGACCCAAGTTAATCATAATGACTGCTTAGTAAGACCAAATAATTTCCTCTTTCAATTTTATTCAAATTATTATGTGTCAGTTCAAGAACCTAGTTCTCAAAGGAAAAGAATTTTTATCTGGTGACAACAGCTTGTCAAGGAACTTTTGCTTGAGTTCTGGAAACCTGACCAGGAAAGTTCCTTCAGGAAATTTCAGAGTAAACAGACAAATCCAAACTTTTCAGTGAAATTGGATATTTTGCCTCAAAACCTCATCTTCTGCTCTTATTCAAGTGTTTAGATATAAAACTTCCACACAGGCTGAAAAAATCTAAAGGATGGGTGAAAAGTTAGCTAAAAGTAAGGATCACTGAAGTGTGGTGTTCATGCAAATTCAACTGAAAAATGGGATTAACTTCCCGACTCCAAGAAAACCTATTTTTCAGATCCTATTGATGTTATTAAGCAGCAATACATTTTTCCTACAAATACATAGATTTTGTATAATATAAGTTGTACAGAATATAGTATATACCACTTGATTTGGAAAATATAGAAAGACATTTGAAGATACATTATTTAAGAAACATTAACTGTAACCAGACTGAAAACTGGGTTTTGACATTTCTGTTTTATGGCTAATTACATCAAACACCTATTTATGTGCACACAGCACTTTTCCAAGGCTTCTGGCGATAACTCCTACGTATTTTAGTCAGAACAGTTAGAAGGAACAGCTGCACCTACAACCTGCAATATTCATCACAGAAAGCCGCTACTGTATTAAGAAAACAACAGAATATTGCACTGGAAAAAAGTGCTAGTAACCAATAGTTTTCTGAGATTTAATGACATACTTTTAACTTGAGTCCAACCTATTGTTACAAGACTGCATTACTTTTGGCTCTTCTTGACTCATCTTGTCTTGATCATGGTATTTAGTTGCATACTACAAAGAGAATGCTTTTAAGTAATGTATTGCTTTAACATATTAAATGGTTTGATGGTTTATTCAGAAGTGAGGTGCCATAATATTTCCCTCTAAGAATGGAAACTGCTATTTGTCTTGAACACTGTAAACACTACAGAGTAAAAATGACAGAGTACACAATGACTACACAACAAACTAGAAAATGTCAAATAGCCATGAAACTACAAACTATACATACTGAAAAAGCCAGATTCAGAACAGCCAAGTCCACTGTTATTACATTAGGACAGCAAGATGTAAACTGAACTATTTCTTGTCAGTTCAGAATATACAGAAATATTTTTATTTCCATTTCCTGCTTGTAGACATACTTTTCCTCAGAGTATGTAACACTGCAGAACATAACTGACTTTAAGCAATAAGCAGAATGATAATGCTAATTAAATAATGAAAAAAGCACTCATTACCCTTTTCCTGATACTAACTCTAAGTGAATACTGAAAAAATTGGGTAGTGGAATTATCCAAGAAACCTCTCATTCCACTCCTTTCAACATCAAGACAGATCTGGCACAATTATTATTATTTTTTAAAAACCACCAAATTCCTGAAGTTTAAACCTGTTCCAAACTAAAGTCAAAGGAAGCTTTTTTTTTTTTAAGTGGAAAACTGCATAATTAATCAGGCATCTTCACAAAGAGAGGTTACTTTTGGAATGCTAGAACTTATGCCTCTCAACGCTCATTAATCTGAAAAGGAGATCGAATAAGATGCCTTTAGTTTACCAGTAATAACACACAGAAAAAGAAGATACCTCACAAGAGAGGCAGGGAGAGGCAGTAATGCAGGATAAGAAAATTCAGTGTTGACAAATACAAGATTTTTTTTTTTTGTAAGTGACAAAAACAATTCCAAGTTTACAAGTACAATGGCAATCTATTACCACGCAGTACTTCCAATTATAAATAGGCAGTTCCATAAAACTGTCAGCTCAGAATTCAGCAACAGTTAAGGACAGCCTTAAAACAGGGAAAGGAACAGCATGAAAAAGACTTGCCTTTGAGGTTGTGCAGAGCAGAGTTTATGACAGGATTTGGGTTTTCTTCCTCGTTCATTCCTGCGTGGTAGCATGCAATGACTTAGCCCCCATTTCTGCATATCTGGACTTCAGGTTAAGTTCTGCATTTCAACAGCTAAATCATTCACCAAACCTAGTCTGAATTTTAGCCCAGGGTTATCAAGTTCCATGTCCCCACAACCCTATACCTGAAGACCCCTGTGCTTGTAAAACAGTTGTTGCCAGCTCCATGGATGTGTAATCCAGCAACTTGTTCATTGTATCCTCTTGAGACATTTCTCTCAGGTATTGCAATAGCAAGAAATTACAGTGGTTTTGTCTTAAAAATACTCCATGGTTAACTTTGTATTTTCTCACTAGACTACAGAAAAGAATCCTGGTTTTGCAACTCAGTTTTGTTTTAATGTTACCTCTGCATCAAAACTAAGGCAAAATGCCAAGCTAGAAAATGGTTTAATACCCTAATTGAGATTTCTTTTCACAGCACCATTATCAAAAGGCAGCACTTTAAATTTAAGAGCTTGTACTGCTTATTCTAAGAAATGCCCAATAAAAGTTAAAACTTCCTAATTATGCATAAAACTTATGTAAGCAGTATGTCAAGAAACTCACGGTAAAAATACATACATAGGCAACTAATTTAGTTCGTATTCCTGTAACACCTGTATAACCCAGATGCAGAAGTTGCATTGTGCCAGGTGTTGTAGTTAAACACCTTGAAGCAGTGTCTATCTTGTATCTGAAAACATAGTGGGTATTTTGTGCACTACATACTTTTAAAAATATCTGACCTTAGAGCCCTTTAGGTGAAATGAAAATAACTGAGTTCATTGCAAGACATAAGGAATAGATCAGCAAAACAAACAAAATGCTGATGAAGAGTAGGGCCTTAAAAGACAAGGAGACAAAAGCCAGTAATTAGATACTGTAAAAGCAGCTAAATGATGAAAAGAGAAGCCTAAAACCAGAATGATAACCTAGGAGAACTGACTCTAAGACTAACAAATTTAACACCTAGGAAAGATAAGAAACAACTCAATAATGAGGGAAGATGGAAAAAACCTAAGAAGTCACTCAAACATAACGCAAGCTTTTCCTTTCTCAAGCTTGGGAGCTTCAGAAAGGTTCTCAGATGTTAGCTCCCAGTTCTCTAAACTCTCATCTATGAAGAACAAGCAAATCAACTTCTTTAAAACATTTAACATACAGCTTCAATCTTGCAGCTTCTACCTGCCATAAATACCTGGAATATTTTAATGACTGTACAGGGAAGCTTACAACTCTCAGCAAGCACCACCAGATCTAATGAGGGAGTGAGAAAGAATATCAGAATAAAACAAAACATACCTTGTGTTGTTCTATTGCATCTATCCACTGTTGTCTGTGGTCTGGGTCCTGAGCTCGGAGGTACCAAACACTATCGTTTACACTAATATCAAATCTGCATTCGTCAAAGTCATGGGGCTGTGACAGAAAAGAGTGTAAGAGTAGCTAAAATTAGCAACATAATCAGCAACACCTCACAGAACATTCTAACAATCTAAAACACTGCAATTAGATAATCTGGTCTATATTGCCTTGAATTCATCCTAGATTCTAAATGAGGGGTCCTCAAACTACAGCCCATGGGCCAGATACGGCCCCCCAGGGTCCTCAATCCGGCCCCCGGTATTTACAGACCCTCCCCCCCCCCCCCCCCCCCCCCCGCCGGGGGTTGGGGGGGAAACCAAGCAGCCGCAGATGGCTGCCTGCCACTGCATCCGTGCGCCGGCCCCCTGGTTAAACAGTTTGAGGACCCCTGGTCTAACTGCTGGTTTATGTGGCTGTCTCAAATAATGAACATACACTCTTATGAAAAATGCCTGTCTTCTGAAATAGAAATACCTGTTTAACATATTATTAAATAAAATTGTCACAAAAATGTTCCACACAACACTGACCAAAACTTCATATTTTGAAACCAATCCTTTAGCAATGTAACTATGAGACACAGCCAGGAAAATACACCTATGTTTTTTTGGTTTTTTGGTTTTTTTTTTTTTTTATTTCACAGCAGGAAAAAAAGTTACTGCTATCAATATTGATTTTACGAGGAAGAAATACATACATTGTAGCAAAAAGCATCAGGACAGAACCATACACGCAGACTACAGCAAAATGACAAGGAAAAGTAGGGACTAAAGGAAGCTGTGGTACCCACTGCCTCAAGTGTTTTCCCTACATAAGGCAGAATTGCCAGAAATTAGGAGCAAAATTCCAGCACTCCCACCCACCCTGCACCAAACCCTTCAAAAACATTCTTAAACATAACACAGATATACCTGAATACCTTTTCCAATTTTAATATGAAGAAAAATTATATACACAAATAACCATAGGAAGCCAACAGGCTCTAAGGTTAAGGCAAATTACATGATCTGAAGGACCTCAAATATTGATTCCAGATGTTATAGATAAGTCTACACATGTCAGTATTATCCTTCACAATGCAAGAACCACTCTGAATACACTCATCTTGCAGACAACTAAAGCACCATGTATCACTTATAAAACACTTCACAAAAGAAAACCTGAAAATAAGTCTCATTTTGACAGGCACAATGGTCCAGTGTCAGTGAAAATTATTTTCAAAGCATCTAGAAATCTGAAGTTACTTACACATAACACACTCTTTCTTGTTTAAATATACTAAGGAAGAAGAAAAGCACAACGGAAGTCAAACTACCCAATAAAAAATGAGCAAGGAAATTTAACAAAGTACATGAATATTCACCTTTTTTTAAAAGCTTCACATATTCGGTCAAGCATCTAGACCTAAGTTCAATTTAAAGAAATTTAAATCTCCCATAGAAAAAAAACCCCAACAGACAAAACTGAGTCAAACAACTGCAGCTACTAATAACTTAGTACCTGACCATCTCAACTTAAATTCAAACAACTCTCAGAAGTGGTTCTATGCACTACTTTGTCTTCACTGAACTACAGAGCAGAGGTATGGAAGAAGGGACATGTGGTGACTTGACCCTGGTTTGATGCTAGGTGCCCACCAAATTTGCTCTCACTTCCCTTCTCAGCTGGACAGGGGAGAGAAAATTTAACAAAAAGCTCATGGGTCAAGATGAGGACTGGGAGATAGCATTCACCAATTACCATCACAGGTAAAACAGGCTCATCTTGGGGAAATTAATTTACTTTACTGCCAGTCTAGGTCAGAGTAAGATGATGAGAAATAAAAACAAAACTAAAGGCACCTCCCACCCACCCCTTTCTCCCCAGGCTCAGCTTCACCCTCTATTCTCTCTACATCCTCCTCCTGAGCAGTGCAAGGGGCAGGGAAGGGGGGTTGTGGTCAGTTCGCCCTGCGTTTCTTCTGCCACTCCTTCTGCCTCACATTCATCCCCTGCTCCAGCGTCAGGTCCCTCTTAAAGGAGACAGACCCCCCATGAACTCTTCCAACATGGGTCCTTCCCACAGGTTGCAGTTCTTCATGAACTGCTCCAGCATGAGTCCTCTGCAGGGTCACAGATCATGCCAGCAAACCTGCATTCCTCTCTCCATCAGTCCATAGGTCAATCCAGGAGCCTGCTCCAGCAAGGGCTTCCCACAGGCTCACAGCCTCCTTCGGGCAGATCCACCTTCTCTGGCATGGGGCCCTCCACATCTCCAGGGCGCTATCTCCTTCACTGTGGGTCTCCAAGGGGGAATCTGTTTCACCATGGTCTTCAGCATGAGCTGCAGGGGAATCTCCGCTCCAACACCTGGAGCCCCTCCTCCCCCTCCTTCTTCACTGACTTTGGTGTCTGCAGCATTGTTGTTCTCACATATTCTCACTCTTCTCTCCCAGCTGCTGTTGCACAGCAGTTTTTACTCTTTCTTCAGTATGTTATCACAGAGGTGCTACCATCATCACTGATTAGCTCAGCTTTGGCCACCAGTGGGTCCAGACAGAACTAGCACTGTCAAATACAGGGGCAGCTTGTAGCATCTTTTCACACAAGCCACCTCTGTATCCCCCCTGCTACCAAAACCTTGTCATGTAAAGCCAGTACAGGAGATCAGGTCTTCTAGTCCAGGCCCCTCTTCTTCAAACTGCATTTGCTACATTATTATTACTATGAGAAAGACATTTGTCTGTTCTAGGGTAGTTTATCTGTTCTAGTAGTATCTAGAACAGCTTATATGCCTGTTCCCAGCCACTCACCTGCCAGGCCTTCCTTTAGCCACATGGTGGGGGACATGCATCTATGACAATGGAAGATTCTCTCCAAAAACAACCCAAAAGGCAGGTGTGCAACAGCTATCAAAGCTTTTCCTAACATGATAGCATTTCTCATCTCAATCCCCCCCCTCCCTCTGAAGCCCTTTAGGACGAGTTGAAAGCAGTTACATGCTATGCAGCTAGAAAGACTTGTTAAAACCAATCTTAAACACCTGCAGTAGTGCTGTTTCCATACACAACTTATTCCAGTGCACAAGCATCCATGCTTGTTTTTCACCCCTGCATCTTTAACTAAGAAGATTAAAAATCTTCTAATGTGATTTAAGACCATCACCTCTCTGCCCTTTTCAAAGGCAGGTTTATGTATTCCTTTTCTTTGCACAGCAAGTTTTAATGTTTAGAAATCTACGCCTTGCTGCTAAGACAGGGAAGGGAAATGTTTTCCTTGAGGTCTAGCTAAAACCTTTAAACACTTTTCTGGGTCATTCACTGCATACACTTCTGCATTACCTGTAGTTAAAGAAACTAGGCCGTATAAAAAACAGGCCTAGGGTTTTACTTAGCTCATTGTGTAGTTCCATGTTACAAAGAAGCCAGCTGATCAGGTGGTCCAGTTAGACAAGCTGCTTGAAGATGAACAAATCTTGTGTCACCTGACTAAGTTCCTTGTTAGTGCATATTTTTTAACAGACATGTTACCTATTTACCATCTTACAGTACTTAACTGCCCATTTTCCATATTTTTTGGCAACTGAAATCAGACCCATTTTTCTCCCCCTTTTCCCTTTTTTTTTTTAAGACAGGTCACACCATAATAATACAATAATTATTTATTTAAAAAATTAAAAGGAAATATGTAAATTTCTATGATGAAAAAGAAAATTTGAAAAACAGAGGATATTGATCCTTGCAAACAGTTAACCAGGCATGGCCTTGGGAGAAGGAACAGACACCATAAATACCTTGTTACTACTTAGCTTGATGTAAGCTAAAGGATAACCGAACGGTTAACAAGACCAAACAGAAAATTACTTGAACCATGTGAACTATCATAATTTGCTTGGGAGTGGATGTTTTATTATGCTAAAAAAGCCTACTCCCCACAGAATATGCATGATAAAAAGAAAAAATACTGTACCTTTAAATGGAGACGAGGCTTGCAAGAACCAATAAGAATTAGTTATTAAAAAATAACTAAACCTAATTATAAACATTTGTTCAAAGTGTATAAAATGCTTTACTATGTGTTAAGAGGTGTGCTAGCTTTGTGGATTTACTACCTAGCACCCAGGTCTGCACAGACATGCAATAAATAAGTACCTTGACTGTGTGTGGATTGGCTCTTCCACACTAGGTGAATAACCCAGACTGGGCTAACAACAAGAATGCTGAATTAACTGAAAATGAAAGCCAAGTTCCCTAATACACATTCTACCAAGAGCAAATAACACTCCTGAATCACATGTGACCTGTTCTTTCCTTAACACAGAATAAGTCAAGTTACTGTTGAATAACCCTCTTCTCAACCAGGAATGACTTCACATTTCATCTTCATTGATAGCTTGGTAGACTGAAGTATGTAACTTTTTGGTATCGTTACATTTTCCTCCCTACTGAGCTGTGAACAAACTTCCTTGATTTCTCCCTTGGTATAAATGCTTTTACCCTTTTCTGTAGCTGCATCTAAGAGTCCACAAAGCATCATTCACCACTTCTCAGGGGGGTCCTTTACTCTTCCAACATCCTCTTCAGACTACTTACACTTGCTGGAAGTTTTTCCCTTTCTCTTCACTTTCTTCCTGTTGATCCCTACACATTCCATTGATATCTCCTGTTTTGCTTAGGTTCCCTGTTTCTAGTCTAGTGTTGACTTTCCTCCTTATGCTTAGAAGCGATTATAAAACAGTACAGTTCTTAGTCAACTGCCTGACAAGACACTGGAGGGTGAATAGCGATTTTTGCCTGTAACAAGCTATAGATAGACCTGTGCTGAAGCCAGGATATGTCCTACTGCCCTTTCTCAAGGAAGATAAGGCAATAAAGAGGAATGTTTTAGTCATGCAGAGAAGCAGGAATCAAGTAGCAGTTCACCATCTACTCTCAGGACCTGAAATTGGGGAACTTCAGCTGCTTTTTCCAAACACCCCCACCCCACAGCAGCCTCAAGCAGCACACACATGAATTCAGAGGGCACTGGGGAACAAAACCCAGGCTGACACAATACCAAGTAGGAGCACAAGAAAACCTTTATAGCATTTTAAAAGCTGAGCTGGGCAGACTTTAACAGTCTGTGGCAGAGGCAGTCTGTGTGTGTATCAAGGCCTCCTTCTAGAGCCAAAATTAAAAAACCAAAAAATATCCCGAACAGCCAAGTCATAATTCCATGCAAGAATACTCTGCAAGAAATAGGCCTCCAGCATCTCTGAACACCCTTTCTGCATGCCTCCTAAGCTTTCTTCTGAGGGAAGCAGCTGCAGAGAAATAAAGGCAATTGCCAGTATTCAAGTGTCCCCGATCTTTCTGTACAAAACCAATTGATACTACCTCTTAAATTCTAAACAAGCAAGAACAGTTTACATGAAGAAACATTTACTTGGCTACAGTTACTGAGGAAGTCCATAGGCAGCTCTGGTCTCATGAGTCATAGCTGACTACTGCCACAAAGTCCTTCCTGCTATACAGCTCACAAGACCAAGGTACTCACAGAACAAGCTTCAGAACAGCATCTGCTTGAAAAATACTGGTTCAAGTGCTTAAGTCAAATCAGACAGAGAAGTGTGTTTTTATATACTTCATAACCTTTGAGAGTACCCCATGTGGAAAAATAAATACCTGAACAAAGAAACTTTTGCTTGCTTTCTCACTACTCTTATACTGTTCCTCCTTTTCCCTACAGAAGCAAACCAGAGCAGTTCATGGTAGATCCAGCTCAAGTTTGCACATCACAACTCTCAGAAGTGTCCTTGTGCTGCTATTCCCACTGCAGAGCTAAAAGTTATCTACAGTGAATTTATTTTAAAGTTTCAAAGGTTTTCATATTAAGAAAATATCAAGGGCGGCACTAGGACACAAGACCAATGACAGAGGCCTACAGAAAATGAGAACTACCATCCTTCAGTCCTCAGACACGAATGTCACTAGCATAAACGTGACAGAGGCTGTTAGCTAGCCTAGCTCCACAGTTCTCAGTTATTAACTGAACAATACCATATACTGCTACGAAGGTAACTGCTCTTTACAAATACATGGTAGTAACATATTAACTGAGTGAAGACAAACATTGAACTTTAACTAATCCAGCAGTATAAAGCTATTTATTCATGAAGCTTCGACATAGCAGTTTTATGTTACTTTTGTGATACCAGTAAGTATTTTTTCACAGAAGATTAAGAAAAATTTAGTGTAGCTGCACAATGATTTTGCCTATGGCTAAATGTGAAAACCTGTTCAGCTACCGAAAATAATCCCTGAATTTCTAAATTCCAGCTGTATTTAAGCCAGATTCCAGTAAACCTCTAATGCTAATTCTCATTCATCCTGCTAGAGCACTACATTTACTTTTCTGCCATAAAATCTTGTAACAATTAGATCATAAAAGTAATTTTACAATGAAGGCAAATAATTAAGTACTACCTGGTTTATTCCCTCTAATAAAACTATTGCAAAATTGTGAGTAATCATTGCTTTGGAAAAGGCTTTTTGTGAAGTGATGCATTTTGGTTTACTTAATTAGGTAAATTCTTTTAAGAGAAAAAGCTTGAATGATCTGAATTCCTCTGATGATTAGTTAGCTTTCAGTCATTAGTGAAGACTTTAGTAATAGCTTTAAGTTAAAACATGAAACCTGACATTTCTTCCTCTTACTGCAGCTCAAAAGTTTACAGAACTTCTCATTCTCTTCTCTAGGTAGGCTTGATGATGGTGTCAGTCAAAAGGCACTTAACTGAAAACTGAGAAAATTAATTTTTTATAATCAAACTGAAAGTTTTTTCTTAGAAAATGGTCTAAACTTACATGCCTTAGATCAGAATATCTAAAGCTATAAAAAAAGTAATTCTCAGCTTTTAAAAAAAATGCCCTATATAAACAAAACTGACTTAATATAAGACTATTTTTCCTACATAAATGCAAGTGTTTTGTATATATTCCACTGATGTAAATGCTCTAACCCATTGTTACAGATTTTCCTTTTTTTTTCCCCCTCAATTAGGATGTGTGTAAAGACAAGCCACCAAAATCACTTTTCCACTCAGAATACAAGTTGCTGCATTCTGCCCTTTGCTTCATCTGATGGGACAGTACCAGAATACCACTTTGCAAGTCTGATGTTTATCTGCAAGAGTCTTCACATTCACATGCTTGAAAAATATTTTAAAGGCAGCAGTCTCCACCAATTGCAACCTCTTACAAAAGTGGACACGAAAAGTTTTATCCTGGAAAACAACAGACAAGCCAGGCTACCGTAACCAATGTTTGCCAGCTCAGAGTTGAATACAGTATCTTTTCGCACATGAATAGTTTCACTTTCCTACAACACAAGGTACAATTTATCCACTGGTTTGTGGATTAGTGTTTCCACCATCCCCATGGAATTCAGGAAAAAATGTCCATTCTGCACCACTCTGCAACTTCCTGAAATTCTCCAGTTACACAGCACCTGAACAAACTACCTCTTCCCTCCACAACGAAAATGTTCCAAGCAGTTACCACATAACAAAATCTACAGATCTGCCTGTATGTTCTCATAGGTCATTCAACAGGTTCTGGACCTGGATGTATTCATGCAAATGCCCAAAAAATCCCTCTATCCTCTCCAGTTCCCAGCAGGAAATCCAGAAGATCGTTCCAGGACAATATGTACAGGACAAAAAAGGATAGAGGTGCACAAACTATCCTCAGAATATGCTAAATTGCATCTATAACATCGTATTACTTTTAAAACAAACAGAAGTTCAAGAGAGGACTGTGTTCACACACAAGCAAGCAAACCGCCTCAAAACAGGAAGCAGCCAACTGGAAAAAGGGAGAGATGTGTATTTCCTATTTTAGAAAGTAATGGACAAAACCACCATCACATATTAAACAGAAGGTGTAATATCTTACATTATGTGCTACAGAAATACAATACTAAGGACCTTAAAAAGTAGCTTACCTGATGCAACAGAAAAAGGGGAAGCCAGTGAAAAGAATGTAACGTTAACAGGTAAAAACAAAATAAAATTAAAAAACCCTCTTCATTTTCAGTAAGCTAAGAAAAACATTACATTTATTGAGAAGTGACATTAACAGTGTGCATTTTGACTGTGGGAGCAAATAAAGAACCTCCCTGACGACAGGAAGGGAAAGTTATATGACATTTTTCTATATGTACTTACGTTGAGGTGCTAAGAACCCCCCAAAGTTTACTTAAGATTTGTGCTGTACAGTTGAAGGAATTAATTTTCAAAGTACAGACAATTACTTCATTTCATCTCCCATGTAAAACCAGCTTGGAATTGGCAAAGGCTGTGATTTTTCAGCTAGGAAAAAAGCAAGTGAAAAACCTCAGCCAAGTTTCAAAAAGTGCACATCTTAAAATAATTTTTCTGAAGCATTTAATCCACAACAGATCCAAACTGCAGAGAAGTTATGTCCCCTCCCTACAAAATTCAAAATAGCTGAAAACATGCTAATGTAAGAAAAAACATTGAATGGAACAGATAGTAAAATAAAGTACCACAGATTATTGTAAAGTTGTATTCCTGTGAATAGTACTTAAAATCAAAGGAAAACTCCTCAATCAGCTGAATCAACGCATGTGTGTTTTACCAATGACTACTACATTTGGCTAAAAATTTAATCACATACAATAGGTCTAAAAACATGTCTTCTGTGCCCTATTGAATACTACAGAGAAGTATTTAGTCAGGTTAGTGTATTTCTTTCTGGAGTCACTGGTCATTTTTTAGAATACTGCCTGAACACTGGCACTCCAAATAGTCTGTTCCTCCTTGTACTCTTCCATGACATTATTTACTCTGAATGGGCATCATCACTATATTTTCCGTTAGAGATTTCTTCCCTTCCCAGAGTTTGAGTACATGCAGCATTCTGTTCCCTCAACTTTTGAGAGAATCCTTGTCCCTTCCTACCCTTTCAAACACATACATTAATCACAAGCTATGTCTATAATGACTCTCTAGATGAATGTGGTAGCTTAACCCTGACTGGCTGCCAGACTCCCCATTCAGTCAATCTCCCTCCTCAGCTGTACAAGGGGAGAAAAGATGAAAAATTCATGGGTCCAGATAGACAGGGAGATCACTTACCTACTGCCATCATGGGCAAAACAGACTTGACTTGCTGAAAATTAATTTAATTCATTGCCAGTTAGAGTTGGATGGTGAGAAACACAGACAAAACTAAAAACACAGGCATAGATGGATAGGGAATGAGGGCTGCACTTAGTTTGTAACGCAGACTCCTCTGCTCCTTCCTTAGATGCTTCCACTTCTCCAGCATGGATCTTCTCCATGGACTGCAGCATCCTTCAGGGTAAACCTGCTCCAGTGTGTATCTCCACAGGCTGCAGCCTCATTCAGGACATATCCAGCTGCTATGGTAGAGTCCTCCACAGTCTGCAGGGTGGACATCTGGTCTGGTGTGGTCCACCTCCACAGGCTGCAGAAAAATGTCTGCTGTGCAGCACTCTCCTCCACAGGCTGCACAGGATCTCTGCTCCACACATGAAGCACCTTCTCCCTGCTCCTCCTGCTCTCACTTCAGCACTTGCAGGGCTGTTTCTCAAATTTTTTGTCACTTCTCTCTTTCCCACACACTGCTGAGCAGCATTTTTACCCTTTAACTATGTTTACCTCAAGATGCCGTCATGGTGGCTGAGGGGCTCAGCTGTGCCCTTGTGTCCTGTTGCAGGTCTGCTGAAGCCAGCTGAAACCATGTCCAGTGCAGGGCAATCTGGCCTCTCCTCACAGAGGCCTCCCAGCAGCCCCCACCCAGTATAATTATAAAATTATAGAAGTCCATCAAGATCCTTTTATCTCTACTTTTTAAGACTCTTGGCTTTAAAAGTATAAACATTAAAGTTACTAGTCTCATTAATTTTGCAAGTGTTTTTTTGGATACCATTAGCTAATCTAGATCTAACTCTCATGGTGAAGCAACTTGAACAATTAAATATAACACTTTCTCTATAATACATGTTAATAGAAATGTATGACAACCAAAGAGATGTTGCAAGTTCTAATTCACTTTATTTGTAATACTTCCCACCCACCCCACAAAACCCAAGTAGATCCACAAACCTGGGTAATTAGGATCTGCCAAAATTCACAAGACAAGACAAAATTTTGGTTTGTTTTTCATGAGTTCCATTCCCAGGCAAAACATGATAGAAACATTGGATTAGGAAGCACTGCCTTCCCTTGCTGTTACTCTTAAACAAGAAGAACCTACTTTTTAGTTACATCAGCTGGCTGTGGTGGTGTTTGTTTCTTTTACAGGCTATGGGAAAATACTGCAAACAAGCAAGTAAGCAAGACAGCTTTATGCTTACTGAAACAGTGATGACCTTTTTAGGTAGCAAAACATCTGACAATTAGTTTGCTCATTACTACACTAAAAAGAAAACTCTCTCATAATGCTACATTTACACATGTAGAAAAATCTTATCAAGAAAAGCCTATTAGATATTTTATAATCTTTGGTACTACACAAATATTTCACCTCAGGCCTTGAGTTAGGATATTTGCTTTTCAAAATGCCTTTCAGCACTGCTTTGTCTTTTAAATAATAAGCTTCCTTTTCCAAAACCTAGCTAAAATAGATGCCTACTGCACCCATGAAAGCAGAAGCATTTAAGTGGAATTTAATATTAGCTTGTTAGTATGCTATGCAAACTTTAAAACTAGCTTAGTTTAATCAATTGCAAAGAAGCTCTCTCAGAGAATCACCTTTTTAGGTCTGGAACAAGCATATGTTGTATGTGTAACTTTAGCACTAAAACCACATTTAAAATTTGAAACCTACAGCTCTCAAGAGCAAACCTGGCAGTCTTTTTTTGCACCTCGGCAGAGAGGTTCACATGCTGGAGTGATTGTATAAAAATAATGTTCAGATTCTTCTGGGAGGAATATTATCCTACAGTCTTAGAGTACCCAATCTGTTAATATTTTATCCAATTATTTCCCTGTTAATGTGGAATTACTACGTAGTATCAAGTCATGCTGTATTGTTTTATACATAAACACACCTCTGATACATGCTATTCCCAACTGCTTACTGAAAAACAGAGGACTTGTAATAGCAAGATCTAGAGAATAATGAGTGTGCACTTGAAACACCAGCTAGACTTGGTCAAAGACATGGGAACAGCACTGTCTCACTAGAAGAAATCAGAGCAAGACAGAAATAGTTGTAAAAGAGCATGTGCACACAGTCATTGCCTAAAGTCATCTTCTAGTGGCTGTGGATACCCTATGTAAGACCTTGATAGATTAGTGACGCAATATTAGCAGATTTAGATATGCACCCCAAGAAATCAGGATGTAACTAGTGAGCCTGTCCTATCTGAGCCCAGCCTGAAGAATCCTAAACTTCACTGAAGTTGTAACAACTTGCCTTTAGAGCTAACTATCCGTTAATGACCCCAGGATATGGGATACTGAAATAGAAGCGTATGTTTTGTCACTTTGGTGGGAACCAAACTGGAAAACTGAGCCCCCTACAAAAAAATTTATATGATGCTTCTCAGGTATCCATTGGGAGCAAAAGATTTGCATTATCCACCAACATCAGCATGCAACAGGACAAGGCACCTGCTGCAGCCTAGGAAAGTAACACCTCCCCAGCATCAGACCACATGTAGTTCAGGGCCAGAAGCCTCTATTTTATAAAAGATGGCTATAAAAAATCCTAAGTTGGGGGTGGGGTGGTTGGCAGAACGAGATGCTTACTTCAGTTCTGTCCCTGTCCTGTCCACCTCCCCCCACCCCTTACTGAAGAGCTTTTCAGTCATGTTACCTTGACCTTAGCAACTAGGACCATCAGGAACAGATACCAGGCTAGCGCAGTACTGCATGCTTACAGCTAATTTAGCATATAAGTCAGATATAAGACTGACTGCCTTGAATACATAATGATAATGGTTAAGTGTGTAAGAACTGATGTACAGTGATAATTAAAAATGTGTAAGAATTAAGCACAAGGCACATTGCTAATGAATGTCAGCCTAAAAGCTTTCATTCTAAAGTTTGAAATTGACCTATCAGTCTAAACTCTCCCATCACAGCTACCTCCAATTCCATGATAAATAGTTCTATTTGTGTACATATCTATGTATGCACACATATAGTTGTGAAAGAGCTTAAAAAAAAAGAGCAACTTTCTTCCTTAGAAGAGAGCAACTTAAAAAGCTTTAGGAATATATTAGACACTAGTAAGAATACAATCTGGGTTAAGTGCCTGTAGACATAGGGTAGCAAATTCTGTTCCAACTGGTGCTCTTAACTGAGGAATGGTGATCTTCAGTTGAGTGGAAGGACACACAAAATAGGCTAAACAGCAGCTGCAGATGGCAAGAACATTTGATCTAATCCACATCTATCACAATTCATGAGAAACATGGCAAAACTAGCAACTGAAGTTTACGCTTAAAGGAGAAGGCAAAAAAATAAACTAGGAGAAGCAGAAATAACACTCATGTAGTTCAAGCAGACACTTCATAGGCCAGCTTCTGCCTGGTCAAAGTCACACTGGGCTGGTGTACAAGCTGGTGGGGAAGACAGCCAGTCTGGTTGAACAGAGAGCCTTGGCTGGAACTTGGGGAAAAAGGGAGAGTTTACCACCTTCGGAAGAAGGGGCAGGCAACTCTGGAAGACTCTAAGATTGTTACACAGGGAAAAAATTACTAAGGCAAAAGCCCAGCTCAAACTCAAGCTGGCCACTGCTGTAAGGACAAAAAATGTTTTTGAAAATATGTTACAAACAAAATGACAGCCAAGGATAATCTCCATCCTTTACTGAATGGGGTGGTGGTGGTGTTGGCAGGCAGAGACAGAAGGATGTTACTACAAAATACAAGGAAAAGGCTGAGGTACTTAATACTTCCTTTGCTTCGGCCTTTACCAGCACGACCAGCTGCCCTCAGGGTACTCAGTCCTCTGAGCTGGAAGACAGGGACAATGAGGAGCAGAATGAAGTCCCCACAATCCAGGAGGAAACAGTCAGTGACCTGCTGCTCCACTTGGACACACACAAGTCTATGGGGCTGGATGGGATCCACCTGAGGGTACTGAAGAGCAGAGGAACTCACCAAGCTGCTCTCCATCATTTACCAACAGTCCTGGCTAAACAGGGAGGTTCCAGAAGACGGAGGTTAGCCAATGTGATGCCCATCTACAATAAGGGCAGGAAGGAGGATCTGGGGAATGACAGGCTGGGGAAGGTTATGGAGCAGATCATCCCAAGTGCCAACACGTGGCATGTGCAGGACAATGGGGGATCAGGCCCAGCATGCATGTGTTTATGAAAGGCAGGTCCTGCTTGATGAACCTGATCTCTATGACAAGATGACCAGACTAGTGGATAAGGGAAAGGCTGTGGATGTTGTCTACTTGGACCTTAGTAAAGCCTTTGACACCATCTCCCACAGCATTCTCCTGGGGAAACTGGCTGCTCATGGTGTGGACGGGTGTGCTCTATGCTGGGTTAAAAGCTGGCTGGACAGCTGAGCTCAGAGAGTCATGGTAAATGGAGTTACATCCAGCTGATGACCTGTCACAGGTGGTGTTCCCCAGGGCTCAGCACTGGGGCCAGCTCTGTTCAGTATCTTTATTGATGATCAATGATCTGGATGAAGGGATCGAGCGCACCCTCAGCAAGTTTGCAGATGACACCAAGCTGGGCAGGAGCGTTGCTCTGCGGGAGGGCAGGAGGCTCTGCAGAGGGGTCTGGACATGCCGGACCGATGGGCCGAGGCCAGCTGGATGAGGTTCAAGAAGGCTCCGTGCCAGGTCCTGCACCTGGGTCACACCAGCCCCACACAGCGCTACAGGCTGGGGCAGAGCGGCTGGAAAGGGCCTGGTGGGAAAGGGCCTGGGGGTGCTGGTCGGCAGCCGGCTGGGCATGAGCCAGCAGTGTGCCCAGGTGGCCAAGGAGGCCAGCAGCACCCTGGCTTGTGTCAGGAGCAGTGTGGCCAGCAGGGCAAGGGAAGGGACTGTCCCCCTGCACTGGGCACTGGTGAGGCCGCACCTCGAACCCTGTGTTCAGGTTTGGGCCCCTCACTGCAGGAGGGACGTAGAGGGGCTGCAGCGTGTCCAGGGAAGGGCAACAGGGCTGGGGAAGGGTCTGGAGCACAAGGAGCAGTTGGGGGAACTGGGGCTGTTTTGTCTGGAGAGGAGGTGGCTCAGGGGGGACCTTATTACTCTCTACAACTACCTGAAGGGAGAGTGTATGCAGGTGGGGGTGGGTCTCTTCTCCAAGCAACAGGACAAGAGGAAACATCCTCAAGTTAATCCAGGGGAGGTTTAGGTTAGACATTAGGAAAACCTTCTTTACTGAGAGGGTTGTCAAGCTCTCTAAGAGGCTGCACAAGGAGGTGATGGAATCACCATCCCTGGAAGTATTTAAAGAACACATAGATAAAGTGCTCTGGGACATGGTTTAGTGACTGTCCTGGCATTGCTGGCTTAATGGTTGGACTTTATGATCTCAGAGGTCTTTTCCAACCTAAATGTTTCTATGATTATCTCATAAGCATCAACTCCTTTTCTCTCCCGACACTCTCCTGTTACTCTTTGGCATTTTCCTCTCCAGAATACAATCTTCTCGGGCTTTTCACATATGAGTAAAGATTCCTGACCACACTTGCCTCTGTCTAGAATACCCATTCAGTTTTCTCTCCCATTTAGCCAAGACTTTTCACCAGTCTGGATTTAGCTACTTGGTTATTTAAGGAACACAAAACCCTTAAAATACTAATAGCCATTGTCTACTAAATAAATCCAAATCAAGTTAGGGCTTGTATTCTGTCTTAGTTTAGTAATCTTTTTATTAGCAATTAAGGCTGAGGAAGCACTTTATCAAATTACAGAAAATGCATTATTTAATTAAATACTTGTCACTTCATACTGAAGCAGACTGTATTCCAACCTCAGAAAGTTGGAAACAATATTTTCCCACGCAATTAGCAATTGTTACCAATTTACTGCTACCGTATTTCTATGGCACAGATTTACAGCTTAGCTTTTTAAATAAAAGTTTTCAGCTGCCGAAAGCCACCATTCCCAACGCTGCCTGCAACAACCTGAATCAAACCTATCAGTATATAAAAGCTGCAATTACATCATTCTTCTTTTACCATAAGCAGGTCTGTTAGATCAAAGTTCAGAGCAGTAGCTAGAAAAAAGCTATTGCAAAATCTACTCATGTTAGTCCTCCAAGTGTGTTCATTTCTATACACCATCACTGCAACTGCATTCAAAATACTGTTACACTTCACTTTGTATAAGATTTAAGAGAAATGCCTAGGTACTGTTGGTGTTAAGGTAAATCTTTAAAGTGTATTTTAGAAGACATGATTCTTCATGCTAGGAGTGTTTTAAACAATACCAAGAATATTTGTCTAATACTGACGTCTCTATTAATTAAAAATACACCTTTATTCTAAAACTTTAGTATCTGTAGAGTTTAAAATTCCTGTGAAACAAGGTCTCACAGGAAGCTTCTGTATGTTTAAGTTGACAAATATATGATTCATTCTGTTAAACTGTCAATCTACTTTTAAGAATTAGTACTTCCTCTCACAAGTGCCCACTCATTAATGGTGGCCAGCATCATAGTATAAATAATCCAGAAATCCTGCTAGAGTTAGAAAGGGCAGCTGCTCAACTAACTGTATCTTTAAAAAGTGGGCTAAGTCTTTATTAGTGGCTGATTACTGGAAAGAACCATCTCACTCTTTCTTCAGTCTATATGTAAGGAAATGAGAAGCTTAAAATTGGAAACTGACAGTTTAGCTCTTATGTATAGCATTCTTATTCTTTTCATAAACTGGAACTAACACATGTTTATACCAGCCTTAATTTATAATATGAATATTTATTAAATTCTTCACAATAGCAATGTGCTATTTAGGAAAAAAAGCTAAGACCATTCACTAAGCTGTCTCTCTCAGGCAGACTTCAGTTTTCTATGTTTTTGCCTCTCCTGAGCTGCAAATATTCACAACAGATACACAACAGAGTAAGAAATCCATCCTTTCGCAAGACCATTCTGGAGGTGAATGGCTTGCAACTTGTATATTAACATAAAACATCATTACTGCCTTCATTATGCAACACTGCTTTTAATTACTGGGGGGTGTGTGTGTGTGAATCTAGTTTGTTGAAAACATCTCCATTATGCAAACTGAATTTATTGCTCAATCCTGGTCCAGGCATTTCCAGAGAACTGTCTAAACATCTTTTTACAACACAATAAAACCAAAGTATTCTAACAAAAAGACTAATAAACAAAAGCATCTTTCTCTTCAGATCTTGCCATGAGTATGCATCATCATAGTATAACCAAACCCAAGGAAAATTGCTTTATCATAGTTTACTGCATCTTAAGCTACCAACTTAGAAATCAATAAATTTTCCTACATCAATAATATACACAGAAATGAAGATGAAGACCAACGACTGGATTAAAACAACAAGGCAAGCATAAATCCTATCTGAAGAAAAGCTGAAGGTTAAGCTGGAACTCTAAGCTTTTGGAACTCTTCCTGTAAAGGCAGTTACCCCTAGTGACAAAAAATATGAAATCCACACATAGCTGAGTTGAAAGCATTCTTAAAATTTATCAAATGTGATATTTCTCTATGCAGTTTTCAAGGTCCTCCACAGAGACCCCTGCAGAGGAGCCAAATCCTTTCTGGAAATACCCCAGAATGCATGAGATAAACATTTTATTGTTAATAATTTGTAAACAGGTTTGAAACTATATTAATATAAACTACCACCAGGATTAAATTAGTGCTGGCCTTTCTGTGAGGCTGCCTAAAGTGGAGGGGGCACAACAGATGACCTTGAGAGTTCTGCTCCAGCTGAAGTTATTCTACACATACCAGGTAATTCTTGATATATCACACCCTGACTGCATGAGCTGGTGCAAGTCACTGCACAAAAGCACTAAAGGCACTACCAGAACAGACACAGTAATCAAGGCAGAGGCAGTACAAGCTGAAAGGACAACTTGCTTGGAAGCTGGACTTCCAACTCTACAGAGCACTTCTGTCAGTTCTTTTAATGAAAAGCCTTAGACCTCCCAACTCCAAAGCTGAATCCCACAGATCCAACACTACAGGACAGCTATCAACATCCAATTCTAATCATGTACACACAAGTCTCCATTGAAAGTTTGACTTTAGGAACGAAAAGCCACAAAGCTTTATGGTAATGAAAGGTATCTTCAATTAACACCATCTGGCATTGCCAACCAGCTACAGCAGTAATTTAGGATGTCCAGCTAAATTAATATAACAAAGCTTAAATCTGTGCATATATGAACTTTTTATAATACCCATCATTTCTTCCCATCCCTTGACTACATAGCAAAACTTGAGTTCAAGCCTCCATCTACCCTGTTAGAAACCAATTAAACAATTCTGAGGTGTTGTTCCTGACCTGTCTTAAAGAAACTTAGCATGATGTACTGACTTTCACTGTCCTCCCCCATAACTTAACATGGCCAGCTTTTGACAGTTCGTTACTTGATGTAATCCAGTAAGTATACAATACATACTCATCCTTCAGTCCTCTATCAACTCTTTTCAGTCCTAGCAGTCAATATAGCAAATAGTCCAACCAGGCCCCCTATTTTTCATTTGACTAAAGACCACTGTCACAACAAACTGCATGTTTTGGAGGGATGACATAATTCTACGCTTGAAATACCTAAAGAAGCTAGTTTAACAAGCTAATTTAACATGCCCTCCTCATTAAGAGGAGAGAGACAAATGTCTTCTAAAATATCCCTGTAGAATTACTTGTCTATCAATCTCTGCCCAATGTGATAGGAATGATAAAACAAGAGCTGAAGGGACTGCAGCTTTCTGAATAAAACATTGGTATCTCAATACCGTAAACTATCATGAGGCTGATCTTCATTGCCAGAAGTACAGTTAGACTATGCAGTGACACCAGCTTTCCAAATTTATGCTTATATGCCAAAGTGCTGACATTCTACAATACTTGTAGCACTAATTACACACAGAAAACCATTACATTCCCCACTGAATCCAAAGCTGCATACCTAATTTGAGTGCCTGAAAGAAAGCTTCATGAAAATACAATCACGATTTCCTACAAAGAAACATTACAGCCATCAACACCATCTCATACCACTCATGTCCTGCTCTGTACTGAAAGGCCACTTATGAAATACACCAGGTTAGGAGATAGGTAGTTACTATACCTGACTCTGGATCAGCAAGATCAAGGAAAACTGAAGTTACAGTATAATAAAAGACTGTTCAAAAATATTCAAGATCAAGATCTTAACTACAACCTACATCAGTGCTACTGAATATTAAGCCCGTAAGAAACCACACTTTCCCTCCTTACCAAAGTAATCACATGACATACAGTAAACAGCAAGTTCCACTGACAGCAAGAGTACTTTTCACATGTTACCTCAACATGTATTTTAACAGCTATTGGTGTTCTATGCATTTCAACACATGCTAGTAAGCTTATAGTTAGTAATACATTAAAAGGACATGAAAGTAAAGATTAACTATGTATCTCAGGAAGATTATTTTAAACATTTCTCTTTCAGCATAATAATTTCCTATTGAAAACATGGGTTTACAAAAAAAGTCAGTTTTCTACCAAACAACTCTCAAATCAGAAGCATTTATGCTGAAATTCTGGCTTAGAAGAATAACTTCTGAAAAATAAAGACCTAGAATAATTGCATGACAGTTTCAAAAGTAAATTGCTATACCCTAAAGACATGAAATGATCCAGTAGTATTCCTGAACCTGTAATACTTACACATCACTAACTGCAGTCGGAAATAATTAACAGGAATTTCTCAGGTTTCAGAGATGCCATCTCAAACCACAATCAAACAATTAAACTCTCAAATACCACTCACAAAGCATGAGCCTGAATGAAAATGGAACAACTGGAACAACTGATTAACTTTTAGAACTGTGCCCACTTTTCATTCTTTTTCCAACTCCGTAGCTTCTCAGTGTACTCAAGAAGTTCAGAACTGAAAAAAATGCAACATTTCAACTCTAAGCTATCAGATGCAACAAGTGTCAGATAGCACAGGAAAAGCTACCTATGTAAGTTCCAGTGTTACATACTCCCTAGTCAGAAAATAAGCTCACCAACCTCCCTTCAGAAGGTGCAATTCACCAGAACATTACAGCAGCAATAGTAGCATGACTATAATTTCTTGTGGAATTCAAGCTGCTGAGATGTGCTCTACAGCATGCTTCCAGACATCCCCCGGCCTGCCTCCTTGCCACCACCTTCCTATCTCTGCCTGGCTGGCATCTAAAGCCTCTTCGCTAGTGAACTTGGAGACCTTTCTGGAAGTCCTGATCACAGGATAGTATGTGTGTTACTATCATTATATTGATATATATATAGATACATATCAATATATATATTAGTACATAGATACTACTATGGACAGTCAAAAGTACACTTAAGCCAGAATTCGTAGAGACTGTTGTGCACCATATATTCTTAAGTCAAATCTTAAGTTTTAAAAGTTTAAGCAGTTTTAAAGGAAGTTTTAAAATACAAGTGAAGATTGTTTCAATTTTCAGATGATTGCAATACCTGACAACTGAATGTTAAAATTTGCTTTTTCTTTACAAGCTTTTTTCTAAAATGCATGCAGTTGATATAAGTAAACCAGTCTTTTTTTCAAATCAAAATGTTTAATAAAATTATATTTATAAGCTGAACAGTAGTAAGAAAGGAAACTTCTCATTTGTCATCCTTTGTTCAGATTACAGGGGAGTAAGAACATAAATATTAAGATTTAACATCACTATCTAGTAACTTGTGAACTTGTGTGTTTACAGAGGTCCAGCTATTTTTCCCCTAAATCATGTAACTGGACCGACTATTTAACAGTAACACAGAAAAGCGACAGCATGCTTTTTGGCAAGCATTATGAATAATTAATACAGATGGTAATACTGAAAGCCACAGATAGCAGACTATTTCCTTTGTCTTCTACGGCCCACTCACCTTTACAAGATTTCATTTAAATGTAGGCTTTTTATTCTTAATAGTGTAATACTGGATCTTTTGCCATTTGACAAACACGGCAACTTGTTCAGAAGAGGAAACACAGAGTGATGTTCAGAAAGTACAGCCAAAGAACTACTACACACTCTCTCAAGTGCAAAGCATGAAGACCGTGACAGATGGCACTCCCTCTGGGAAGCTGGTCCAGGGTCTTAGACCAACCCCTAAAAAAACTTAGCAGCCTCCAGGGACAAACTGTATCCCTACCCACAGAAAGCTCTAATGCAAGAGATAAAAAGCTGCTTACTGCAGCCACAAATGAGAATAGTTGTTTTCTTACCAGGAACTACTTGCACAGCTCCACAGTGTTCCACGGATACCACTAACTTTCATAATAGATGACCTAATAGAACTTGCCACACGCACGTTTGCTTTCACCAGACATTTAACACCTCAAAACATGAAAAGATGGCAATACTGAAATATTACTTACTGTAATCACAGCTTTGCTCAGACAGATAGAACCTCTGCAGCCATACTCTGTTTCATCTTCAGACTTGTAATAACTGAGTGTGTTGCTTTTCAGAACTACCCATCGATCCTGCCACCCATGAATGTAGTTGGTCCACTATAAAAAAAAAAATTGCAAAGATCAGGTAATAGAAAAACCAATAAGTGTGTATGATATTTCTCAGGCTTTCAAGCCAGAGGAAAAGTTATTTATTTTTACAAGTTCTTCCAAATTGAGAGCTTTATTCTTCTCCGAGCTCCTAAAATAACGTTACAAACTTCTAAAGGTCCTAAAAAATAGTTGTTTCAAATGAACAGTAAGATAACAGATATCCTGACTGCAATGCATTGCCAAGGCCAGTTGTAACAGAAGTAACAAACATACTTATAACACAAATTGAGTAAAGGGGGGGAAGAGAAAAAAAAAAAACAAGCATTAATCACAAAGGTAAGTTTAGCCACCTGATTTAAAATCTTGAATTAGACCCAAAGCCAAACAAGTAGAACATGAAATAATTTACTTTATATAAAAGTTAGTTTCTACAGAAACAATTTTAAAGTATCTAGTTCTCTTCATATAAATGCAAGCATGCCATTATACCACAGTACAGGATATAGCCTAGAGCAATCAGTTCTTTACTAATTTACTACTGCCCATAGATAGTGCTTTAGGTTTTAATTCCCAACTTTCTCATTACAAAAATACTTACTTATCAGTAGACATCCAATCATCCTTTTGCTATTCAGCTTTTTCTAGGCATTCCTCATTCAGACATGGAATGAAACAGATATTCCAGCTGTGCTTAATATATGAACTGGTAGCACAAGCAGTCATGTAGGTATATTATTTCCTAATAATATGTCAAAGACAGACCCCAAAGTTATCTTGGGCAAAAGAACAAGGGAGAGGGAGGAAAGCTCCTTCTCTTCTCTGACAAAGTGAGACAAATCTAGCAGTCAATCTTGCATTTGCTGTTGCAATCAATGCTTGCTGTTGCAATCAAGATGTGCCATGGATTAAGAGGCTCCTTAAAGTATACTGGGTAGGCACAAGGTTTTGGCAAAGAAATGGCCACTCGTTTTTCAAGTATCTACATTCTTGTGCTTCAAGACTCTGCCACATTGAAGTTGTTTCTTCACGTGTACCTTAGAACTGTTACCAGGAGATACAGTGGAGAAAAAGCCTAGAGTTTTGAAAGTTTTTTTAGAGACCAACCAACATACTTCCAATAAGCATCTCTTAGCAAATTAAGCCATTTCCTTCAAAGCTTCTCTTTACTGAAGGGCACAGCAACTGAAACACTACTAAGCATGCAGAGAACTGCAGCCTCCTTTTATGGCTTTAGCATTTAATTATACCTATTTTTAATAACTTACTGTGTATTTCCTTAGCCGAAAGTTTGTTACGATGCCATTTCATTTTAATTAGTCTCAAGTACTACCAAGACATCAACTAACAACAGGTAAACTTATCCCTCAAGCATAGTTACTGCAACAGGTTTCACCATACTTGACTATTCCCATTACATCCTGTGTTCTCACAGGAAAGGCAGAATCAGCTACATTCAGCATAATCATCTAGAAGTATAAGAACTTTGCACATACCTAAACTACAGAATATCAGAAGCCACAGCTTCACCTGCTACACCAGTAAGAAAAAGCATCTGGACTTGAAGTATTTAATTTGCCAACATAAAAATCAATTACATCCCACAAATCACATCCTTTCTAAGGATGGAAGCATCTAATCAAAGTAAAACTTCGCAATGGAAAAAAACCATCACTGTAACTGCACTAAATCAAACCCTCACATTTTAACTGCTGCAACATCTCACTTAAGTCTCATTCTCTCACTCCCCATCCACCATTAGATGACAAAAATCTTACAAATGAAAACAGAGACCCTCCTTCTCTCCTGAACCTTCTGCTCATCCCTGGGGTTCAAAAGATTTTCAGGCTAGAAAGGAGTTCAGAGAGTCCCTCACAAGCAGACTGTGTGCCTTGCTATTGCTGTTTTCTCAGCATCCTGGGCCAGTTTGTGACCTCTGTATCCTGTGACCAATGCCTCCTACACGGGCTTCTGTCCAGCAGACAAAATACAGCGCTTTAATCGTAACCATATTTCAACATTATTCTGAAGGCACTTTCTGTAATAAAAAATTAATTTAAATTCAAACTGCATTAATTCAACTTCAAAGTACTCCTAAAAATAAAATTTCCCTGTAACACCCGACACATACTCGCAAGTCATCTTATTTTCAGTGGTAAAAGAAAAAAAATGTTTATTTTTACTAGGGGAGACAAGCTTTAGGGCCATTTTCCTTCCGCTCCTCCCCACCTCCTGTATCTCTTGCTGCAGGAATATTTTATTGCCCTGTTTTGATACCCGGACTACAGGCTGCGCAGCTCCCGCGCCGGTGCCCTCTCCTGGGAGCGGCCACGGGCTGCGCCTGCCTTCGGAAGCTGCCGGGAGGCGAGCGCGGTGCCCCGGCCCCAGCCCGCACCCGGCCCCGCCACCGGCTCCGGCCGGGCGCCTGAGGCGCAAGGCAGCCGCCCTCCCCCGGCGCTCCCCGCCGCCGCCTCCCAGGCCCGGCTCTCCTCACGAAGGGCAGGCAACGGGCTCGGGGCGGGGGCGGCCGGGATCCCCGGGCCGGGCGACAACGGCGCCAGCCCAACAGCCCTGCCGCGCCGGAGCCGCGCCCGCCGCTCTCGCCCGAAGAAGGGCTTCCTCCCGTGGCGAGGAGGGGCGGGCGGCCGCTGCGCAGAGGCGGGGGGCCCGGCGGCGGGGATGTGTCGGCGCCCGCGGCTGAGGGGGGGGGGCGCGGGCGGCTGGCGCCGGGCGCTGCAGCGGCTGCCTGGCAGACTCCCCGCCATCAGGTGGCGGCTGCCCCGGCCGTGCCAGCGCCTCCCGCGAAGCCTCTCGGCCCCGCCACCGAGCGCCTCGGCCTGATCCCCTGGAAGGGGCAGGAGACGGGCGGACTGGGCTGACAGCCTTCGGCCGGCCACGATGCGGAGGGGCTGGGGTGGGGAGAGGGGAAGGGAGAGGCCGCGGGCTGTGGGGAGGGGGAGAAGCAGCTTACCTTGCTGAGCACCCCGCAGAGCTCAACAGGCAGCCCGAGCTCCGTCTCGGGGTCCTCCTCGGACCCGGAGGAATTCCAGCTCTGGTTGTCCGACATGGAGATCCGAGCCGCAGTCACCGCCGAGCAGCGAAGAGCCGAAGTGGCCCCCGCCCACAGCAGCCTCAGCCGCCTCCTGCCGAAGGAACGAAACCGGCGGGCTCTGCCTGAGCGGCACCGCTCCGCAGCCGCGGGTGCCACCGGAGCCGCCCGTCCCTGCCAGCAACCGGCGGGCGCCGCGGTACGCAGACTGAGGCTTCCCCCTCACCGTAGCTCCGCAACCCCCGCCCGAGGCAAGAGCCACAACATAGAGGCAGCGAGGGGAGGAGGGGCGAGCGCGCGTCCGCCAGCCGCGCACCCTGATCACAGCTCTCCCGCTCCTGCCGCCGCCATTTTACGCGAGCCGTGTGCGCTGTGCCACTACTTAGCAGCTCCGCCCTGCCTCCCAGCCCCGCCCGCGCCGCGCGGTGCCTGACGGGAGTTGTAGTCTTGCCCCGCGCAGCCGTCCGCCCAGCCACCGTTGCCTCTCGGGAAACGTAGTTTCTGGTGCTCGCTAGTGCGGCACGGCATGCTGGGAGATGTAGTCTGCCGCCGCGGCCGGCTCCCTCCCGTTGCCGGTAGCCGCCATCTTGGCTTCATCGTTTCTGTGGCGCTACTGGTGGGTTTGGCCTGTGTGCCCCCGATGAGGTGGGGAAACTGTGCTCCCGCTGCCGTCCGGCGAGGGCAGCGATGCTGCTTAGGGCGGTGTTTACTTTATTCGTTGTGGGATAAGGAAGGGCTCTTTCTTTAGTGAGGCGAAGCGCCTCTCCGGCCCTCCCCGCTTGCTAGCGTGACAGATGCGGTCTCGCCGTCCCCGCCTCAAACCGGCGGGACTCGGGCTGTGAGCGTTGAACGTTTCCCTTAACAAAAATGGTGGCCGCGGAGGCCGCAGGAAGGGGCGGGTGGTGCTGCCGACTTCCGCGTGAAGCGTGAGGAGAGGACGTGCCGTCCCGCCGCAGGTAACGGGCCGCTTCCCGGGGTCGCGGGGCGGAGGGGCCGGTCAGGCTATCGCCCTGTGGACGGCAGCGGTCGCGGTTCAGTGTGGCGTGCCAAGCAGTCGCGCTGTGCGGCCGCGGGTGGGCTCGGCAACCCGCTTCTTGCCGGCCGACGGAGTACCCCTGCGCCGCCCGCTGTCGTGCTGCTTCACCGGCTGTCCCCAAAGGCGTGCGATGAGTACGGCGGAAAGTGGCGGTCAGCGGTCTGCTACGCTGCCAGGTAACGGTGTCCTGTGTCTTCTATTTACCTAATATTTTCGTAGCTTAGGGAACGAAACAATTTTTTTTTTTCTTCAGGATTACGTCTGAGATACGTCTTCTTGCCGATATTTATACGTGGAGAAATATTTGAGGAAAGGAGAAAAAAAAAAAAGCAAGCAATTGAATGTGTCACTTCACACTGTGAACAGATGTAGTGGGTTGGGAAGGACTGAAGATTAGTGCTGGCTCATCTCCTTTATAATGATTTCTTGAAAGATGTGTGCTAAGTATTGTTGGCTGGGGAAACTTAATTTTGGAACACACACTTCTGGTTGTATCTCAAGAGGAATGCTGTACAAATGCATTTTCTCTGACTTCTTCCTTGTGACAAATTATTGTGTAATTTTTCCATGTTATCTGCTTGAGAGTTTCCACTGAGCATTTAATATTTTTTTGAAAGAGCTCTTAGTATTGATACAGCTATATGCATTTTCTACATATGTAGCAGCTGAAAGTTCAATAATACTAGTACCAGCTCGAAGTCTTTGGTATAAAGATATTTACAATTAATGCAGCACTGAGAATGATTGGTGAAGCAGCATCCTTGTCCTAAACACTTAGAAATAAGGAACAGTCACAGGTGTTTTAGTATTTGTGTAATCACTGGAATGAATGCACAGGGGGGAAAAAATGAGTCTACAGTGGGTGCTATTTCGGACAATTTTCTAATATATAAAACGTTCTTGAGAAACTATTTGATTCAACAGCTGTTTGGAAAGAAACTAAGATACATTTTCTTAGTGTCTATTGCAACATACTGCATCTGTTAAGCAAGCACAGTGGTCAGGCTGTGTGTGTATTGATATGTATGAGAATAATTTATAGTTCTTGTCCACAGTACATTGATGAAGTAGTATCACTTGTAAAGCCAGTCATATTTTCCCCACTAAACTCTGAATGAACTTCTTTCTCTGTCCTGATCGAGAGCAGGAGGTGAAGGGACATGTCTGAGCAAATCCTTTTGGCAGTGATGCATAGCCATGCACTGTCATGCTTTTGGTCTAGGATTGTTCACTTAGTTCCAGAAGTAGCTCTTTTGTTCCCCGCCCCCCCCCCCCCCCCCCCGCCCTCGCCCCTTCTTATTTTTCTTTCCAGAATGTAGTTTGACTCAAGAAGGTATTAAAAAACAAAAATGCCATGGGTAGATATTCTTTCAGGTTGCTTAACAAATATATTCTTCCATGTTAGAGAGTATATTTGTTTGATCATTAATTCTAGTTAATATTTTATAACCAAGCTTTAGATGGATAAATACTGGATGCTAAAAGGTTTGTCTTTTCGACTTTTCATATAATGCCTTGTCTCTGTTAACAGATTTTTTTGACATCTGCCACATCCTCCTAATATGTTTTATTTTTACCATAATGTCACCAGTTTATGTTCTTCCAAAAGTTGTGTTGGGATTGTGAATGCCTTATGTAAATTAACTCTTTTTTCTCATGTTCTGACCATCTTTTTAATATGTAACTTTCCGTCTGTTACTCTCAATGAGTAGCTGCATTGGCAGGATTTAGAACAGAATTGTAGTGTGTCATGCCTGCAGAAAATTAATATAGGGGGAAATTGTTCCACTTGTTTCACTTGTGTCACAAGTGGACACATAAGCGAAGAATTATTCAAACAGTTTGAATGGCGTATGCCACACATTTTGATATTTAATTTTAGGCATTGTCAGAAGCAGTCTCTATTATCTGTTTATTTTGTAGTGTGAACTATTTACTTTTTAAAAGAATTGAATTGTCTGTAGTTTGTTATAAAAATATATAAAGCCAGTGAGTTCAGAAGAGACATAGTTCTGGAGCTTTATTTTTTGAAGGCTAATTCTAGGTACTTGTATGGGTTCTATGTTTTTGTAAAATGCTGAGTCAGCTGCCACTTGAAAAATAATCCCATTCAGCTGTGTCATCTTGCACTTGATACTTTCACTTCCACGAATCCTGGCCTGATTTTCTGTTCAGTATTAATTTATCATGTACTTTGGCTTGTTACGTTTGTGGAAATATTTACATCTTTCTTAAAAGATAACTGTTTTCGGGGTAGGGAGGGCTAGGGCAGGGGCAGGGAGAGGGAAGGATATTGAAACAGTGGCAGTTTTGAGCAATAGCAGGGAACCTAGGTGGTTAACAGTGTGTATATTAAATGGCTATAACACTGGTGTGCAGTTCCTCCCACTAGTTCTTTTCTTGTAGATCACTAGAGGATTAAGACTGACAGGAGTCCTCCAAGGTATTCAGAAACTAGGGCTGTAGTAAATAATCAACACCCCTGTGTCTGAAAAGAGTTGAGCAGATAGTTCAGAACAGTCTGATGTGCTTGCTTGCATATGTCTTTGTTGGTAGTTTATCCTGCTGAGGAGAGACTTTAGAGCAGCTGATACTTAAATCATTGAAGGAACACATTTCTACAAGGAAGTGACAGTTAAGGAGTTTAAATTTGATCCTGTCAGCCGGAATGTTTCTTTGCCAAATGAATACGCAGAAAAGACAGGTGTGCTTCTTATCATAAAGTATGTAATGTAATGTTACAGTTTTGGAATAAAATCCTTATCCAAGTAATGGATAAATCAAGTAGTATGAAATCAAATGCAGTACCAGAGTTTGTTTGTAGTGTAACCTTTTAAATATCAGAAATGTTAAAAACATTCTAGCAAGGTTGAATTTTCCTGGTTTGTTGAATGTATGTTTGTTTTTGTCTTAGAAATTGAAGAAATTAAGCAATGCATTTGTGAGAAACCCATTGTTCAAATGGCCTGAATATTGATACATGAATTTCTATATTAAGGTGGGTTGGATGAGTTTTAGTTCTTTAATTGATGGTGACTCCAACAGTTGCATACATACACAGCCTAGATGAAGAGACTTCTGTGCAGCGAGTGGAATAAGAAGTATTGCTGGTAGCCCCCAGTTCAGTCTTAATTAGCAATTGAAGTAAACCCAAAGTGGAGTCTATTAAAAATGTTGATTTAGATGAGTTTTGATCTTATTGGGAAGGTCTTCTATAGTCTTTTTTATTTATTACTTGTAGTATTGTTTCAATAGTACCTAGAGGCTTTGTTTCAAGGTAGCCTGTGATGTGGTTTCCAGTTGTAATAATTTTCAGTGCAAGGGAGGCATTTGAAAGGTTGAGATTGAGAGTTACTATTAGATCAGTCTGCTTGGCTTGTTTGTTCTGCATTCACTCTTCAATTCTTTGTTCTTCAAGTATTCTTCAATGCTTTGCAAAAGGTAATGAAGTAGATTGAGAAAGTATTTCATGCTTACTTGTGAATTACCATCTTTGGTACAAGTGATTTTGGTTTCTGCCCAAGAGTGTTCCCATTCACTTACAGTGAAGTTTAACAGCCTTCCTCATCTCTTGTCAAAACTTTTTACATTAGAGGGTTTTTTGTTTGTTGGTTTGTTTTGGTGTTTTCTTGTGGTTTTTTTTTTAAAGGACTTGATGTTTTATCCTTTGATACAGTATGTATATAACATAATAACAGTATGTATATACGTGTAATCTTTGGGGTATATTTTATATTTTACATTTATATAAACTGAACATTTTTACAAATAGGTGAATATGAGTTGTCCTGTCTAAGATCTAGAACAGTAACTGCTCATTAGTTTATTGGTTTTGATAGAGGAAGCTGCTTACAACACAAAGCTTAATTCCAATTCAATACAAAAGAAAGTGACCTGAAGAATGGTTGTTAATGACTTTGTTTTGTAGCATTCTCACTAGGGAAACACACATCCAGCTTGCTTATTTTCATTCACATTGCTTGTCTTGGCTTATGGGGTTTTTGGTTGGCTTAAATGTGTATTATGGTGAGGTGGTGGCCCAGCAAAGTTTTATGACAAGTGTCTTTTTTGAAGTGACTGAAATTGCCTCTTTTAGAGTCTTAAACTACTGAATTACCCTTTTATTGAAGGTGTGTTAAAGCTGGATATTTCATATTTGGCTTTTGAGGATCTTATGATTGCTTATCAAGTGTTCTAGAAATTTAGTATTATTAACAACCATCTTCTACGTGTATGTGATTATTTTGATAATTGTTTTATGGAAGAAATTTTTCCATCCTACACTTGACCTGAGTGCTCCAGACTTCAGTAGTATTTGATAGTGGGTCATTTGTAAAGTTTTCATAAGGAAAATAAAAAATCACGGATCTCATGTATATATATATTGATATTTGAAAGGAAATTTTTTTGTATTTTCCTTCTCTGATGTTTTTCTATAGTACTAACTTCAGAGGCATTTATCTTTTGAACATAGAGTGATCCATACTATACCACACTTGATGTTAGCCAAAAGCCTAAGAAGTGATCCTTTGTGGTCAAAACTGGATGAGGTAACTCCTAACTTTGTTAATTGTTTCATGTGCTTTCAGTGCTTTTACAGAACTCCTATCAACTTTTTTTTTTTTTTGTTATTGAAATTAAAGGTAATAATGATTTTCTTCTGATGCAGCCTATGTAGCTGGATTCCTGAAGCTTATTCCGTCATCCGTTCTTTGTATTAGTATGTGAAGGTAGCTGCTGTAATTCTGTTTTGTTCTTGCTAAAGTAAGAATAGAAGATTTTAAATAAAGGCATCCCTAAAACATTTTAATCAAGGGAAAACAGGAGGTTTATTTTGGGCTCATACTACAGTAAATGAGGTGTCAGAAATTCAAGGAACTATTTAATTTAGAACCTTGTTTTAGCCATCCTAAAAATAATAGTTAAGAAATCGTATAGAAAGGAGTCTTTAATAATTTATATTAATGTTTAATAATTTATTAAATACTTAGAATAATTAAATTAATGATATTTTCAACATCGGTGGTTTTTTGCATGCTGTGGAGACTTACTCAGGGTAATTGTGATGTAAATGATGGTCCTTTACATCTGTAGTACCTGTCTTGATTCCCATGTTTAGCTTTTGCACTCTGGGGGAAGTAGGCAGTTGTGTATCTTAGTGACTTATTTGCATCTCACTATTGGCATGAGCATCTGTGATAGCAACAATGTCAGAATATCATTTTCCTTATGAGGACTGGTACAGAATTTACATGCATCAAACCATAATTCAGTATGTAAATATTTTTTCAAGTTTTTCCATGCTGGTGTCACTTTCCAGTCCTAGTATTTCTTCGCAACAATTTGTTGATGCTATTGATAAAAGGCAAACATCACATACTTTTCAAGTGTTAATAACCTGCATAAAAAGTGTCCACTTCTTAGAAATATTTATGTTTCTTAAGTATTTCATTACTTGAAAATAGTAATTTAAAGGCATTTAATGTTTGCACACAACATAAAGGGTTTCTGTTGCTGAATTGGAGTATTTTTACTGAAGATAGGCTGGAGGAGTGGCACAGGATCAAAACCAAGCCATTTCTTTCAGACTAGTTCAATCAACTGTCCAAGAATATTCTGAATCTGAATAAAGACAGAGGCACTCAAAATCAAGTTGTTACTCAGATTTTATTGCTATTTCAGTCTTTTGATACTTTCATATACTGACTGGTTTAATTGAGTTTCTGTGCCTTCTCCTAGAAGAGCCTGACTGGGGTTTTTTTAGTGGTCTTTTTCCACTTACAAGCATCCCAGGTTACTAACAAAGCTTACTACACAGTAATGCTGTTCTGTGGTTTTTCTCCGCTTCTTTGTTTTGCATTAACTGTTGGCATCCACTGCTGAACTTTTCTTTAGCTTTAGAAATCCTTCCTGTTGCAATTGGTAAGTTACTTTCTCCACTTAGAGATGGCTCTCCTTCTCCCTTCCCCCCATTCCCAAATCATGGGAATAATAGGATAGTATGTAATTGTAGACTGCCTTCACGGACTTTTCTGGTTTCACACCCTGCTTACTTGGTATGATGCTGAGAGAGATTTAATGTGTTCTGTTAGAGGAAACAGCTCCAGCCTTGTTTAATGTGTTCTATTAGAGAAAAACGCTCCAGTGTTGCAGCAGCTTCTTGAGGTGACAGCATGCCAAAAATATGTTCCTCTTTGCCTGTACTGTTCTAAGTTACTGTTTCATTAGACTCTAAACATTTACCCACTTTTTCCAAGTTGTTTTAGCAAAAGTTTTGTAACATTATGACACCACAAGCTTAATGTTTTACCTAGGTCACTTTTTCACTAAAACAGTTACTCCTTTCATTATCATTTTGTTCACATTTTGCATAGTGTTTCAAACTGTGCTTCTGTGTTTCCTTTAAGTATTTCCATTTTCATTTTGTCCATGGCAGATCTTCTGCTGGTTTTGTCTGACAGGGCTCTAATTATTGTCTTATTGTAGCTTTTGTGATTTGTTTTAATATGCTAAATATTTTACATAATTTTTTCAGGCCTGCTAATCTGAAGCCAAGATAATCTTCATGTTCTGTTCATGTTAAGTGGTTGAAAACTGTATCAGTTGTTATTCATGTTATTCCCTTCTGTACACCTTTAAGCTTTGGTGAATATTTAATGTCATGTCCTCAAATATTTCTTCTTAATTCCAACTAAGGTATTATTTGATATTTATACATTTATCATCTGCTACTAGCAATACATTTTGTTCCATACAATAAGCTGAAAAGATAAAACACATCAGGACACCACAATTTATGGAACATTTTAAATACAACTAGTTTTTCCATCACTGGTATCATGGTAATTTTTTTCTTCCTGGATATATAACAGTTGTGATAGAGAAGGCTTCTGACTGACATGAATTAGTGTTTAAAGCCTCCACTATAAGCTGAGCCTTTAAGAGTGATCTGAATGACAAGACGGAAAGATTTTTATATGCTTTACTTTCTATATGTATACACTTTCAGGAATAAGGAACAGCTAAAAAATGTTGCAAAGACTGGAATGGGAAGTGGAAGCAATCTTTTGTTCATTGCAACTTCCTGAAAGGAAACAGTGATAAAAGAACCAGGCGTGATAGTGGAGGGGCATTTACTTTGGGGAACGTATTTATTTGAAATTGTGCCTTTTGCTTACCAGAGATTGCCAGTAACAATGGAATTATTGTGGAGCTAATTGATATGGGCGTGCTTATGAGCTTGAGATGAAACTTGGAACGTTGTGTGGGATGCAGTGTTTTTTCCTTTGATGGAAGCCTAGCAAACCTGTTCTGGTAAATGTGTATGAACTGTAAGAGATTGTCCTACTGTAAGTTAAAAATTTATGAAAATGTAATTGTGGTCTTTTATTTGATAGATACATGTAAGAGCTATGAAGCCACTCGCATTCCTAGTTGAATTTATAGTAGCTCAGGTGCTACTAAAGCGTTGAGAAGAGTTCTGATCTCTACATCACCTTCTGTTCTTTGAAATACAACAAGCTGGAAATAAATGCAACATTACTAAGCTGATCTTTTATCTTCAGAAGACATAATGAATAATAATCTGAATGTGAATAGTACGTGAATAATAGAATGTAATTAAAATTGGGATATTTTTGTCAGAACTTTTTTTAAAAGATGACTTTTTTTTAATATCTTGAACTCAGTTGGCTAGCATGTTTCAGGAGAAGGTTGTCAGGAAGATATGAACACTGACACCATTAATTTTAAAAAGTCACCCGTGTCGTTCTTTGATAGCAAAAAATAAATCTCAAAATGCAAAGATACATAATGACCTTCTTCAGTTTGGTTACTAATGAGGCCAACTGAAGTCCCAGAGTTGGAAAGCCGCATTTAAAGGAAAAACGTAACAAACCTAATTTGTGTAATTTGTGGTTATTTAATAGAGCAGTTGTACGTGCCTGAAAGGGTGTGGCTTCTCCAAGCAGGAAGGCCTGCCATTACAGGGAGAAGCTTGAAGGGGGAGTTTAGGAGTAAATCTGCTTCCCTCTTGTAAGTAAAGCTGAAGTGGTTTATGAGTCAGCAACTTGGGGTAGAAAGAAATCATTTCTGTATGCTTTTCCAGTAACAAATACATGTTAAGTATATGCCAGTATCACGCTTGGATTCTGCTTGTTTTAATCTTGCAAAAATAAGGCCACAGAGGGTAAAATTTGATTTCTTTAGTTTTTTAAGATCAATTTCATAACTAGACAATTTACCACATCATTAAAGCCTGTTGAAGGATTCAGGTATTTAATTCCGTAAGCCACAAGGGAAGATATTAGAAGTTCACATGTGAGAAGTACCTGCATGTGTAAGAAATCACTTAGGGAAGTAATTGAGTAGTAAAGGCTTGGTGTAAGTTCCAGTAGTTGCATACCATGGCTCCACAAATTAATGGAAAAAAAGAATGCTTGAATTTTACCCTGAATTAAACAGTAGGGTTTTGTTCAAAAGTTTTAATAGAAGCCATCTGTTTCTAAACTATGAGATTTAACACAAACAAAAGTTATGAATCTGAGCTAGAAATTACTGAGAATGATTCTATGGCTTGTCTCCAGCAGGAACGAGGAGTGAATGAATGGTATTCTGCAATGTAAAAAAAATTTTTTTTTAAATTTAATAATCTAGTGAGCAGTATTTTGTTTTTAAGGCAGTATTGTTTCATGACACAGGGTAATGTACAGGCCTAAATCTCATGTGCATGTGTACAGTACTAGCCTTTACCTGTAGTTGGTGGTGCTCAAGTATTTCTGTAAGGGAGCTTTCAAAAGTGTATGTTTTTAAGTTAATTGAATAGTAAAGTCTTGCTGTCTCCAAACACTGGTAGAGTTATAGATGGCTTTGTGTGGTGAGTGTGGCACATCAGCCACTTCACAGGAATACAAGTCTTCATATTTGTCATATGTGTATTGTTTTCTGAGTAGTATGAAATACTTACTCAATAAACACAGCAAATTAATTCCATAAATGTTGGTTTGTATTGTTCAGCTGGCATTTAGAAACAAATATATGATTTTAATTCTTTTTTTTTCCAGATATTAAGTTTTAATAGGGGTACTTGTTTTCAAGTACTATGGATGACATGAAGAAAGTTGGTAACAGCTCTTGCAGTGATGGAGTTCTACTTAGAATGGGCCTCAATGATAACAAAGCTGGAATGCAAGGTTTGGATAAAGACAAAATTAATAAAATCATCATGGAAACTACCAAGGTTGGTTTGATTACTCTTTTTCTGGTGCTTTATCTGTTGTCCAGTATCATAAGGCCCTCTTTTTCCTTTCCCAAATTTTGTCCCTCATGTATGTAAGTGTAGGGCATCTTTCTTCTAAAAAGAAATGCATGGGTGGTGAGGAAGGGGAGGACTGTAGTTTAGGGTACCTTAGGGTACTGTTGGATTCATCCACAGGGACATGGAGGAATCCTGAGGTGCTCCCTTTTTGCCCGAAGCAGTACGTAAATACGACACGGCACTGTCCAGAAGTAATTGTGAAGGTTTCAGCTTCCTTAGGCCTATTGTTTTGCCCTGTTGTTTTCCCCCTTTTCATTCCTTTTGCCTGCCCCATCATTAATCAGCCAAGCAGATCTACCCCAGTTGCTCACCTTCCTGTAACTGATGATTTTGATGTATTCAGGTTTTTCTAGTACTTTCAGTGGAATTTCTTTGGCTTACTGCCTGTCTTCTGGACTGTCTTCTCAGTATTGAAGAGAGGTGGCCCGTAGTGTGCTGCTTTGTACCAAAGATCCATAGAGGACCACACAAACCTACAAAGCATTGAAATATTAGTTCTCTTGTTATTGGAGAGTCTTCACATGGAACTTGGGGATAGAATTCACATAGAATATGGGGATAACACTTCATTTGAGCAGCTCTCAGTTTTCTTACTTTTTCTTGCATAAATGTGTATTTCATTTGGTGTTGCTATGGCCCTAGGTTATGTGCTTGGTATCTTGCTCATGAATTCTGTGTTGACTACTGTTGCTCTGTAGTAAACTGCCTGAGAGGCGGTGGGAGAGTAGAAAACTGCATACAGCTTATTTTGCAAATGTTTTCTGCTTGCGTTTTACTTTGATGATACTTTATATGTTACCAGGCCCTTTACTAACTAGGTGTTTCATCTGCTTATTCTGTTCACTCTTGAAAACTTAGTGCTTTGTCAGACATATCTCTAATAATGATACTTGGATAAATTATTTTTCAGATCAGTTACTAATTCACTCCCTGGTATGGAATAGAATGAACTGTAAAACAGACTTCAAAATTGATATACTGGCATCTGTGTATTAGAACATACTTCTGTCAAAAAAAGCAAAGAGAACATAAATACCAGCTATAGCTCAAGAAATCTGAAGAGAAGCATTGATTCTTTTTCTTAGCTTTTTCTTTAGTCTTCAAAATATACCTACAAACACTACCCACAATTGTATTACAACAAGATTGTATAGTGTTTCAACTCTGAAGTACTGCAAGAGAAGTAAAAAATCTCACAGCTTAATAACAATGTTGAGTATTGAGTTGTTTTCCACACTAACAGTTTGGTACTTTTTTCAGTGAGTCTCAACAAGTCCTGTTTGATTGCAGAGAGGAGAAAGATTAAATGCATGCCTAATATTAAAAGAAAACACCCCCTAATTTCTTCAGATTAGAGATTTCTTTTAAGCAATGAGACATGACATATTAAAGTCTTGCCATTCATCCTATTGTTATTATAAAAGTGGGTATTTTAGCTTTTTATACAAATGCCTGATTTTTATTTTACTATGACTGAATTCTTGAGATCAGTGTCAGTTCGATAGGCAGAGGTTTTGACCTAAAATCTTTTCCACTTTTGCAAATTTTATCAGGTGGTTCAATAAAATACATTACTGCTTCCTGCAAATGTTATTTCTCTTGTAAGCTAAGCAAATGTTGCAAGAAAAATATTTTAGTACCTGGTTTTGAATTTCCCTCTTTTCATTTTCATCATATTTGCCATTTTTTCTTTCTTATGAGTCAGGAAGGGAAGTCACATTATATGTTCTCTCACAGTTGTCTTTTTTTCATTCCATGTTTTCATTACATCTCCTTTTATTCACTCCTTTTCTTGAAGGAGCAATTACATACTTTAGAACAAGAGGTCTTTTTTACACCCTTTTGCATTTCATTATCCTCTTACACATAGCTTCTAATTCTGCTATGTTTTTCAAGATTAAATGGCCAATGAAATACTCAACATTGTAAGTGGATCTGACTTTTACAATGTCATTGTTTATTTCCATGTAGATTCAGCTATGTGGGAGTCTGGTAAAATGCTTAAATCCGTTGGTTTTTTTTAGAGTTTTGTACTTCATATCTTGGAGGTATTGCAAAGAACAGTTCGACTTTTATCTGCTGTTTTGGAATTTTGCTTGTCAAGTGTTAGAATGACTAAACATAGCAAGTTCTCAAATAGTCCCTTATACTCATCTGAGTATAGGGGATCCGAGAAGGAGAAATATATTTGTGTCACTTGAGGAGAGAGATGTAAAGAACCACTGGTCTTTTTTGTGTGTTACTTCTGTGAAAATCCAAAGTATGCCTTAGAAGCTGTTACTGTGTTTTTAAGTTTTATGTATTTAAAGAACAAATGTCAGAGTTTATAGGAGAAGACAAATAGAAACTTTAATGGTTTTGCAATTTTCTTCCAGGGTTCCAGATTTTATGAAAATGAACTTAAAAAAGATCAACAAGTTAACCAACGAATTGAAAAAATGATGCAGCTAAAAGAGAAAATTACAGCACAACAGCTCTTGAAAGCACAGTGGCAGGTACTAATCTTTGAAGACTTCTGGAGTAAATGTTGAATGGTATTGGTGTGTTGTGGTTTATTGCATTAAATTCTGGTGATAGGCACAGTGTTAACTATAATTTTGATGTGAGTCATGCCAGTAAAAGTGCACCATGTTTTGATGATGTGTTCTTAATAAAAACTTCATAGAAGAATAGAATGTAAAATGAGTCCGAAATGCTCTCCAAGTGAGCAAAATGAAGCAAAATAATTCTTGTTCTTTTAAGTCTGATCAGTTTAAAGGGATATCATTATGGTCTATGTAAAAATTTTGTTAAATACCTTATTTACAAGTTTCATATCAGTCTTGAGTTAATGTTTTTCTGATATATGTATATTTGTGTTCAATGGCCTGCAGTGGGATGAGAGGGATCACAGTTGTCAACTCTTCTGGATATAAATTATTCCTTATTTATGATATTTAATGAAAAAAATCATCATGGCAAGCAGTCACAAGAAGTACAAGTGTCCTGAACAAGAAAGATGAAGAGGCAATTTGTCTTCTCAAACGCTAAATAATAGTATCCAAAGTATTATTGCGTATGAAAGGTGGCTAAAAGAACGGCACCGAGGCTGCACAGTAAACATTAAATGCAACAGAATTAAAGTTGCTTGTGGGAGCTTAATTACTTTTCTTTTTCTTTTGTGCTGTGTTTCAGTCTTTTAATTACATGACCGATTGCTCTTTTTCCCTAATAGATTTCCTGCTTCATTCAGCGCACAGTGCAGACAGTGTTCACTGAATGGGCAATTATTCAGTACTTACTGTTGTCCTCATTGTTCAGTGGGTGGCCCCAAGCTTTATTTGTTGTACAGAGGTCTAATCCAGCTTTGAATGCAGAATTACAGACTTCCTCATAGCCTTTTCTAGGTCGTATACCACTTGGTGTGAATTCTTTAAATTATTCTTGCAATACTTCAGCAAAGTGATATTTTTGTTTTGTAGATTGGGAGCTGAAGCACATGAAGATAAACAAACACATCCATTAATTTTCAATGCTATTGTGAGGGCTATAGATCCTGAGCTTTGGTGTGCAACCTCTTTTTGTTCATTGCAGATTTGCAAATCACTTCGGTAAATTATATGCCAGTGTCTCAAATTTGTGCCCAGAAAAGCTTGCAATTACCGAGTACCTCTGAAAAGTTTGTTATAAACCTGTGTGCCTCAACTGCTTTTAGTTAGTTGTTAACATGATTTAGTTATATCTCTGCTTGTCTGGTTTTGGGTTTTTTTAGTTTTCTAAAGGGTAGCTTTTATGTAATTTAATTATTAAAAAATACTTCCATTTCTATTATTTCTTCACCACGGAACTTTACATTTTACAGAGAACAGTCTTGTTATGAATGACATGAGTGAATTACATCCTATAATCCTATATATATATATATATATGATTATTTCCTATAATTATATCCTATAATCCTTTTATAGATCCTATAAAATTAGTGTATGGTTATGTAATTAAAGAACATATAGTGCATATCATGAAATAGTAATTTTAATTGCTTTGACTACCCTCATGCTGTCTTTTTCTGAACTTGATTCTTTGATCTTTTCTTTGCGTGAAAATTGCTTTCTATAGAAGAAAAAAGAAACTTAAGTAGCAGTTGTTACTATTTCCAATGGAGTAACTGTTAAGTCAGCTGACACTGCGTGAGAACTGTCATTAGAGGGAGATAACATGCACACTTTTTTGCTAGCTTATTTTAGGTCTTTGCTGCTATAAAAACTTCTCAGAATCTTGGATTTTGGTTCTACCCTTTGTATGCAGATAAGCTCTGGTTCATGGTTGTTGTTGCCCTCATTTCTTCATCACAAGTTTTGACTCTTTTACTCTGTCCTCTCCGTTCTTATGACTGATTCTATCCTGAATTTTCCTTTTCTTGTCCCGCATCCCCGGATCACCATCAGCCTTCTTTCCAAAGCAGTCCTTGTCTGTGCCCTCAGAGTCCCCGTTGAAGTCCCACATCTCCTGGCCCAGCCAGTCTTTTTCTGCCTGTGTCTGATATTCTAAATGTCTCCCCCTTTTCCTGTCACTTACTTGCCAGCTACTCTTCCCAGACCATTATCTGCTTTGGAAGTCTTGTTTGTCCTGTTCAGTGTTCTTAGTATGTGCAGTGTGTTGTTTAATAAGTTCCTCTAGGCCTTCGGATATGGATATGGTCAGCTCTCGTTATCTTCTTTCTTCCTTTATCATTGTGGTCTATCAAGTTCTTTAACTTTTTAGTACTACCTTCTGATACAGTATGAGAGAATTTGTTCTGAAATTTATAAGTGGGAGGTACTCCAGAATTACAAAGATAGCCATTTATCTACTTCTGTGAATGCTGCAAGTTCTCATCTGCAGATCAATTTTTGTTTGTAGGATGGTTAGAAGCTCAGATACGGCTTCCTAAGCTGGCAGTTGATGTAAGTGCTGCAATGTAAAAACAAACAAAAAGGTCCCCACTTACTGGATTTCATGGACAAAACCCTGGTTTCATGGTGGAAACAGTAATATAAATAAAATGCAGAATCTGCAATGTAATGCTGTCTTTCTCACTGCTAGAGTGTGTGTATGCCAAGGAATTAGTGAGGGTTTTTGTCATATTTTTGCAGTTTTCCTTAGAGGGCTTTTTTTGCAGAAACGCATTTAGCAGTATGGATTTTGCAAATATGGGAGATTAAAAGGTACTTGTAAATTTTCTTAAAACTGCTATTTCTGTGTACAAATATTTCTTTGGTTGTTTGCTTGGGGGTTTTGTTATATTTAAAAAATACTTCTAAATGTGCAAGATAGTTTTAACTTTTTCCTAATGAATGTCATTGTTGTCATTTAAGGGAATTTATATACTGTACAGTATCATGTAATACTTAATTTTTGAAAACTTTTGTGTAACAGAGTTAGACTATACTAACAACCTAGAGTGGAATTACCTGAAAATGATCAGTAGTTAATAATACTTTAAAATTATCCAGCTGCTACCAGATTTGCAAGCTGCTGTACTGATGTTTGCTATTTTTATTGATGTGGGTTTTATCCCAGGCTTTTATTCTGTAAATAGTTACTATTGTGTTAAAATAGTATCACTGTTTGTTATCTCTTCATCTTGTCAGATGCTTTTACAAATATAAAAGATTTTGAATAATCTTATCTGTCTTACTTTGGCAAAGCAATTTAAGGTAGAAAATTTGAATTTTGCATCGTGGAATAAGAAAGAAAAAAGTTTTACCCTTTACATTGTTTGAAAGTCATGATAAGCAAAATTAAACTTCTGATTACAATTTGTACTTTTTAGGGTGTTTTTTTAAAAACTTTTAGAGATAAACTTAGTATCTCTTTTTATCTTCAAAGGAAAATTGAAAGCAGCTTTTTAAAACTTGTCACCCTGGCTTGCCTCTAAGGAACTATTCCATAACTTTCCATGTGTTACTAAGGAAACACGTGTAGGTGCCCAGGATTCTCTGAGTACATCTGGATGTGTTTTGTTTTGGCATATTACTTTTATCTGTTGCTTTTGCTGAAGAGTTATCTTTTTGTATTTCTGATTAATGTAATTTTACTTCATTCTTTAGATGCTTTTCTAACATAATACTTAATGATCAGCTAACATACGCATTTGGGGAGAAAAAGCAAAGAGAAGCTTGTTATAAATGTGATAAATTGCAATACAGGAGTTATGTAACTGGAGGAGCAATTGACAGTGTTAATTAATTAAGCAATTTGAATTTGAGAGTAACCTGAAAATTATCTGTAAAGTATCATTTAAAGTAAGGATGCTTTTTATGATTATAGTGTGACTTGAAACCCTGCTGAATTAGTAGCATAATGAAAATAATGTAAATTCCCCACTTTTATTTGTGGTTGTTGTTTGAATGGCTTTCCCCTTGTGCTTTTAATTTATCTAAACTAGTTTTCTCAACCTCGGAGCATACTGTGCTCTTCTGTATGGAATAACCTAGTTCGAGGGCCCTTTTATCCCTCAGATCAACTTGGAACAAAACAGAGAAGAGACTTTGTAAATCATTACTCAGCAATTTAGTTAGAATATTCATAGTCACTTGCCTTGGTTCAAGTGTTTTCAGCTCCAAAAATGGGGTTTTGGATAAGACTTGTGGTTTTTATTAAGCAGCTCTGTTGAGGGGAAAAAAGAGAGAAACTGCCTTCATCTCAGGACCATAAAGCCATTGCAATCAATCCAGAGATAATTCTGTAATGGAACCTTGATGTCATTAATGTGTTTGTGTGTCCTTGTGCTTGCAAGCATTTCGTTTTTGCTACTTGCATATCTTGAGCTCTGTTATGCCTATTTGTTGGGGGTTTTTCTTGTGTTTTGTAAACAGAACTCAGTATAGTCATTAGTGTGGTTAGATAATCACAGTTTTACAGCACTTCCTTTTTTTTTATTCTTTTTTTTCTCCTCTCACTTTTAGAATGATGTGTGATAGTGCCAACATAGTCATCTTAAATTAGACCTTAAAAATTGCCTGTCAAATGATGCACTGATGCTTCTGGTGACACAGTTCGTTTATAGTTGAAAGACATTTCAGAAACGAGCACATGATCTGCAAGTCTTTTGGTAAAAGAATGCAAGCAAATTAAGCACAATTGAAGTATTTAATAGAGAGGTCTGTGTGTTTGGCCTCTGCCTCGAGATACCGTGGAGCTGGTGAAGCAGGGGGTGCTGCTACCTGTCTACTAGTAGAGGATGCTACTTTAACTCTTGGAGTGAAATGCACTTTCTGTGTGCTTTTCTGTAAAAGTCACCTTGCAGTTTTGCTAGCAATCCAGCCTTATGTGGTATGGATTCCTATAACAAATGTTAAGGAACTTTACGAAGGGATTAACAGCTTGCTTAGGAGTAAATGAGCCTGTTTGTTTGAGGCCTGATCTCAGACAGGACGAGACAAACGGATCTGCCCTGTGAGCTGTTGGTTCTCAGTTGTCTAGGGCAACTTTCTGAAGTGTGATGGTTTTGTTTAAGAGTGTTGGAAATTCTCCAATAGCAGGGTTTAAGTCTTTTTTAAAGAAAAAAGCTGGAAAAAATGCATCACAGTAGCTAAAGCTGCATATTCAATGGTCTTACAAAGTTTCTGTCTGAATGAGGTGATGTATCTTCCCCCCACCCCCCCTTCCCAGCATAGATGGAGTTTTGTTGTTTGTTGGGTTGGGGTTTTTTTCATTGGGTTTTTGGTTGAGGTTTTCATGTACCTTTTGCTGAAGGGGTCTTGTCTCTGAGAGCAAGTTTCATCAGAAATTTAGGTGAGTTTTTTGGTGGTGCTTGTTTGATGGGGTTTAGTTTTGGTTTGGAGGTTTTTTTATTTGTTTCCAGGTGCATCTGAATTTTTAGGGTCATATGTACTGTGGCACTGCTGCCAGGTTAATAGTTTTTCAGTTACTGGTTTATTCTGTTCAGGTGGACAAACTTGTGATGGAACTAGAACAGAGCCGTAACCTGAGCAGTACGATTGTACACATTGACATGGATGCCTTCTACGCAGCTGTGGAAATAAGAGACAATCCAGAGCTGAAGGAAAAGCCTATAGCAGTGGGATCAATGAGTATGTTGGTAAGGCTGAATGTCAAAGCTAATACAGAAATCAATTACATGCATCTGAAGCCTAATAAAATCATACAAAATTAGCATAATGTAACAACACTGTTCTGTAGAGAATTTTTATAAGTGTAGAAAAAAATAACAAAAATAATAGAGGAAAAATCTGTCTAAGACTAGATTCTGTAAGATGTAATTTATTTTTCTGTAGAAAGAGTACCGATGAAAGTTTGAAGGATGTAAATAGATTGAAAGGGGGGGTGGGGGAGGTATGCATATAAATTGTCAACCTTGTCAGTCATTTCTGTGTGAAGATACATGATTAGAACTTTATTATTTAACACTGAACTTCAAAAAAACTTGATTAATGAATATTAAACTTATTTAATCTTTCCTAAGTCCACCTCAAATTACCACGCTAGGAGATTTGGTGTACGTGCAGCCATGCCTGGATTTATTGCTAAAAAGCTATGTCCACATCTAACTATAGTACCATTAAACTTCGAAAAATACAGCAAAGTGAGTAAAGAGGTAAGTCTGAAAGTGCTTTCTAACTGAAAGTCAGTGAACTTGGTCAATGACTATCAATACATCAGTTCTAGATAATATGAAAAATGGTAGTTTAAATATTAGACTCTTCAGTGAGTTGAACATGAATTTGAACATAAATTAAACAAAACATGGGTGCTTTTGGGCAAGGAGATGAAAATGTATTGCATTCACCCATCTTGCCACTTCAATGAAGTCAGTAGTGATGCTGATAGACATTTTCAAAACTGTGTAGTGAGCTAGTGATAACCCTTGAGCCTTATTATTCTTAAAACTCGAAAACCATGGAACATAATCTAATTACTAGGATGCTGCAAGTACATAGGAAACTTGAAGATAATAATTTCATGTAATATATAGTCATCATTTTGAATGCCAATTACTGGAGAGAGAAGCAAAGGGCATTAGTGAGCTCTGAATGCAGATTCATTTGTTTTAAAAGAAGGGACTTCAAACGAAGATCAAAAAGTAGGGAGAAAGAAATCACGTTTTGCTTTCAAGAAAGTCAGGGGAAATACACTATCCAAAATCCTGTTTAAAAAATAAATTAAAAAAAAAAGGCCTTTTGTAGGTCTTAAATCAAACTAGTGTGTGGCACAAGTCTCCTGACTTCAATAGAATTATGCCCAAATTTATTCATTCATTCATTTATTTTTATGAAGCCTCAATCTCTTTACATAAATAAAGCAACCTAATTACTAATTTTGATGTTGATTTTTCTCACTTCTGTTGTGAAAAAGCATATATAAATACGAGTATTTCAGAATGACTTTGAACTTGTTAAGGATCTTGGATTTCATGATAAGTATTTCATTTTTTGTTTAACGGGGTAAAGTACTGAAGGTTCAAGTTGATTTGCGTTTTTAGTTACGTTTTTCTATTGGAATTTGGATTGAAAATACTTAAATTTATTTCATTTTGTCATTAAAAGTTGAGCAGTGAATCCTGTCTTTAATCAGTTTCAGAAGGATGAACTGCATGTGAACAAATGTTGTGATATCTAAGAATCTGACCAAACTGGTGGAGAAAACATGACACAGTCAAATTTTCCTCCTTGTTTAAAAATAAAGAGAGAGGGGAAAAAAGAGGACAAAAGGTAGAGATTTTATTTTGACAATTTCATTTACTATATTGCCTTTTGGGAAGATGCACTTATCACGAAAGATTTTTCTAACAGGTTTTGCCTGTGACATTAACCAGTGCAATTGGCTGTAACTTCAGTTTAAATGTAATTTAAAACTTAGTTGTGGTTTTTTTTAACTTTGCATATGTAATATCTGACACACAGCGCACAGAAAGCTCTGTGCTTTGTTGAGTTCCCAGGTCCCTGAAGTTTTATTCAGGTGGTTGCTGCAGTGTCTGTGACCCTAGTGTCTGTGAAGTCCTTATACACTGATATTAATGCCCTCTACGGTAAGATACACGGCTCAAAATTGGTTTAATTCTCTACTTACTATCTTGCTACTTGTGAGAGCAGTACTATAGTTTTCCAATATCAATAGATAATTTGTTTTATAAGTATCTTTAATACTGATTGGTCATCTTGAAGTTTCAGAGTATGTTTGCTCACCTCACAATTGTGCGTCATGATCTGCTTTTAAAGCAGCAAGGCTTTAAACTTTCACTGTTTGTTTATCAAGGTTAGAGAAATACTGGCTGAATATGATCCCAATTTTATGCCTGTGGGTCTAGATGAAGCCTACCTGAACATAGCAGAGCACTTGGAGGAAAGGCTGAACTGGCCTGAAGAGAAGAGAAGATTCTTTTTTAATACAGAAAGCACTGCAGAAAAAGGTAAGCAAATTACTGTCTTTATGTGGTCACCTGACACTGAGGGGACTTAAGTCTTTGTGTAGTTTGTCCTCCCGTATATTCTTTTATCTCCAATTTGTTAGTTTACAGGCTAACTTTCTCTGCTACACACCAGTGCAGAAAAGGTATGCTGCTAATGATTTGGGCTTGGAGGATTTTTTTTTGAGTAAAATGTGTGAAAAGTGATACTAGGTTTATTAAACCATGTGGTGTGTTTTAGGTGTGTATTTTTTCTTTACAATTCAACATGATAATTTTGCAAATTCATAGTAATAATCTTATGGCTTAAGGAAGTGTAGAATAAATAAACTTTCTGTTCTAGAAGTTCTTTGTATTTTGCAAAGATATTTCCAATGATACTGTAGTAAGTCCTGTACATCAGAAACATGAGAAATAGTCTGTAAAGACAGTGAGCATAAGCTCTAGTTACATGCTGATTTTGCAAGACAAAGTAATGAGCACTACCAGGGTTACAGTAATGCTTGAAATATGACTGGATTTCACTTGGCTCTAGAAGGTGGAGTTGGAACCACATCCACAACTGTATATCCAATTGGGAACCATAAAAAAGGAGGAGTCATATAAATGGTTGATTATCGCACAAACCGGAACATTTCTTACCAGTATTCAAAAATTATCTAAATAGCCATTAAGAGGATAATCAACGATACATTACTACTGAAAAGCTTTAATGGAATACAAAGAAGCGAACTGTCATAGCCTTTACAAAATAAGTATCACTGATGTCTAGCATAGTCATGTGCCTTTTCATACTTCTCTAACATCTTTGTTCCCGTGAAACACAAACAAGCACTCAGAATGTGGAACTATAACAGTAAAGTTTGTAGAGTCAAAGGGCTGCTGACATTTCTTGTTCTCCCATGACAGCAGTTGAAAACAAGAAGCTCACCAGGCTGGTGGTTCTAGAACCAGATATCTCAGAACCCTAATGTTCTTCAGAGATATTGAAAAAACTTCTGCAAAGGATTTTCATTTCCACAAAAAATGGGGGTATCTGGCCTTCTCTCCAATATGAAACAAAAATAATGCCAGAATTTTGGTGGTTTTCTGCTGCTACAGCAACAGGACATTAAACCTCGTTATTTCCAGTCTCCTAGCCAATTATTCCAATCTCAGCCAACTCCAATCGTATTAAGAACAAAGCATTAAGACTCTCTTTTCTCCTAACAAAAACCCCTATGCAGTTAGTTCAGCTAAATAATTATTTTTTTCGCAAACAGAAAAAATAAAATTGTTAGTGAACTATTTTCAGCCACTGCAGAAGGAAATCAGTAAACTATGTTTTATATATGGATGGATTATCTATTTCTATTTCTATCTAACATAGATAAAGCTGATATAAACATGTCTGCAAAATTTAATGAAGATGGCTACTCCGCTTCACCAGTACTGTTTGAAGATAACGCACCTCTCATGAATGACCACGCTGAAAAAAAAGATGAGTTGGTGCAAAATTCAGTTGTCTTTGGAACTAATGCAGAGGAAGCAGTGAAGGAAATTCGCTTTAGGATTGAGCAGAAAACTCAACTGACTGCTAGTGCAGGTATTCAGACACATGAATAGTAATAACGCTTTGTATTTCCACAGTGTCTTCTACTGTAATCTCAGAGGTCATTAATTAAGAAATTAGCATTGCCCCTGCATTCTTCTGCTGCAAAGAAATAAACTGTCTTCCAAATCTGCAGACTGTGACTTTCAAGAGATCTAATAGCTGTCAAAGCCACTCCTTTTTACTTTTGTTTTGTTTTGTTTTTTAAATCATAGAAGCAGTTCTACCACCTTTTGGCTTCTTTCTTCTTGAAATACAAGTAGTGTGGTAGAACTGCTGGGAGCGCTCAGAAGCTAATCTTAGTGCTGATGGTTGTTTTAGTGCTTCATGTAATTATTTTCATAAGCCAGTGTCACAGTGAAATCTGTCTGGTTGCTAAATTTCTGTTAGTTTGAAAAACAGATCTTATTGTTAAGTATTTGTAAAGTTCTCCATGCTGTTCCTTGCTTAAGGCAATATCAAAATTCATTAAAAAGTTAGTTCTCAGAGTAGTAAATACATATTGAGGTTAATAAATTGTTCACTAGCTTTTTAATATTTACTGTTCAGTTTTTATGTCTTTTGACCTTGGGCAACCTACCTGTAAATCGAATGTTTTGGTGATAATCTGGATTAGGTCACTAAAAAAAGTGTATGTCCCTAGTCACTTAAATTGGATGCCATCCAAACTGTGAACGAGGTCAGTGAGTGCTGAGCTTTATGAAGCAGATGTGGAAGGCCAGGGAAGTGTTGAAAGTAAAGCAGTTAGTAGGAAGTAGCAGGATGAGACCTCCCCTCCCACATGTTGTGAGTGGTAGCAAAATAATAATTTTTTTCTACTGAAGTATTGTCTTCCTAAGGTTGTTAGCGTTCAGAAAACAGACATAGCTTTTATAAGTACATCAGGTGTTTTAAGCCCAGTAATTAAAAACTATTAGATGGCTAACTGAAACAATACTGATAATCAATAATAAATACAATTATTTCTACCATCTTGAATAATACCTTACATCAGTGAGCAAATCAAAATTTAGAATACTAGAGCTGTAGTGCAGAGTAATTCTATTTTCCTTGCTAAACTAATCCAGAGTTCATTTGCAAAAATAGTTACTCTGATAGAAAAGAGCAATCCCTCCTCATCTCTACTAGTGTCAGTGATATATATATTTTTTAAAAAATAACTGCATAGCAGTGTTAGCCCACAAAACACTTCAATGTGGTAAGTTTTGTAAAAATTTAGGTTTTTTGCTGAAATACAGGGAAGAAATATCTCTTTTTCATTAGGAGTTCATTGTAACTGCAGTTGTAAGCATTTCCTTCTTTCTTATTATGATCACCATCGTAAAATCCTTCAGTGGTGTAACTGATGTTATTTTTAAACATTTGGTATTTAACCCCTTATGACTGATTAGTGCATGTTGTGTTACCCTATCTTAAAAACGGTAGCTACGCTCTATCTGTTATGTTTCATCTACGACAAATATTTATGTTCTCACATGTCTGTTACAAAATTTTTTTTGCAGAATTGTAACAAATCTGTTCATCAGTTATTGTCATTCTTCTGCTTATGTTTAGTCTTTGCCAAATGTGTAGTCTATTCCTGTGCTTTTAAAAATAGGGCAGTTGAAATTAAACATTGTCTAGTATCTTTTGAAAATACAGGTTTTGTTTGTTTGTTTTTAAGGCATAGCACCGAATACAATGTTAGCAAAAATGTGCAGTGATCGTAATAAACCTAATGGGCAATACAGAATTGATCCCAAGAGACACGCAGTGCTAGACTTCCTAAAAGATTTGCCTATTAGAAAGGTAAGAGATACCATGACGTTTGCTATGCAGTCATGTTCCTTATGTTCTAAAAGCAAATTTCTGCTGAAGAAATACACTTTCCTAGGTAATCTGCAAGTTGTGTTTGATTTAAATTGTTCTTAGTATTGGATCTACAAATGGAAAGTTTCCAACATAGTGATACTTACTCTTTTGCAGGTACCAGGTATAGGAAAAGTAACAGAGAAGATGTTAAAAGCCCTTGGAATTGTGACTTGCTCAGAACTTTATCAGCAGAGGGCACTACTTTCTCTTCTTTTTTCAGAAGCATCTTGGCGTAATTTCTTGGATATTTCCCTTGGTTTGGGTTCAACACATTTGGAAAAGTATGTTTTGCTTTTTGTTTTTTTATCCTGTGTTTGCGTTTTTCTGAATTTTTCCTTGTGTATGTTACATACTGTACATTTTAAGACTTGACGCATTGAGAAACAAATATGAAAGTTTGGCTTGTTTAATATATTTTAAAAGATCTCGGATAACTGTTACTCTTACAGTTATGGCTAAGATACTCATAACAGCCAAACATTAAAAAGCAAAAGTTTGTATAGCCATATCTGATACGTAAAATTCAATACATCTGTCAGAGAAGTTGTATGTATATATCAATAAATCAAGTCAGTATCATTTGGGATAACCTCACGATTACTAAAATAGCTAAAGGAAAATGAGTTGTCCTAAGCAGAGGTATTCAGTCCTGTTTCTTCTATTAAAAATGTATACATTCATTGGGTTTTATTATTATCTATATATTATTACAGTATTATACATGTAATTAAAATCTCATTGGTATCTGATCTTCTGGTGGTAAATTGTCATATTGCTAATTAAAGTAAATGAAGCTACTGTTTCCTGTCATGCTGTTTCCTATCATGTTTATGTATATATTTGTAATATCAATTTGTGAATTTGCTGGAATAGAACTGGAGATTTTTTATATCCTTCTTCATGTCTGTTCCCTTAAGGTTCATACTACTGTAGTGGTGCTTTAGCCTCCTGTTTGGGAGGGGAGAAATCAGTCTTACTGGTGAATACAACTTTTCCATAGTATGTGTAATTTTGAAGCTTGTCCGGGATACAAACATGGAACATCTGTTCTTAAAAAAAAAAAAAAAGAAAAAGAAGACATTTTGCTGTTTGTGTAACCAAGAGTCTTAATTTAAGAATGAGTATTTTCTTTTAAATATTCCTTCCGTAAATATCTTTCTATCCTTCCCTATGTGCTGAAATTCTGTTTAAAAATAACTTCATAATGATTTGGTTTCATTAGGAGTTCCAAAGTGTCTTATGTACTTCTGAAAGACCTATTCTGTATTATTTCTGTTACTTCTCTGACAGTAATACATCCTCCCTTTTGTCCATTTGACTACAAAATAATATATACAGACAGCAGTTTGTAGACCAGTAATGTGCTAGCACAAGTCTTTGTTTTTTCTTTTCAGAGTTATGCTGAGTTTAAACAAAATGTGCAGTAAGATTGAATTTGTGAAGGTGGCTTCACAATATAAAAGATAAAATTCAGTTTTCCAAATATTTGTTTCTGTTAAGATAATGCAACCTCAAATGGTCCTTTAATAATTGGTGCACTCTTTCCCTGTATTCATCCTGTTCAGGTGTTGTACAGTCTAGGAAATCTCCCAGTACATTTAAAAAAAAAATAAAAGGTGCATTTCAAAAGCCAAGATTATAATTTTGAAGGAGAACATATTTTTAACAGTGTTTTATAAGAAATATATTTCTTGGTTTTGTTTTTGTTAGCATGAACTTTATTTCTGTGATTTTTAGTGTGGAGAAAGCAAGCCCTTAAATACCAACACCTCAGTCAGTAAACTGTTGATCTTAGGGTCATTGTCTTTGACTACCTTCATTTAGAAAAATCTAAGGATACCAAATTTGTTATTTCTAATAGTTATAAACAGAAGAAGGACCTAAAAAGAAATTGCTCTGAGGAACTCCTTATATGCAGAAGAGTTGTTAAAGGATGCTCAGTTAAAACCAGCAAGAAACAAAAGATGCCTTAACACATCACCTTTAACATGAGCAATAATTTAGTCAAAAAGCATACTAATTCCTCAGATAAAAAATATTCAAATATGCATAGTATGTTCAGGATTTTAATAGCACAGTTATAGCTAGGTGAGACAGTATAGGATTTGTAGTTAGTTTTATTTTTAAATAGGACTGTTGATATGAGGGGAGTTTCTTTGGGGTTTTGTTGTTGCTTGGTTTGGTTTTTTACCAACTGTTTATTGATGTCTATGGCTGATCTATGTCTTTACTTCATCTACAGTAAATTAATGTTTTCTTTAAATAAAAACCTCTTCATTTTGCACTTGCTTAAGCTTGATGTACAAGATTTGTAGAAAAAGTTAACGTCCAGATTTTATAGAAGACGACTACTATTAGTTATTGAAGCATGATTGGTTGATTCAGTTTATTGAAAAGATAACGGTTCTAGGTAAAGTGAATATAATAAATTGTTTTTTTCTTTTAAAAGGGATGGAGAAAGAAAAAGTATGAGCACTGAAAGGTATGTCTCCTTAATATTGGAAAAAATTACACTAATCACTAAACTTGCTTAATGCTAAGTAGTATATACTTTTCTCAGTCATGTAATTTCATTGTGTATTTATATGTGTTTTGATAACACATACAACAAGCTCACTAAATCAGATTGAGGCTTTCATTATTTTCTGTTTCCTTGGCTTTAGAATATTGTGGAGGTACTTCTATTGGATTGTGTGCTCTCTTTTCATATCATCTGATTCTCCTAATGCCTTTAATGCATCAAAGTGGTCTTTAAGACATAATACAGGGTGGAAATATAAGGACTTTTTTTATATGGTTTTTTTATATGTTCCAGTTTAACATCAGTATCAGTCAAGTAGCCTGCAGTGCCATGCATAGCAGAACATGCATAAGGTAGACTTGCAAAACAGAGAATAATTTTGCAAGGTTAACTAAAATTTGTTACATTTCCTATCTTTTTAAGTTTTTAACAGTGTGAAGTTCCTTAAGAAGGTGGTGTATGTAATTTCCAAAAGTTCATTTTTAAAAAGGCAATACTACAAGGAGAATCTGTAGACCACTGTGATAATTATCCTTACCCTCATGTGTTGTCTGTTCTTAGAAAAGAAGATAAGATTCTTATTCCTACTAAATAAATCAAAATTCCTATTTAAAACCACTCTTAAAACCACTGCTAATTGAAGGTTGCCTTTCTTCTCATGTTTTTACTAAAAAGCAGATGCACAACAGAAAAATAATATTGTTAATGCACTGCTAAAAAGCTCTAGCAAAGGCAGCAACATTTTGGTGGTAAGGTAGTTTTTCCTCTTCTGAGGCATAATTATTCTAGCTGGCATCTTTTTCTTGGCATCTGTATAAATTGATTCTGATACTGGGTTCTGTTGACTTTCAAATCCTTGCTTTCTTCTGATGTAATACAGCACTGTGCAAAGGAGTTTAAATACAAATAACGTGGCTGGCTCCATGAGTTCAGTCGGTGTTAGTATTCTCTCTTGCAAATATTTAAACATGAATGACTATACATGTGGTACATTTTCAAGTAGTGCGTTAAAAATTGAAAGCCAAGTTATTTCATTACTTGAAGGGCTTTGAAACACATAAATGTGCACAAATCTTTCTGTATAATATTCCTATTAACATTCATTTTTCCTTGAAGTAAACACTCAAACTGACACAACCTTCTTCTGATGTAGTTTTGTTTAACTGTACAAAAAAATAATTTAGATGGCAGCCACTGAACGAATTTTGGGGGTTCATACTGTAAAAGAGATCCTATCTTTATCTTAGAACATTCAGTGAAATAAATGCAGCAGAAGACCAGTACAGCTTGTGTCGAGAACTCTGCAGAGATCTTGCTCAAGAGCTACAGAAAGAAGGACTTAAGGTATTTATATTATTCTCTGTTTACTTGCAAAAAGACAAAACTGTACTGAAATTCAGTGTTAGTATGAGTGCTTTCAGCATCATCATACCATGCAATCTATCTTCCTGAGTTTCTATTCTTTAATTTGCAGATGTTTAGAATTGTTTAGGTGGCATTTTGTTATTGTTCAGGTGGCTATCCGATAATATGTGTGGAAAAAATTCAACAAATTAACCAAGTTACTTAGCATATAAACATCTTATGCTAAAAGCAATGTTTTTAGGCAAGCAATAAAGCTGATTCCCTATGAGCTGTGCTTTGGTCAGTCATGTAATACTGATGTATTTAAAACACTGTGTTACTCTCCCGTATTCATACCAGATTCAGTCAACAGCCAGTAGTGTAGCTGAAGAAGTTCACATGTCCCCAGCTCGCTGACAAGTTATTCATACCATTCAGTGGTATGAATGGTAGGAACAGTCCCTGTATTCCTTCTGCTTAAATTTCTGTTTACTATCTGGAAAGAACAGTTCATATTTTCTATGGAGGTCTTTATGGTAAAGCAAGGAATAACATTCAAGACCTAAAAGAACGGTGATTGGTCTTCTTCAGCCATAAAAGATTGTCTCAAAAGATGACAGGTTGAAAGGGAAATCATCAGCTAAGTAGGACAAAGGGATAAGCTTACAAAGGCACCAGAACAAAAAAAGTGCCATGTATTTACATTTGGATGGTCACACTACATCACACAAATTATTTGGAAGGTGTTGCCAGGGGAATATCTGTGCCAAACACAGATGCTGTGTGTGGCTCTGATAGCACCATGCAGGAGGAAGTTTTCAGTGAATCCTTAATTGGGTATCATTCTTAGTAGTTTTCCCAGCAAAGTTAAGCTATCTGGCACTAAAGTTTCTAAGTGAGGAAGTAAATTTTGTAGACTGGATATAAGTTGAGGCTGTAGGCAAACCATGAGATGTGTTGAATATGCACTGATGGCAGATGGTCTGCTGGGAACCACAGCCAAATGACCCAGTTCAGAGAATTTGACTTTGGCACCAGTTTAGGAGCAAGTGCAGAATCTTGCAGGCAAATTCTTGGCAGTGCCTCTTGCTGTACACATACAAACACACAGTCTTGACTATGGCTTTAGGGCATTTCTATAGATGCTACAAAATAATTATTTCTGTGCCATATATGACATATTTAACCTTTTTCCTTTCTGGTTTTTTGTTTTGTTTGTTGGTTTTGGTTTTGGTTTTTTTCCCTAGGGTAAAACTGTTACCTTGAAGCTAAAGAATGTGAACTTTGAAGTAAAAACAAGAGCTTCAACTGTCCTGTCTTCTGTTTCTACTGAGGAGGAAATATTTGCTGTTGCTAAAGACTTGTTAGGAACAGAAATTGATAGAGTTGCTCCTCACCCTTTACGGATAAGACTTATGGGTAAAATATTTCAAACTCTTCCTTTTTAGAGTTAGATTTTGTAGTGTATCAAAGTAATAGACGATAATCTAAAGTAAACTTGGTATAAATGGATTTGTCCTTTCTGTGTTACCCTGGTAGTTTTTGAAAAGTGAAACAGGTCTGGAGTGCTGAATGGTGACTCAGGAATGTTTTACTAATTGACATTGTACTTTCCTCACAACCTGTTAGCCCTGGAAAAACATACATACTGGCATGAGAGTAGAATCATAGCAGTGCATAATTCTGCCTTCAAAGAGCTTTTAAATCTGCTTTGCACCACAGCAACATGTTTCAGCCCATAACCTCTGTTAGAAACAAATGCGTTAAATAAAAGTGTTTATAGATTTGAAAATGCTATGTGCTGCAAGAAATCAGAAAATTTCTGTCAAAGTAAACTGTGTTTTGATTCTAAGACCAGTGTTCAGGTGATTATACATTCTGCTTGAACCATTCAGTGATACATAAAACTTACTTTCTACAGTATTAGTACACACTGAAGGAAAAAATATTTTGGTGGAGAAACTTAATGGAAAACTCTGTTTCAGACTGAATCCTGTATTAGGTGAATTAACTTTATAGCTTCACATTATGGTGCTATCAGTTAAAACTTCATGAGTATTGAAATTAATATGATGGGGCAAGTGTTTGGGTTTGATAAAATCATATGAGCCTTGTGATCCATTGTTAGCATTTGCAGGTAGTATAGCCTCCATTTAGAGATAAAAATGCACTTTTTTTGAGTGTATGTATACCTCAAAAGGTGTTAATTAAGAATTAGTATTAAGTTTTCATAAATTGGTACTGTAAGTTTGTACCTCAGAAGATGTTAATTAAGAATTAGTATTAAGTTTTCATAAATTGGTACTATAAGTTTTTTTTTCATCATTAGGTGTACGAGTATCAGGTTTTCTAAGTGAAGAAGAGAAGAAGTACCAGCAAAAAAGCATTACAAGTTTCTTAAAGTCAGGAAAAGAAATAGGTTTTCTTAGGCTTCAGTCAAGGAATTCCAACCAAGAATATTTCAGAAAAAAATCAGAAGCATCTTTCAGAGGAAGTTTTTTTGATAAAAAACGAGCTGCAAGGCAACTAAACAGTGAGAATCTTTCTCCAAATGAAACTGTAAGTAAGTTGCTCTTTCATGACAGGAAGTCATCAGCAAATTTTGTGGAAGAAACAAAAGAAGTCACAGACCTCCAGGATTCTAATGTGTGTAAGATCTTCACCTGTCCTGTTTGCTTTGAGGAACAAAGCAGCAATAATTTGGAAGAGCTTAACAGGCATATTGATGAGTGCCTCAATGGGAATCTTGATACCGTGGAAATATCCAAGTATGACAGTTCAAGAGAAAATACACCTAACTTTCTTCCACAATGTAAAAATGAAAATGTTGATGAATGTAAACCAAATAGAACAGATCAATTAGCAGGAAGAGACCAGTCTGCAAGTACATCAGACAACCCTACTAGCAATAGCACAGAAAAATCCGCTCAGATAATATCTGATAAACCTCACAGAGAAAGACAGCCTAGCAATCTCTGTGATATTGGTAGCAATGTGTGTATGAAGCAGTGTCTCTACCCCAAAAGAATTTCACAAGACAATGAAGACCATTTTGAGAAGACTGAACATACAGAAGAAACTAGTTCATCCTATTTCTTTGAAGCCAAAGATGACAGTGTTCTTGTTTGTCCAGTTTGTAATTCAGAACAGAAAACAACGAGTCTTTTGTCATTTAACAGACATGTGGATATCTGCTTAAATGAAGGCCTTGTCCAGGAGCTGAAAGAAAAGAATTATTTTCCTAGTAAGACATACCATATGGAAAACTCAAACAGAATTGGTGAGTATGCATGTTGGGATATATTTGATTATTCAAATTATCTAGTTGTACAATTAAAATAATTTGGTAATAGTGTACTTCAAAGATTTCAGGGCTTTTGAGATTTTTGCAACAAGTTCATTTGAGTAAGGCCTATGTAAGAGTGAACATTTTTATTTAAAAAATACCAAATCAGTTTTCATGACAAACTAGATATATAAACATGACTGTAGTTACACAGTACGTTCTTGCTTGCCACAATGGCAACATAGGAGTTACTGCTCATTTCTGTAAATTGCGTGTTTGCTACCCCCCAACCATGTTCAGAATGGTCTTTGTAAGGCCACTGAGATTTAAGTGAAAATCAATTAAAACATCTTCAACCTGGATCATTTCAGATATTGACAGAACAGTTCCATTATGTAATGTGCTGGCAAAACCAGAGGTGATGAACTGAAGCATAAAGACAGGAACTCATAAGCCTGTTTTATGTCTAATAAAAGATATCACATAACTGTACCTCTAACATGCCAAGCCAGTAGCATATTTACTCAACTAAATTATCTTTTTGATGAAGGGTTAATCTTTGGCCAGATTAGAGGACATGTGCAGGTAGTTAAGTATCTGTTTGAAGTACCTTGTCCCTAGTCTAACTTGGGAGCTTTATAAGAGGAAATTAAAACACTACTGTGTTAGAATTTTCAGAACACAAGATTTAGAATATGGATCCTTTACACATTTTATAAGCAGTGTTGTTTCTACATATGCAAACAGGCTTTATTTTAGATGAAAATCTTACTGTTGGCAAAGATTCTTTTTTCGCCCAGCAGAATAAAAAAAAATTAAAAATACCGTTTTCAACAACCACCTTGAAAATAAAATATGTGATGCTGAAATATTTCTGAAAACTACCACAAGACTAACTAAAGGCTTTTTGTTTTTCTCTTTTTTAAGATGTTTATATAAACTACAGTACTCAAACTGCAGAGAATCAAATCTTATCTGCTCCTTGAGACAGATTATATGCAATTATGTTAAAAAAAAAAAAAGCTGGGGAAAAAAAAAGCTTTACCCAAAACTCTTAATTTAAAAGTTCTGTCATGTATGTAATTTCTGAAGCATTCTTTCTTTAGTGGAATAATTAATTTTGGTTGTTTCTAACTACTTTTCAGGAGGTTTAAGCAGAGGACAGCAACGCACAAATCCATCACAAGGAACAAAAAGGTAAGGGATTTCTGGAAACTTGAGTATACAACTAATTTTAAAATAATAAAGTTTAGAAAAAATATTCAGTGTTGGAAAAGTAGTGTAGGTATGTATTGGACACTTTAACCTGACTGATATTTTTTTTTCTTTCTTTAACTTTAGGTCTGGACTAACAGCTTCACAGTCAGTATCAAAAAAGGCCAAGTTGAGCAATTCCAAGCATACAATTGAAATGTTTTTTAAATGACTGTGTAGCAATATATTCTATATGAAGTATTTCATAGTGTTTTATGACTGCAAATTAATTTAGCATTGGTGGTAGGCTAGATTCAGGCCTGTCACTTTGGAGCCATTGCATGCCTGTGTAAAAAGAACATGATGTTTGAGGCAGAGGAAGAGGTACAACTGAGGTAATTCTTTTTTGAGAATAATACCTTTCCCCCAATTTTTTCAAAGAATCAAAATTCACTAGCACTTCAACTGTTTTTTATATTGAACATGTGGAACTCTGTTAGAGTCACAAGCAGCCTCCTGAATTCTCTCTGCTGTTCAACAAAGAGAACAGGGAGATTAGAGCTGCCGTTGAGCAAGTCTGTAGGGCAAGCTCCCTACAAAGCAGGAATCATTAGCTGAGGTGCCATGCTGCACTTACTGAAGGCCCTCTTCCCATACCTAACCTGCTGTTGTCTTTGTGGTCATATTGGCCGTGGTAACCATAGTAGCTTAGGCTGACACTTCATTGAACAATTCAACACCAAGTTTAACTGTAGTATTAGCTGTGTGATAACAAAGAGCTGAGCTGCTTGATTTCAGCTTACAAATGTCTGTCTTCTCAATGGACGCAGAAGTTGATGGGTCTTGCAGTTTCAAAGGAAAAGAGCAAGAATTTAGTTTGCTGTTAAGCTTTCATTCTTGTGACAGAAAATGACTTCAGTAAGAGTTGATGGAGCAGCCATGAAGGACTCATTGTGTTGGGACAGAGGATGACTTCACTGATTTAAAAAATGTTAATAAACCTGTTGATGAGGGAGGGATTCCTCCAGGTTAGTCAGACAAATGCTGTTAGATCCTTGGCCTTTCCAGACAGACTGGGAACTTAAATTTTCTTTGCAATTGTGAAATTGTTACTAGTCAGTAGCACAAAATTTACTCTAAATAAAAGGTCTCATGGTGCAATAATAATATGAATGATGTGCAAATATGCAAGATTCTAAACCTTCTTATTGTTTAGCTATCTTGCTCTTTAAAATTATTTTGTATTTCTGCATAAATGCTATTTTATGAGGGCAGAGTGCATATGTGGAAGGAGGAAGTTATAAAGGGCAAATATTTAAAATACTCTGTTTATATTTTTTCTGTTCACACCAAGTTGCTTAAAGGTAGTCATTCTAATTGAATATTTATCAGGCAAATAATTTATGATGACAGCATATCTCTTATAAGTTACACAGTATCAAACCCTGTATGAAATATAAACTGCTTTTTAATTGCAAAGTCTTTAAAAGAAGTGGCTACTATAGAAGCATCTGTTTTGTTATTTAACTGTACTGGAAGTACTTCAGGGTTTGCTTGTTTTTTAACAAACAAATATATATTTGGTATGTTTTAGATGCCCAGGCTAAGTCCAGGATGTGCTTTTTTGTTCCCTAACTTGCTGGAATGATTTTACCATCTCTACCTGCTCATCTGTTTGTTTGCCAGATGCCACTGTACCCCCAGCTCTGTCACGTGAATTCATGTCAGTGCTTCCTTATCTGCTTTGGACTGAATCAGCTGGACTAGTTCAGCCTGTCTAAGCTGATGCAGTTGACTTTTTCTAAACCAGGACATTCAGCATGAGCTGTTCTGTTGACAGAGGTGGGAGCTGGAAACTTTTGGTAGGAAAGACATAAAAGCAACTCAAGGAACTTAAGCTGCCAGTGCTGTTTAGAAAGTGAACACCTGTCCCTTTAATAGTTCATATTTGTCTGATTAAATAAAGTGTAGAATCTTAAGTACTACCTTGTCATTTTGTGTATTTTTTTAAAATGTCTATTTTTACATATGCATTGCTTAGAAAAAAGTAGAAGTAAACTCTTGCAAGTGCTTGAACAAATGAGGTTAGTTTGGCTTAGCCTTGGAAGCTGTCTTACCATCTGTTTAAAAAAAATAAGTGCCATAGAGTTATCTAAGTGTCATAAAGTTGTGGAGTATGTTAATGAGGAAATAAAACTCACAGTAAGAATCTAAAGCCAGAAATTTCTGTCTTTTGAGATGTGTTTAAAAATACATCTTTTGGAAAGGTGATTTTGTGTGTTTACAGAAAGTTCACAGTGAGATTATTTTAAATTTTTTCATGTAAATTATTTACTGCAATGCAAACCAGAAGCCTTTATTCCCCTGTTCCTTATGGTTTCTTATACCACATTTTTTACTATTTTTATCTGAAGGCCTTCAATACAGAGTTAATTATTGTCATAAACTTCTGTGACATGATTTTTCATCTCTGTTCTTGTGGAGAAGACTGTAAGCAATGTTATTGTTTTGCATTTTTCCTAGCGTGTGTGTGCATCATATAATTGACCTTAACTTAAAATCAATTAACATCTGTAGATTTCTTTATACCTGTGTTTAACTTAATCCATAAATTATTTCCTTTGTGTGAGCTATTCTGTATTAATATCTGGATTCTGCATCTCAACTGTTAAGTTTCTGCATTGGTCTTTTCTGCAGGTCGCTGGGGCCATTTGAAAGAGTCAAGATCATGAGAAGTGGTTAAGAGAATGTGGTTAACTTGCTATTTGTGAAGTTTGAGCACACACAGTGTAGTTGTAATGGCAAAGTTAGTTAAGAGGCATGGGATATGCTGTGAAATAGTATTGTGTGATAGTAATTAGAACTGGAAACTAACAGCTGGTGTTTCCAGTCTGTATGTAAAATTCTGATCCTGGTTTAAAGATTGAAACTCTTAACTTGTGCTCTGTATGAGGCTGAAAGCTATTCTTCCTTTTGTGCAAGCTTTGTAGGAAAAGCTAATCATTCCACAGTTGTCGGTTGTCTCTCATTTTGAAAAGGAGCATTAATGTTGCAAACAATGGGTCTGTATTACTAGTCTGGTCACCATACACAAAACTCCTCCTCTTAAGAAACTGCTGGAACATTTGACTCACAGGAAGCAAGTAAAAGTGAAACCTCTGTGATTCAGCTATGGCTAAATCAGTTACTTGTTCTTCTCACTCTGGGTTTATTTTCACAGGGTGTTTTTCAGCTGAGTAACATTCATGTACTGGAAATACAGTTGATGAAACTGTCATAGCAGACCAAGGTGTATCAAGTGTGAAGATTCTTATATATCACAGCCTGACTGTATCAAAAATGTTTAAAGGAGAACTGTGAAATCTCATGTATGATAAGCAGAATCTGAGCAAATGGATTTGTATCCAGATTTGCTCAATTTACAGTTCTTGAGTCCTTCAGATCAAATTTACCATGGACATGTATGGTATTAATAATCTTGGAAGTTAAGACAACTGTGTAATTTAATCAAAAATTAAAAGTTATAGTGAAGGAACTCAAATATGTCTTCAGTTGTGTAAGGCTGAATACTGATAGTCCTGCATTCTTGAAGCAACTTCCAATACTTATTTTGAAGTACTAGCAATATCAAAGGCTGTTTTTAAAGTAAAATTTGGCATAGTCACTTTAAACAATTTTTATGCCTTGTCTCAGAAAACCATTGTCTGTATGAAATGAAATATCAGTGCTGGCTTAAGTAGACCGGAGTAACAGTAGACCTCAGAATAAATTGAGAAATAGGTAGATTAGATGGATCAGAGTACATCAGTTCACAAAAACTGAACCTTTTGGGATGTGTGTATTGATTTTGACTGGACTTTGACAAAAGCAAATGAAAGAACCGTCTACCTGAAAATAAAGAGTCCTGTGACTGCATGAATACTGCTTCTCCATGTGTGCATTTCTGCCCAAATTTATAGCAGAAACACCTCAGTCTCTCAGATCCCAAGGCTATGTCAAGCTTGCAGAGGCACAGGAACAGTCGCCCCCTCCAGTCCAGTGAGCACTGGTTGATAGCAGGGAGGACAACTCCCAAGAGGCATTTCCCCCAAAAATGGCTTTTAACTTGCAGGGAGAGCTCCATGACTGCCCTGTAATTAGTAACAAAGCCATGGCCCTGGGGTCCTGTGTAAGCTGTGCTGCCTCTGTGTGTCTGTACTTGTGGCATTGCTTTTTGAAATTACCTTGCTTGTGCGAAGATTTGGGAAGCACTTCAGGAGCAAACTGGACTACCTTTTTGTCTCCTGTGTGCGCTCGTCGGCGCAAGTTTTTTTGCTATTTGCACGTAGGGCTACTAGCTGCTGGAGAAGACCTGAGTGGGCTTGTGTAAGGATGACTGTTTGCCGCTTAGCTAGTATCAAGAAACACTGTGTATTTAGTTCCTGGTTTCTTTTAAAATAAAATCCTAAAGCTGCTCCGTAGCTCTCCAAAGCCGAGTGCTGGGGGGGTGCTGCTGGGTGCCTGCAGGGTGTGCTGGGCCTGCCTGGGTGCGCCCGGCCAGCTCAGCCCCGCCAACGCCAACGCCAACCGGTTTGTCAGGGCCAGCGCGGGGCACCTCCCTCCTGGCCCCGGCGGGGGCCCCTTCCCTTGGGTGAGGAGGAAGAGGAGCCAGGGCAGCGATGAAGGGGCTGAGCCACCTGCTCCGCGCCCGGGAGGATGCTGCGCGGGGAGCTGCAGCGGCCAGCCACGAAGCCAGCCACGACAGCCGTGAGTGCAGGGGGGTCAGAGGCGAGAGCCCAGCGGGCTGCTGGCGGCCTTGGGCCCCTTGCTGCGGGTGGCGTGCCAGGCCCTGTCGGGGCTGCCTGGATGGTGGGGCGCATGTAAACCCCCTTTTTGCCTCAACCAAAGACCAAAATGAACGGTGTGAGGAGAAAAGGAGGAGGTTTAAGCATGAGCCGCTGTATGTGTAGCGGAAGACATCATCAAAGACATGTGGATGTGGGGTTGGGAGGTGGGGTTTGGCATGTCTGTCTTCCAGGGCACAGGTCCTGCAGGCTGCCCAGCGCCCTGCTCTAACTTCACCCCTGAAGCCGTCCCAGGGGCTTCGCTGGCATCCCACGTCCCTGGGGCTAAGAGCCTTCCAACAGCTTCACAACCAATGTGGGCTCCCCCCAGTCTCGGGGGGGCACCCAGAAATCGGCAGACCTGCTGGCCTGCTGGTGCTCAGCAGCGTGACTGCCAGTGAAGCGATCTCCAACTTTCATCCCACAAACCGGTCTGTGAAAGAGCAGCCTGCTCTGGCATGGGCTGCAATTAGTGGGAGCGGGTTGTTTGTGGAAACTGAGCGATGACTGTTAAACCCTGCCACGGCCCTGTCCTGTGATTGCAGCGTGACAGCCAGGAGCCATTCCCCTGGGCCCCGCTTCCAGGCTGGCAAAGAGGGCAGATAAACTAATAAGATAACACGGTGGGACTCAATAGGTAGTTTTTCCCATTCTTTGAATTGGAAAATTGTTATCTTAGAAAAACATTCTTATGACTTAACAAAATACCTACTTCTCCCTAGTCATTTTATTTCCAGTAACAAACAAGAAGTGTAGGGAAAACACTGAAAATGTTACCAAACCTTTAAATACATGATTTAATTTTTAGAAACAATAGAGTAAAAACAAAAAAAATTGTTGTCATTTGAATCTGAATATTTTTATTATTTTTGTATTTTATCTCCTTGTAACTCTTCATTCAATTCAAATTCCTGGTATTTTTCCATGTGTTTTTTGAGGCAATAACAGATTCCATCTTGGGGATGCCATGACAGGAAATTAGAAATAAGGATGGGAGGGAGGTGGAAAGATTTCCGTCAGCTATGAGTACTGAAACCTCTGGTACACTTCCTTACTTCTTTGGAAGTCACTGTTACTTGTGGTTTCACTGAAAGGCAGACTGAGGGCACTAAAATAAGGTGTAAATATGAGGAAAGAAAAATTGAAGGTACCTCAAAGCTTGAGTTTCTGTTGAGGAAGACTTTCTGTTTTCAGGTCAACAAAGTGGTTTACTTTGCATCCTTTTACTTCCTTGCCCTTCCAAAAGAAAGAGAAATGTTGAAATGTTCAATACACTACAGACAGGGCTCTCTACAAAGGAAATAAGTGATAAAATTACTACTTCTAGTTAGCTCAAAAGAAAAATTGAATATAACTATTTTATAATTATATAGTTATGATACAGCCTGCAGGGCAATAAGCCAGACATTTTGTATGAAACCAAAGAAAATAACCCCCCAAAAAAACCTGACAGCAACGAATTTATAATCATTTGCTGCTGTTACGTGAAAGTAGAGTGACTGCTAATAATGCCAGGAGTGCCAGATCCTGGACACCCCAGCTTGGATAGAAAGCTTCCATAAATCTGTAGTCTGACAGCTCTATATCCTGTAATGTCATGTATGAAAAAAACATTTTGCAAGAGCAGTGAAAGGTTGTGCAGCAGGTCAGTCCCTCAGTATATCTGGATTGCCGCTGTTCTTAACTCCTGAATTAAGAGGTGTTAAGAGAGAGAGATTTGTAAGGAACATCATGCCCAGAGTAACAGATGTTTTTTTAACAGCATACAGCCAATTCATGACTTCTGGGCAGGAGAGAAAAGAGCATGTATTTATTGTCAGAACTACAACAAAACTGTCCTTGCCGATGCAGATGCAGTAAAGAAACATCATTTTCTCTTGTTCCTTGAATGCAGTGCAAATAAATTTTTGGGATTGGTCCTGAATGTCCTGAGATGCAACAGCATTTATCTTTGCATCCTCGGGTAGGATGCATGTGTGAGTGTTCATCAGCAGTCAGTAGGAATGAATGTGGCCTAATTGCAGCTGACCGGTGCCCTATGTTTTGTTACCACGCTTGCCACACGTTTGCCTTGAGCAAGATATCCTGCAGCCATGGGTTTACCGTGTTTGAAATCAAAGTAGCGGGAAGAGCTCTGCTAGATACTTCCTTAGGGTGTGGACTATGAAAACTATGAGTGAGGCATTTATTCTGGAAAGATCCCTGTTCGCAACAGATTTAGCTGTCAGCCACACTCCTTGTCACAGATGTATTTTTATTTGCAACTGCTTTGGTTTTGGTTTTGGGGGTTTTTTGGCTGTGCCCCCATGTTGTAAAACAAGCAAATCGTATCGTGTCATTTTCAGATAATTGTGGGAGGATGCTTCTGTAGTTTGAGGTGCTTGGATAATATCATAGCAAAACTAGAAACTGCTTTGCAAGTGTTCAGTTCCATTTCTATCTTAATTTGTACAGTACAACTGTGATTACTCCCACTGAGATTGTAATAATGGGTAATATGTAAAATGCGATTAAGTGAATCCCATACTGATTTTTCTTAGTATGCTCTGCAGCCATACTGCTTCAGGCTGTATTCTCATTATGTGTTAATGAACTTAAATGTAATGCAATAGGATCAACTTGCATGACAGGCCTCTAAGGAGCAGATGCTTGCTGCAGTTTCTCGTTCAGCACAGAGAATGCTGTCCGCTTTGGTGGTATCATTGGACAAGTGGCTTTTCAGGCCAAAATATTCTAGACAGAAGATACCTAAGTGATTAATTTTTGAAGTATGATAGGCTAGGAAATTAAAATATCTAATAATATTTTTGCAACTGATTTAACTGTTACACTAATTTCTTTAAGTGATTAATTAAATGTTATGGTAGAGAAATAACTCTGACCTCTAAGTTAGCTAAAACACCAGACACTGGGATTTTACTTTTGAAAATTACTGCGTACAGCAGCTACTTCAGTTCACCGAACAGATGCTAATTACTGGGTTGAGATATTTAAGGAAGGTCCCAAATTAATGGTCATACCATTTGGTTACTGCTATACATTTTTATGTTTTTTGGTAGTGTGTTCTGTTTTAAAACAGAGCAACTTTTCAAAGAATAGGAAATAAAGACTGCAGTTTGTACCATTCACTGCTATGCCTATAAAATACTTTGGGACCCATTTAGATAGTGAAATTTTCATAAATGAACCCTTGTTCATGTGAGCATTGCAAGTAGGGGTATTCCCCGCTGTGAAAAGTCTGCCTCCATTTGCGCTTAAAAGTTGAAACTAGAAATGTCAGCCAATGTCTCTAGTGGAGAAAAATGTAATCCTGTAACAGTTCTATGATGAGAAGGAATTGATTCTCATAACATGTGAATTCAGGACAAATAACAGAAAGTAAGAACAGTATTGTCATCCTTTAAGTTGGTTATGGCTATTTTTTTAGTAATACAATTTTTTCATCACATTTTTCCACAGTATTGCCAGATGAGAGAGAATTTCAATATGCTGCTAAAATGAACAATTTGGAAACCATGGAAAAGCTGTTTAAAAAGAACGTTAATATAAATGCTGTAGATTCTGTGAGTATGAAGCATCTGACAGATCATTGATCTGAAATGGGACTCCTCGGGGGCTTGCATGGTGGAATCCCAGTATGTTAGCCCCGTCAGCTGCAAGGTGGTGAGGCTGTGGGGAGTCCCTTCTAGGACATGATTAAGAAACATTTCACACATCCAGTATGGACTGTGGGATTTGTGCAACATAACTTGCAGGTCTTGGTCTTTGCATTTAGCCACTAGTCTGTCCATCATATTGGGAACTAAGGACTACTGAATTGTCCCTGCTCTAATATTTGCTCTGTGATCTTGGGTGACTAATTTCTTAAGTTCCCCATCTTTTCGTATAGGAGGACTTAACCTCACAGTCACTTTGAGAATGAATTTACACTGCTAGCATTACAGATTTAAAGGGTGAAGTGTTACCATTCGGTTTGTGTGGAACCACAGGAGCTTTCTACCACATCTTCTGGCACCAGGCTGAGATCGGAGTTCAGGTTTACCCTTGATAGATCAAAATGCATCTTAAGCTGACATCAAATCTAGGCCTAAAATCTGAGGATGTGTAATACACAGTAACAAAATACAGTGCTGTGTTCCACGTGAAGGTTGCTTCAACAGCAATGGAGCGGTTGTGGTGTTAATCTAGGTATTGTGGAGAGCAGTTTGCCTTCAGTGGCTACATATGAATCATCTACCCATGAACATCTGATGTTACTTAATCATGGTTCTAAAAAAACCTTGCTTCCCATGCTTACATCTGTTTTTTTCCCCACTGTGGACTTGAGATAGTACAGGTATATTCCTTGGTTTGTTTTTGAAAAAGATAGGGAGACAAAAATTTCTTTTGAGTAAATTTCTCTTGAACAATGAGAGTGTTGTCATCTGACTTAAGAATAATTCTTGCTTCCTTATTATTTCCAGAATTCAGGAAATTAAACTAAATACTTTTCCAGTCCAGCAGTTTGAATTTTTACTGTCATACTTAGATCAGACATATAGTATAACAGTATAAGGAATTTACTAGCATAGATACATGTGTTGTGCATTGATTAATCCTTCTAGTGGGGATGTAGCTTATACTGGCAAAACCATTCTTTTGTTCATATTGATCATCCCTACCTTTGTACTCCCAAGCCAAATAAGCCAGGCTGCCAAAGGTAAGTTTTGTTGATAGAACTATTTCTGTGCAAGAGGCTTTTTCTGGCATAAATGCACGTCATAAATCCCACCTTTTTATGCTTCTAACACATATAGCAGTAAATTTAAACTTAGACATGAATAAGTCAGCTGATGTGCATAGAAGCATAAGAGAACAAGTCCAAACTGACTTTTAAAGTTAATTGGTTAAATCACTTACGTATTTTTGTATGGAACCTCTCAGTGAATAATGTTAAAACCAGTTATGTTCACCTTAACTGGAAGTAAAACTCTCTCCACTAAAGTTTAATTCAATTTAACCAATCCCTTTTAAATTCACACCATTAATTACTTTAATGAAAAATTAATCAAGTGTTCCTGGTAAGTGTTGAGCCTATTCACCTGTGTAAAATTACTCACTGCAAGGTGGAAGCTTTCATTTACATAGTAAATGACTCAGTCTGGGAAGGTGACTAATACTGCGTGAGGGAGGAATCTTGTAGTGCATTATAGAGATACAGTCAAAAGCAAATCTAACTGCTTAAGTCTAATCCTCAGCTTTGCAAATCAAAGCATATAATAAAATAATAAACATGGATGCTTCTTGAACTGTATGCATTTCCTCTAGACAGACAGTATATGATTACTTAATCCCATTTTGACTTTTCAGTGAGTTTCAGTGAAGGGATGATGCTACACAGAGTGACTAAATCATTCTGGTTCTTTAAGAAATCTTTAAGATCAATGTTTAAATCTTATTGAAGGAGCAAAAATGCAGATAAGAACAAGCATGGCTGTTGAAGGAAAAATATGCAATCGTATATATTTTAACAAATACAATTGTTAATAAAGAATTCAGAAATCCTGATCACCTGCAGAAGGAAAAGAATTGCATTATGGACCTGACAGCCAAAGCTTTGCTTATTTCAGCTGAAGCGCACTGCATTCCATTTTGCTGTTGCCAGAAGTCATACATCAGCAGTGGATTTTCTTCTCTGTCACAAAGCTAGACTTGATATGGCAGATCAGGTAAGCTGGTTTACATGTTTTGATTCACACAGTATAGGAACACCTTAGGGGAAAAGTAAAAAAAGATATTTGCCTTATGCTCCCAGTTTTGCAAAGTTAAGTGCTTGCTGTAAATGCTTCGGTTTGTCTTAAGACTGCACACATTTATATGAAAAAAAGCATTGTTAAAAGAAAAATGCTTTGCCCAGAGCTCTGGCTACATTGAATACTTGAGTGAGCACAAAGGTGGTTGAAGCCACTTGTGCAAATAAGCTGTCTGTGGTAGCTGTGTATTAATCATTGGCCACTTCATATGAAAGCAATTGGTGAAAGTAAAAATGAACCCTCCTGTTCTTTCCTTCCATTTTTATGTGTGTAGCGTAATGCAAAACTGTCAGCTACTTTGCAGCCTCCAAGATATTAAGAGTTTAGCAGTGTGTGACTGATTTGACTGGGTCAGGTGGTGATCCACAGTGCAAAATTTGATTTAGATATTAAAACCATATGCATGGTATGTTATTAATAAACAGGATATTCAAACTAGGAGGTTTCCAGTGACCTGAGTAATGAAAATAGATGAATCATTTACCTTTTTCCCCTTTGTTTGCTTCTTTCTCCTTAACCACCATATGTGGCAGTATTTAAATTAAGACACACAAATTCCAGGTTGTGAGGGGTGGAGAGAGAAAGTTTCCTTGTTTTCATATTGTGTTGGAATGAAAATACAATGAGAGAGATCTGCCAGTTCCAATTACCAGCAGTTCCTGTATTTGGGCATGTTCTTGCAGTGTAGGTAACTATCTCCTCATTAGTGCTGCTTGAGTTGCTCTGAAATGTTCTCCCAATCTGCCCTGTCAATGAATACCTCACGTGCCACTTTGAAAAAATATGGCTGTCTTTCTGGACCCTACCAGCTCCTAAGCAAGTCTTACACTGCTATAAGCAACATTTCCCTTTTGTCTGACAAGCTCAAAGATGTTGCCTGCATGAAGTACTCTAAAATGATTAGTCTATGATATAAATGCTAATAAGCTAATTCTGCAAGAAGTGGAGAGTGTTCTTTAAGTAGTATTGCCGTCTATAACAACAGTAAGAAATGGATCTCTGGATATCTTACAGAGTATCACTGGGTATAGTGTTAACATATTTATTCTGTAACTATAGTAAATTATTCTTTATAAAAAATTATTTTTCAATGGCTATCGTCCAGATTTATTGAGGCAATAAGGTGACTAAAACATTTTGTGGGTCCTTTAATTACCCTAATAGGGTGCATTGAAGCCAGGTTGGAAATACAGACCCTCCCTCCATGCTGGTGTTCCATTAAACACTCAGAATCTCATTCTAATTAAGGATTACCTTTTAATCATTAGTTATCTTTAATTCTTAGATGTTGCTAATCATCTTTGTTGAAAGACCGTTGGAAACACTCCATCATAATTAGCTTACAGAGTCAAATACTTTGACATTACATATTGTATTTGACAGTGATTCATGTACTCTCTGGCAATCAGTTTGATCTTGCAATTGGTAAGAAATAGAATGAAGATACTATGACTTTATTTCTTACTCCATTTCAGTTTCTGGCATACTTTTTGTATGAATAAGCATAAGTTCTTAAGCATTCTTACCATTTCTCTGTACAAAAAGGAAGGTGATTAAAACCAAACAATGGTATTCTTAGCAGCAGATATGTGGTACTCCCAACTTTAGACTGGTGACTTGACATAAGTCATGGAGGTAGTTAAGATGTTTAATGATTAAGCAGCACATCTATAAGGGTTAAACCAGTAATACATTATTTGGCTAATAAACATAACTATTATAAGTAGTATTAATAAAAAACGATTCTATCACTCCAAGTTGCAGTGATTGAGTTACAATTCTGTTGCTTATTATCAGTATTAGCAATGATACACAATTACATTACTGCAAATAAATCTTATACTACTAAGCTGAAATTCTGTCACCTGTCCTGCATTTCATATCCAGGCACAAATTTACCCCTTCTTATCTGCCCTGCTATCCCAACTTTATCAGACGTGGACCTGACAGGAAGACCAGCAGGAGACTATATCAGGGGAGCTTGTGTCTGCAGGTCACCTCCACCAGTGTCAGCAGGAGTCCACAATGGCAAGATTGTGGACATCACAAGATCCTTCCCTTTTTTGCTTTTCATATGATTTTATACCTTATTTGTCCCTCCCCTCTTTTTTTCCCCCCTCAAACTCACCTTTTTGCTACCTTTGTGCCTCTTTTTTGCCTCCCAGACTCCTCCTTGTCAAACAGCCCCCCCACAGAATCACACAGAGTGGCTGAGGTGGGAACCTCTGGAGATGACCTAATCTAGCCTTCTGCTCAGAGTGTGGTCATGACAAGCAGGTTGCTCAGAGCTATGTCTGGTGGTGTTCTGATTATCTCCAAGGATGCAGACTTCATAACCTCTCTGGGCAATCTATTCCAGTGCTTTATCACCCTCAGAGTAAAAAAGTTTTTTTCTTATGTTTAAGTGAACCTTCCCGTACTTCAATATGTGCCCGTTGCCTCTTTCCCTGTGACTGGACACCATTGAGAAAAGTCTGGCTGCATCATTTTTACTCTCTTCCATCAAGTAGTTATAAACAATTACAAGATCCACCTCAGCCTTCTTTGCCTAAACACTCAAAGGTCTCTTGGGCTCTCCTCATATGTCTCTTAATCATCTTTGTGTCCCTTTACTGGACTATGTGCAGTATGTCCCTGTCTATTCTCTACTGGGAAGCCCAGAACTGGGCATGGTACTGCAGGTGGACTCACCAGTGAGCAGGGGGAAGGATCACCTCCCTTGACCAGGTGGCAGTGCTCTTCCTAATGCAGCCCAGGATACCAATTTCCTTGTGTGCTGCAAGGGCACATTGCTGTGAGACATGTCCAATTTAGTGTCCGCCTGAAGTCCCAGGTCTGTCTCTGCCAAGCTGTTTTCCAGGCAGTTGGCCCCCAGGCAGTACTGATGCCTGGGGTTGTGCCTTCCCTAGTACTTCACATTTCCCTTTGTTGAATTCCTTGAGGTCCTTGCTAGCCCATTTCTACAGCCTGTAGAGGTCCCTCTGGATGGCAGCACACCAATGTGGTCCATGAGCCACTTCTCCCAATTTAATATAATCTGTAAATTTGATGGGGCACTCTGCCCCATCATTCAGGTCATTAATGAAGATGTTAAACAGTACTGGACCCGAGATCAATGCCCAGCATGCATTGCTAGCGACTGGTCTCCAGCTGGACAGCTGCCTTTCAGTACACCTTGGCATATCCATTTGTTTACGCCTGTACTTTGACAGTTTGTCTACAAGAATGTCATAGGGGGCAGTGTCAAAACTGTTAGGAAAGTTGAGATCAGCATTCACTTCTGTCCCCTCATCTACCAGGCTAGTCTTCTCCTTGTATAAGGCTATCAAGTCTAGTTACTTTTTCTCCTGGGTCATAGTTGGGAAGGTTTTTCAGAGCAGACTTTTGAGCCACAGTCACAAATTTTGCCCAGATTCAGCTTTATTCTTGTAGCCTGTGCATCAGACGCATGTTCTGTATCGCTCCGCACTGTTTTCCAGTGCTATTTCTCCTTGCTGTGCCCAGTTTGGGCAATTTCTGCCTCAGTACAGGAAAGACATTGATAAGCTGCTGTGAGTCTGGTGCAGAGCCCCTAGGATGGTTAGGACTGCGGCACATGGTGTATGAGGAGGTGCTGAGAGGGATGGATCTGCTCAGTCTTGAGAGGAGAATGGTAAGGGGGAGAACTTATGGCTGTCCACAGCTGCATAAGGGGAGAACGTAGAACGGGCAGAGACAGCTTCTTGTCAGAGGTGCACAGTGATAGGACAAGAGGCAACAGACACAATTTGCAGCACAGGAAGTCCCAATTAGGTACAATGAGAAAAAAAAATCATTGTCAGAGTGGATAAATACTGGAACAGATTTTCCAGAGAGTCTGTGGACTCTCGATCTTTAGGCTGTTCAAAAGTTGAAAGGAGAAGGTCCTGAGCAACCGGATCTAGTGGGACAGGCTTTGAGCAGGAGGCTGTAGAAGTGTGACCTCCAAAAGCCTCTTCCACCCTGAACGTTGTGTTATTCAGTGAAAAGTTAGGGAGAAGTAATCCTGAAGTGCCTGTCACAGCAAGCATCCTGCTGTCCAAAGTGTTATACCAACGTGCATAAAACCTCCACTAGAGATGGGAGTCAACCTATTTATTCCTCATTTACACAGGAGAAACTGGGGAAGGGTTAAGGAAGTGCCTTGATCCCCCTTGCTTCCTTTAGGTTCCTTTGACTCATCACTTAGGCCAGATGCTTTTTACACAGCACTTAGCACAATGAGCCATGATTTAGGGTGGTGCACCTGGACAAAGTACACACAAATTGAGGAAGAGGTATGGAGAAGCTAGAGACATCTGTGGCCATGACAGAAGACACTGGCTGGAAGTTCTTTATCTCTATTCCATTTGGCTATAAGAACTTAACAACAGTGTTCTTTTTTCCTATAAGAAGAACTTTTTACAGAATTTGACAGAAGAAAAGAGAACCTTAAAAGGAAGACTAACTGGAAAATTATGGTGACTCATGGAAAGACAGTCATTACGAATCGTCACCTGAAATTTCATCCACCACACCCAGCACTTAACTATCTACGTAGTTTCTGGAGAGGGGGAATGACTTTCGGGTAGTATTTAATCATCCCATCTTAAAACAGGATCAGTCCTTCTCTGGAGATTCCAGGCCTTCTGCCAAGAAGAGGGGCAGCCTGAACGTCTAGCTAGGTCTTGATGCATGACATTTAGCTTAATTTAAGTGAGATCCCACTCACACTGCCAGGTGTTAATACTGATTTTCTAAGAGCCTGCAGAGCAGAACCCACTCATACACTGAATTAATCAAAGAAATTTAAAGAAGTTTGGCATGAGGTATTTTGGTGATAATTTCTGCCTTTATCACTTTATTTGAAGCATGGCCTGACAGTGATTCATCTAGCAGCTTGGACTGGAAATCTAGATATAATGCGAAAATTAATTAAAGCGGGTGCTGATCAAAAGGCTAAGAATGAGGTTTGTTGACAAATTTTTACCAACTCTAAACATATTTATAATGGAAAAAATCAAACATATTCTTAGAGGGTTGCTTATGTTTTTTCAGGAAGGAATGAACGTACTGCACTTCGCAGCTCAGAACAACAGTGTTAAAATAGTTGATTATTTTCTCCAGGATCTTCACCTGAATGACTTGAACAAGCCTGATGGGGTACAGTATGCTTCTGTTTACTTCTTTGGTGTAATGAGGCATCTGTTGTGGGCAAAACAATCTTGACTTGGGGAAATTAAATGAATTATAATTTATTGCCAGTTACACAAAATTTCAATACTGATTCGGTATGGAGAAACATGTAAGACAAGAAGTCAGACAAGCACTTAGGGAAAACACCTTTCCTCCCTCTTTGCCTGTCTCAGTTGAACTCCAGACACATCTCCTTCCCTGCTCCCATTGCCTTTGCTGCACATGATGCTCAGTCCCACTGGGGAGGTGACGGCAGGCAGAGGCGGCTGAGGTCAGTCCACAGTGGTTACCATTTCTGAACAGTTTGCAAATATATTCTTCAGCATACGCAAGACATATAATCTGTTTCCTTACCCTACTTGAATAATGCATCCTTTTTTTATATTCTTACTATTATTGTGTATATCTACTTTTTTGTTAATCTACTTAGATATATGATAGATAAATTTTTATGCAGAATACACATATGCATGCCATATACCTAGTAACTGGAAGCAAAGTATTTTTACTTTCAAAAACACTGTGTTCCTTTCATGATTGTTTTCTAGAAAGGTAAAAAGCCATTTCTTCTGGCAGCTGAAAAAGGCCATGTTGACATGATAAACAATTTGATTACTCTGAAGCTGTTTACACCTGAAAAAGATAAGGTAAATGTTTCTATTTCTTAGAAGTGCAACTGAAAATGTGTTTATGAAAGATTACTTTGTTTCACTGTAGTTACTACACAACCAAGTACTGTGAATAAACTGTACAGATGTCACAGTGCTTGTAGTGATAAATACTGGACCAACAAATATACAAGGATAATGATTTTGCAGTAATCAAGGGGAGACAGTGGGATATCTGGTCTTCTTGCCAGGAGGCTTTTCCATACGTATTCGTAGTTCACATAAAGCAAGACTACATATGCTGTCTGCTGGGAGAAGTGGGGAAGTCTTGTGATTAAGGTGTCAGTCTCTGTACTGGGAGATTGTATTTCCCAGTTTTTCACCCTGCTCAGCTGTGTATGTGTGTGTCACTGCTAAGTCCCGCATGAGTAATTTTTCAGGGTGTTTAAATACTTCAGGATACAAATAAACACCTAGGGGGATTTTTCAGAAGTGCTTTAACACTTCAATCTGATTGACTGACTGTGCTTTTGACACCGCATTTTAAGGTATCTAAATAGCTTTCAAAGTCTGCCCTTAAATTTCCTTACTCCTTACTTGACTGTATGTGGAGTGAGCAAGTTGGTATTTCTCTGAACCTGTGAGGCACTGCAAGGATAAATATATTAAAAACTGTGAAATGGTCAGACACTGCATTTATAGAAACATGTAAGCACGCACCCAGGAAGTGACTCTGTTTTCTTGGTATTCTGGTAATAGTTTAAAAGTTGCAGTGCAACTGAGAGCTCTGCTGTGCTAAACAGTTTATCAGCAGAAGTTAAAAGACAGTGTTGTCCCAGACATCTAGCACTCTGAAGCTATGATATCTAACAGCAGTCTAACAGCAACAATGGGAGGCAAATGCTGTGATCATACAGAGTAAGCAGGTAAGAAGCCAGGACAGAAACTCATCTGCTGGATCACTAAAAGCAACCACAGCATATCCATCATTTCTAAAAGGGATTTGAATTTTCACCCATTTGCCCAGCACACACCACCCCAGTGCTGTGAATGAAAAGCTCTTTTGGACTCCCATTTCTCTGAGGTTTAGGATTCTTCTCCTAATTTACAGCTTCTGTTTGTTTTTAGTCTGTTTTGTACTGTTTCTTGTGCCAGCATTATCTTTTAGCTCAAAACCCACTGCTCTTCCTGAACCTGCTCTTTGTTTTTATTTGCTTGCTGGTGTGTTGTTGGTTTTTTTGTTGGTTTTTTTTTCCCCTTAATTAGCTAGTGAGAAATTGTGCAGATGGTGAAAGAGATTGGGAATTGCCATGTTGGCATGATGTACTGAGGCCTGAGCAATAGGCCTTGAGCCAAAGTTGACCTCTAGATGAACCCACCACCTGAACATTATATGTAGTTAGTATCCAATCATAGCGAAATATGCATGGTCATTCGTGAAATATGTATGATCCTTAGCGAAAGATGTAACTTAGATAAAATATAATCATTAGCAAAGATATAGTGCATCCTTCCTTGCTCAGAGGCAAGTGGTCAAGGATATGAAACCAGATATATGGTCTTGTTTGGAAACCAGCGGTTAAAATCAAGTAGATAAAGGAAACTCCCTTGGTTCCTCCCTGAGCCCTGGCCAGGCTTTGGTGGGATCTAAGAGGAAAGTGAAACCAGATGTTTCCACATTTGAAATTATGTGAGCTTGTTTATTCATCAACATAAAAGCTGGACCTTCTTATGACTTCGGAGACCTCACCTACGAGTGGATGCACTGTACAGGACCTCCCAATTGCTAGGAAAGGTTCTCCAAATCCTCACTGTAACTGGGGCTCCCAAGTGAGTGTGGGTCTGCGTGATGGTAAAGTATCAGGGCAATTGGTGATGTATCTTTCTTAACCACTATAGTCTGTCGTGTGCAGTAGCCATTAGGTGCATTACTGTGGCTTGATTTATTCTTGCTATATTATTTCACTTAACTGTTCTATTGCTTTAAACTTAAGTAAAGGTCAACTCGCTTCTTTAACTAGGTGTCTGTGTCCTTTGTGCTGACCCCATCTATTGGCAAAACGTGGCATCAAAGCCACTACAAATTTCTATATACTTACTATGTTTTGACCATTAATCTTTAGGTGATCCTGGGGGCTTGGTGTAGTCCCCTTCCCTGTAGAAGCACGCAAAGTTTTCTTCTGATTCATTCTTTAGGAGTTAGAATTTTTGATCTTTTCACTGGTCATACACTGCAGTTTTCAGCATATAAAACAACCAACTAGACCAGCAATGTCATGTCTGAATACATGTGAAAAAGACCTCTTTTGGATTAAACTTAACCTTGGAACATGCTGTGTGGATCTGCCTCCTTCTCCTTGTATGCAGAAGAGAGATGTATGTGAAAGACCAAAGGCTTTGTGTTGGTTTTACTTGATGTTTTGACTTTATTCTGGGTTTTAAAGTAACTTATTTGACATTTTGATTTCAAGGAGGGGAACACAGCACTGCATCTAGCAGCCAAGAATGGTCACAGTGAAGTTGTAGAAATCCTGCTTAAACAGTGGGAGGAAATAAATGACATAAATCAGGTAAGGACACAGAAATTACTGAAAGTGGTAAAGTTAGCGATTGTAAAAATCAACTCCCCCAAAAACATTTTAAAGGAATAAACATTGCATTGAGTAAACTTAACTAGTTCTGCTTTTCTATGTACCTTCATATATATGCTTTTCTATGTACCTTTGCATCCTGTTTCGTTGTCCCTTCTCCAGCAAATGCAGGTCCATTAACTCCTTCAATGTCCCTTCATCCGTCCTCTGCTCCTCACACAACAGCCTCCTCTCCATCTCATATGCCCTTAGTAACTACTGGTAGAAGGAAACAGAGGATGACCTAACCTCCACCTTGCTTCCTGTCCTCCATTTGTGGCCATGTGATCCCATTCTTTTTACCATCTCTGGTGCTTTTCAAGATATCCACTGAGCCAGTTCAGCATGCATACCCAGCACATACCACTGCAGGCACCTCAGCAAAGAGGTCTCGGATTTGTATCCTGTTCATCTGATCTCAATTGACTGCCCAGAACTGGCTGCAGACATGCCTACCCACATTTTCTTTCCTGGGTGAGCTTAGCCGGCATATTCATGAACTGCATATTAGCTGTGGAGGTTGTATCCCTGAGATGATGCACTCATGAGCTTAATTTTCAGGCTTAAAGTAGGGGTGGAGGAAGGAGATACACTCTAACTGCTCAACTCAGCATTCCTGATTTGCAAAGGGTCCTTGAGCCTTCTGCTTCTTCTGTGGGGAGCTGGAACGAGCCAGGCAAGTTAATTCACTTCGTTGCCCCCTGTGGGAACCTGCCATGTGGTTGATGGACTGTCCTGCTGGCCCAGTGGGCGAAATGAGTAAAGGACATCTGCTCCTACCCAAGTCACTCCTCTTCCTTAATCAGGTTCTGATTAAGATCCTGATCCTTAATAAGAGAGATTTTATGCAATTTATTTCCAGCTATGCAAGCTTTGAGGCACACAAGCTTCTTTGAAATGTGAGGACCTTGTGTTTCCAATCCTTGTCCAACAATGTTGCTTCTGCACACAAAGTTTGTACTGCTTGTGCCTCTGCCTTGCCGTGACCCATGGTGTGACCTTCCTGTCCAGCTGAAGATGTTCTGATCTGTGGATAAATGCGTTTCTCTTTCCCCAGCATAAGCAAAGTACTAAGATATGTGAAGTTTACCAGGAAAATGGTGGCTGGAGTTTAAGCAAACAAAAATCAGGATTTACTGATGCTTCTGTGAATGCTGAAACACTAATTTTCAGTAAACCTTTTTGTATTTTAGGAGTTCAGAAGCAGAGATTAGGTCATTGTGCAGCTGATGTAACTTTAAAGACTTGCTGTGGAGACATGGAAAATTTTTTCGGGGGGAGGAGATTTGAAATAAATATGCAACATGATTATTTCTGCTAAAAGTGCTCCTTATAACTAGCACTAGAATTGGGAATTTGTCAGAAATGCATGACATTGGACTGACAGAAATTAGTACTTATGGTATGTGCAAACATGCTAGCCATGTTGCCTGGTGTTGAATGGCAGCAATTGCTACCCACTCTTTGTTTCTGTGCTGATTGCTAGCAATCTTCTTTGAAAAGAGCATGATTACTATTTATGAAATAGTTATCTGTATTGTAAACTGTACTGTACATCTGTCCATATAAATGTTATCTGTCACTTAGGTGTTGGTGAATTGCTATTTCTTTTAAGTGTTAATTTAGGAGCATTCCTGTTGTGCTCTCTTGAGACTGTCTCCCCTTTTCTGTTGAGCTGGATGAGTCTGATCAAGCTAATCTGTTTTGTGTCACAGCCTTATAGTCACATGGCTTAAATTGGAACAGACATTTTCTCTCTGTTGGTCTAGAGCGGAGAAACTCCATTTTACTTGTCTGTTGAAGGAGGTCATGAAAAATGTGTTGAACTCTTACTGGAAGCAGGGAGTGACATCAATGTTTTAACTCAAGTATGTACACATTAACCCTCCAGCACACAGGTATTGGGACATCTTGGGCTGTAGGAAGGACCTTATCTTCTCTTTTCTGTGTGTACTAACAGTGTATTTGCTCTGCTTATTTTCATGAAATGGTAAATATATATAACTATAATAATAGTTAATAAAATAGAACTGGGAATATAGAAATTTCTAACAGAATAAAACCGATTTGGAAGAAATATAGCATAGATTTATTTGACAGAGTACTGCGGTGGAGCTGTTTTATTTACTGTATGTCCAGTATGTAGTAAAACATACAACTAAGAAACTTAACCAACTAGAGTAACTGAAAATCCTCCTTTCTGGCAGTGTATATGACTGAACTGATGACAAACCTGTTCTCCACATCTGGACTGCAGTCTGGCTCACATCTGTTGAATGGCCTTGGCTTGCCTGCTGCAATAAGTTTATGATTCCAGCAGACCGAGAGCTTGTTTGTTTTAGCAGAATTATTGAGTGAAAATATTCTATTGATTTACTTCTAAAAGTTTGTTAATGCGACTGTACTTGCTTGTTAAAGTTCAAACTGAACTAAAAGTCTAGAAGACATGTTGGCATTGTCGTTGTCCATGGTGCAGGATAGCTGACAATGCTGATTTATCTTTTTCTTCAGACTGACTGAGAAGGACTGTAGAATATTGGTGGTTTTAGCATGTTTGTTGTGATGTGGTAAAAATAGGAAGTTCCTTTAGTGTTTACAAAATCACATCATGCTAACTGCTGGTCCACCTCAATTTATATCATTTTATCAAAGGGTATTTTTTGGAGGGGAGGGCTAATAACACAAGTTTAAATGAAAGATTACCCTGTATTGATAGCTCCCTTTAGTACTGTTTTCCCAGCAACAAAAATGTAAGTTTTTGCTGTCTATACCCTTTCTTTCAGAACAATAGTAGTGCTTTGCAGATTGCAGTTCAGAACGGACATCTATCCTTGGTTACTTTTCTTATTGATAAGAACATTGACCTGATTCCTAAACCCGAGGTGAGTGTGTATCAGTAGAACTGTCCTGATGTGGATTCAGTCTGTCCTGTCTTTTATGGCCTTCCTTGGGAATTGAGACAGCTGAAGAGATTGTCTAGTTCCTTAAATGTTTTTACTATACACATTATTATGTGGTTTATGGATGTTGGTTAGCAAGATGTATGGACCAACAGAGACAAGGTCCTGTGGCACAAACCCAGTGAGTGCCTGGGCAGACTGGTGCAGTGCAGTGTGAAGGTGGCCAGGCTAAGCCAAGGACCAGGTGACAGGAGAAGTTGAGCATACCCTGCTTGAACTAAGCAATAATGCAGGCCTCCCTGTGTGCCATGGGAAAAGAGTTAACATTTGCAGCTGATTTTGAATAAGGTAATCAAAAGGTAAATAAACACTTCAGTGCTTTTACCCTGTGCATTCAAAGCATATGCCTTCAAAGTCTGCATGACACCATTCTTTGGGGTTTAAAAAGAAAGAGGTATTCCTAACTTTCAAATATTGTCTCAATTTAGCTATTACAGTTTTTGTTATGTCTGAGATTTTCTGTGAATAGGAAGTTATGCTCCACTTCTACAGTACAGGATGAAAACAGAAAGTGGGCTTTGTGATGTGCGCCATGATCACTGGCCTGTTGTGTAATGTTACCAGTGAAGAACAATTTTTTATGTGCTTGAAATGATCAAGCTGTTGTGTTGCTTGTTCTCATTGGCTTTCTGTAACAGAAGCCACTCACAAAGTTGTAACTTACATTTTGGAAACATTTCCAGTACAGCATTGCATAAGAGCTTGCTTTATTTTTCTGTAGCCCTGAAAAAATGGCTGTGGTTTATAAAGACACTAATGAACTGGTGTCAGGCACCTGGGAATGACACTGGTATGGAATTATTCTTTAGCTGTATTTAACAAGAAACTGATGACTCATAGGTTCAACATACAAAGCGATCTTGCCAATCTAATGGTTGGATCGTGACGGGGGTTGGATCTGTGCCCCAGTTATTTTAACAAACAATCACTCATATAAAAAAACATCATTTCTTTCTAGCTGTAATTTGTTTTTTGTAAATATGACAGCAAGTCAATTTAGTATGAAGAATATTTCCAGCACCAATATGTGACAAGATATTATTCCTGGAAAGTAGATTTGGACATCTTTTACCCAATACAGAATTAATCTGTCTCCAGCCTATTCAACTAAGGGCAAAGCCAATTTTCTGAGGGAACAGAAACATTACCCTAAGCTTTCTATTGTTGGCCAAGGGAAGGCAGCACATCCCAGCTATGATACGTGCCCCGTGCACTCAGCATTCTCAGGTTTCTCGGCTGTATTTGTTTACCTGCTGCTGTAGGTGTTGCAGGAGCAGGCTACCATCTCTGGCATAACTCCGCACCTCAGGGTGTGTCTTCTGCAGTCTTGAACCTCTGCTAGAGCTTATCACCTTTGCAAGGGCAGTTTTAACAAGAACCTTTCTTGTTCAAATGAACCAATACCGTACCCAAGTATAATCGTTTATTGTTTTCCCTCAACAGCAGAAGAATTCCCCTCTCCATTTAGCAGTCATCAATAATCATCTACCAGCAGTAAAAAGCCTCTTGGATGCCAGTCATGATATAAACTCCTTAAATCATGTAAGAAAGACTGGGAATTAGCATAACTGGTAAAGAGGAGATTATGCGGATTTTGCTTGAAATGTTCTTATTTTTCCTTCTGAGCTCAGGGTACAAGAAAATAGGAAGGAAGAAGCAGTTCCCTCCTTATATTTTTGCATGTGTGCATATGTATTATGGTACTTGCTGTGCTAGTATTGTTTGAGCAAGATAACAAATTCCATAAATGGCAACATATCTTATTTGCTGCTGCATGCACCCTTAGATGACTGGAAGTTCTTATTCTAATATTCTGTAGAAGGATAAATAAATCAATAGGTGCAGCTGTGTAGAGATCACACAACTCTCATTTCAGACCCAAAGATGAGACTTGAAGCTGAATGTTGCTTTAGTTGTACTTCTTGTTAATGGTTTGGGTTTGTTTCATGCTTCCCCCACCACCTTTTTGTGTGTGAGTGTGTGTGTATGCGCATGCACGCGCGTTAATGTTCACTGAGACCATCATGGAGCAAGTACACTCCCGCTACATGTTATCACTTTGTGGCAGTGCTGGCTAAGAAACCCTGTTGTGGACATGGCACAAGGTACTGCTGAAAAAATGACAGATATCCAGTTATCTTTGCATGAATTTCTGCAGGGAAAATGTTACTCAAGAGGTTAGTATGGGTGGGGACTGGCAGTCACATGGAGCACTCTGTCTGAAACACCTTGCTTTAAGAGGGAAAGAGAGACGTCATTAGGTTACAGTACACTAGAGGGGTATGAGAGCAACTTTTCCCTGAGCCAGCTGGTTTTCCAGCTCCTGCCTGGTTTTCCTGTGGAAAACATCCCACATGCTCTCTTGTTTGCCTGAAACAGAACTGGCAGGTAGGCCACTCAAAAGTTAGCTGATTTAATTCTGTTCAGTGTTCTTTTGCCAATACCATCTTGTGAATATTCTCCAGATTCAGATTGTAAACATTCTGCTTCCAAGAGGGAGTTTGGCATACTGTATTTATTTGTTGTCACTAATTTCAGAGGGAGGATGGCTTTCTGTATTTATTTGGTGTCATTAATTCCAGAGGCAGGAAACCCCTCTACATCTGGCAGCTGATCTTGGCAATGTGGAGCTGGTGGAAGTGCTGCTGAAGGCAGGCTGCGATCTCAAGTCTGTGGATAAGGTAGATTGACTTCCTCACACCTGCAAGTATTATGTGATTTTATTTTTTGTTTTATAACCTTCTTCCCAGAGAAGCAGGAAGCACTTGTTGCCAGGTAAAGCTGTTAGTTGTTACAAAGGAAATCTCCTTTTAATATTGCCACATCTGCAGCCTGCAGAGATCTGAAATGGTTTTAGTGAAGAGCCGTAAAAATTCCAGGCTCCGTTGTTTGCAGGGTAAACCCTGCTGCCAGAGACCTCTAATGGAAAAAAAGGACTAGGCTCACAGAGTGGAAAACAGCCTGTGGCTGTTGTAACTGTGCACCCGCAGCCAGGTTCACTGCCAGGAGAGGCGCGGGTACTGCCAGATTCACTAATTGCAGTGATGGTGAGTTTGTCCTTTAGTACTTTGGGCCATCTGGAAATGATGGTCCTGTGTCCCTGAGAAGCTGTCCCAGATCCGTTTAGGTAGGTGCTTAGATCCTGTTGCTGATGTTCAGCCTGGAAGGACTAAGGCAAAAATGGCAATGGCTGGAAGAACTACTAAAGCAAAGAGTCTCTGGGGAAGTGCTTTTGAAAGGACAGCATACCAAATCCAGTTTGCGCAAATGTTCCTAAATTACTGCAAGGCTGAGCTTCCCCGTTTTACACTGTTACCACTATACTGATTTTCTGTATGATTGAATGGACAGATTTGACGTTTATCATAAGCAAAATCTAGGTCTTTACTAATTCTGAAAAGTTACTTTTATGTACAAAATTGTCCCAATGAGAACTAAAGCTTTATGGACTAGGATCATCTTTTTTTCCCTAGCCTGGTGTGAGGCTCGGGACTCTGAGTGTGTGTGACACAGTGTATGTGTTTTGGGAGGCTGAGGTAAGATGCTACATTGCAGTTAAACCTTCCCCTTCAGAGTCATGCTTACAGGGGCTGGAGAGCTGCAGTCTCATATGGGTTAACACGGACTGAAAACTTGTTCTCCTTAGACAGTGCCTTAGCCATTGGAAAATTGTCTCTACTTATTTGTATTCCAAGGGCAGGCACAGAAATTTATTTCTTATTGCCTGTTTTGACCTTAAGCACCTGCAAGTCTTTGGGCTGGGTAGTGCCCTGGTATTACAGTAGTGTTGACAGAGTCCTGGGCACATTATGAGAATATGGCTCTGAGCCAGCCCACGTTCTGTCACTTTTCTGCAATGGTTTTATTTCTTGGAGTAGTTTTTCCCTTGCCCGTTTGCTGGATGACCCCTGAGGCCACGCTACTGCTGGGAACATTTGCAAGTACAGACCTCTTTGAACTGAGTTGGTGCCAAGATGCAAAAAATGTTCCCATCCTTACTGAACAGCAGGCAGGAGAAAGGAGAGCCTGCTGCAATTGCTGAGTTTTCCTGGCATCTGTGCTCTGGCAATAAGAGCCTCCTCAGTCTCCAGAGCATGTCCTAAATCTGCACGAGTTGCAAGCTGTTATAGCTCAGGGATTGGTCTCTCAGGAGATCTTCCTTCCTCCAATCCGCAGAAACAATTGTCATCAGTTGTGATTGATAGTGCACAGAGTGCTCCCTGTGTGCAAGACTGCCGTGCTACATGTGCACGCAAGAATCCAGCAGTGTTTGCACTAGCACAGGAGGCTGGCAACACCTCCTTTTCCCACTCCCTCCATCTCCCTGTGAAATGCAGAACATCTTTCCAGATGTTGGACCCAATAAGCTCTTGTGGTCTCTGGACTCTTCACATACAAAGTAGGTCTACGCTATAAAGCTTCTTTGAAATGTAAATTCCTTGGCTTCCAATGTGATGCTTTTCTAAAGCAGGCTAGAATGATCTTGAGCAGAGCCAGGAGCTAGAGCTCCAATGGTATATCTTAGGGAACTTTAAAATAGCTGGAGAGTTGAAATGCCTTGTATTTTAATTACTGAACTTTCTGATTAAGAGAGTGGCTTCTTTTAGGTCTAATTTTCTAGAACGCCTAGCTTGATATCCCTGAATATTTAAATCTGAGGTGATTCCACTCAGTACAAATCTGCTGAAAATAGACAATTGCAGAAAAAACCCTGCAGAGCCAAAGAGGTGCCCATGCATCGAAGTGCTGATAGCAGAGACAGGTTCAGATAGACTGAGCAGTCTTCTGCAGCTGGAATTAAAGCAATGGTTTTTAATTCCTTTGACTGCCTGTACTACCTGGCAAACATCAACTTCAGTTGCGCTCACTTCAGTTATCATGAGAAACTCAGTCCCACACTCTCCTTTCATTCTGTGAGCCAGCTTCTCTTACCGTCCATAACAAGATGCAGTTTTGCCCTTAAAAGTTGTCCCTTTCCAGCTTTGCCTGCCTACCCATCTGAAATGCCAGTTTAACAATAACACGCCAATGGACTGTATTTGTGGTAGTTTTCAGCCTGTTTGAAACAGGGGCTTGCACGAACTTGGAAGCCGTTACTGGAGAGGGCAAGCTAGTATGGAGTAGAGAGCAGCCCGAGTGCTGGAGGTTTCTGAAAGCAATTGTACCTCACCAGAAATTCTTGAGCGGGGAGTTCAGTGCAGGGGGAAAAATGACCGCCTCTGGGCTGGGGGGATACAGCTCGTACAAAGCATAGAACTTTGTAGCTACCTTGAAGCCATAAATCCATAGTAATAAATTTTCTTGGAAATAAGGGATAGGGCTCTGTGAATGAAACTCCTGCATTTTTTTATGATATACATATCATCATACATATGAGATAATGTTCTGATTCACTCTCTCTGCTTTCAGAATGGAAAAACTGCACTAGCTGTAGCATCAAGGAGCAATCATGCCCTTATTGTAGATATGATCATTAAAGCAGAAAGGTACTATGCCATGAAACAGGTAAGATACATCTTTCATTACAATGAGGAGAACTATAAGGGAAAAGCCAATTCTGATCTTGAAATGCCTTTTGCCTGAGGTGGTTTATTTTGGCAGGTTGTGAGACTGGCTTTGAGAAATTGGGGTTAGAACTGGGAACGGCAAGGTCTCTACCCCATAAAAGTTTTATTTCTGACTAGCTGTTAAGCTGTCAGTAGATCTTACCAGTTTCCTGCATCATGCTCTACACACAGAAATAAAGGGGTGGGGAGAGTTTCTAACCCAAATTAAAACTGTGCCATCAGCATCAGGTCTCAGATGACCTGAATCCACACCTGTGTACTCTGGTACAGCAAAATATGTGGAGGAGCACAGGTGTCCATCACTCCTTGACTAGCAAGCACTTAGCTGCTTTGGCAGGAGCTCCCTCCTCTGTTCTACGTGTGTTAATTATAAAATACAATCAATGAAACGGGAAAGAATCAGGCAACAAGTGTGAAGGACATGGCCTAGATTGACCTCAGATTGTCTGAATTTCTAACCATTTTCCCCTAGTTATTTAAACATAGGCTGCTTAGTGATGGCCCTCCCTAAAGGGCTGAGAGGCAGATGTATTAAAGTGTAGGTGACAATTATTTTGGCCTGTGTTAATTATCCTGAATCACTTATGAATCTGTACATGCTTTATAGGCAGTAAGTGTCTGAGCAAGAAAAGCTGAGCTTAGTACCTCTTAAATTCAAAGGAATATTTGGAGCTGGGCTGCTGGTGAGGCCGTGCCCAGAGACACGCCTTGAAACTCAGACCAAGCCCAAATGGGTCTTGAAAATTCAGGACATCTCATGTCACGAGGGACATTCAGAATTCTAAGAAAGTTTATTTATTACACCAATGACAGTTGTAGTAGAAAGCCACAAAGCACCTACTGTACCTACACACTTGAAGAAAGGGAGGTATTTCATAGGATGGTGAAGATTAATTTTAAGGCATATTAATGCTCCACAAATCAGTCCTGTATTAGCTTGCTCAGTTTTTCTTGTTTGGAGCCATAGGTTTATGTGGGCTCCCTGAGAATTGATTAAATTTGCTGGGTTTTGACACAATACAGTGTAAAATCTCCACACTCTCAAATAAACTGCAGGTTGGTCCTAGTGAGGCAGTAAAAGACATCTCTTATAGCATCCACCAAAAAAACTGCAAGAAGGAAGATGCTGATACAATTTATTTATGTAGAGCAAGTACTTCTGTGAGCACCAGAGCTAGCAAACCGGGGCAAAAGGAATTCACTTGACTGTCAGCTCTTGTGTCTCCTTGCTGAGCTGCCACACAGACCTGTGAGGTCATTCTCATGCCTGCTTCCTGCTAGGGAGTGTTTAACAGGTTAGCCAAGCGCCTCCGGGGGCGGTGCAAGCGTACTCGTCCTGCCCGAGAGCAGACACATAAATTAGCTGGTTTTACTGCCCCACTCCAGCCCTGCGTGTCCAAATACATGAAGCTTAATGTTAGAGGGAATTGTGCTGGTAAATCACATATCTACATTAATTATAATGAAAAACACCTCTACGAACTCCTTGCGTTGTGCATGTTTGATCTGCATCAGTTCAACTCGAGTTGTCAGGTATGTTATTGATTCTTTTGGCTTAAAGGAGAATCAGAAGTGAAGTCATGTGTTGCCAGAGAAGACATGACAAGTTAGACAGCAGCAGTGAGCCCATAATGCTCCTAACCTCTTGGCATTGTTTACTGAATTGCCTGAGGAGAAGAAAAGGTGTTTAAGTAGATAGTTTTTTTGCAAGAGTTCCACAGATGCTGGGAAATGGAAATATAAGTGTTTACATTCCATTACCTAAAGCTAAGAGCACAGTCTTTAGGAGCAGCTTAGATCTTACAGTTATGGAATATGATGTTCAGATGGTGTTACCATATATGAAATTACAGCATTTTTTAACCATTTTTGTAAGAACTCAATTGTAAGAACTGTCATTTTGTTACATTGAGCTGACTTTTCATCTGTGACAAGGCTTTCGTTACAAAAAGGAAATGTCATGTTGCTGTGAGGAAGCGTATGATACCAATGTGTGAGTGCCTTGTTCTCTCTGTTTGCCCTTTTTTCTATTTACTGCTTCCACCCAACCCTTCCCTATCATTGCCCAGGCTCCAGGCTGTTTTTGACTGGATTTGAGGGCTGCTGTTACTGTTCCACCCAGCCATTGCCTAGACACACAATTAGCAGCAAAGAGAAGCTGTGCTGCTGCAAAGGGAGGAGAAATAAGTCTGGGGTTTTTTGTTTGCTTGTGGTTTTTGCTTTCGTTTTTGGAGGAGGTGAGGGGTTTTAACCTCAGAAGAGAAACACTGAACTGGGGAGATTCTGAAGCTGTCCTGTAGAATGTCCTAAACCTAAACCTTGCATGTGTCAGGAAGCATGAAATAAAGTCTGCACCACAAAAATGGAATCAAACATAAATGACAACGCTTAGTTACCGAACTAAGATCTTTTTTTTCTTGCACAACTCTCATAAAGTTAGGAAATAACCCTGTTGTATTTTTCTGAATTTAATCTGGAATGAAGTATTTTATATTTTGTACTTTTAAAAAATGTGGCATGCTGCCATTTCCTTTTTTGCTTAGTATCTGCTTTGTAATCCTGCATCAACTTCCTGAAGACATTTTTCACTTTGGAGACTGATTTGAAACAGGACTAGCAAGTAAACAAAATTAAATATAAAAGTAGTTTGAGCTTACCTACATTCCGATTGAGGCTTTTTCCTGGGCACTGCTTAGCTAGGGGTGAAATCACTGATAGGCATGGCTTTTGCAGAGGTGCTCAAACAAGAAGCAACCCCATCACTCCTGTTCCAGGTGAGCCATGCACATGGTAGCAACATCACTTCTAATCTGTAGGGTAAAATGCTTGCAGTTTTGGTTTCTATCTGATTTTGCTTATGCAGGCAATAAGACTAGATCCAGGTTCAACACACGTGCTTATTGGTGCTTAGACACTTTGCTGAACTGGGTTCCACATACTAAACCCTATGGCTCATGCTGCCATCAAATGACCTGGTAGCACCCGCTTCAGCCAAGTGGAGCTGACGGAGCAGAGGTGGTGACAGCTTGAGCAAGTGCCATGCCAATTGTGCCTAGACTCTTCTCAGAGAGATGTTAGGACTTTGAGGAGCAAAAGGAAAGCGTTAAGAGCTGTGGCTGAATCCCAGCCATGTTCAAAATGTGACATATAAAGTAGACAGAGCCCAGGAGCACTGCAGTGGTGGCGTAGTACTTGCAGTTACTTGCTGCTGTATATCATGTGCCAAAGAAAGTGGTTTATTTTGCATTTAACTTAGTAAGGTATAGCAATAGACACAGGAAGGCTTTGTTTCTGTTCTGTTATTCAGACTCTAATAGCATCATCCAGACTGAGTTCAAAAGAGTTCTACTAGCCAAACATGGTTCCTTTACCTGCACTGAGCAAACCACCTGTCAGTAGCTACATATGACGGTACAGGACAGTGTTGACGGCTCACTAAGCAAAGGTTCCCAGCTTTGTTACAAAATTTATCATCTGCTTTCTTCTTTAGGAACATCTAGCTTGTAGTGATGATGGGTCAGACTTTAGCTTGTCCTTCAAGCAAGATCATAGTGCACAGACCAAACAAATCCGTTCCTCCCTTTGGAATCTAGCATACAACCAGTTAAAACCCCAGGAATGGAAAAAACTAGCCCAGTTCTGGAAGTTCACAGATGAACAAATTAAAGCCATTGAAGAACAATGGACAGGTAACAATATCTGAATGGCTAGACATAGTATTTGAACTATAAAAACCACAAGGCAGAGTTGCTTTTTAAACTAATGTGAGTATCACAGATACATGCTGGCCATACTGCTCTTATTCACATTATGAAAAAGAGCAATGAATGGATACAAACTTTGTCCCTGGTTCCTGGGAAGTGGTCCTGTAGAAGTAGAGGCCACTTCTGTTCTCCCTCTTGGCCTGGAGTAACCTTCATCTTTGGAAATCAAAAACAAGAGCAGTAAGCAGCACGGAGGGTCTTGTGGGTCATGCTGCAAGTGAGGACCTGGGGAACCGTGTGACTCAGGAAGACCTTGTTCATGCTTTGTCTTCACAGCTGCCATTAAACAGCAGTTGCTGGTTTCAGACATCTCAAGTGCTGAGAAAGCAATCATTTTATAGCATGCATTGTACTTGTTTACTACTGCTCCATGGTATATTTCCACAGGTTGAGAAAAAATGAAAGGAAAAAATTAATTTTAAGATGTATTAGCTTTTTTTCTCCCTTTACAGTAGCCTGAGGATAAAATTAGTATTTTTTTTTTAACCTTTATAAGGAAATAAGAGTATAAAGTAGGTTTTAAAACATCTTGAAACTCTCAGAAGGGTAAAAGCACAAAATACGCTGTTTCCAGCATGTGGAACAGACAAATGCTTTGTGTATTGCATAGGGAAAAAAAGTTATAAGGAACATGGAAACAGAATGTTGCTCATCTGGTTACATGGTATATCGCTGGCTCATCAGAATCCTGTCAAGCATATCTACGAAGAGCTGGTGGAAGCAGGATTTCCGCCTTTAGCTGGTAAGTTGTTGTAGAGCAGTTTATCTTCTGCAAGATTGCAGTGTGGTGCTGAGGTCCCTGCTGGTGCTGGGAAGGTGCAACTGTGGCAGAGCTGGAAGACACTTTCTTTCTGGGACTCTGCCCTTGCTGGGGGGTGAGGTTGCTTGAGGAAGAGCATTTAAGGGAGACTTGAGATAAAGGACAATAAAAAACGTGCAAGCTTTGCTTCCCTCCTTTGTCCTTTAAACATAGCTAAAATGTGGCTGGCCATTCTTCATTAGAATAGTCTGACCTTGTAAAAAGCAAAGTACATCAAGCACGTACTTTTCCTTTTACTTTACAGAGAAGATCAGAGCTGCAAGTAGCACTGACATGGTCTCCAGAAAATGTGCAATTTCATGAGTTCATAAATAAAACATGGCATATATGATGGAATTACCTGCCAAACAGAAACTGATTTTCAAATACAAATAACATCTTCCCTGGAAAAAAACACCTGTTTTGAAACTGTATGATTTTTTCAAGCCAGAAGAACTTGCACCCTTGAAACACTGGTTAGTTCATTCTCGTCTGTTTGCTATACAATATTTTAAATAATTTAAAAGTGAATGGCTGGCTGGTAATTTATGACAATACCGCTAAGCTAGACCCATTCCCCTACAATTGCTACATCTGGCTTAACACCGATACACTGATTCTATATTGGAACTGCAAATTAAGGTATTTTGTGTTTGACATGAAATGTAAATGAGATGTTTTCTACCTGAAAGTAAACTTAATTTACTAAATGAAAATTATAAATAAACACTTCCAAAAATAGGTTGGCACCTGGCCTCATTTGGGATTCAGGTTTTTATAAAGTCTTGCTAGGATTACAGTGTTCCTGTCTGAACAGGTCTTTTCTCTTGTTTAATCAGTGTTAGGATTAGGACAAGTCTTTTTCTTCAGCATTTGATTTATGTAGTGAAAATGCACAAAAATTTCATGTCTAAAATAACGTGTGGCTGCAGAATTTTGTATCAAGGCATTACCTTATATACATACTCAGAACAGAGCATTTGCTCTTTAATAAACACATCTAGCAATTACTTACCTATTTCTTGTTCATGTCTTGAATTAATATTTGGTAGTGTCTTGCTGAATATTTTTAAAGGTTTTCTCACTACTAAATAAATTTCATGTCTAAATATATTTCATATACTAAATATATTTCACGTAGTCTTCTCTATAACAAAACGGCAACAATTTTATCATGTAATGCAAGAATTGAATTGTCTTGTCTGTCTCTACAGAGCTAGCATTCTCCTGCAATCAATATTATTGTTTGTACTAAAAAGTTGATGATCTGATTCTTAGTCTGAAGTCTTATCCCCAACTGCCCTCTTATGTGCAACCTGTTTTGACAGGGCTGCTGATCATCACAGGAACATGAAGAACAGACTGCTAAATCCTCAGGTTTTGGAATTAGGGATCTAAGATCACAAATTCTTAAGATGCTGATAGGTATGCAAGATTAGCTTAGAAAATGAGAATGTTTAACAATTTGATGGACTCAGTACCTTAGCTGGCTTAAGTCACACCCTGAGTGTGAAGGATACCACCCTGTTATTCTTCATTTAAGAATGCTGTTATAGGATATAATTAAAATGCATGTCAACTACACCTAGTTGCATAAGCAACCAAAAGCATATGTATCAAAAATAAATGTAATTTTAACTTGAAAGTAGATGTAACACTGGGACAAGACAAACTGACTCAGAAAAAAAAAATAAATCACATTCTATCCTTTATTTAGAAGTGTGTAAAAGACTCCTTAAATAAAAAGTGTTTATCTTAATCAGTTCTCAAATGGTTTGGAGGTAGAATAAGATTTCAAATTCTTTTTTCCCCTCCTGCTGTTTACTATAAAAGCACTTTTACTTTAAAAAAAGTCTTTTTTTAGAAAAGGGTTAAAGCATGATACATACTTTAGGCCTTGCTACATCAAACCCGAAAAGACTGGGAAGAAGTTTAAGTTGTACTTTGATAAAAACCCCACTGGTGAGAAAAATATTCACTCAGTCAACAACTTTTATTGACTGAACACTGGTATCAGTTTGGCCCTGAAGCATTCGCCCAGCTTGTCCTGCAGGTCTCACAGTGGTAGAACCAGAAGAATGGAGCACAGTTCGAGGATATTTAGCAGCAGTTGCTTGGGATACAGTTTGCTGAAAAGTAACCAGATACATCAAAACACTTAACAGTTAAAAAAAAAAATCCCCATTAAAATAGCTCTAAGTGAGCTATAGCTTAAACAGAAAGATTTGCAATCTGAACTGAAATACACTTCTCCAACAAACAAACCCCAAACCTTGGTTACTTTAAGACAATGACAGTAATTTTTTTCCTTCCTTATCTGTAATATACTTTTCAGAATATAAAGTGCTAAACTTCCAGTTAACTGGGTACCCTGAGCTTTTATCACCTCAAGCTTATTGCAAAGTTGGTTTGCTTGGTGGTTTGTTTTTGGGTTTTTTTGTTTGGTTTTTTTTTGTTTGTTTTTGTTTTTTTTACAAACTGTTCAGAGTTTTCCCCTGTAGTGCTAACTTAATCATGCCAGCTTTCCTTTTGAAGTTCAGTATTTGCTACGAGGAAATCTCTGAAAAGTCCCTGGTCTCTAAAAGGAAAAGGTTTGCATTTATTTAACAATGAATTTTTCTCCCCAAAACCTAGCCACCTTACCGCCATAAACAGTAGTCATTCTGCTTTTAATCAAGGTAAACTCTCTCCCCTGTCAAATTAATTCAAAAGAAATACTTCAATCTGATCAACTTCCACTTAGGCTTTTATTTGCAGAAAGAGTATATGGAATATATCTCTGGGACTGTCACATTTATTATTTTCCGAAGTCAGTTTTTTTTGTACAGTAGTTCAGGTACTTTATTTGTCATGCTAGTCACACAATCTGAATCCAGAAATTGTCTTATGAAAGAAAGAAATTTCATTAAGAAATCTGTCTTAATGAAAGAATTTCCACACCAAACCTCTAACCCCCTAAGGACATACAATTTAAATATGAATTTCTGCTTAGGAGCCCAAATTCTTGAAAGCTATGTGCAGCCTGTCACAGGGCTCTGACTCACCACAGGAAATGAGTGAAAGCAGAAATTCCTCACACAGACAGCTACCAGTAACTCCAGCTCAAATTAAAGGACCTGATGTAGGTCTGCTTGTTCCAGCAGTATCTCTGAAGAGAAACTGGACTTTCAGATAGCACAAACTCAGATCCTACTTTACAGGTTAAAATAGTGGGGAAAAAATTAATAAAAAAAAATAATCTTCAACTGTCCCATACACCTCCAGTTACAACCATTTTTTGCTCAGACTGGTCTAGACAATTGCTACACTTTTAGACCATGTAGGTCACTGTTTACAGTCTTCTTGTATGTTGCTTTCATACCTTATTAATGCACTTCCTTCAGTATTTTCTTCAGGATGAATGGGGGGACTAGGACTCAAAATACAACAGGCAGCAGGCTTGATGAAATTAATTGCCTCTGGACAAGGGTTTTACTTTCCCCAACCCCAATAATTTGCTACCCTCAGCCTGTCAGGCTAATTTATATCTCTGCCACCTCTGGTTCAGTCACTATTCCTGCTATACACCATGAAGCTTGTCTTTAAACTGTGGTTGCACAGTGATGACACCAAACACTGCTGTACCAGCTTCTCTTAAGAGGAAGACTTACGGAAGAGCTGGCCAAGAGAGAGACAGCCAAGACTACTATACCTATGAAATAATTACTACAGAAACAAGACAAATAGATTGAAGCGGCAATATTTACTTTCTCTCCTCACTAGCACTTTCTACCCAGCCCAAAGACAGTACTGTTATTTTAAACAGGCCTCAAGACTGAGCCTTGTGTAATACCTCTTCACGATGGCTGTTTTTCTTTAAACTACTACCAGATGTGCTGTAGTAAGAATACTGTTACAAACTTAACTCTGACTTACCTGAGTGACTGGATGATGTTTTTCAACAATGACAGAACTCACGGGTGGAACAACTCCCATCACTGCTAAACTACCACAAATTCTGGGTTTTTGTCCCATATCAGCTCGGCCTGTGATTCGAGCAGTGATTGTTCTTCCTGCTTTCTGTTGAGCAGATGTTATTACTTTTGCCGTGGGCTACAAATAAATTAAATATTAGTTGGTAAAAAGTTCTAAACATAGTATTTACAGTGGTTTAGATATGTCTGCTTAGATATGTCAGCCCTGTGCCAAAGTGGAACATGGAATGTTGCAGGTAATCCAGTTATGTTATACAGGACTGAACTGGCTCCATCTAGTTGCAATCTAGTTTATTCCACCTTTTTCCACATAAAGATGAGACAGCATTTCAAGCAAGCGACTTCTATCCTGAAGGGAGTATGGCTAATTTAACAAAAATCAAGCAGCATGGATAGCTTAGTTTTGCTCACTGGCTGCATACTTGAGTGACAGCTGCAGGCACTTCTGTCACCCTGGAAAGTCTTTCTAGCAATGACAGAGCAGATACAAAAAAGCTTCCATGCAGTAAAATGCTGAATCTTTTTCTGACAGCTGGTAGCAAACTGTATCAGATGGGAAAAAGAAAGGAGAGCAATGCAGAAGACAGCGGAGAAAAGTAAAAGGCCAGTTTAGTAACAAATACAGCAGAGGGGATGAGAGAGACATTTCAAACAGCAGGATGCTAAGGCAAAGCATATTCTTTCCAGAACAAAATGTTACCAAGTGAAACACCAATTGTTCCTGTTGCGCTACACGTTAAGTGTACGTGCACTCCTCTGTTCTTCATTTTGTCACACCTCCCCCTCCCCCTGCAAAAACAATTTAAAATTTTTCCTAACATAAATGGGTTTCTGTAACATTAATGAGCATTTGAAGCTAGTGTCTTCACACTGTGATGTAAACTCTATTGGCAGTTTCCTCAACTACATACTTGTTTTGCTCTGAAAAACATGGAAATAATGACACCCAAACTAATATTTGTTATAATTATGCCTTAAAATAAAAAAAAGAAAGTTAATTTTAGCATGTTACCAGTTTCTGAGTTGACACCACACCAGATGCTGCAGTTGTGCTAGTGACAATTACTGGAGAGTCAGAATCTAGCCTGGTCTGGTAAGTGCTTGCGTGACCCAGGTGGCTAGAAAACTGTGAATAAAACCAGAATTTACAAAGAATGAGAAAACTTTCTAGAAAACAGTTTTACTCTTCATATAGATACTCTTCTTTAGACTATTCCAATTACCCTTCTGAATGTACCTTCTTTGCAGATATTTTATGTCTAGTTTTACTGTTCTCTGGCTAATTTAAAAATACTTGTTTAAAAATTGTAGAAACATATGAATAACATTTGATAGTATCAGAATGGAAAATCAGGACAGCGGCAAGCACAGCTCCCCTGTTGTAACCTGTACTCTAGTGTGAAACTGGTTTACAGTGGCAATGTCTTCAGGATGACTCTAGGGCAGGTGCAGAACATCCAAGGTACCAGGCAATAATCTGGCTAAGTTGACACAACCAAGCCAGCTTTCTTCTTTTCAGACTATATTAAGCTCAGGGTTTGTTTGGTTTTTTTTGTTTTGTTTTTTTAAACCCAAAAACCTTCTAACAGCTTTTTTTCCAGAAAGAATCTTAAGAGAGAAAACTCTTCTTATACTGACCTTTTCTTCATTAGTTTAACACATTTTCACTAAAGTAAAAAGCAGAGCTTAATGAAAGCATAGTGAGACACAGCAGCTGTGCCTCAGTCACTTCACTTACACCATGCAGTCTGAACACGTCCATAGGTTTCTTTTTACACTTAGACTGTCTTAAAATTTCTTCAATTCACGGGCTACGGCATTTATTTTTATAAAGCTCCAACCAATGAAGTTCATTTTTGTCACCAGCAAACACAGTTCTGTTCCAGCTACGTGCTTACCATGTCTTCCAGCTGAAGAGTAGTTGCTGGTGGAGGTGGTGGTGATGGAGGATTATATTGCGAAGGAGGTAGCCTTCCTGCAACAATGGTACTGTTATCATTTCTCCTACTTCCTACATCTATTATTAGAAACACAAAGTAATGGGATCAGCACATAATCTAGCAAACCCTAAGGGGAAAAAAAAAAAAAAGAGATAAGCACAGTAACAGCTTTATTATTCCTTTGGGATTTCTGTATAGTCTAATTGAAAGGATCTGCCTGTTCTTTATAGGGGGTATGTTTGTGTACACACACACATATATATAAAAATATATATACACACATAAACATTCCTGTACTTGACCCTTCTTTTCAGATACTTGGAAATAATATTTTCCAAGGGGCTTGTTTCTGTGTTATGTCTCAAAATCCCTGTGGCACTTGTCACATACTTGTAGTGCAAAGAACTGCGGTTCTCTGTACTGCTTGACAATAGTAACTCCACTGTGCAAGAGCTGCTTTTACTCTACGGGACAAGATCCAGTTCAGGTGGAGAGCAGCAAAACACAGAAATGCCATACTGGACCTCTGCAAGGGTGTAAGATCCTTAAGGGGGCTCACTGTCAATAACGTAAAATGTTATTTTAACTTTCCTGAGAACGTACTGCGATTTCAAAGACACAGATCACGCTCAGCAGCACCTCCTCTCCATGTACAATAGCTGGACACTGGCCATATCCTGGCTGTAGGGCTGGGATGATCTCCAGGTGCCCTACAGCTCTCATCACCCCTGCATAAGCTGGGTAAGCCTGAGCTTGTGCAAAATCCATCCAGGATTTTTTTGTCTTGCTACGCAGACAGCCTGGGGATGTCACATCTGCAGACTAAAGCCCAGTTTCTTTTCCAAGCAGTTTCAGCCTTTTCCTTTTGAATACAAACTTCCTTAAAGGAAGCAGAGAGATATTCTTATTTATGTCCCTATTTCTGAAGCAGATGGTAGCAGTTCCAGGACAAGGGAACTTAGCTCATTCCAGGGACTAGAGAGACACCATGTGGTAGCTTGTTGTTTTTTCTCTTGAAGCATGCAGGGAAAATACAAGGAAGGTAGTTCAAGTCGGTGCATTTACTCAAAGATTTCAAGAGTGCCAGAAATATGCATTCTGTACATACGTATGTGTGTACACACACATTAAGCTTCAGCACAGACAGGACCAATGCATAGTTACATACCAATCAGATCTGATGTATGTTACTTAGAAAAGCAGTGTTAGGTTTTTTAAAGTAAAGTTACGAATTCTTGTGGCTTCAATGTTCCTTTAAATACATAAAGAGGTTAAAAATAATGTTAATATAATAATAGTTGTTAAAAAACAACCAACCATGTGTTAGTAAATCAGCCAGATAGATTTTAGACCATCAGCATTGGCTACAAATGTTACAGACCCATTAAGCTTGTGATACATGCACACTATAATACAGATTATAATGTAGGTTATTAAAGTATGTTATCTGTACATCGTATACACACTAAATGATTAAATGTACATTATAATAACTTTGTAAATCTGTAAAAAGGTCAAATTCTGCTTTTATTCCCAATGACAGTAGGTGGCACTGCAGTGTTCCTATAAACATGTAGTCGCTGACCGACTGGCACACGAAGTTCTAGAGATTACAAGACTAGAACAAATCACAATAAGCATCTAATCTGACGTTTGAAGTCCTCTGATGTCCTGATTGCTGTTCTGTTACACCTGAGGAAGAATGGTAATAAGCAGTTGTACAACCATATTAAATTATTACGTAATTCACTTCCTGAAATGCACCACCTGGCTGTAGCCAGAAATAGTGTGCCTGGGGCAGGGGAGAAGGTGGTATGAGAGGCAGTGGAAGAAGATGGCGAGCATGGGACCAAGAGCAACAGAGAATATGAGACGTTATGAAGCCTGATGAGGACTACACCGACCACAGAAAATTAAAAAAGCATGATGCTGGACACCCAAAAAGTTAGGTACTGCCACCCCAGTTGTCCAGCGTAGCCAAATCTCTAGGAACTGTGCCCGTGTAGTGTATAAGCTCCTGTCTCATGGTAACAATCAAGCAAAAACATTGGTCCGTGAGTCCCAGTGGTTGGTTACAGCAGCTCTAGAGCTCGGTTTTCTTCACTTCCTACCTACCTACCCTCCTCTTTGCAAGTTTACAGAAACAATGCATACCTATTTCACACCACTCGGTTACCCAACAGTATTAGGTACACCCATTGTCTGTTGTGTATTTTTGGAAAACAATAAACAAACAAATATAAGATAAAGCCTCAGAAGACAGTACTTCTTAATTTATAACAGTGAAAAATAAAAAGTAGTTGGGCAATGCTCTATAACTTTATTTCCAAACTCAGTATCTTGAAGACATCATTCATTTTTCACCTTCCCCAAATATCGATCATATTTTCACTTGCACACAGCTACCGCACTTAGCCAATGTCATATTCTAATTTCCTAAGTAACTGCACAAATACCATGTATGTTTAACAGGCTCAGACAGCTGCTCCGGTAAGTACCATCTTACACCTCTTACACCTTCTTCAGGTTTTTATCTCCTCTTCCTACCTACATTTTTGGGGAAGAATTACTCTGAAGTATTTCAGAAACTTCTCGTATAAGATTGTTAAGTTTAGCAGCTGAAGTTACTTTCCTAAGGCCATTAACAACTGCACCAGTACAGCTGGTTGTTAAGCCACCTGTACAGCTGTGCCACTCCTGCTGGCACAGCTGTTTTCTCTTTAATGTAGACTGCTGCACCAGCATGATTATGCTCCTACAGCTATAGACAGTCTCACCCCAATGGGGTTATTTCATTACGTCAGTAAGGGTGTGCAGCTCTTACCTGTGTAGCTGCACAAGTTTTATGAGTGTGCTGCTGATATAATTAGACTGGTGTTTCCTGTTCTGGCACAGAACTCCAACTAAATACAGAACCTGAGAGACTTACTTGCCCTTTTAGCCTTAAAAGGCAAGATTAAAAAAGACGACTCATTGCACACTGAGTAGAGGTGGGTTTTCCAGGATTTCCCCCTCACTTCCCCATAACCAGGGTGCTGACAAAATGCTGGGTAATCTTCCACAGCAACTTAAGAAGTTCACCATCCCCATCTTCCTTGTTCTGCCTTCAGCTGCAGGTTACCACCCTCCCAGCAAGGTGGGATGAAGAGAACATGTTCCATCTTCCAACTACAGCAGTACAAAATTCAGCATCAGAATATTCTCAACTTATTCAACAGGACTTTGTAAAGCAGTATTTGATAAACTCTGTATTGCCACAAGTCCTCATATTAAATTAAAAAAAAAAAAAAAAAAAAAAAAAAAGAGAGGGGGAGAATCATTCAAAACAAACAAAAACCCCCAAACCAAGAAAGCCAAGAAAACCCCACACAGACTACCAGGTTAGAGCTGCTTTTTATACTGACCAGGTTCTGTCCTGCTGTCCTTGCCCTGAAACATGGTCATTGCTTCCAGATTCAAAGCACACACACCACGCATAAAAGCTTTCTTCATGGTGTCTTCATACTGTTCTCTTTCACTGTGCAGTCGCAGAACCTCAGCTTTTGTCTGTTCCAAAGTAGCAGTTAGCTGCGAGAATAAGGAAACAGCCTCCTGTACTTCTGAATGCAAACTACAAACATATTCAAACTATGAACATACTCCTCAATTAGCTTCAAAAGTCACTTCCTATGTTTACAAAGATAATGCATTTTCACTTCAAAACGTCTGGTTCACCAGAGATGTGCAGCGACTTGTCATTTCTTTGTACCACCGCACATTTGTACTAGAGCAAACCAAGGACAAGAATGAATTCAAAAGAATTGTCAGAGCTACTTAACCAGCTAAGCAGAAATTTATCTGACAAGTTTTTGTCTTTAGACATCTGGCACAAGCTAGACTTCCGCAGGAACATGGATTGGCTCAACAGAGGAATAAGTGTTCCCAGAAAACTATTGAAGCATAGGGTGAATTGTCATCAGCAAACTCTTTCCTACCTACTGTAAAAAACTAAAAATGCTGAGAAAAGACACCAAGTTACCTTTGAAACTCACGGCTTACTGTTTTTTTTTTGCTGGTAAACCACATTGGTAAGCCTGTTGAAATTCTAGGTTTAATGTCTTGTTAAAATAGAGTGTCTTTACAATATATCTTTTAAAACTTTATTTACTGTGTATCAATTCGTATGTTGATAACTTCAACTTAAGCTCTGAAAATTCTTTAACAAGCTTATTTGGCAAGTTGAACGCAAAACTAAACTTAAATTCAGCCTTTAAGAGAACAGCTATTGAAGGAAAAAATATTGTACTCATCATGATCATTCATAGCAATAATGTTCTTCTATTTCCATTGTCTTCTTCAGTAAGACCTCAAAACGGATAGTCAATATTAACAGTGTGCTCTTAGTACACAAACACCACAAATGTTCCCTATTGTTGGGCAAATAGAGATTTGTCTCATTTCAGGAAGAGTCCTATTTACTTCACCTGTGCATGCAGATTAGCAACATTTTGTATCAGATGCAGGAAAAAAAGATTCCCATCTAGAAACCAGTGGAGATCTTAGATCTCCTCAGATCTTCTTGTGTACTTGGGAGCTCTGTTTTGCTGGGAAGCCCTCGTGTTTTACAAGTCTGCTGAGAAAGAGATACTTTGGAGGGATAGGGGGTGGGGAAGTGAAGGAGAGAAAGAATGAAAGACAGGAACCTTATTTTACCTCGGCAATTTTGGCTTCGTAATCATTGGTGAGCTGAACACAGACATCTTCTGCCCTTAACTGACAGGCTTTTGCTACTTTTTCTTTCCATTTTTCTTCACTAAGAGTGCGCCATGCTGCCCATACTTTCTTCATCAAACCTGTCCGGAATTGTCTGTCTGCTATTCTATTTGAATATTCCTTAGGAAGCAAATATAACAACAAGACATGCAAGTTCAGGTTTCTTAAAAATGTAAGTATTGAAGAGAGTGTGGATGATTGTTTTACAACTTATTACACAGATGACAGTAGGAACGCCTAAATGAGTTACACATGCTGTAGTGAAGTGGTATACAAACATAGCATCAGCAGCCCAATGTTTCTTCCTGCACGTGTCACAGAACATTACTATGGCTCGGTATGAGAAAGCATATTTGTGAACTCCTAGGTTAAAAATCCAGTGTTTTCACTCTTAGATTAATGACACTTAAACAACCACCTCACGTATATGGTGTAACCATGAATGTTTGAAGCAGTTAGGGTATGTGGCACATTTTGATTCACTGCAGGAACCATGTAAAACCTTCAGACACAAAGATTGCAGATGATTAGCATAAAATACCTACATTTGTAATAAATTTAGAATTCAAGATGCTTTAAAAAGGTCTTTAAGACAGTTCTATTATTCTACTCTATTTCAAAATAGTCACCAAACTATGTATTTCAGCATTGCATTAGTTTTTCAGAAATTAATTAGGAAAAATAAAAAGAGCCGAGTAAAAACAAGACTCCAAATTATTAGTAAATTCTAAGATGGGAGGGAAGGGAAAAAGCAAAGGCTATTCTTCTCTGCAAGTCAGCAGTTTTGGATAGAGTCAACACACCTGAGTCTACACAGGAATCTGGCTTCTCCTTTTTAACAGCTTGAAATGGGAAAGGTTTGCAGTCTTGATATGGGATTCTTCTTTTCCATCATACTTCACTGAGTAGACTGTTTATTGTTAGATGCCTGGCACAATACCCAACATTTTGTGTGCAGCTAGCTCTTAGCTACTTCAGGTTTTGGCAACATGAGAAAAGAGGGCAGCAGAAGTTTTATTGTGGAAGTGGCTTTTCCTCCCAAAATGATATTGTATCACACCACTGTTCAAATTATTTTGTTCAAATTTGTTTGAAATTTAGATACAGATTCCCTCGACACCTACTTCAAAACGCAGATACTGTATTTGTTGTGAGCTCATTTGCTGTGAGCTGATCACAGTAATTGGAGCAATCCAAGACAAACATAGGTTTGATTTCCCTCCCTGCCCCGCCCCGAGAGTATTCTGACAGCAGGGTTCTTTTTAGAATTGACATTGTCAAACATCAAAATAAAGACACTGTCATTTCTTCAAACTGTAACAGGAACTGCAGCAACTCTGACCCTTTTGAGTTCAGAGGTTTCATTCTCATTGCATTTTTATTTTGCGCACATACCTCTTGTTTGGTTTTAACATGTTGAATTCGCCACACTGAAAACCTTCTCATCAACTCTGTTCTCTCCTTTTGCCTCTCTAATGCTTGGGTCAAGTTATTAATTACCTGCAAAAATATTAGTTAACATTTTTTAATAGCTATGATCTTTGTAAGGTCAAACAGAATATACTTTATGCATCAGTTATTTTTCACTTAAAGTATTTGCTTTTTACAGATGCTTTCTACTGAATCTTCTCCTTACTCTAGCATGCAGGAAACAATAATCAGAATTAAAATCAGAAGTAAAATTCCTGTGGCTTCAACACTCAGAATGTGTCACTTAAACACTTCTACTGTATAGTTTAAGGAAAAGTTCAGCTGAACTGTTATTTCATCCTACATCTGCAGGCTTCTGTGCTACTTCCTCATAATTAAATGTCATTGTAGCACAAGGTCAGAAGAATCACTTATTTCAAAGACAATTTTGGTCAATCAGGAACGTTTATATTAAGTTTGTTTTAGTGCATTATTAATTAATTGAAGTGTAAAGAAATTATTTATCTGCAGAAAGCTTGTTCAACCATCTGAACATAATAAACAAGGTAAAGAGTTGCTAAGAACTAGAAAAAACTGGTTAAGAATTGTTATTCTCTTTAAAAGTTCTCATGAAAGGTATCATATAGGCCTACAGCAATCAAACCATTTGAGAGGCAAGATGGTCTACTGGACAGAGAATGCAACTAAGTACTTTTACCACCAATCTCTAAATATGCTTTAATTAGTATACAGAAACAGCTGAGGTTCCCTGATTAGAAATTAGTCCAGGTGTGATGCAAATTTAATACACAAATCACTGAGTAGTTCTCTATTTTTGCCTGACTTCTTCAGCTAGACTCTGCCACCACTAATGTCTGAGCAACTTCAATGGCCAACAGTGACCGATCTCGGGACTTTCAGGAATGATGTCAAGTTACTTTAACTACTGCATTAGAATTGTGAAGAACAATATTCTGTGATGTTATATACTATCATATCTTAATATATTTTATGGCATATGTTACATGCAATACATTTTGAACATATATCAATTAAATGAACGATACTTAAAATCTACCCTTAAATCAACAAAGTTATCTAGCAAATAATAAATATCTCATATTTTCTTCAGTACAGACTTTCACACAACTTGTTTCAGTCCATCTTCTGCATGTTTAATGAAATATTACTGGGCAAAAACTTAGTTTAACATGTTCGAATTCAAGAAACAAATAAATGCTGCTCTGATGTATTTAAAGTAATTTAAAGATAATCCACCTGTAAATTTTTAAGAATGAGCTCTTCCTAATACTATACTTTAATCTAGTATAAGCTACTTTGTTTAAATATGACTCGTCTTAACTTTTCAGTTCCAGAATTGAATAGTCTCAGCTATATAAGTAACAACAAATACATCTAAAATTAGAAGTAAATTTGCATAAATATCAACTAATCAATAAGCAAATAGAAAGCAAAGGAATACAATAAATTACTTCTGTTGCAAGTGTCATATACTAATATAAAACATCAACAACTGTTGATACACACTAGAAGTCTCAGCCTAAATCATCATTTGTTAATTAGTATATTTTTGCCACTAAAAAGCGTTGGTGAGATTTACAAAGCGAAAACAAGAATCCGCAGTATTTGTAATATTTGTGAGGCTGATAGATATTGTCTTATGCCCTTGTCAGAACACAGCAGTTCTGGTAAATACAGTGATACATGGAAGCACTGACACCTCCCGTTAGGGTGGTGGCAACAATAATTTTCTACTGAAAACAATTTCTCTTAGAAACAGAACTATAAAATTTAACAAAGAAACAATTTCTTTGGTAGCAGGAAAAAAAAATACTGCTTTCCAAGTATCATCGAGAATTATGGCACATTAAACGTAAGTGTCATACAATGATATCCAACAGAATCTGGTATGTTTGAATGATGTATGCTGAAATAACAATGGCTCTGCACATACTTATTTAGATAAATGATATTATACTAATCCTGTTTTTGTAATGTTACAGTATTTATATTTGCTTGGTCTGTAAGATTAGACTGTTTTCTAAATGGATACAGAACATCATCTTCCCCCGTATTTTAACTACTTCAATGGATGTTTTTTTAAAGAAGGTGGTAAATGGGAATTAAAACCCAAATTCCATTAAGTGTCCTAAAGTACAAGTTCAAAAAAATCAGGATTGCAATAAGAAGATTAAATTACATTATGTGATCATAGGGCTGCCAAAACTTTATATCATCTCGTAATTCCAGTTAATTTTGCAGTTGTTGATATTGCTGATAGCAGAAAAGCTTAACTCAAGAGACTCCAAAGGTACAATCTTAAGAATTCTTACAAATGTACAATTCACAAGAACCCCAAAGTAGAGACCTTTAGGAGACTGCTGCCCATTTAAAATTAAAGAAAACCAATCCAATCATTGAAAAATTAAAGGCTTTTAAAGTGTAAAAGCTAATGGATTCATCTAAGCCTGTGTGATCTTCGTGAAATAAATAAGGAACAAGAGAGCCTAGATTTAAGAATCAAACAATGCAAAATATATACACGCAGCATGTTAAGTTTCCATTTTAAGTATGGAGAACGTAATTAGCAGCATTGATACTTCTACTATACAATCTAAGTACATAAGAGATGCACCCAAAAATTCAGTGTGGATACTTTTAGAAAAGACAGTAACTGTTGAATTATGAAATTGAATTACTACCTCATCTTTCCTTCCAATAGATATTTCATAAGTACGTAGCAACTCCTTCATGTTTTCCATCTCATTGCTCAACTGTCTCACGTGTGCAGCATGTTTCTCTTTTTCTTGCCTCATTTGAAGCTTGTGATGTTCAATCACACTAAGCTTCCATTTTCTCAATTCAGTCAGAACGTTTGTCTGAAAAGTTAAAGAGGTGACAGTAGTGCAATGATTAAAATTATTTTCTGCTCCCTAATCTTTTAATCTTAAAACACATAGCAATTAAGGAGACATGAATATTTACAGTGATGCCTCCATTACACAGGCTGTTTATAAATATTACTGGACATAATGCACTATTGAATAACTGATAATAACTGAACTTCCCTAATGGAGAAAGTTACTCCAAAATTCTTGAAACAAGATGTTGTAGTGCTTATACACAATAGACAACAACAATCAAAAACAAAACCACCACTTCCCAGTGCAATCACACTCAACTTTTGCAGCACTCTCACTTACTCTACAACACACTGATGTCTGTATATGATATTTAAGGATTCCACACAAAATAAATACCTTAAGACTTCCACTCCAGTAATCGAGTATGTTTTCTATTTCAGTTACTTTTTCATCAGGTAAATTCAATTCAGTCACTATGATTTCGTTGATTTCTCTTGGACCACACGTGGACTCTTGTGGAGAAGCCTCTTCTGAAATAACTGTGCTAAGTCGGTCCATATTGGCCTCAGAAAGCTCTTTCACTGATATTAAGACCAAAAATGAAACAGGCAATAAGGATTGATACTGTGGACAGGGTAACTGGTCTGTATTCTGGATGGAAGTTAAAACCTGGATAGAAGCCAGGTATTAAAATAACAAACAAAGAAACAAACGAACTCCCCCATCAAAATCTTAAAATATTTCTGCCATCAGAAACCTCCCTTCCCCAAGTAAAACAAACAACCCAATTCAAATATATGTTTCAAAGATATACGTATATTTAAACCAACAGTCTTATCGTAAACAGTCAAATCAAAACTACCTGCCCCCTTAAAGAACAGAACCTTTTAATTTAATTTTGTTTTAAAGAGGATGATTACAGCAAGTACCAAAAAAACCCCTAGCATTGCCAGAAACAAAAAGTATCTCTCTTATGTCGATTAACATCTCCAGTCAAAAACGTAAAAACTTTTGCCATTTTCCTTAATGAGACTGTAAACTCCTAAGGCCAGGGGCCTGTTTGCAAGATACAAAGTAAAAAACAGAACAAAATGTTGACAGCAGTGATACCAGAAGTTTAATGTATAACCTTAGTATAAGTATAACCTTATTATAATTATTAGATTGTAATCGAGAAGTCCCTGTGTTAGTATAATTATTAGATTGTAATTGAGAAGATCTAGTATTGTACGGATGAGATTTATGATCCAACTTGAAAAGAAAAATATAGGATGAAAGAAAAGAACTGATTGAATCTCATGGAAACTTAGTAGGTTTTGCCAAGAAACATCATAAAAGGACCAACATAACCGGGTCATGGAGTGTTTAGGAGCCAACAGTGTCTCAGTCGTCACAACAAAACTATGCATGTGCAAAAGAAGGAGGGACTAATGTAAATGAATTCCAGGAAATAATCAAATATGTCTGGATTTTGGGGAAATGTAATGCATATGTATGATTATACAGAATAAAAGCGACATATATTTTAGGACAAGGTGAGCACGTTAGGAGGAGATATCTCCCGTGTTCCTGGTGCTGTAATAAAGAATGCTGCTTTCTGAACTTCAAAACAAGTCTCAGAAAGTTCATTCAACTGATCTTTCAGTAGCAATGTAACCAGTAAAACCAGGATATTAAAATAGACTGACAACTGTCATAGTCTGACATCATAGTTACAAGTTCATCACTCCCTTCCCCTTAATCCTATGTACAGATTATCTTAACTCTGCTTGCAGTTTTCTCATTTATCATAGGATGTACCTTCACTGAATCCACCAAGTGTATTTGTTATATGTTTCTATGATCATCTATGTCATTTATCTTGGCCTTTCAGATAGGCCATAATTTTCCAGTTGTATACATATTAATTTCATTCTTACTCCTACTGCTCTCCTGTCACCTCTGTCCCTTCCGCTGTACTACATGATGCATTCAGCTACAGTGCACTCAGGCACCAAGGACATGGAACCATTTGGATATGATAAAGTATAAAAATGTACTTCATTAAATAATTCTGAAATACATTTATTCTGACAAATACCTAGACTGTATTCTTGTTTATAGTAGAGGTAAAGAAATAAGTCATTTTTCCATATGTTTGTTATCCCAATACTATCATTTGGGATTTTTTCTGAGTTCTTCTAGTACCTGACTTTTTCTGCTTTTATTAAGTAAATATGCTCTGACAGACTGTTCTCACGCATGATCTGCTATCAGTGGTCAAAGCTGACGGTAGAAATTTGTTAAAATGTATAGTTTTTAAAAAGTCTTCTCAGAAGTTTTAATGAATCAATACTGAGGGCTGGTAGCCTGAAGAGAAGGAATTTTCCCACTGTTTGGATACGAGTCATCTTTAGACATCTTTGTACAAATTATTTACTGCTCCAGTCTTACTCATTTTCCAATTTAATCAACTGAACAAGAACAGGAAATTAAGTTTTAGGTTTCAAAGTTAAAAAGCATTTGGACACTGAATCAAACAGTACAGCATGCTTCATTTCAATTATTTTTCTTACTTGACTGAAAGCTTTTAGTGAAGGTATTATATATCATTAAATTAACTGCAATGAATACCAGCAATTAAGACTTCTACCATCATAGTGGAAACATTCAATTCAGTTTCAAAAACCTGAGGAGGAAGTAAAAATGCCAAACAAGAGAATACTTCACAAACAGAACTTCATTTCAAAAGGCATAACGTGGCATTGGAAACTTGGTTGGTCTCAATACTAACATCACATGGAGAAGGCGAAAAAACACTGCAAGCTTGAGAAGCTCTGCAGAAGATTAAACTTTTGTTTCACAAATGTATAGAACACTACCCTAATAATTTATCGTTTTGTTATTTTAACATAGCAACAGCATGAGAGCCAGACAAGGAAAGGGCAAATGTCAAAGAACCTGATACTTAGTATGAACATGAAGCAATGCCAAAAGAATGGAGCTAAACAAAAAAATTAACAGCCTTCAGCAACAACCTATTGATCTATCCTATCTAATCAGCATCAGAGGTAGAGGACTGAACCTGAACTTGACTACTTTCTCACTGTTCAACTGAAGTCTTACTATTAGTATCATGGAAAAAAACCCAAATATGCAATCACCCTTGCTCAGTACTAGAGGTTATATAGAAGAGTTGGACAGATTTTCATTGAAATAACCTTCTTTTTACAAATTGTTTTAAGCTCTGTCTCAAAGAAATATAAGACTTCTGTTTCCTAGACTGACAGGACATAGAGACATTTTGAACATAAACCTATGTTTTGACACAGCAGCAAAGCACCAGAAGTTTAAAGCGTGTAATTAATAAAGCATGATGGGGCCATATAAACTTTCTTGCCTCAGCCTCTGAGATGATTAAAAGCACCTTCTTTACTGTTTTTAACCAATGTTTTCATTTTGAAAATACAAGACAAGTTGTACTTTGCAAAGTGGTGCCCTTTGCAAAGATAATAAACACCTGAGCATATGTAACTGAGGGGAACGTGTGGCTTCTTGTAATGAGCAATACATAAAACTGTGATGCCAAATTTTGTCACCATCAAGTATAAGCGCATTTCTTTCCTGTGTTACATGCTAATTACCTACAGCTTGCAAATGACTATTCTTATCTGGTAATACCAAGCACAGTAAAAGATAATTTTGTTCAAATATTTCAAAAGAAACAATCAAGGGAATGGAAATTTGTCCTTTCACTTCTATTGCATACTTTTAGACAGCAAAAAGGAATAAACACGTCATAGGCTACACTATTGGCCCCAGAGAGGGGAGGGGTATGGGGAAGAAAAGTACAACCCCTCTCACTAAGAGAGAGACAGCAGACAGTGCTGGCTAAGATCTTCTCTTCAGACAAATATGGTTGAAAATAGAGTATACAGACAACAACCAAAAAAAAAGTGCACAAGTCTAGTGTTTTGATTCTGATCTGCTTTTGTATAAGCACAGTAACACACATCACAAATACTCCCTTACAAAACAATGTTCCACTCAAACTGGAGACAAAATTCTATGCAGAGAGCACACTGGGGACAACACCTGAACTAGAATTTGCTCTGTAATATAATTCCACATAGCTGGATTTAAAATTTTCCACTTTTAAGTGGAAGTTCTCTTTTAAGAACTACTCGGGCTGAGAAACGTTCCCAGCAGCTGACCTGAACCGCTTGCGATTCAAGAGATTTGCAAGTGTATTTGAATCCTTGCAATCTGATAGTGCAATTGATCAACTGCCTGCTACAATGGAGGAAGATTCAGAGGGGATGAGCCCTATGCTCTTGAAGTTCAGGGAAGAATACAGGGAGTGACCAGAGCTGTCGTAAAGAAAGCTGCACTTACCTGAACACAGGGAGGGGCAGAGACTGGCCTTTGTTTTTCATTAAAAGGCCGCACCAGCTGAGTAGATCAACTGGTTGTGTAAGTGGCCTTAGTGAATCAAGAAGTGTGAATGCATCCTGTGCTAGCCAGACAAGCATGCGGAAAGTGTTGGCTCAACCCAACACAGTAAAAAACCTGAGCAACCAGCAAAATGAACTTTCAACTGAGGTGCGGGCTTGAGCTGGCTTTAACCCACATAGTCCTTCCTGGCAACCAGGGACACCCTAAGTCATGATGGTTCTCGTATAGACCAGTAACAGGAACCACGTTGTACTGTGATCTTACTGTCGATTACAATTACTCTATCATGCTCTGACTGTTCACTCAGGTCCTGCTCAGATTTTGGCTAACGCACAGCTCAAGCTAAGGCTTGGTGTATCCTGGGAGCAGTGCTATTAGGTCAAGGCAAGAGCAGTGTGTAGGCGGGACATGATGGACAGAAGGGCTAAAGGTCACTACGCAGCCATTATCACCTGCAGCTTGCTGTCTCCTGCCACCCTAATCCTTGCACAGGGACTGTCTGACAGTTCCTTCAGAACAGAAATAGCACAGATCAAACTTCCAAGCTGGAAGGTATAAATAAGTCAGCTTACACAAAAAGCTTTTGAAATGTATCCAGCAGCAGCCAGACTGCCAAGATTTCTGTGCTTTCCGCTGTGATACAGGGGAGTCCTGCACTGTGATGGGGAAGGAAGGATGAGCACTCCCTCTGTCAGCTAGGCAATTCTGCTCATAGGGGCATGAGCTATCAGTTGCAAGTTAGGATTGGAGAACTTGTGAGTTAAAAACTTCATGAATTAAGGGATGAATTAGTGAACTTGAATTCGTTAGACTGGTCTGTACAAATGGGATTGAGCCCATGTTCGATGTGTTTGTTTTCCTTCCTACTGAGCTCAGAAAATAAAGTTTAATTCATGGAGTATGCTGACCTGTTAATTTGAGAGATCCAAACAGACCATGACAGGTGCTTGTATTGCAATTTCAATATATTGCTGTATCACTCTGCTAAACCAAAATCCCATTTAACAGGAAATATTCAGACAAGTAAACTGGTACCAGAAGACGAAACCCTTCTCATGAGCATATCTAAAGGAACCTAGTCAGACAGTATTGGACTCCTGACAGTAACCACACAATGCTCTTCGGTTGTGGGAATCACAGACAGCTTAAACATTACCTTTAGCTGAATCTACCAGACTGCAATTTTTGGTACCTCAACCTGATATAACAGATAAGGATTTTTTATTCTTCCAATCAAAAAATTTTGTATCATAATTTTTTAAAGCCCAAGCAATTGTTCTCACTGTAGGAGTTGCAGGAATACTTATAACTGTTGTGGAATTTTTCCTACTATGTTTGACTGTTTGAGAATAATTCCATAGTTCAAAATACCAGCGGCTTCTATTGATCTGATTCTTATGCAGCTTGGTACAATTCCCACACAGAACATAACTACACTAGATCAAGTTAATAAAGTTCAATATGTAATACCAAAATGCAAAGGCTGCACTTCAAACTTTTCTGTTGAGAAAAGTTTTTCTAACATCATTCACACTCTTAACTCCAGATCTACTTCCATTACAGAGTATTTTCTCTCTCCAAACTTCCATTCTCATGATTTCAGTGAACTCAGAATCATACCTTCTAAATTTCTTATGGCAGTCTGATATTCAGAATAACCACCACCCTAATTCTGCATGAAAAGAAGTTATGGATATGATGTCCTTAAGGACTAAGATTCTCCATTAGTTTATAAAAATGATAAAACATTTCTCCTTATGGCATACTGGAAGTAGAGGATTAGTTTGGGTGTCTGAACATACCAAAACTCCACTGCACAGACTCACTGCGGAAGGATACAGAGCATAACCAATACTACCTCCCTCACTTTAATCACATTCCTTATTTTAAGAACCCGTTTATAGATAATTTATTATATGGTATTAACATGAGTTAACTAAAAGATAATTGACAGCTTACAAAGATTTCTTTATATTCAGTGAAAACAACAACACAATTTAAGAGGATAGATTTATTTTTACTCATGGTTCTTTTTCTAATACGAAATTAACAACTTCCAATGACTGCATTGCCCTTTGCAATTCAACTGGTAAATTCCTGCTAGCAGACTGTTATTTAGTTCTGATCAGCATGGCCAAGAGCTCTTGCATACAGTAGCCATGAACAACATTTATTTCAAGGTGACAATTAGCACCAGATTTACACAAGCACTTCAAGGCTGCTTAGTCTTTAGCAGTAAAATTATCTACACATTTTATACCCCATGGTCCTCTAAATAGTAGAGATAAAGCCATCCTCGAGGATCACAAAAAACAGGAGTGTAGAAAAAACTGTAGGTAAGTATTTTTATCATGAAATAGCATGATAAAGAATAGAAGTTAATTTAAAACTTAGTTCTTCCTGATTAAGCTAAACTCCCTGGTAAAGAAATAATGCAGGTATGATGGTTTACTGTTTCTTCTGAAGCAAAAATTAACAGCTTCCTCAATCTAAATGCTAGTGACAAAAGCAAACAACATATAACCATAAACATCAGTGTTATTAATGCATCACAAGACAGTCTTAAGTACCAAAGAATAAAATAAAACTAGAATAGTGTGATTGAACTAAAAAGAGCAAGAATGACATTCATGTAGTGACATGATTACTCGTTACACAAAGCCCTTTTAAGGTAACTCTTATTTCCAAATAATAATATTAAAAATACCCATTTATCTACCATGGCAGCACAGGTATGAGCAAAACCAGTTGTGACTTGCCAGATTTTGATGATGTGTACTGTAAGCAAGGGCACCCCTTTTTGCACCATTACACCAACCTCTTTAAACGTCTGCATCACAAAACAGAGAACTGTCAGCACATCAATACTATCATCTGAAAGCAATGTCAGTGAGAATCCTTCACTGAATAGGCCTTCCTATTGCTGTGCAAAATGCAATTGTACTATATATGTGCCACCTGTATTTTTCAAACAGAAGTTGTTAAAAAACTTAAGTCAAAAAAGCTGTATCATTGTTCTTGTAATTGACAGAACAAATCAACAAAGAGCTTTGCACATGGTACCTGGAGTCTTACAGTGAATGGCATCATCTGTTACACCTGAAAATCTTCCACCTGCTCTCAGTTCTGATGCAGATTCTGACCACTTTGAGACACACTGTTCAAACTTTGGAGTCACTACAGCATAACGAAGCAGGTCTCCATATTCATCCTGTCACAAAGCGATGACAAATAAACATAAAAATATAATCACATTTCCAAAAATTTTATATATATATATATATATGTATAGGAAGGAGTGGAAACAGTTTTCAATAATTTGAGACATTTCTAAGAGGATTTCCCATAGAGTTGCAAGTGAGCTGTTTTCCTACCATGATTATAATAATTTGTCTCTCTCTTGTTTCATGTTCACATTCATTTTGACTACAACTAATATAATGCAATAGTTACACAGAAAGACTTTGATAGATGCCAGATTGGATACTAGAATAGGCACCTGAAAAACATGAACTGTGAAAAAATAATAAATTCTAGATCATGTAAGCTATTAATCACCTGATACTATTTCTAAGCGTTACTGCAAAGAAAAATATTTTTATAGCCATGACAATGATGCTACTGAACTCAGTCACGTTTCATATTCCATAACACTACGATTTCTTTGGTGGGAGTTCTAAAGCCAATCACTAAAAGACATTTGATTATCCAGTAATTTCTTTTGATTAGATATAATTATTCTTACCTTATATTATGCATTTTAAACATTATATAGGTATAGGGAATACATATATAACTAACATAAAAGCTTTCCTGTTAAAAAATTATAAATCAATTTAACTGGTATGTTGCATTATACTATGTACTGAAGTAAGCCAACTAACGAGTTTTTTTAAATCTCTCAAAGAGATTTTCAGGATTGGAAGTATTTAGAGTTCAGTGTGTAACTATAGACAATTTGTATTATGGCTACATCATACATTCCAGTAATTAACTAAAAATATTCCAGTAGCAGTTAAATGGTGAAACTGAACAAAGTCACTAATTAAACATTTGGGAAAAAAATGCCAGTTGGAAAGTACTAAGCCAGGCCACTAGCAGTCATTTTTAATTCACTTAATACTATTGTATTAATTCTGTTTGGTATCCTAAGGAGGTCAAGCCTCAGAAATCACTTGTGAATTGGAAAATATTTTTGTTCTTCAAGCTGGGGAAAGTTAGAGTGGAAACAATCAGTTAAAGGTACCAATTACATGTTACGTGTTTTTGAATCTACCAGCTGAAAAGGATAGTATTTTAAAGTTTCCAGTGAAACTGTTACATTTATATGGGTTTCAACTCATTTGAAAATTTAACAAGCTAGGTTTTGTACATTTTAGCTGAATTCTAGTTTCCTTTCAAATTTCCATCTCCCATATTCTAACCCATCGTGTTAAAATTAAAAGGCTAAATAATTGTCTGTGAAACTATATAATTACAAATACATAGTGTATCTTTTTGATAGGTTAAAGGAAGTATCACATGCCATGTTAAAGGTATAGTCAGCTGAGAATCAACAAGTTATTAATTTTTCCTTATCCCTATCTTTCTGAATTTAGATTTTATCAGATGTCAAAGAAGAAAACAGTTGTCTTCAGGTGAGTTATTGATCCAGGAACTGCATGGAACTGTATAAAATTCCCTGCAGCAAAACTTCAGCAGAGTAAAAAAGCCAATATATTCACCTTAACCTTATCTAAATTAAATGATTGGGTTGAAGACATTTTATCACTTCTCTGTCTTCCTCAAAGTGATCATGTGGCCAAATAGCAACTTAAAACTAATTCTTCCCCCAAAAAATTTTGTTTTCAGTCAGAGCTGATTCAGCTTCTTCCATGATTACCTTACCCAACTCAAGGGACTTAGTAGGTAAGATGTCAGGTGCAAGTAGGTGGTTCATTTTGAGTCACCCAATTTCATCACTAGCACACAGTCCGTCTTACTATAGAGATCCTGAGCACTCAAAATATACATATCAAGTTATAGCAGTATATTTATCTTATCTTTCAAATTCTAACACTAACACCCTAAGGATCCACTACGTCCAAGAATACACACCCTCATGCACCAACAGAAAGTGTCAATTGACAGCATCCCGTGAAAAATTACAATATTACAACACTGTTGGAATGAAGAAAACACAGTATCCCAATTGTAAGCAGAAATTCAGACCTAAGAAAAATAATTCCTGGAGACTGCAATAAGAATATGTAACACAGAGCAATGGAAACATTGAATGATTAGCTGTATCATTGCAATCTTAAATATTCCGCAACAAAGATGCTGCAATTGCAATACAATATTGACAAATACATTTAAAATAAAACCACAGTAAAATTAACAATATATCTTCAGTTTACTTACTATCTTTGTTCTGCTTTTAACAAAACTTTCAAGCCGTTATGTCAGCTACAAAAATTCTGTTAAAACATAAAACTACAGGAATATAGTTCTAAGGCCTGAAAGTCAAAGGAGTTTTGATCATAGAATCATAGAAAGGTGGCTGGATGACCAAGCCCAGAGAGTGGTGGTGAATGGAGTTACATCCAGTTGGTGGCCAGTCACCAGTGGTGTTCCCCAGGGCTCAGTACTGGGGCCAGCTCTGTTCAGTATCTTTATTGACACTCTGGACGAGGGGATCGAGTGCACCCTCAGCAACTTTGCAGATGGCACCAAGCTGGGCAGCAGCGTTGCTCTGCGGGAGGGCAGGAGGCTCTGCAGAGGGGTCTGGACATGCCGGACCGATGGGCCGAGGCCAGCTGGATGAGGTTCAAGAAGGCTCCGTGCCGGGTCCTGCACCTGGGTCACACCAGCCCCACACAGCGCTACAGGCTGGGGCAGAGCGGCTGGAAAGGGCCTGGTGGGAAAGGGCCTGGGGGTGCTGGTCGGCAGCCGGCTGGGCATGAGCCAGCAGTGTGCCCAGGTGGCCGAAAAGACCAAAGGACCTGATGGAATCACCATCCCTGGAAGTGCTCAAAAACATGTAGATGAGGTGCTTAGAGGCATGGTTTAGTGGTGGATTTGGCAGTCCTGGGTTAATGATTGGCCTTGATGATCTCAAATGTCTTTTCCAACCTAAATGATTCTATGATTCTGATTCTACTCCTGATGACAGGAAGTGGAAAGAGAGGTGCTGAACTCTTCTCCCTGGGATGCAGTTACAGGACGCACTGTAAAGGTTCAAAGCTGTGCCAGGGGAGGTTTAGACTGGACATGAGGAAACATTTCTTTACTGAGAGGGCAGTCAAACACTGCAATAGGCTTCCCGGAGATGTGGTTGATGCCCCAACCCTGTCAGTGTTTAAGAGCTATTTGGATCACATCCTTAATAATATGCTTCGACTTCTGGTCAGCTCTGACTTGTTCAGGGAGTTGGACTAGATGATTGTTGTAGGTCACTTCCACCTGGCTATTCCATTATAGACATGTTCTCAGTTGGAAAGCAGTCATTAATTTAGTTTATCATTCTCTAAAAGGTGGCCTTAGAACCTCCTTGATAATCAACCAGATCATAAAAGAAAACTGGTTTTTCAAAATATGTCACACAATGCCTTCATCCCATTTTCCAACTATAAAAGGCACTGGAAACACAGATTAATTACTATCGCTGAACAAAGATTAAGAAAACTTATCTATGAGATATGATCACAAATAGAGAAGTGTATGAACTGCAGAAATGAATTATTCATGAACAGGTAGTTTAAAAGGGCAAAATCAATCCAAATGAATCAAAACCCCCTTAATTTAACAGTGCTTCTGCTGTGTATGACCATTCCACCAGGTGACAAAAGTGGAGATACATTTCTACAGGGCAATTAGTAAAAGCTATTTTTCTCAAAACTAGCCTGTTTTGGATAGAATTCTATCAAAGGAAAAAAATCCACTCACTGCTCAAATAGGAATAATCAATTAGTAAAGGATGAAAATCTGCTGCTTTCAGAAGCACAGGACAAAGACTTTGTCTAGTACCTTTGCATCCTTTCAAAAGAATGCTGAGCACAGAAAAGGAAAAAACGCCACCATAGTTCCAGCATATCTTGGTATATTTGATGCTGGGAGGAAAAAAAAAACCAAAAAAAAAGAAGCAAAAAGCAGCATTTCCCTTCCAAGGTGAACTTGGCCACAATTGTACTCTATGGGAAACAAATCCATTAAAAAAAATTCAGTTCTTACATCATGTAAGAAACATAACACAGTTACAACTAATCCTGCAGAAATAATGATTTTCCATCCTACTGTGTCAAATTTATGCTACTTGATAAGACTTACATAAAAAATAACACCAGAAAATAAAGAGGTAAGAAAACTGTATGATTTTACTTGTAGCTATCATTGATCAGCCTCTTAAGTTTACAGAGGAATTTTCACATAAATTAAAATTTCTTGTGAAATGCACAAAAGGGAATTCAAGTGAATATATTTTAATCTCGGGGTTTTTTTGTCTAATTTGTTTCTTTTCACTAACATTTTTATTTTCCTGTACACATAAAACAAAAAAGATGCAAGTTTTGTTAATTTCCCCATAATCATCCTTTGCTAAATAAAATACCATGACAGTGAACTGAATGAGGTTGCCTCTTTCCTACCTGAAGATCTGAAGAAACAGAACTGCCCCCAACAGAGTCTTTTGGCAAAACTGGACTTGTGCTTTTCTCCTCATCTGATGACATTCTGCACAAAGTCTATAAAACAGTAGAAGCTGAACTTCATTTTTCAGTTCCAGTATGTTTACTGTATCTTCACCAACATTCTCCCCAGAAACAGAGATCCTGCTGTAGAAATTGCATCAATGCATTCTCTGGGCTAAACTGATCATATGGTTTCATTATATAATGCCAGGTAGGAAACTGATCCAAACCATACTGAAAACATTGGAAACTCTTCCATTTACTTTAAAAGAAAACTATGGAAGATCAAAAAGCAACAATATAAATGTTTTCTCTTATATTTTACATTGACTGAATAAGTTTAATACCAAATGCTTCATGATACACAATATAAAATTTTACATCAATTATAACTAAAACACACTGCTAGAGGGAAAAAAAAAAGGAACAGATGATAAGAATAACAGAGGCCTTAATTTATAGATAAAATCCTGTGTCAATCCCTCCTCCTTATTTACTTATTAGTCTTGTTTTGGAGCTTGTTTCACTACAAAATTTCTATAGAGTGACTAAGCTATGCTGTGATTTTTCCCCCCCTGAACTACCTCAGCCACTGCTCATGCTGAGATAATCATGAAGCATCACCACCTTTTTTAAAAAATGTCAAAATCCCACAATAACCTCACAGTTCTCTACAGAGGAATACAGATGGAAATTATCTTTTTGTTCTTTGAGTTACTCCAGATGCTGATTCTTCTTGCACCACAAAAGCTCGCTCTGCCACAGATATCTACACCTTGCAGAATGGGTAGTTCATTTCTATGCTTAAGATGGACATTTTTTAAATGGTATAAAGACAATTTTAAATGCTGAGATTTCCTACAGCCCAAGGTTCAAAAGATACGACTACCATCTCGCTGCCTCCTGCTGAGCCCTAATATACCAACCATGTTAAATAAGCATTAAATACGAAGTCTTGGGGAGGTTTACTAAATGTTTTTATTGCTGTATTCTGGTGTGTAGATGAAAGAAGAAATAGGAGCTTCCTCAAGTCTTCTGTTTCCATTGTCCCCAGCTCTGAGAATTTTCTTCTTTTCCTTCCCCCACAAATTATTCCCTACCTGTTTTTTCGGTTTTGGCTGCTCTGCCTAATAAAGTAATTTTATACTAGCACTCACCCTTCCTTTAGTTGACAAATTATTTTAATAGCCAAAAAATACTTCTTTAGTAACCTTTAAAAGTCAGCTTCTACTCATACAGTTTCTGAAACTGTGGGTCTTGACTACTCTTAAATTTCCTGGAGGTATTCAAACATGTGTGTGGGCATTAGGGAGCATCACAAAGGATCAACTATCCCGCACTTACCTGTGTATGTGCTGCCAAAAATTAGAAATACTGTTCTCTTCCTCCTCAGCCCACTTAAAAAGAACTAATCTACCATCAATTCTTCTGCAAAACAGGAGGGCAAATGGAGTTTTGCATGAACATTGATGAGTTCAAGGAAGTGAAGGAGAAAGGTTTCTTCCAAAATGTTTGTTCAATAACTTAAGACCACTATCCTGACTTCTATTTTCAGTCTCCTGAGATCCTGCCCTTGACGCTCAGTCTAGTGTGTCTAGTTCTCTGCTTAGCACTGAAACTACGCTCAAGTCTGTGGTCTTCCAAAACTCAAAAGGTTTCTTCACCACAAGTGATGCTACCTCTCCACTCCAGGTCACCCTTCCTCCAGGTTACTCTTCCTTTCCAATCTATAACTGCAGTTTACCTGTTTGACATAATCTTCTAAGAGTCACTTACTGTCACCTCGAGCTCAGCGTGTTTGCCCCCTCTTCCCACCCCTTTTCTTTACACTCATGGACCAGCCCTCCTCTGTGTTTATCTATTGTCCTCCACCTGACTGCCTTTACAGACTTGAATGCTGCCTTAGATTTCACTAACAGCTTACTACTGAGCGTTCAAGCTTTCCCCATGTTTCTACATTTTGCCCGTCTGTACTTCCAATTTTTGTGTCCAGAGTCTAACCCTGCATTTTTATTGCAACATTACAGTGAAAATCCCAGTAAATCTAGAATTCTAGAAATCTGCTTATATATTAAACAACAGACTGGATTACTGCAGTAAATCGAGATAAATACACTTCTTTTAAGCTGATATTTATAGACATCATTGCCATGTCACGCTAAGAATAACCTGTCAGCTTTGATCTTGGTGAAAAAGCATTAAGTTCAAGAAAATACCGGGTACGTTTCTAAAAGAGAAATCAATGGATATTAAGTAAGACACCATCACTGGGGCAAGAAGTTGACTTGCTAAGCTGCAAATCATTATACCATGAGAGTGACAGGAGCAACTTCACACTTACCATGTTATTCTAATCCTACCCAAGCATCTGCCAAAACATATGTCTCACTTCATCACAGAAAGATTCCTGTTGACAGCAGTAGTCCCTTCCAAACCATAAGCATATAACTACAATGCTAAGGCAGCCACTTTTAGAAACAGGATCCTAAATCACAAATATGAAGATCTTCGGTTCGACTCACCATGGCTGCTCTCACCCTTAACTTTGAACTGCTTGGGCTGGGCTCAGAATTTTGCGCTTTTCAGTCTGTTTTTGACTAAAAGTAATGCTTTCCACTTAATAATCAGATCAGAGGACTCAACGGCTAGGAAACAGAACTACTCCATCCCCCAGCACACCCGGGGCACGCCTTCCCCTTAACCGCACCCCCTCGCATGGCTCAACTCCCTGTTTTTAAGCTTCTCACCACGCGGGGGGACAGGCAGAAAAGAGCACAATGCCGTACGGGAGCGCGGGGTGGCGGTTTTGTTTTTTTCCAAGGCTGGGCCCTTAAGGCAACCGTCCCGGCCACCCGGAGGCCAGGCGTACTCACTGCTCACAGACCGCTCCGGGGCGCCGGCAGCGGTTCGGCAGTGGGGGCCGCCGGTAAGCCGCCGGGCAGCCGCGCCGAGGTTACAGAGGAGGTGCTGTGGAAGCCGCGGCCCCCCGGGGCGCAGCACCCCTGGCCGCCCCCCGCCCCCTCTCACCTGCCGGCACCAGCCGCCCCCGGCCGCGGAGCAGGACGGTTTCAAACCACCAGAGCGGAAGCAGAAGCGGCTCCCTGATAGGCTCACGATGCGCTTACAAGACATCCTCTGATTGGGCGGTTTGGAGGCAAAATAGCCAATTAACTCGCTCAGCCGCAGCGGGGCAGGCGTGCCGGGCCGTCCCACCGCCGCCCGTGTTTGGCCGGCGGCTGCTTCGCGTCCCGCCGGCCTCCGCCTGCCGCGCGCTGATTGGCGGTAGCGCGCGCGGGGCTGCCGCGCGGGCTGCGGGCGGCCGTTGGCGGGGCGCGCGGGGCGGCGCGGTGCTGCGGGGCAGTTGCGGCGGTGGGGTGGCGGGGTGGCTCCCGTGGCCCTGCCAAGGCCGTGCGGACCCCGAGCTCTGGGCCCCGTCCTTTGCCGAGCTGCAGAGCGGTGGCTAATGGCCCTGTTAATGCGGGGGGGCCGTGAGGGGCCGTGCCAGCCTGAACGTTTGGCCTGGGCAAGGTCGGGGGCTGGTGTTGACCGTGTTGCAGGAGAACAGCTGCTGAAGGGGGTCCCTGTGGAGAACGAAAACGAGAAAAAGGGGATTCTCTGGTGGAACCACTTCATTCTTAAACGTTTCCACCTGTGCTAATTATGAAACTAGAAAACCTCCCCGAGTAGGTGCTTTAAATAATTTTTCCTGTGATGTTACAAAAGGAGGTCTGGGCTCGTGGTTTCCAGTGTTTTATCTCCAATCCAGCCTTTCTGTCTTTTATAGCTAGACACGCTAAATGAATTAAGGTGTTAAATTCAATTTGCCCTGTGGTAGAGTTGTGTGTAGCATACCCCATCTGCGGCAAAGCTGCTGGGTCAGCAGTTGGAGCAGTAATTGTTTGGTGTGATCCCAGGGAGAATTGCTTTTACTGCTGTTATCTCAGGGCTATAATAACAGAAATTCAACACCAAGTTCTAAAGATTTTCTCTCAGGCACAGAGGAGTAGCGAGTCCTTCTGTTTGCTAGCCTTTATCCTGATGCCATCTTAATTGTTCTTTTTGTAATGTAAGCTGTGACATAGAAAATGTTTTCAAAATAATTTACAGCGCAGAACTCTGGCTACAGCTGTACCATCTGGTATACTAGAGACACAGACGTCCTGGTCAAGCTCCTTAATATGCAAATTACCATATATTGCACCATCATTTTGTCTGGTAACATAAGAAAAATAGCATAGATGTAAAATATCCAGGCATCCACAAAATTATAATTTGATCTTTATAAACATTTACAGGAATTTATGTATCTTGTTTTAGAATTGTTTGCAACTGTGAAACACAAGTAAGGAAACCCCAAAATACCACTTCTCTTAGAGGCGCTAAGTTCTGCTGAAGTAAGCCTTTTTCCATTTGGGTTTTTTTTCCAAAAACTCTTGGCTGTTGCAGCATCTACTTAATTGTCAACTTTCTCTAAAGTGAAGCTTTGCTAATGTGGAGTGGTTTTGCTTCTGCTGCTTTCCACTCAGGTCTGAGCCATGCAGAACACGATCAATCCCAAGACTTCATTTCCTCTTTTTAGAGTACTTCTCAAACTGTGTGAGATACGTTAATTTGTGTAAATGCAAAAATGTCTACTTTCTAGGTCATAGGTCATCTCTAAAACAAAGACCAGCACAATCTCTAGATCAATGAATAGTTTTAAATTATCCCAGGGATGGTTTTGTAATATTAGTAAGCTGGTAGAAAGATAATCTTTGTGCCTTTTTTTTTTCACTGATTTTTTTCAGGTATTTCAAAATAAATCTTTTATTATGGCATATATCAGGTATAGTTTTTACATTTTCGTAACTTCCTTATTTTTATATATGTGACATTGTTCACTGTTGTATTTATGTGTTTATGTATTTTTATGCAAAATTGATTGCCCAAATCTTACCTCAAGCTCAGCTCTAATCACAACCAGATGGCTGCTGTCCGTATAGGCATGAACATAATGCATTTCCTTACCTCGGCCATATGCTTTGATACAGTAAACCAAATTCTTCATTCCTACTTTTTTGAAACCTTATCTTTAATCCAAGTAATAACTTCAATCTATAGCAAGTGACCAACAACTGTCAGAAGTAACAAAAAGCATTGCCCCTTACCCGCCTCAATTCTCTATTCTAGCAATCTGCACAGTAACCATCTGCTAACTTGAGGCATTCTGTTTTTCTTTTATAAAGACTTAAAAACAAAATTTCAGTTTAACATTAGCTAAAGAGAGGTGCTGACTTTGTTAATATTAAATGCTTTAGCAATTGCCACTTACCAACATTAGACTTCCTCTTAGGCATAGGAGTTCAAGGAATAAAGTAAATTTCCCATGTTTTTCTATAAATTTGTAACCCTAACTACACCTAGAATCTTTCCCAGGTTATAATAAAACAAGAGAAACATCTTCTAAAATTAAATTTAAATCCTTTGTTACCTACTAATACCGCTATTGGTTCAGCAGTGTAGTCTGTTGAAGACACTGCAATGAGCCAAACCCTTCTGCTCTTGATTACCAAACAATAACCTGGCCCCAGCCTTAACCCTTGTCTAAGTCTTAACTGGTACATTCATATTTGGTCCAAACCCAAACATAATACATTTTCCTTGGCCTGTGTTAGCTTCCATCTTAGCCAAGTACATATTCAATACTGAGCAATAAACAGGCATTCGGTCTTTCCTTTTATAAAACTTGGCCCAAAGAACATCCTTGCCTTTAGTCTTGGCCATTTAGCAATGTCTGCCAATTTAGCCAATTTAGCAATGTCTGCACCAAAACCTAACTACAAACAATTGGCTATATTGTCATAAGCTACATTTATTGTCTGAGACCTAGGATGCAACCTTTCATTAGCAGAGTGACAAGTGTGTGATTTGCTGGTGATACAAAACTGGGAGCAGTGGCCGACAGCCAAAACTGGGAGCCAGAAGGCTGCACTGCTGTTCAGCAAGACCTGGACAGACTAGAGAGTTGGGTGGAGAGGAACCTAATGAAGTTCAACAAAGGCACATGTAGGGTGCTGCGCCTAAGGAGGAACAACCCCACGCACCAGTACAGGCTGGGGTCTGACTGGGCAGTGCTGCAGAGAAGGGCCTGGGAGTGCTGGTGCCCATGAGCCAGCAGTGTGCCCTGGTGGCCAAGAAGGCCAGTGGTATCATCCTGGCGTGCATTAGGAGGAGCGTGGTCGAGGGAGGTGATCCTCCCTTTCTGCTCTGCGCTGGTGAGGCCCCATCTGGAGTGCTGGGCTCCCCAGTTCAATGGAGACAGGGAACCACTGGAGAGGGTCCAGCAGAGGGCTACAAAGACAGTTAGGGGACAGAAGCATCTCCCTGATGAGGAAAGGCTGAGAGAGCTGGGCCTCTTTAGCCTGGAGCAGAGAAGACTGAGAGTGGATCTTATCAATGTCTACAAATATCTTAAGGGTGCATGTCAAGAGGCTGGGGCCAGGCTCTTTTCAATGGTGCTCAGTGACAGGACAAGGGGCAATGGGCACAGACTGCAATGGAGGAAATTCCAAATATGCAGAAAAAATCATTTACTTTGGGGGCGACTGAGTACTGGAACAGGCTGCCCAGAGGGGTTGTGAAATCTCCTTCCCTGAAGACATTTAAAACCTGCCTGGATGTGACTGTGAAACCTGCTCTAGGTGAACTGCATTTTGTAAGGTTTGCACGAATAGGAACAGTGTTGGCTTCAGAGCTTGTCTTGGCACTATTCCTTGTTTTTGAATGGTAAACTGAACCTGAAATCCAGCTGCAATCATATCTTAGCGACTAATGCCTACACCGAAGCAAGGCATGATCTATTTTCCCTGCCACAGCTGGCTTTTCTGCAAGGTCACAGCTGAGGGCGAGGATTTTGTAATAACCCAAAGTATTCCTGAACAAAAGACAGAAGGGATATTACTGTACCCTAATAAGAATTTGTAGGATTGGACCATCCTTAAACTCTAAACTAAGGGTCATGAGGAATAATACTGTTTGTCACTGGACTGAGTTGGCCTCCATATCAAAGGACAGCAGGTGCAGTGGCATTTGTAGTCGTGAAGTGTGGCAGAGTGTGTGGTTGCAAGCCTTCCTCTACACATATCTCTAATATTTAAGAGGTATAGTTAAGAGGGAGAAAAAAGCTCCTTCAAAGAGCAATTTTAGATCACCAAATCCAAATGAGCTTTTTTTGCCCCTAGCTACTAAAAAACAGCCTCCAAATTTAGGTATTTGTTTGGTTTTTGAAATAAGGTCACATGAATGTAGAACCACTGCAATGTTTTGAAATGCTTGCCAGTGTCTAACTTGTCAACACGGCTTATGTTTCGTGCACATTACTGAAACAGAGCACGAGTTCCTTGTCTCAGACCCAATAATGTAAAAGTATTCAAAATAAAGAGATGACATATGCTTCTATCATGCTGTTCATGTTAATTTGTGTTGCACGCTACTGGTGTAAAAAATATGATGACTCTTTCCACATAAAATAGTTTTTTAAATACATGTCATTGGCACGTAAGACATAGCCTTTAAAAAGTCTTTGGGAAAATGCAGACTTCGAAGATCAAAGGAGATTGCACTGGGTACTCAGGCCAGTCTTCATGATGCAAACGTGTACTGCTACTTTGTAATTAGATGGATAAAAAGAAAGGAGATCAAATGGTATAAAGCTGATGACTAGTATAAAGAGATAACTGTATATAGTTTGAGAAAGTGATGAAATGACAATAATTACCCTACTCCTACACGGTGGATTTTATGGAATATCTCATAAAACCTTCTGTTGAAACTTTCTGATTCTGAATTGTATATCAAAAATACCAGTCATCTTTAATGTTGGATTCTATAGTACAATAGAACATACAGTTATTTTCACAGTGAGAAGGAGATTTTTCCATGCTGTTACGACCACATATCTTCATACACTGCTCTAGTCAAGTGAGCCAGGAAAAGTACAGTCATCTGTGCAGACTAGGAATTAATTTTGGACCTGTGCTTTTTTTGAAGGAAACGGGGAGAAGGGAGGCAGAAGGAAGGAGCTGAACTGATTTAATAGCTTTAGCACACCTAATGGCAAAAGGTCATCTCTGTTCTTTGAAACAGTTCTTGAAGGATTCAAAGTACAAAATGAACTTAGTCAAGTTTATATGAAATATCATGATTTTTTAGTGTTAGCTGTAGTTCTATAGCTTGTTGAAACACCTTTTCAATGTTTTCTGTTTTCCCCCCATATCTACCGCAATTACTGTGATGGAAGAGTAATGTATTACAGATGCTTTGTAATAACATAAGTGGATACTGGATTGATTACTGTTTGACACAACCATATTCTATTTGGCTGATCACTGTGTGAACACAAGATCTGTCTCCTTCCATGCAGTGTTAGATGCAGCTCTGGCCTGTAGGCAGAGCTGTGCCTTGTGCAATGTAGTCTCACAGTCTCTCTTCTGCTTTATGGCTCCACATGCCTCAGACAGAAGCATTGAGCATCTGGAGGCGAAGAGCAGGCAGAAGGCACCAAGCCACGTCTTTTGGGATTTTACATTCAAAGGACTGTCATGTTATGGCTACTGCCTTGTACAGTGGGGCCTCTGTAATTGTGTGGTCCAGGACCATTCCTTTCCCATCATGTGAACTGAAATATTAACTACAGCTGATTGGAAGATCACCCATTTCGAGGCTCAGATAATTTTTTTTTTGTTCTAATTGGAATAAAGAAACAAATATTTTGAATACTTGAATACTAGCATTTCATACACAATATAAATCCCAATTTTAGACAAAAAATAATGGCTAAAGATAATGTATATGGGCCCTGTGACAGTGCAGTTTCACATATTTTCAAAGCTACCAGCATTCTTTTCTTGTGATAATGACCATAGTAGTAGTGCTGATGAATCATATCCTGTGAATATTGAAGATCTCAATGTTAAAGGGCTCTACCTTCTACCCAATGTGCCACTCTCTATTGTGGAAATGCTGTTCTATGTCATCTGTTATATAATGGTTAGTTATATATCAAGTATGTATACTTTTCAGGGAAAAGATGTGAATTGGAATTAGTATTGAGAGATTGAAAATAATCTGGAGTCTAGTATTTGATATGTCTGAAAAGACATTCTCCCATTTTTTTTTCACAGACGTATCAGCTTATAGCTTGACAGACACAGGACAGTGTTGATGAGTCTGTACATGCTGTAGGCCTGGTGAATGTGTTCATATATACTTAAAAGTTTCTCCTAGGACATCTGAATTTTTTCATCATCGGTCAGTCTTTTTCCCCATCAGTAACAGAACCTATCATGACTGAAGTTATGAATAGATTTTGCATGAATTGCAAGAAAGGTTTTTCTGCCATAATGATTTATTGGCACGTTATATAAAGATTTTCAGTTACATGGAAAAAAGTGTTTCTCTTACACTTCAAGTGTATTGAGTAACAATACATTCACCTGTTTTTCAAGCTTCTAACTTTTTTCCAACATGATACCAGAGTTGCAACTGGATCTGTAGGCCTTGATGAGTGTTAGGAGAATGCTTTCATCAAGATTATTTGATCTTCCTTTGCCAGATTTTTTCCTCAAGGTAGAGAAATACCAGCAACTTCACTGTGTTTAGTCTGTGGGGGGAGAAGTAGGAGACCAGCTGATTAAAAAGAAGGTGTTTCAATGATTGTTCTGTTCCAAATATTGAAAAAAAAATGGAATGGAAGATGCCTGAATATTCTTGCTTGCCCTCTGTATTCTAAATTCCATTCTGTGACTATATATGAGTTCTGTAATGAGCTCTTCCTCTGTGGCAAATAATGGTAGCAGTACAGTGACTAGAATCTACTGTTTCGGTGAAATAATCCATGTAAAGTACTTAATAGCAATGCATTGTTTATACTTTCAATAATTGAAAGAATAATTCATGTTGCAAACTTCTGAAATGAAAAAAAAATAAGCAGTGTGATAAAATTTTACAGTGCCATGGATACTCTGCATAAACCAAAACCGCATTCTAAATCACAGAGTCGTGGATACGTTCCTGCTATAACAAACACTCTTGAACTCGTCCAAAAAGGGTCTGTCAACAGTTTTGCCAAAAAGCTCCTGGAATATTTTTTTGGTAATGCTGCTTTTCTCCTTTTAAACATAGAGAACAGGAGGTTCTCCCATGAAATCAAAAGATCAACATCCCTAGATATCTTTCAGTGGCAGGGTGCACATGTACAGCATATTTGTGATGACACATTCTGCTGCAGGGGCAGTAGAACACCACTGTGCTACAGAGTACTGAATGACCATAAAGTGCACAGCATCAGCTTCTTTCAAGACTAGCATTAAGGCTGCCCATAAATCTGCTATTGAAAACTGTTATCTGAGGAATGAATACTGGTTTTCGTTTTGTAATTGTTCCTCACAGCAGCATATAGGGTTTTAAAGAAAGGAAAAAACGTATTTCTTATAGGAGTCTATAGAAAGCAGTTGGCAGCAATTAAAGTTTTCTTTGAGGGGGAAAAAAAAAAGAGTTTTTCCAAGCTTAATGGTATTAATGATCTATTACTCAGGAAAACACAATCTTTTTAAATCACAGTTGTGATCTTTATCACTGTCTTTAAAAAATCTATGGACTGTACTAGCTTTATGACTTTTAAGAGGTTCTTTGCACAAATGAATACTAGGCAGGTTATTTGAATGAGGATTCTATTACAAAGCACAGATCCGTCTGGTAAATGGTGTGCGAGAAAAGCTTGACACGATTAATGTGAAGCAGGCTTTCATCCTTCCTTTAAGAGCTGCCCATTTACACGAGTGATTTTTATAAGTCATAATGTTTCAGCATCTCTCCTGCACCTTATGACAGGATCAACACGTTGACTGTTACAGCTGTAAATGTGTCTGTTTGCATTGCAGTTTGAATGCTTCCAGCCCCTTGCCTGTAGCCATCACTCCCTCTCTCCCCTTTGTCAGGCAAGTTCTGCGGTCCCGGTGCTTGCCTGCTCCGCATCATCGCAGGCTGAAGGACAATTTCTTTCCTCGGGGCTGATTTCCTCCCAAGACATGAATCAGCAAGGAAGGCAGCTGACGACATTGCCGGGATGGGCCACGCAGAGATGTGCCTCTGCAGTGACGCAGCCTTTCATCATACGAGTCGGCAAGTATTTTTACATCACCTCTACACCAGGTGGCAACATACCATGCTAGTCTGCTCCTGAGCTGCATTCAAAGAAACAAACGCCTAATGTGTAGCAGCCTGTAGAACTCAGCACAGAAAGGAAGAACCATCTTTAGGTGTTGAATGGTCTCTTGTTTGTATTGTGTCCACCGCTGTCCCCTTTGACTCCCCTACTCCTTTATTGACCTTAAAAGGCGCTTTTCTATTTTAAAGAGCTCTGAAAACTCTCTGATCAGCTTGAGATGTTCTGCAAGAGGTGTTGTGACATTCAGCTATAGGATGGCTCTTTAGGCATGTCGCAGGAATCAGTGTGTACTAGAATGAAAAGATACTAGGCTGAGGCTTGAGCCTGCATTGCTTAAGATGTGTAGAAACACAAAGCTGTCTAAAAGCCACCATCTCTTGTTCCTCTGTGCTCACCAGGATGAGAAAGCAGCAAATGTCACTTCAGTAAGTTTGGTCTCCCTCCCTTAGATAGCAACATACAATGTGACCAAGTGTTTTGGATACCTTTCAGAGCTGTAGAATTTTCTAGAATTTGGAGCTTCGTGGAAACCTGCTATTTTGCTGTCACAAGATAAGGCTCAATATTGATACAAGCAATAGTTCATGATTACTGCTAGAATCATGTATGCAGTAGCGATATCCTGGCTCTGCTACCCCTTCTTTTTTTTTAATCGTATTAAGTGTTTCTGGTATTTGTATTGTTATCTAATTATATTATATTACAATTGACAAAGACTGCTGGAATGAATGCCATTAACTGAAAGAAAGAAAGTAATTTAGTTAGATTGTCTAGATGGTGTAAGAGTGTATAGCGAAGGTACCTTTGTAAGTTTTAGAGAGGATTGTTGGCATTCATTTTAAGATGCAAAATACTATATATTGTAACAGTTTTTTCTTTCAAATTTTCTGGAACCTAATTAATTAAAAAGTTATCTCTGCTAATAAAGAAAGATTTTGAAGTCTTTGAAGGATTAGCGTTCCCAGTTCAGACGGACTGTAATCAAAACTGTGGTTGGTATTAAAATGCCTTTCAAGCAAATGTTCAGACAGGCTGCCTGTCTGTGTATGTCTGTGACTTTCAGGCTGAAATGTTTTTCCTGGTATTCACCCTGCTAACTTAAGGTCTTTTTATTGCAGACGTCTTCTGGGTTATTCATTCTGGATTCCCCTTAGAGTTGCTTAAGGGACATCTGAGAGAGCCTCATCTGGAAAGTCTTTTAGTCTTTTATAGTCCTAGCAGAGAAACAAGTGCCTGCAGGGTTCAGCTGATCTCATACCTTTCTAAAAGGTCAGATGAATCATACCACAAAAGTGCTTATCTATTGTGACTATAAAGAGAGTCTGGACAACTAGTTCATGTATCTACATTTTAGACATTTGCATTTGCTTACGTGATTTCTATCTTTTGAGTTTAATTGCACTTCAAATGGAACTACAGACTTCCACAGGAGGTGATTATTAAACCCCAGAATTCGTCAGTTTGGCACCCAAATTCTTCAAGCCTGGTTAAATATTGATCTAAGTAATTCTAATCCATTTTTTGAGTAAGTAGACATAACTGCCACTACATTAGGTGAGAGGTGAATCTGGTAGGGCCTGTCTGCCTCCATTCCAGAGCACTGTGTTAGCATAACAAAAACACAGTAAAAGCAATGTAAGGGAGGAGTCTTTATTAAAAGTTTAAATGGCTTATTCTGTGAGGTTGGTACAACAAATCTAAGAAGCAAAGCATAGTGTGGTTAAAGTTTGTGAAATTTAATATGCAACTAACAAGTAAATGGACAAATGAGACACTTGCAGAAGACAGTATTATGAAAGAGAATGGGAAGAAAAAGGGTATATGAAATATATTATATAGACAAAATCAAGTCCATGAATATGAACTAAAATTAAGGGAATAAAAGTGCTTATAGAAGTTTTTGCAGCCTTAAATAAAAGAAGGAGGAGAGGGGGGAAGATGAAGGCATGTGTGTGTTGGTAAGTACCAACCTTTTAGGCAGAATGTCAAAAGCTTTGACACTGGGGTGAAGCCAAACACAATCAGTGACAGAGTTGTGAATTTAAGCTTGTATGAGACTAATTTATAATGAATTAATTAATCAGCTACAGAGGCTACTGTTCTGGAAATTCTGCACGAATAATTGGATTTTAATTATTAATTTTTGGATCCATAAGCTACCACTTAGCAAAGTGTTCGGTTTTTTATTTCAAGGAGAGTAGCAGTGCAGGGTAAAATACACTGCCTAACACTCACAGACCGTCTCCGATTATCTTTACAAGACTTCGAGACAATGATTGCAGGTTGGGGTGAAAAATTTATCTAAATGTGATTTTATCTAATATGTATTGTGATGTACATAAAAGCTCTCCCAACTTTAGACATAATATGTGGGATTTTGAGCTGCCCATCTTCACTCAGGAGCAAGGTCTTCAGTTTACAACAGATTTTATGAGAAAATTAGTTTGATGCTTACCAATTGTTATCCACTCCTCCTAAAAAAGCTACAGTTGTCCTGGAGAAAGTTCAAAGAAAGGTGAAAAGGATGTTCTAAAGCATGAAGTGGCAACAATAGGAAGAACAATTAGGCACGCCAGAGTTCTTCAGCCTAGAGAAAAAAAACGTTCTATGGAAGTGAAATAGAGGGATAAAAACCCCCAAGTGATACGAAAGTGGTGTGTTAGGGATTTCTTGTTTACTTTTCCAATAAAACAGCTGAGGAGCATCAGCTGAAGCTAACAAAAGCCTCATTCAAAGCAATCCAGAAGACTTGGTTCTTCATCTCGTTTTAGCACCTGCAATATCTTTTGCAAGAGGATCCACAGATTCACTCCACAAAGTTTACATGCCTTCAAGAGAAGAGTGGACAAGTTCATGGAAGGAAAATCCACGAATACCTATTGAATATGAAGACATCTCTTCATATTCTCATGAATGACTCCTCATTCCTCATGTGACTGAGGAAGTCTCAATGTTATGTATTTTTGGAGGTTAGGAGATCATTTGAGAGAGGACCTACAATGTGCCATATTGTTCTCTTTTTACTTCAGAGACAGGATACTAAGTTTGATGAAGTACTAGCCTTTGCTGTGACCTAGAATCATAGTTATGTTAGAAACAGTGCTGATTTTAAATAATAACGGATTTAATTAATTGTGTTAGAATAGTTTTACAATAGGAGTATGTAATTTATATTGAGATATTCTTCAGATGAATATATGAAATTTATGAGATTTCATTTAAAGTAGAGTAAATGCTTCTTATTCTCTGTGTGAATTAGTTGTCCTTAATGTCATTTCTGTGAGCACACTTTAAAAAATGTTGAAAGTTTTCAAATATGTCAGTCCAGTAGGAAAAAACAGTGAAAATGATAAATAGGAGAGTAAGTGGTGAAGAGACATGTTAACTTTAACTCTGCTGTTTTCCAGTTTTCTTCCTCAAACACATTTAACTTCTGTTTTTGGTTTAGTTTGCTAGGTTTTGTTTGTTTTCCTGTCTTCCACTTGCTTTATTTAGGTGAACAGCAAATGTAGTTGTGCCAAACTGAAGAACGTTCACTTCCTGTTTTCCATTTTTATCAGTGTGTTTCTTTTCCATTTATGGGACAGTATATCTACTCAGTAGTACCAAATCTCTTGTAAGTGTTGCATTCATGTTTTCCTGCTTCCCTTCTTCAGGACTACAGATTATACACTTTCCATCATGTTACGTGAATACAGATGGCTCTTCTATTTTCAGAAAGAACAGCAGTCTAATGAGGAATTGGACCTGGAAGAAGAAAGCAAAAGGAAACACACTGTTTGCTTTGGTGGTGTCATGGCAATGTATGGAAGACTTGGGAGGGAAAAGACACCTCTTCAATGTAATTTTCACTTTAACAGAATTTTTGAATGTGTGAGCATAAAAGTAGTTAGCATTACCTGCCCTACAGTTTTCTGTCTGGTATGATGCAGAAAATTAGAAGTAACGTACAGAAATTAGCGTTCAGTTGAAGGTGAACTGCTTATGTTCAATTACATATTTCTATTAATACGAAGACAGTAGTTTAGAACACCTGTAAAGATATTAAGTTTCTCTACCATCAGGCTCATACTCACTAAGGCCTATGTGCGAATTCTTTTTGCAGTATGTGGAAACATACCACCCATCTGTAGGCAGGCATAAAAGTTCTCCCAGCTTTCTTTTCCATTACATAATTAATCAGTACTCAAATTTATGTTGAAAAAGAGTTTTTCAGCAGGCAACCTGCAAAAATAGTGTATCAAGAGTCTTTGTCAAAGTGTGCATAATCATCAGTGACTGAAAGACTGCAGTAGGAAACAGACCTTTAAAGAATACCTTAAATGGATGAGATCTTGTGGTAAGTAAGTCTTAATGTGTTGAAATTGAGAAATTAGTTCCAGTAATGTGTCTTACAGTATTGGTATGTGTTAGTGCTGGCCTCTTTTGGGGATATAATTTGACTTTGATGGATGATAGTTAAGGGCAGGAGGAAAAAGTGGAGAAGGAGATGCAGCAGAGTACTAGAAAACCTTAGAAATTGTAACCCTTTTAGTTTGGAAAAAGACAAAAGCCTATGCAGAAGGAACAAAACAACCTCTCCCTCGGAGAAAAAAAAAAGAAAAAAAAAAAAGAAGGTGCTTCATGACAATTTAGAAGACATTGTAAACATTTGGGGTGAGATTCTGCTTGTATAAATGCAGTTACGCAACTCGGACTTACATCTGAGCTAGAAGTCAAAACTCCCTTTTCCATCACTGGAGAGAAACATGCATGTTTACCATGTGATTTACTTAATCCTAAACCTGTCACAGGAGTCAGGTGACAAGTTTAGATGCAGACATCTAAAGCTATGTGTGGAGTATTCCATTCGCTGTCATGTGAGGGTGCCCTTACTGTGTTATTGTGCAGAAAGAGAAAGATGAGTGGGGAGACTTCAGGAGACACAGTAGTTGTGATCTTGTTTTTGTGAGAATACTGCTTTAGGAGATTGATCACTATAGCTTCTTTAGCTTAACAGAATCATAGTTTAATGTATTGAATCTTGAAAGAAAGAGACAGCCTGAAAAGAAGTACAAAAGCAGCACAGAACTTGGTAATGAGGAGGGGGAGATCTTGGATTGGGAGCAGTGGTACTCACAACACAGGTAACACCATGAGAAGTTGCTCTGCTGGCACCAAAACCTCTCTATAACAAGAAGCATCCTCCCAGTTGGGTGCTGTGAGGTGCCTGCATCCGCCTTGTGAACTGTCAATGCAGTGAACTGCAACAATGTACACTCACACCTGTGGTGTGCATATATGAAGTTGTGGGGTGCTTTCACGCTGGCGTGTGATTCAGCGGGTTGCAAGGAGCTGCACAGGTACACAGGAAGCTAGAGCACCCACACCTCTAGCAGGGGGTGTGTGAGGAGGGGAACCAGTGCTCCCAGATGAAGGGTGTGTGCTTGTAACTACTCACAGGTCCTCTGGGAAATGTTAAATGTGCTCACGTGTGTGTGATTAGAACTTTTTTGGGGGGTTGTTGTAGGAGGTTGTGTCTGTATGTGTTATAAACATTTCATATGCATCTAATATTGCGGTTTACTTGTATTGCTGAATCTTAAATATACAGCTCACCAATTGCTGGTTAATTACATGCTGTTAATAAATTGCTTCAGTTCCGATTTTAGTGTAAACTGAGCAGCTTGTCCCTGCAATAGTGTATCATGTTTAACAGAAGAACTCTGATGCCAGTATACTATCACTGCAGCTGTAAGCACAGCTGTGGAGTATTGCACAGAAGATGAAGAACAGTTTTTTTGCTGTAATGTAACAGCAAAATTAATAGCTAGGTAATAAATAAGTTCTTGATTTACAGTGAGATCTTGCCAGTCTCAGAAATGCCTACCATTAAAACTTTAAAAATTTTGCCTATAGTTACAATGAAAATATGAAATAAGGGTCTTAGTTTAATCTGCTAACCTAGAGTAGTTCTTGAGGAATAGAGGAGAATCCTTCTAAAATAAGGAGCTTTATTAAGAGACATAATTCAGGAAAGAGAGGTCATAGTTCATTCATTATGACTTGAGTAAAAGGGGAAGTAGAATAAGCATTACTGATGGTAATTAATAATGCAACAAGAACATTTCCTGTGAGACACAATGTGAAGTGCTGCATTCTAGAGTTTTATGATGAACATATTCTTCAAAGACAAAATGTTGATTAAAACCTTGGAAATAAGAGATAAGTAAGTAATAGTTGGAATCAATTTTCCTTTAGTTAGATGACATAGTTATGTTTCAGTATTTCTAACCATTCCTAGAGTTTGTATCAATTAGTTTTTAAAATGTTATGCCAATTTAAATTGACTTAAAGCTTTAAACTTCCTCGTTGGATATATTATGTGTGAATAGATTTTTATCTTAAACAGCTTTGTTAAAAGGCCCCAAGTAAGTAAACCAAGACTGTGATCTGTGTTGAGACTTCTAACATACTGTGAGGAAATAAGGCATTGTCTTAGCCATAGTTGTGAAGCACAGTTGTGCAATCCTTAAGTGGTTAATGTTAAGTTATTAATACATTATTTGCAAGACTGCATCTTAATTTTCTTCTTCATGTTGCCTTATGCTTCAGTTTTATCATTTCAGTTTTACTTCTTACAAAGATAATGGTGTGTCTTGAAAAGAACATTTTTCTTTACTTCTAAAGGGAGCAATTGAAATGTGATATTAAGTAGATTACATAAAGACTAAGTAGTTGGTGGCCTTGGCAACTCTTAAGAAAACTCACAGTGTTATGCAAAAAGCAGGTTTTTTTTCTTGTCACAAGTAGTGTTGCAACAGTGCAGAAGAGTTAAGTATTATAATTACTGATATTATATGGCAAGAATATATCATGTCTAGACACTGTCAGAGTCCTCTTTGGATTTCTGTATACTGAATGCAGATGGGACATCAGGCTGTCAGCTCTGTAGCTCATTTTATTCCTTGTACCTAAGGGACAATTTTAAATATAAAGGTGTTTATATTTCATTATATATTTAATCAGAGATGGGTTTTTTGGCCAGCCTTTCAGTGTTACTCATTCTTCAATTTTCTCTATGTCATGATGGCTACGTGCATTTCTAACATTAGGCAGGCATTGTTCACTTTTTTTTTGTGCACAGAAAATCAGGATTTCCTGAAGATACTTTTGCCTATCTGTGCTAATATTTGATAAAGAAAAGGATCTCATGTTCCTGACAGGGAAAATAATTGGCATTAAGGAGCTCTGGGTTCTTGCTTGGTATCCTAATATGTTTGTGAAGCACTTTGAAGTCTTGCTAGAAAATATACTCATATGGACAGCAAAGTATCCCTATTTGTTAGATAATCATTATTCATAATGAGTAATCAGATCCAACATGCCTTTTCATCTGTTGTCTTTTTATTTACTCCTTCTACATTCAGGTCATGAACACCATTTAATAAGATCAGCAGCTCAACAGAATGAGAATTGGTAAATTTGAAAGGACAGCTTAGGGAAACCAGGCAAATACCCAACTCTGCTCATGGCTGGAGGAGCTACAAGGTATATGGATTCTAAATTAGTGACTCTGAGAAGCATTAACTGTTCTGTTCTTTTTTAACCCCATATAGAAGCCTGCATTTCTAAAGCCTTAGAGTGGACCCAGGGTTATAATTTGTTTGACTAATTGATTTATTGCTATAGTACATCTTCCAAGAGCTACATTTCTTCCTTTTTTACTAATGCATGGTGGTAGCTTACCTTAACAGAGCAGCACTTAATGCAGTTAATTTCACCTTGAGGAAAGCTTCCTATAGGGCCAGACTGATACAGGTTCTCCCAGTAGGCAGTACTTATGGTTATGGTTATATGTTGTATGTTATGTATGTTATAGTTATACTTGTCTGGCTTATTAAAATTATTCTGTTTTAATTATTTTTCCCTTGAGATTACATGAATTTTAGCATTTGTATGAAGTGAAAACAGTTTTTATCCTTTTATCTGATGTCACTTATCTTCCAATTACATAATGTTTATTATTAAGTTTTCTTCAAATTTCATCATGATTGTTTCAATTATGTTGTGTTGCAGATTTAGCACTTTAGCACTGTGTCATGCTCCTCCCTGGTCTGCATAAATAGATAGCACTGTGAAGGGTCCTTTGGATTTCATAATGTTCACACAAATACAGATCCTCTGAGGGTTTGTGTAGTTTGCTTTGTGTTGTCTCCTTCCCCAAAATGACTAATATGTAAGCACCTGAAAATCTGGTGCTGAGAGGACTAATGCATAGAATTTTTAATTTTTCTTTTGTTTGAAAACCTGTGTAATTATTTGTTTAACAATTCATTTCACATAATCTTGCTTTTGGGACTAGTTTTGTGGTTAGAATTTCTAGGTACTTTGGGGGATGTTTTTGTAGAAAGGCAGCTTTTCTTAGGAGGTATGTGAAATTTCAAAAATAACATTTCCAGCAAACATGTTGTCCCACATTTTGAAAAAGGAGAAAAGTGAATGAAGAAAGGAAGTGATGGTGTTTGCAAGAAATGATTTAGTGGAACAAATAGAGGTGTGGTTGAGGGGAAGTTTTGAGTTAAACTTGTATTCCCACAACTTATGGGTCTTAATCATGGTTTGGTATTCAAGTATCATTTAATGATGAAGTAGTTAAATATCATTCAGCAGTACTGTTGCTGGGCTTTAAGAAACCAAGAAACTGAAATGCAGAGAATTGAAATCTTACAGTTTTCAAATCGGCTGTTAATTTTGCCTGTGCCCATTTGGATGTGCTGACTACAAGACAAACAAGGAAGAATTTGACAGAAAGGTCCTCCACTGAGGATACAACTGCATGTTGTTTTTCTTCAAATATGCTGAGTACTCAGGTTCTTTCAAGAGCAGTAGAAGCTGGAAGTTTTCACTACATGTGGAGCTGAGCAGTATGTGTGAACTTGTTTGTCAGTTAGTGTTACTGGATACTTGGAAATGTTTACTAGTCACAAGCTAGTCCTTTCATTCACTCATGTAGAATAGCCACCCTTTAGCTTAAAAAATAGCTAGTCTTAAAGTCTTGTGTGAAGTAAGTGTAACTTCCAGAGCTTGGCCAGTAAGATACATAGGGATCCCAATGTTTTTTATCAGCCCAGTGACGTTCAGCCTAATCATTTTTTTAGTTCCTGTTAGCTTCTCTATGAGCCAGGTCTCTGCTGATAAAAACACCTGTAGAGGAGCAACTGGCTGTGAGAACAGTCAGCAACAGTTAGCTGGCTGTGACAATGTACAACAACTGTCTGTAACAAGACTCAGACCTGGGATTCTTTTGTCTTCTAAAATGATGTCATTGCTGGGTACATTTTAGTTGTTTCAGTCCAATTCCTCAACAAAAGAATGATGGAAAAAGGTGCTATGGTCTTAACCACCAGCACCCCCTCCACCGCCCCCACCCCTTTTACTCAACAAAGTATTTTATAGTTTTCTTATAAGTGAAAAAATAAATTCAGCTATTTGGGCTTCCAAAAGAAATGTGGTTTCCTTATATAAAGGCGTATCTTGCTGAAGAGATGTTTTTGATAGAAAACATGCCTGTCATGTCCTGACTCTTGCAGGGAAACCTGAATTAATATCATGGTGGGGCTTGTTGCAGGCCTTTCAAAGTGCAGTTTTATAGCCAGTGCATGTATATAATGTGAGAATGAACAATAGTGATAGTCCTCTCTGGCCTTAAAACTTAAATGCAGTTTACAAGTTAAGTGTTCTTTACTAAGGGAAACTCATAGAGGGCAAAGGATGCATGAAGCTCTAGAGCTGAACCTGTGTAACTCCTAGAGTGTTCTTTCAAGGTATGACTTGCAGACGTTTGCATAGCACTGCCTTCCTGTGGCTCCTGGAACAGTTACAATGGGGGCAGATTCTTCTTCAGCAGCCAGTTTTGCACATACTCACCACCTTACATACCAGTAAATTTCAGTTTCAGTAAAGGTGGACTGTGGGCTATGTCGACAATGACATAGCAGAGAGAAATAGACTCAAATTCCTGTTTTCTGCATTACTGTATTGGGCTATAAAAGCAGCAGACTATCCCTACAAGCTGCATATTTGCCTCTCTCAGCTGACAAATGAAGCCACCCTACAAACATGAGGAGTTGAAAGGACTAGAATATAATTACCACTGCCCAGAAGCACAGCTAAAGGAGTACCTTCTGACCAAGCAGCTGGTATAATGTATGAGATGAGAAATTGGAATCAACTGAAATATAATCTAAAGTTTTGGAGGTCTGTAAGTGGAAGGTGGAAACTGAAGTTTTTCAAAGCCATGATTTTGTCAAGCTCAATAAGATACTAGCCTGTTCCTCAACTTCATGACAGTCTTTCTAATCTGACTCTTCAAAGTCTGAAGCTTTTTCACTCAGTGGATTTGAGAAAAGCATTAAGAGCAGATACCAATATGCCAAGCACTGTGGTGCTTTCAGTCTCCATCAACTCTTCTGGCTGTTACCAAAGGACAATATTGTCTTGAACGTAATTCTGAACTGAGCCTCCTGGAAGTGTAACCCTGGATGTTTAAAGCATGTTTTAGCATATAATGAAGTTAGGAAATAGAACAGTTACATGGTTTCCTGTTATAGCGCTTTTGTTTAATAATTGCCATTACAGTGGAGTAAGGAAGTCTGTTGTGTTCTGGGATTGGCAATTATTCACCACCTTGGAAGAACATTTTATCCTCAGTTGGTAGCATATTTAGTGTAGTCCATTACTACATTTTAATGACAAACAAACATTCCAATTTTAGGAGAATGACACTGTTCTTACAGTCATCTGATACTTGTATATGGATTTTTATATAGATATATTTAGATATATCTGGTTTCTTGCAATAACTGGAGCAATTCCAACATACCTATACTGTGAGGCTTTTTCTATAAGAAAACAGCATTTTGTGTTCCAAAAAACATCTGGTTTAAGGAGACCCACCCAACAGACACTGAAAGGTTCTCCAGTATCTCAATGAACACCATGGTACATTGTCTTTGACACTAGTCCTGGCATGCAGAATTCATAATTTTACAACCATTGTGTATATACCACTTTAAGTATTTCTTAGTTTAATCTTAAGTGGAGCCCTGGGCTTGTAGGCTTATACTGAACCTTTTGCATAAAGGGGAGTTTTAGAGAGTGTGAAGATTTGGTTCGAAGAGTGAAATAAGACTTTCTCTTAAAGGATTTTAAATATAAAAGGTGATGTACTCTTGCCTTGTACAAACTGTGTTTTTTCTCAATTTTATATTTAAAAAACCCCACAATTTTTGGAACTGTGGCTCACTGAATTATATTTTTTTTATAATTCAAGCATGGGCATTTTCAAACCCATTCATTAATCGCTAACTTTACAGCAGTTTTGCCTGTGAATTGGATGTACTGAGAAACAGTATCTTTAATGTTAATGTTCTTCCTATTGTAATTCTTCAAATTTCAACAGTGTTAATATTGGTTTCTTTCCTAAAGGACAAATATATCTTTTCCCCATTGTTGCATGTAGCTAATGGCATAGTGTTTTTCTCAATATAAACTATACTTGATCTGTAGAATAAATAAAATATTTAATATGAACAGGCAGTTATAGTCTGATATAATGGTACATGAAATTAAGGTGACAAATTACCTGGCATGAATATGGCTGGCACCATTTTTGCAGAAATTTGAAATATTTGTACCTCGAAGTCAGGGAGTGCTCTTCAGTATCCCATCAGAAATCTCAGCTTGGTAAGTAGTTTCTGAGTTTTACATCTCTCCAGCTCTTTTTTATGGCTTAACTGCTTGGCACAATAGCCATTATTTCCATTTTTCCTAGTTGCTTGGATATCTTTCAAAAGATTCTGAAACACCAAAATTGAGTGCTGGGCTCAACTCCATTGCCACTAGAGAAGATCAGTGAACTGCCTCAAGCAAAAAGTCTGGTGATAATAGTCCCCTTTGGTCATGAAACCTATCTTCCATTTAGCACAGAGAAAATACAGACCTCGTTGTCTTGGTACTAGTTATTGTGAAATTCAGGGCCTGGACTCACAGGAATATTGATTTGACTGCGTATATGGGTGATAGAAGTCTAGGGTTAACGTTGTGCCTTTGCTATTGGGATTGTCTAGATTTGAATTATCTCTTTTTAATTGAAAAGCTTACAAATAAAGATTTTTTTTTTTCTGTGTGCATACTCTTCTCTCAGGGCAGTTTCAGCATTGCTCCCAAGACCGTGCTTACAGGGTATGTAGGAACCAAACTACAACTACTAGTTCAGTTTGGAAAGCCCAGTGGGATCTGTGTGTCCAGACAGCCCAGTGGATTAACACACTGCTGGTCCAGGTCTGCATTTCCTTACTACCGTTAATGTTTCCCTCCTTAAGTGCGCTTGTGAAAGCCTCACTGAAAGCAGGCTAATGCTGCACAGGCTGTAGTATGCTCTCAGTTAAGGTCTGCAGAAGAAAAGACCAAGTCAGGTCTGCACTCTCTGAGTCACTTTCTGCCGTGCTGGAAGTCAGTGCAGTAAAGCTGGCACTCGAATATTCCAGAGATTGCCTGACAGAAAGGTGAAAGACAGAAAAAAGAACAAATGAGGTTAGGATACCTGTACACTGACTGCAATTCCTTCCACTTTCCATAGGGAGAAAACGACTTGGGTATTAGTGATACAATGTATGGGGCCTCTGAGCCATTATCAATCTCTCTGGGAAGCTCCCAGAGCTCTTTTCTCTTACCTTGTAAAGAAGTGCAGCATAGCAGCTACACAGGAAACCAAAACCAGTAGGCAGTTGTCGCTGATGGAGGAGAAAGCTGCTGAAGAGATTATAAAACAAAAGTAGGCATAGCTGCTGACTGCTGAGATAATTTATCCTGTATATTCAGTTTTTTCTGCCTTTGGAAGTAAGAAAACGCTGGCATTTAAGTTGTTGACATTAAATAAGTGTTGAAGTAAAGCTGCCAAATAAACATGTTCATGCCTTCCTTTTGTCCTGTGGAGAAATTTTTCACGGAAGCCCTTCCTGACATTCCAGCCCTAGGGGTGTAAGATGTTGGCATTTGTTCTTGGCCAACTGTAATGAACCGAAAACACAAGTAAATAATGATTGTTAGGAAAACTGTGCAGCTGTGATACCCCTGAGACACTGCCTCAGGGAATGTAATTCTCTTTTGAAAAGTTAGGGAGTGCTGCCATACTTTCAGGTCTTTTAAACAAATGCAGTTGACCATAAGATGGTGCAGTACAGGACATCTCAAGGATTTTTGGTTGTGTGCAGTGATTTTAAATATTGGAGTTCTTCCTCGAAGTGAGGGAATCGGACTTGGTGACTTTACTGATGTTAATTGCCCTTCACGGTGGATTGCTAGAATTTGATCTACAAAAATTATTTATTTGTCTAAGAATACATGAAAATAAGAGGCCTTATGCAAATAATGAAATAAAAGGAGACCTCCACATAAATGTAAGAAGGGAGCAGATAAATAACCATTGATCTTAGAAGCATCAATATATGCAAGAAAAGCTAGACAAACCAAACCAGAAAGTAAATAACGGAGGAGTAGGGAAGGAAAAAAGGAACTTGGTATAGAAATGCAGTAATTTTATTGTTGTTTTGTATTATCTAAGATAGCTTGTCTTCTCCCCCCCCCCCCCCCCCCCCCCCCCCGAGAGTACTGTATGTTGACAGCATTTTAATAAAGGGGTTGTTCTTTTTTGGTTTTATGGAGAAATAGAGTAGGATTTTCTGTGATTAAAAGCAGCTGGCACAGATCTGTGCTTAAGAGATGGGAGTAGGGTTCTGAGCAGTATGTGATGATGACTGAGAGAACAACATTGATCAGCAGGAGAACGTGGTAGAAGCTTTGGCTGGGGTAAGACATACCTTCAGAGTATATATATTATATGGATTTTGACATCACCACTCTAGAAAACAAACCTGATCCAGTTTTGGGATTGTGTTGAACCTTAGAGAGCTGTGATGAGTGGTTAGTCCAAGCTCTGATGCAATGCTGTCTTTAAGTTGTGCATTCTGCAGGCAAGATTCATGTGAGGTCGCTGCAGTGGTAGGGGTATGCCAGCACCTTTCCCCAGCTCTCTCCAAGGGCTGTGCCTCAGCTGCATACACATGGCCAAGGGCAGAAGCTGTTAGGAGCCTCGTAACTATTTGTGAGACTTTGCTGTGAAGACCTGGTGCCTGGGCTTTGTTGAATAAGCAGCAATCTCACTGTTCCTTTGGAGGACTTGGGATGACAGTTCTGCAGACCCTCTGAAAGCAGAAAGCGTTCTGTTAGCTTTGAGACTGCCTGGGTGGAAGGGCCATATGCATAAGCATTCTGCATTTTGGAGGACCTCGAGTCCACAACTGATCATGCCCGGCCTTTGTGCTGGATACTTGGAAGAAGTAGTTTTGTGCCTCCTAAGTGATGTGCCCTCCTGCCACGGGTAGGCACCAGTCTGGCTTGTAGGGACAGACGCATGGGTATGGGCATGGAGCTCTTAACAGCTTGATGTTTTCTGCTAATGCATCAAGCTTTATATCAATACCCAGTTATGATTGCTTAGGGCTTGATATTTTCAAAAAAGGGCATTGATTAATATTTGTGGGGCTCATTAGAAACATGATCATACATCTACACACATTCTATTTAGGCTTGCAATATAACGTGCAGTGCAATTAGCTGTGGGGCAGTGATGATTAAGCAGTGTAGGATATTTCTTCCAAATTGTATGCTGCTCTTTATTATTTCTGGGACTGCAGTTCTCTTTCCTCAGTCTGATTCATTCTGAGTCATACAAAACATCCTCATTGAAATGGGGTGCACAGCAGCAAGGGCTGTCATGCTAGTTCTGCACCATTAGGTAATTGTTTGAATCTTTTCTAGTGGAGATGTCTGTTACACAGGCAGTACAAAAAGACTAGGAGAATGTGGGAGTCTGGTGGGAGGATTCAAAGTTAGAGGAAAAAATCCTATTAGAAAAAACTCAGCTTGAGCTTGCTTATTGCAAACTAGCCAATATTTCCATTTAAAAATATTTGTACAATGTAATTTGAGGTATGAAAATGATTGTTCATACATAGAACTAATCGTCTTTAATACAGTGAAAAAGGACCATGAAGATTCATCTATCTGGGGGTAGATTTGGGGCCCAGTTTTGATATTGGATCAGTTCTTATGACAGGCGTCAGTGAAATGCTATTTGAAAATGTGTCTCAGAAATTTGAAAGTGGGATGTTTGGTGATTTTTATGGCTTAACTCATCAGTCCCACTGATAACAGCACAGCAACTTCTATTCAGTGTTTTAATCCTTCAGTCTCATTTGGTAAGAATTTTGAGGGAGCACATTCTGATTTATAAACGGGGTTACCCTCCTCATGTGGAAGGTAGAATTTGAAGTAGATAGCACTACAATAATTATATTTTAAATTGATTTTCTCATCTATTGACTAAAATTCAAAAGCTGTTTACTCAGAAACAGGCAGCTTACTCCTTCACTGCTTGGAGAGATATCATATTAAAGAAAACAGCCACCAAGGATAGCACATCAGGAATGACGTCTATAGTCACAAAGGGAGGTATTTATGCAGGGATGAGGCACTTCCCTTCCCCATACTGTGAGCAAGTCAAGAAGGATTATTATGGATAACTGAAAAATCACCTCTTCCCTCATCTCACTGACGGGAGAAGAAGAAAATGACTGAGTAGTTTATTGGAGTAAGAAGTAGAGGGAAACAGAATGGCTGACATGAAATATGCTTTATTTTTAAAGTGTTGGTTGAAGTACAGTTGATTTGATTTGCTTTGGTGGCAGCAGGGACTTAGATAAAAACATGAACAGAACTGCCTGAACAACAAGAAGGAGACGGTTACTGTATTAGTGCAAAAACGCCAGAACACAACACTATTAATGAAAATATTTAAGATAAAAGTAAGTAATCTTATTGACCTTTCTTTCTTGGAAGTGGAGTACTATATAAAAATAAAATGTGTTGTTTTATACGTAATACATCTCTTATTTATTTTAAATCCCTTTTTGCTTTGAGATACCTTCCACAGCTATGAAGTATGAGAGTGTTTTTTAACTGTGTAGCTTTCAGTAAAATCCATTACCAGTTCTTTGTTTGAATTCAGTTCACATCATCTTCTCATAGGCTATAAAGAGGCTCAATCTGTTCCAGAACAGTAATCACAGTCCATTAAACTCTGTTCCCTGTAGTCTTTGTTCCCAGTTACATGTGATACTGTAATTGCGTGTATGTGAGGGGGGAGGGGTGGAAATCTTTAAGCAGCCTTGTAAAATTATCATGAAGATTCACCAGTCCAGGCAAAATGTATGCTTGCCTTCCCTTTAGAGTGTTTTCCCTGGAAAATTTGGAAGTGTTTCACTTGCCCGATTAAAAAAAAAACAGAAAAGCAACCCTCAGCTCCCCAACCCAAGCCAACCCCACCCTGGAGGAGTAGATTTTCGCAAAACTGTATTTGAAAGACATATTTGTGTACTAACTCATTAGTTAATTCTTGATCACCAACTTAATCTGCATGCCATGAACAGAAGCCAGAGGGAAAAAAAACCCCACAACCTTTCATGTCAACTGCAGAGATAATGGAGTTCATGATCTAAAAGGCTGTCTCTGTAGATAGCAGGCCTGATGTTTTTCTGCCACATCAAACTTGTTTTGAACTGCTTTAACTCCACTGATTTCAGCAAGACAGATTGTAAATCTGGTGTAAGATCATAAGCTTATCAAGAAATTTAAGTTAAATAGTAATACAGTAATAAAGGATGTTGGATTAAAGCTGCAGTCCTAGGTGGTTTTCAATGCATTCTCAGTGCAGACTGATGAAGCACCTCAAAAATGGATGTCAGCTGAACCATCTGTCTGATTACAGCTGTTGAGAGAGCTGCAGAACAAGTAGATTTCTAGTTTTTCCATGCCTCTTCTACTGTTATAAATATTCTCAGAGTAGTGGAGTATACTGTGGAGAGCTTCACAGAAGCTAGGGTTTTTGCTTTTTATTTAGCTATGCAAGATAAATCTCTTTAAATAAAGAATACTGAAAGAATGAGTTTAATCAGAAATGTTGATCTGGGGTTGAAATGGGGATCTGGGGCATTTTAGCCCCAGCTTATTCATATATTTGACTTTAAATAAGCAAGTTAGTTTGGTGTCAGTAGGCTACTCACATATAGTTAAAATCTTCAGTTGTTTTGCTGTAACAATACCAATGTGTTCTGCAGTTAACAGACTCAAGCCTACAGTCTCAGAGCTATAAGCAGCGCCAACCCTTGCACAGTATGGCTTGAAGTCTTTGGTCTTTTGTGTAGGCTGCCTTTTCCTCAACCCACTGGACAGTAAATTCATGGTGGTGGTGTTACAATCAGCTTTTATTTCTTCTCTTAACTCTAAAGATAAAATACTTACATTTTAATGGAGAAATAATTGCAGCAAGTTTCAAGAGAGAGCTCTGATGCTGAATGGTAAGATGCTGGTCAAGAGAGCATCCTGGGTGTCCTTTTCCTGCATTATTCTGATGGGATAATTTCAAGGCACCAGGGAGTCTCTGGAATTAGTGTTGCAGTCCCTCTTTAGGAGTATTGGCTATTACAGAATGGAAAGGAGCTTCTAAAGATAATATATGGGGAGCTGCAGTATTTACCTGTTCTTTTCTTCCCAAAATAAATGCTTTACTGGCATTTTCTAAAAAGAATTAATACCTGCCAGCAAATTATTATTCCTGAGGAACCATATGGAAACATACAGTTTGTATGTATGGAGGAATGACAGAGATATGGTGAAGAAACAGATTTCCATTTTCAGCACTCAATTCTTTATAACAAAATAGAAAAGTCTATTTTATTAAAATATTTTGACATTGTCCTTTTAAATGTAAGCTTTGATTTCAAGGCAGTTAATTTGTAGTGTGGTTTGACTGTGAAACAGACATGATAATTATCTGGCCTGTTCTTCCTATTTTGTATAACAAATTTGTTTAATTGGAAATTGGAAAGCAACTTGAAACCAACTGTACTTGGTGTGTATTTGAGTGAAATGGAAAGGATCTAGAGTGAAAAAATTGTGTGTTACACAGTGGACAGGTGTACTATGTTCTGAGGGCTTCATTTACCCATGCTAGGGTAGTAGTTTATGAAAGCCAAGGAACATGTAGGTTTATATCCAGTTAGAAAATACGAATCAGATAGATGTATGTTAGGATAATGAATAGGGGATTGGACGTGGTCAGTGTTGAAAAGAACATCTTAGAGTACTTGCATGAATCATTTGAGCGTGGTCCTGGCCTACTATAGATGTGAAATATTCCGTATTATTTTCCTGTAGAATTAATAAAATTCAGTCCTTGACAGAGAAGAAATTCTGTGACATACAAGTGTTACGGGGATCAACCATGTTGTCTGTGGAAATGTATAATGTATGTAATATATTTGTAGCATAGCATCCATATGTATACTGTATGTTAGAAAACACTGGCAACTGAAGGTTAAAATTCACTCTTAGGTCATTTCCCTTGAGATGAGCTTCTGATTTTAGTGTAGTTTGGATATGAGGCTTCAATAACTATCCATGTATTAAATTTTCAGTTTTGTAGTTTGTAATTTCAGAGAAGAATTAAGGAAGACTGCATATGTATGCATTGGGTAATCAAGACTACTACTTGAAATTTAATGTAAGAAGTATTTCTTTGTAAAATTGTACTTGCTAACACATGCAGTTCCGTAAATAACAGGACAAATACAAAGTTTATACCCCTATTTTTTTCTGTCTTAATGGTAAATAACACTGACGTCTTAAGGATCAAAACTCCTTTTGAAAAACAGATTTCATTTGATGCTTTAATACACATAATGCATAACAAAAATGCATAATTTGAGAGGAAAATGTCATTCAAGGAGTATTATTTGAAAGGTAAAGCTCTGAAAAGCACCTCAATGAAGATTCATTATTTTTGTAGTATGTGTGTACTAATACTATAGCTGTTGTACAATAAAATCTTGGACTGCAAGTCCGGTTTCTTAAAGCACACAATGTAGCAGCATAGCATTTTGTTCAATCAACTGTGTTACACAGGTGTACAAGCTTGTAATACTGTGTGCCATTTTGTGTGCGCCAAGTAAACTGTCTGTGGTAGGTGCATAGTGAAATGTTCCGTATATGGAGAACTGAGACTAGCTCATATGATAAAGTTCCTGTTCATTTAGGGCTTTTAGTATAGTATTTGGGAGTAATACTGTTACTTTTTACTAAGATTGCCCTGCATTTCCTATGATGCTTATAATAGCCTCAAATTTCTATTGTTTGGTCTGAAGTTTTTTTGTAGGTGGGTTACTTCAATATTGTATTTGTTTTCAGCCATTCTTAGGAATAAAGATAGAGAAAAAGTGCCTTTTTCCAGTGCTTAAAATAAGGGTAAGTAAAAATTCTTTAATCTGACATTCTTACACCTTTTGGGAGGGTGTTGAAATTTGCCATAGGAACAGCCTTTCAGTCCAGGATACATTTATTTTGTTCTTATAACATTCTGTTCGTATAAATCCATGAAGGATTCTAATTTACATATGCACAAGACTTTTGGTATTAATCAACTCAAACTGCAGATCCTGGTCTTCAAGGACATGCTTTGGTGTCACACAGCTTCTAGTGCTGACAAGGCCATGCATGAGATGTTTAAGCAGAGTAAGTCTGCTGCAATATGTTTGTGATGCTCTTGCCTGCCCTGCAGCAGGTTGAGGCTGGGCATTGGAACTGTTGTTCCTCCTCAGCTCTTCCCTACCTAGGTGTTTGCGTCTGTGCAATATAGAGGAACGCGTCAGTGCACAGGTTCCTACAGGACAAGAAGCCAAGGGTAACAGCGTGGATGGCAAGGCAGTGCGTTGCCTGCTGGGGCTCTGTCGCACTGCCCCCAGTGAGGGGGGCTGGGAATGCCTGGAGAAGGTAGCCAGTTTCAAGCAAGAGTCCAGATCATCAAACAAGTGCATAGTGACAAGGCAGATCCAAGGTCAAGCTGCTAAGTCAGCGAGCAGGTCAGAATCAGGTATGAATGATGGTAACCAGGGTCCAAAACAGCCCAGTGATCACCAGGGAGGTTTGTAATAATGAAGCAAGTTCTAGGTCAAGCTGGGAAGTCCGTCTACAGGTCAGGGTCTGCATCAGCGTAGTGAGAGAGGGTGGAAAGAATTATATCCAATTAATTATGGAGACTGATGTCAAGGAAGAGAAGCAACTAGAAATGACTTTGCACTCTGGGACTTGGGTGAAGTTGGCAAAAATCTGGCTGGATGGGAAGATTTGGTCTGGGAGGAGGACCCTGACTACCAGACATATTAAACAAAGAGAATAAAACCCACACTGGGTATCATGAACAGGGATTGGGGCAAGGACTTGTTAAAGGTCCAGATTTAGAGGAATAGGTTCTATACATCTGTTGAAGAAAACATCTCTGTCTTGTGAAACAGTGGTGAAAGTTTCAGTTCCTATGCTCTCAGGAGGTGTTTGTAAAACATACTGAGACACTCAAAAGAATGACAGGCTGTCTGAGGTTACTCTGTGTAAATGGTATAGGCACGACTCATAGAAGTGTCACAAATAATGTATGGGGGATTCTGGATTTTTGGTTTTCTTCCATTAAAATTTAGTTTATGTATGTATTGTCTTTACTAAAACCTCATTTTTAGTAAATTTTTAGTAAACAGTAAAGAAAACATTTTTAGTAAATAAAAGCTCATAAAACAAAAAAAATGTACCAAAGATGAGATACAACCCCCCACGCTGCACACTCCCTGCCCCCAACAAAAACAGTAAGACTGCTAGCAGATAATCTGTACTGAAGTCTTTAATTAAAGTTTGCCTTCCATTTTTTTCAGATAATGGATAATGTTGTGTTATAGATGGGGACCTAGGGTTTATAGGATTCTGCCTTTCATTTATTGCATGATTTAAATATGTCACAGTGCATATGTTGGGGGATTGGAGAGAGGGGATGGGGTATCATGAAAATAATTGCATGAACATAGGCATTTTTGATATTGTAAACTATTGCAACTTGGCCAGTTCTGAAGGACATGAATCTTCTGTAGATCCTGTGTCATATGACAACCTTGTGCAGGTATCTCATATGTTCTATAGCATAGAACCAGATACCTATGTACAGGCACCTGAACCGAGAGCCTAATTTTTGCAAAGCATTTAGATACTAAAGTAATGACTATACTGAAAAAAAATCAACAGATAATTAATAATGGTTTGGACATCAGAGAAAGGCTGAAGTGGAATGGTACAAATTAGATTTAGGGTCATGTACCAGACAAAGTAGATAAAGCCAAATAAATGATTGCAAAATGAGTATAAACCATTTAGTGTGGAATGGGATAGGTACTCCATATAAGAAACAGGAGAATAGGAAGGTAATTGATTATTTTCATACAAATGCTAAGATCTTATGTTACATAAGCATCATAGACCTTCATTCTTGGTTCTTTGCTTTATAGGCTTTTGCTGTTTTAAGTTCTTGTGTGGAAGCATGCAACAGAAAATAGTAAGAAATTTTTGATTTTTTTCTATCAACAATGAAGTTAACAACAGAGTTAAGTACCTTACTTCTGATGTGATGGAAAGTGATGCTGCTGGTTGAAGTTTGTGTGGTCAAGAAAAATTCTAAATATAGCCTTCAAAAGAGTTACATATCTAAATGTTTCAGTCAGTATCACAAACCCTCTGACAACCACTGAAAGTACAAAACAGGGTACTGTAAGTACAAAACCACAGAAATAAGAGCACAGAGCCATTTAAGACTAGGTAATACTGCAGGTGTATAATGGTTGAGCTATGCCGTGTTGTCAAGAAATTCTGGCATACACATATGCAAGATTAAGCTTTTAATTTGCAAATACTGATGCTGGTAGCCAGCCCCCCTCTTTGTATTCCAAGCACCTGGTCGAAAGTTGACTTCATGTGACATTTATTCTGTCTCAGCTCTCAGGCCACCCAATTCCCCATTTACCTGGTGGTCCACCTGAGGAAGTACCAAGCCATTCCAAGTTGTTTCCAGCTGTGGCAGCTGGAAAATACTGTGGTACTGAGGGCCATGATCTTCCCAGCCATAGACTTTTGACATCCAGACTGTCAGACACCCTCTTATGTTCCCCTGCGTTAAGGAAAGAGCTGTAAGAAAAATGATACCAAGTTTACAGTAAGTGAGGATTCCCCTTAAACTGTGAAATCTCCAAACAGCTGCTACTTGAGCATTCAGGATGGTCTTTGCTTCTCTGATGGTGTAATACCCAAAGTCTGATCCATAAAATGTGTTTTGTTTTTCACCAGCAATATGCCAGTATAATTTTGGAACTATAATGATAAACATTATATGATATAATCTGCAAATAAAATGTTAATTTGGGCCTCCAATCTTTCCTTTCATTCTCTCTCTGTTCCTCTCCTCATTTCTCACTTATTTTTGGTTGGAAATCAAAAGAAGGGACCAGAATGCTAAAAGCTTTTCTCCCAGCAGTGTGTGTATATACTTGCGTGTGTTATGAAAGCCTGTGCTGATTGCAGCAGCAGGAGACAGCTTCAGGGAACAAAAGCTGTTTTCTCTCCCCGCCATTTCCTGTTCAGAAATTAATCTTGCATGCACGTGTGTGCATGAATACACACACATGCACACCTTGAAATGTAACGGGGGCTGGAATTTGCTTCATCAATGTGCTCCCCATAGCTTTGTGTGAGCTAATCTCAGTTGTAATACACAATCTTTTTCGCTCCTGTAACTTCTATTTTAATACTCTATTGATTTTGTGTTTCAGTAAACCTAAAATATTTTTTTTTTTTTTTACATAAAACATCATTTATTCTAATACAGAAACCACTGGTCTTTCCCAGGGAGAAGGAACTGCATATGTGTTCTTCTTTAATAAAAGGTACATGAGATGGAGTTTTCTCTGACAGGCCCAAAATAGAAAATTGAGGCAGAAATGCCTGGAGTCAGCTGATCAATTATCAGGGGAAAACTGGAGATGAACGTCAAAATGAAACTTCAGAGAATGTGAATTATAGCACTTGTGGCAGTGTCCACGTCAAGTAACAATGTCAAAAATTCCATTTGAAAGGTTGTGTATAAAGAATTGCAGGCATGCCATGTTGGCACTTTAAACTGCATTTAAACTTGTGCTTCTTAAGTTAATATAATGGTGGAAATGTTATGTTAGTAGTCACCATCATTTTTGGACATTAAGATAATAAACTGAATGCCCATTTCATAGGCATGCAAATTCAACATGCGTTTTGGTTTGAAGTCTTGTTCTGTACTTGGGGTGGAAGCCTACATTGTCAACCAGTACTGGAGAACAGTACCAACGAGTTTAGAAGCTTCTTCCTTTATAGGTACAGGTTTCATTAAAATACAGAAGTGATGGGCAGATTTTGAGAAAAACAGCCAATAGTAACTGAAGGACCTTGTCATCCAAATTCTGCCCACTGTAATAGTATATTGGTTTAGTTTTTGCTTCTCAATACTGACAAATGTGAACATTTTATGGAAATCTTAGTCAGCATTTCTACTTCCACAAAGACAGCTGAGAAATATTTCTGAAAGCCCTGAACTGTCTAGCTAGTACTTCTTATAGGTTTCTTTCATGACTGGAATTCTGACATTCATGATGTGGAGGAAGAAGTGAGAAGAAAAAAAAAAAAGTTGCAGATTCACTGAAAGATTCTTCTTGCTTTAAATGACAGAAGAAAAGGTGTGGTGAAATTACAGTATCCAAAGTGCTGCTGCTTTCAGCCTTTCGTGGGGTATTACTGGTGTTTGAAATCCATCCACAAACTGATTTTTACTGTGTGAAATGCAGTCTTGTCATGCAGCTTTTCTTCCTTTTCTAGTGGAAGGGAAATGGTAATAGAATGTTAACTAAAGAAAACCCTAATATTGGTGTTGAGAAATGAATCTTTGTAGTAAGGTTGTGTAGGAATTAATTTGTAAGTTTCAGATTGTTTTTTGGATGAAGTTGTCAGCCACTCTTCAGTCAAATCAACCTTAAAAGCTAGTGTCTATTATCTTACCTATAAACAGCTGCTGGAAACAGCATTTCTTCTTGAGGCTCAGTTGTCTTCTGAAAATTGGCTTTGTCAGCTTCTGCAGTGTATGAAACCAAGTGATGATTTCTTGGCTGAAGCATTTAAATGAATTGTAAAATGAATATTTAGCAAGGTTTTTGTTTATTTTCTAGCATGCTCACATATGCCTGTCTGTGATCAGTCTTCCATCTCATAAGAATTTGAATGCATGAAGGAGAAAAATTTAAGGAAGAACATGCTGAGGTTCCACATTTGCAAAAACACGTCTCAGGCTGTGTGTATCAAGTTAATATCTGCCTTCCCTTTTATAACCTGCCTTAAGTAGAAATGTGCAAAAATTATAATAATGCAAATTATTTGTATCACTAACTTTGGAAAAAACTTGAATGAATTCTTATGTCATGCTGGGGGCAGTTTTAACTCAACCTGTGCTTGAAGGACCCAGGACTTTGCTAAGCAGGGATCACATTTATTCATGTACTTACAGATCTTCCTTGACTGGAATCTTTGTTAGATTTTTGTCACATTTACCTTTTCCAACAGCTCATTTATTTAGTTTTGGGTTGCATTTAAAGCAAAACACTCCAGGTTAAAAGTCCTTGTCATTGTGCTTCTCTAATATATTGGGTGATAATGGAAAAATTCTGAAATGACCTGTGAAAGGCAGTATGAAACTTTATGAATAAAGATGTAGGAAGAAAAAAACCCCCACATAATACCATCTGATACTAGAATTCTGGAAGTATGGATGCAACTGGAGAGTTCCCAGTTGTAAGTGGGATGAAGATATGTTTGGAATTGCTAGAAATCCACATTAAATTTTCCAGCTTCCAACATTTCTTAAAGAGAATTTCTTTTCCTTGGTATTTTAGGACACAATAGTGAAAATGTTGGTACTCCCCTATGATTATAACTCTAGTGGAAAAAAAACCATGTAAGTATTATTTTCTCTGTGTTCAACAGCATGTGGATGTCTGTGAGGGAAATAATTCCTCAAAAGAGATGGAATAATTTCTTTTCTCTAATGATCTTTTCTGTGAATGTACAGTGTTCAGGCCAGGAATATTCAGGCCAGTGACATAATGGGAACTCATCTTTGTAAGCAGAAGGTCATTGGACATTGGTCTCAAAAGTGTCTATGCACAAAGCTGTGATTCAATGTCAAACACTGCAGAAGTCTTCTAGCAGTGCCAAAGTTGGGGTAACTTGCTTTTCTGATACAGCATTTAATGTCATGGTAATGGCAAAAATGGAAGTTATTTTCAAGAATTTATTTGTTATCAAGGTTATCTATGCTAGGTAAGACCTTGTCCTTACTGAAGATACAGACATCTGCTGAGGGTTTATATGAGGCTAGGATTTCATCCACTATACTTACAGGTTGTAGTTTCAATGTCATGTGACCATGTAGTGACATCTGTTCCTAAGGCTTTCCTGGTCTTTGTTTTATTTATAAACAATAAAGCAATCCATATTTACTTTTTACCTTTGTATTGTCAGACTATATTTTATATCATTTATATTATTACAAATATGTATACTATAACATATATAATGATTGTAATTAACATACTTAAAATTAAGTATGAGCTTTGGCACTTTGCTAGCTTCTGGCATATATCGAAGTGTGTTTTAAAAACTTGAAAATATGTATGTGTCAGGAAGAGGAGGAATTTGTGTAGTAGAGCTGGTAGGACTTGAAGCTAACACGATTTGTTTTGCCTACTTCTTTATTTCTGCATGACACTGAGTTTGTGTTTGGAAGCTTTATTTTAATTCACTATTCTTGGTTTGTGTTGGGTTTTCAAATCCTTTTGGGTACAAAGCTGCAAGGGTTCCGTTAACTGTCATGAAGGATAGCAGAAGATGCCTCTTTAGCAAGTCATCTCTACCTCAAACAGTCCGTGAAGATAACTGAGATTACTGGACACATGCAATAATTTCACTTATATATAACATTGCTATTCAGTAAGGTGGCTCTAAAAATGAAATTTTAATGAGCATGTCTGAATATATGCTGAAGAGTTTTACCAGGTTTATGTTTTTCTACTGTAGTTTGGGTTTAGAAATGTCTGGCTCAAAACTTTTTAGTGGCATACCTGCAATGCAGTTTTTCCATCCATGTGGTGGAAGACTGAAACCAAGTTAGGATTCAACTGTTGCTGGTACATTTAATGAAAGAGAAACATCAGAGCTGGGCTGCAGATCAAAGATGGAGTCCTGGAGAGTCAAGCTTGCTCTTCCTCAAGAGAAAGACTCAGAAGTGATATTTAAGGTTACTAGGAGGGATCATTTTCCTTCGTGTCTTTCCCCTAGTAGTAGCTGCTGTTTTATCTCTCAGTGGTGGCAGCAGTATAAATATTTTGTAGGGCTCTGGCAGAGGTAGTCAGCTATGATGATTTTACTGCCACTTCTGAACTTGTCAACTCCAAACGTTATTTATGGCTAGCACAAGTTCTGCATGTAGGTCTAGCACCTTTTTTTTATTTTTGTTTTTTATATAGGTTTGATAGTATACATATTTTGAATGGCTTTTACCTCATTTTTAACTGAATCATCTTTTGCAGATTGTGCAGCATATATACAAATACACACAAAATATATCTTATTTGGAAAGTGCTGTTACCTGTTCAGCTTATCTTTTTGAGACTATAGCACTTAGAGGGCTTATTTTGTCCCAAGGCCCTCCTTAAAGAAAAAGTAAAATGTACAGGGCTAAAAAATATCCATGTAATGATGTGCCTAACAGCAAAAAGAGTATGTATTTGTGAAAGTACTTCTATTGTCATACAGTCCTCTGCTGCTATCTGGTCCTGCTTCTGACCTGTTCAAACATGTCTGGTTTTGATGCCGTGGATATCAGTTGTCCAATTCCCAGACTGTGTCTTTGTGCCTCCTGAAAAGGTGCACTAGTAATAGACTAATAATCAGAACCATTAGTATGTATTATTTTTCAGAAATTCTTTGTAGCTTTTGCAGAATTCAGGTCAAAGTTCAATGTTTGGGTTGAGAATTCTTTGGCATGTCCAAACTATAAAAGGATCTTCTGCTTTTTTGCTGCTTTTTTGCTGCTTTCTAGATTTTTATTAACTGTCTTTCAGACATGCTGAATCAGCTCAGAATATAATATCTAAAATACAGATTTTATATAGGGTATAATACCTATATAGGCTATAATGTCTAAAATAAAAATTGGTTTAGATACTGTCAAAATTTGATATATTCAGGAGGACTATGGCTTTCCATGGAAATTTGACTATTAAAATATCAAACTGACAAGTCCTAAAATATTTACCTCCTGCACAATTATTTTTCTTTGTGCCTGGGAAGCTTATGGAGCAGATCATCCTGAGTACCATCTTGCAACACGTGCAGGACAACTGGGCATCAGGCCCAGCCAGTATGGACTTGTGAAACAGGTCCTGCTTGCCTAAGCTCATCTTCTTCTATGACACAATGACCCACCTAGTGGATGAAGGAAAAGCTGTGGATGTTGTCTGCCTGGACCTTAGTAAAGCCTTTGACACCGTCTCCCACAGCATTCTCCTGGAGAAAAAGACTGCTCATGTCTTGGACAGGTGTTCTCTGTGCTGGGTTAAAAACTGGCTGGGTGCCCAAGGCCAGAGAGTCATGGTAAACAGGTTGCTTCCAGCTGGTGGCCAGTCACCAGTGGTGTTCCCCAGGGCTCAGTACTGGGGCCAGCTCTGCTTAGTATCTTTATTTGCGCTCTGGATGAGGGATCAAGTGCACCCTCAGCAAGTTTGCAGACGACACCAAGCTGGGCAGGAGCACTGATCTGCGGGAGGGCAGGAGGCTCTGCAGAGGGGTCTGGACATGCCGGACCGATGGGCCGAGGCCAGCTGGATGAGGTTCAAGAAGGCTCCGTGCCGGGTCCTGCACCTGGGTCACACCAGCCCCACACAGCGCTACAGGCTGGGGCAGAGCGGCTGGAAAGGGCCTGGTGGGAAAGGGCCTGGGGGTGCTGGTCGGCAGCCGGCTGGGCATGAGCCAGCAGTGTGCCCAGGTGGCCAAGGAGGCCAGCAGCACCCTGGCTTGTGTCAGGAGCAGTGTGGCCAGCAGGGCAAGGGAAGGGACTGTCCCCCTGCACTGGGCACTGGTGAGGCTGCACCTCGAACCCTGTGTTCAGGTTTGGGCCCCTCACTGCAGGAGGGACGTAGAGGGGCTGCAGCGTGTCCAGGGAAGGGCCACGGGGCTGGGGAAGGGTCTGGAGCACAGGGCTTGTGAGGAGCAGCTGAGGGAACTGGGGTGGTTTAGCCTGGAGAGGAGGAGGCTCGGGGGGGACCTTATTGCTCTCTACAGGCTGTAGGCAGGTGGGGGTCAGTCTTTTCCCCAGATAACAACAGAAAAGATTAAATGGCCTCAAGTTATGTCAGAGGAAGTTTAGACTGGATATTAGGAAAAACTTCTTTACTGAAAGGGTGGTCAAGCATTGGAAGAGGTTGTGCAGGGAGATGGTGGAATGACCATCACGTCATGAGGTGTTTAAGAAAAGAGTGTTTAATTGAGTTCTACTATCCCAATGTTTACTAAAAGTACAGCCCTTATGCCCTGTGATAGCAAAATAAATGTGCTTGTCTCTAATCTTTAGCACTGACGTCAACTGCTGTGGACTGGCCTGTGTCCATGCTTTTGAATTCTTTCACCTGTGAAACCAGGGTAGTCATATCATAACTACCCACTAGGAAAAGTCCCTGGCCTGTGCTGGTTCACAAAGCTGTCATTTTTTTTGCAAAAGTGCTAATTGTTGGAGGTCCAGGCACCATTCTAACAAGCAAAAGGAATAGACGGTCAAATTCCAGTTCCCAGGAACATTGCCTAGCTCTGTTTAATTAACTTGTATACAAACCTGCTTATTCTATTCAGTCCTGAGACCTGGCTGGCTTTGTCTTTGCTTTTAAATTGTCAGAAACTCTTAGTAAACTCAAATTATTTTACCTGTAACTGAGCAACTTGCTTCAAGTCTCATCATCCCCTTCTGAACTTTAGAAGAGCCATACCTGCCTGGAGTTTGGCTTGTGTTGGACTAAGTGTCTTATGGCAGTGGATTATTTTCTCAATTATTCAGAACTGTTATCTGGCTCAGAATTGAAGCTGCTTAGGAATTTTTCAGTACAGTTTTGTGAGCAGTTAAAAAATGTTCATTTGCTAGGACTGAAAGGTTTTCCTGGAAAGGGTTGATTATGATTAATTTACTGATGATCTTTAGAAGAAAAACCCAAACAAATGGATTGGCATTACAGATGGTACCTTTTCCCAAGGCTTTCCTTTCAGAAAAGAGTTCTTCCATTCTTGACCTGAGGAATGCTGCACAATGGTAGACCCAATCATTTCCACCTCTTGCATGATGAGATAATGTGTCCATTCAAACAACTTATTTGAAAGATTTATATTCTCCATCGGCTGTTGGGATGAACTCAGTATCTTTAAGTCTACAGATACAGATCCATTAATGAACTAACAGTGAGATATTTTGGGAGTTGCCTCTTTATCTATGCCCTTCAGAGATAAAAATGGATGTGGTGCAGCTTACAGCACTGTTACTTCATTTGGTAGTGAGAAGGCAGTTCCATGGGACTTTCTTCTATGATAGTTAAGGCAATTCTAATCTAATACACCGATAGTTTAAAAAAATGGAAACTTTTTTTTTCTTCTTAATTTTTCAGTGTAAAAATCTCATTGTTCAAAACTTCTCCAAATTAGGGAGGGGAGAAAAAAAAAAAGAACAAGGAAAGATGAATAGGCGAATATACAACAAGAAAGGCAGGATAGCTTTAGCTGCCACCTGCTATCTATGTTTGTTGCTGAAGCTTAGCTATCTGGGAGTGAATGGCCTATGATAACAAGATCATTAGATCTGTCTTTCAGACCTGTGAACTTCTACTCTGCATTACATGTTGGAGAAATCTAAGCTCCATCTGGGACTATTAGCTTTCGGGAGCCTATCCAAAAATGGCTTACCTGCCAGGCAAGTAATATCTACTCTAAGCTGGAGACTTAATGTCCTGAAAAGACTTAATGCTTAGCTTATCTTGAGTCCTAGGTCCAGTGTGCTGAGAAGAGCTTAATTTTGAACACCAGTAAAGCATTTTCCTCCAGAAAAAAATGGTGTTCAGAAAGCTAGAAAAGAAAAGCAAAGAAAGCACCTTTTGGGATATTGTGTTTTATTTTTTTCTCCAGTTCACCACCTGGGCTAATAACTGAGAACATAAGACTGACTCTGCAACAATTGCTACTGATGCATACCACTAGCTTGTCTCTAATTAGAATAAAAAACTTTCTCAGCAGCAGTAAATCTGTAATAACTTAAAACATAATGATGAGAGCAAGAATGAAAAATTTTCTGCTGCTTGCTTTTGCTCTGGCTTTTTTTTGTACACCTTCTGAATTCTTTCACTGTTTAAAGGAATGCTTGAAAAAAATATTCTGCTGGTCATTTCATAGCAACAGTTGTTACCCAGATGTTTTCTATTGGGGATTCATCTCTGCCTCACTATAAGTTAACACTATGCTTCTACAAATCCAAGACATTTAATTTTATGCAATTCATCTATAATAAAACCTCACATACAATGTTTTTTTATTTTATAGCTATTTTGATATTTAAGAGAAAGTCCTTCTGTTACTACATTTGAATTGGGAACTTACTGGTAACAGAAAAAAACCAAGCACACTAGCCATTTGTTTATCACAATGGAGCTGTAACGTGTCTGGGCTCATCTAGCCCTCATAAGAGCTTTCTTAGATGCTCCTAGTCACAACCTAACTAGCAAAAAATTGTAAATGCCTAGGTTTAAGACAACATTCAACATCCTATCTCTGTTGTATGTATTTCTGTTAAGGGCTATAATTTTGGCATTTCAGAGTAGCCAGAATTACCTATACAGAATTACCTGTAATTGATCTTGCAAAAGACACAGAAGTTGAACATGAGTTGTGCTGATAAGGCGTTCCAGGGCATGGACTGTGTCCCATTTTGTGACTGTGTCATATGCATATCATATGTTCTTAATATGAAAGGAGCTGACCATGAAGCATTGCCACTAATGAGAAGGACGGAAAATACTTTTGCATTGCATGGAAGATGTTTGCTGCTGACAGCAAGAAACATGCTGCCTGAGTTCAAGTTCACGTACTTTTGTCATCACTGCAACAGAGGAATCAGTTCTTATTATCCCAGCCATATTGCTAAAATTGCAGCAATATCAGTTTTCAAGCTTTCAAGCTTTTTTTTTTTTTTACAAGTTGATTTTGAAAGTAAGTGTCCCCTAAACACATGGTTCTTTCAGACATAAAGATTATAAAGGAATTCATGAAGTTGTCATAGGAGTTAATTGCAGAATTCTTACTGACTTCATTTGCGCCTTGGTTCTGTCATGTATTCAGAAATTCTCCAAGGTTCACCTTTAGGTAAGTGTGATGTTGTCATATATTAGAAGCCCAGAAAAAATAATCATAGGCCCTAGTCCTGTAATTTACTTGCATAAACTGAAGGTTACACCCATGCAGTGCCTCGGTGAAGTGAATGGTGTTTCATGCTGATACAACAATCTGCCCATCTGCTATAAGTGCAGGATTGAGACAATGACTTGTAAATTACGACACTGATGGGCCAAACTGAAATGCTAATTCTGCCTCTGAAAATCTGAGGGAGCCCAGTCTCATCTTTACCCAGAGAGCTATGCAAGAGATGATTGTCCAGCATATAGATGGTAGTGATGCTTTAGAGGTAAGTGGCTATATTCTTGAAAGCTTTTTTCACTGCATTATGTGACTACTCTGAGGCATCCTAGTATTTCAAACTTTCTGCAGTTATTTAACCTAATCAATGTACGTGGGATATAATTGTGCTCTCTCCTGTAGGAGGTAACACAGGCAAGAAATGGCATAATTCTGCATGTCTCTGTGCTGTAGTGACAGCCTGTCATTTCCCGTACTCTGCTAGAGATTATGAATAGACAATGTGTGTAGGCTGAACATAGTTGCTTGGTAACCATCTTTTTTACTTTCTTAAATGTAATTGCCTCTTTTCAGAAAAACATCAATTAGCTTAATTTCTTTTGATGTTGAAGCAATAAATTTGCCTTTAACTCCTCTGAGTATCTCAATAAATAGAGGGGAGGCTATTTGAAATTTCAAGATATCAATTTTCTTGGACTTTCTAAGGCAAGTCACATTGTAAATGTTAGTGTGGACATTATCATAATCAGATTTATTTTTTCACTCAATGAGCATACATTAAAATTTATGTACATTTATGTAGCATACATTAAAATTTGAAATTATATTCTGGATTGTTTTTGTGATAGAGGAGTGAAACATTTGCCAGTTTAACACCCTTCTATTTAAAAATCACATTTGTACACCAGTTAACTGCATGAGTATTATTAGGACTGCAAACCCATAGACAGATTTGCATCCTACTGTAAATATTAGGAAAGACACCACGCTAAAAATCTTGGAAGTGAACACTGAAAACTGTAAGGAAAAACTGCTTAAGCTGATGGAGAATATGTTAAAAGCCCCAAGATTAAGCACTTCCAAAGTATAAATTCATTTGCTTATGAAACTGATTTGGTTCTGTGCACAGAACACATGGGAGTAAACTCTGGGACATGAAGCACAATAATTTAAACAGGATGCAAGTACAGACTTCAGAAAAACTCTACCGGTTTGTGGCAGCCAAGGACTACACTCTGAATGTTTTGAGAATATTCTTCATGATATGGAAGTCAGTGGAAACCTTAGAATCACAAAGTCATTTAGGTTGGAAAAGACCTTTGAGATCATCAGGTCCAACCATTAGCCCAGAAATGCCAAGTCCCTCAAAACTCATCCTCCAGACCCTTCCCCAGCCCCGTGGCCCTTCCCTGGACACGCTGCAGCCCCTCTACGTCCCTCCTGCAGTGAGGGGCCCAAACCTGAACACAGGGTTCGAGGTGCAGCCTCACCAGTGCCCAGTGCAGGGGGACAGTCCCTTCCCTTGCCCTGCTGGCCACACTGCTCCTGACACAAGCCAGGGTGCTGCTGGCCTCCTTGGCCACCTGGGCACACTGCTGGCTCATGCCCAGCCGGCTGCCGACCAGCACCCCCAGGCCCTTTCCCACCAGGCCCTTTCCAGCCGCTCTGCCCCAGCCTGTAGCGCTGTGTGGGGCTGCTGTGACCCAGGTGCAGGACCCGGCACGGAGCCTTCTTGAACCTCATCCAGCTGGCCTCGGCCCATCGGTCCAGCATGTCCAGACCCCTCTGCAGAGCCTCCTGCCCTCCCGCAGATCAGTGCTCCTGCCCAGCTTGGTGTCATCTGCAAACTTGCTGAGGGTGCACTCGATCCCCTCGTCCAGAGTGTCAATAAAGATACTGAACAGAGCTGGCCCCAGTACTGAGCCCTGGGGAACACCACTGGTGACCGGCCACTAGCTGGATGTAACTCCATTTACTATGACTCTCTGGGCTTAAATAATAATAAATAAGTAATGAATAAAATACGTATAGTATATATATAAATAATATACAGTTAATATAAAATAAATAAATAAATAATAAGTAAAGATATTAAACATAACTGGGAATATTTCAGTATCCTCATAGTAATGAAATCTGTTTACCAAAAAATAAGACTTATGGAAAATCATAAATTTGGGTTTCTTCTTATATGTTTTCTAAGGTATATACAGGTTATGTGTTTAAAATTTGTTCCACACACATGAAGACTAGAGTATGTAACTGAAAAGGAAAGACCATACATTTATACATTCATGCTCTAAGCATTCATTATTCATAATTATTTGATTATAATCCATATGCTAATACCACTTTAAAGGGAATCTGTAGGTAAGAGCTGTCATATTTAACACAATGCTGAGGTCCATTTTCATCACCATTTTCACAGCTAACACTGTGTCTTCCTAGAATTGCAAAGTCCTGTGCTCATTTTTTCAAAGACAGCTAATCCTGCGGAACTATGTGGTATTTGTGCTGCCGCTGAAAATTAAAGAAACGCTTGCAATGAGGACTGCACTGCAGAGGGTGGTATGTTTGTGTGGCTTTTAAAGCACAGTCCCACATGGAACTACAACAGGTAGCCACCGTTCTGGTATCATCTCAGACTATATCAGGATATCATTAATGACGGAAGTTAGCCCTGTGCTTCTGAGCTGCTTGTGTGGTTTAGAGGGCTAAGGAGCTAAGTGCGTAACAACTCTAACTGTTAACTGGATACGTATCACAAAATGCTGAAGTAAGCATCAGGCAATGAAAATGAACATCAAACCTTCAAATTTTGTTTATATGCAATGTATTGCTTATAAATTAATTTTAGGGTAGTGTTCTGCAAGAACATTATTTCCTTTGCTTCTGTATTCCACTTTCATATAAATGATGAAATGTATGAAATTAGTTTCTTGACTTCTGCCCATTTAGCCATATTCTTACCAGTCATAAAAAAAAAGTGTTCAACTTTTAAAAGTATTTCTCAGGCAGTGTAGGCACAGCTGTTTACATATCCATATAGACATATATTTATACATATCATACATTGCTTTTCTTGTAGTTTTAAAAAGAACAGTAGTTGTCAGGCATCCTCTGATATTATTCCATTACTGCAGGACAATCTGCAATGTCATAGTGTGTGGTAGGATAATGGTATATTGTGAGTTAATTGTCACATTCTGCAATAGCTTACAAATACTTAAACATTTAGGACATGTATGAGGTTATTTTGTTTTCCGGTTTAATAAGTCAAAACAGTGGTGTTTCCCCTGATATATCTGATCATGTGATAGGTGTATTTAACCTTCTGTGTTTAGTTTTAGTTTCCATTAATAGCTTGTCTTTTAAAATGGTTACATACGCTAGCTAGCGAGCTGTTATCGCAAGTCCAAATCGTGTTGTGGATGTTATGACTCAGCAGTGTTGCTAATAGTAATTATAGGAATTTCACAGCTCCTCCTTCAGGTATGTCTCACAGATGTAGACTGTGGACTTTCTTGGTGTTTCTATATGACAGATCATTCCTTCATGTCCACCATCCTTTTGTGCCTGTTGGTACTTTCTGTGGCCTGGAGCCTGTAAACAACATGTTGCTGACAGGCAGACCGTAATTTGCTCTAGCTATTTGCAGGCAAATTCCTACAATATAGAAGTTTCCTCTGATGACAAAGAGTAAAGTTTTGATGACCAAAGTGTACAGTTTTGATGACAAAACCAAACTGGGTAACACTGCAAAGATTGCCAGCTTTCATACTGGTCTATTGGAGCCATTGCAGGAATATGGCAGCTTACCATGGCAGGTGGCTTGCTCATATTCATGTCTAATTTGTAGCCCTCCCAGTCATGTGTTCGTGTCTGTTCCTGAAGGCATATCCTTCAGGAAGACGTATCTGCCATTGTTTATTTTCCACTATTGTTTGGATAATAGTATTATAAATAAACATACGTTTTTTCCAGTAAATCTCTCTAATGTGGGTACTCTATTCTGCAACAGAAGTAAAAATAGGATGATATTCTGCACCTTGCCAGCAGATGCAAAGAAAAGTGTTGTATGTTCTTCTATTGCTGTGTACATAAAAGGTAAGTTTAAACTAGATGTGTGTCTTTAGAATATGAAGAAGATCATGTATTACTTCTACAGCACAGTTTTTACTGTCTTCTTGGGACACTTTGTGTAAGATGTTTTTAATGCATAATTTTCTTACCACTGCTTCATTTATTCCCCCTCTAAAATTCTTCTAGGAAAATGGACACGACTTTTCAGTGATTATTGTTATGTCACCCTTTAGTCCAGACTAGGAAAAGGTATTTATTACTTACTGTGTTCCTGGAACACAAATCAAATAACATTCACTTGCTGTTTAAAACAGAAGTCAGACGTATATTGTGTGAGGTATGCAGTCTTCCAATATTGTTATTGTCAACCTCTTCTCTCATTATTTTTGAAGTAAATGTGGGAAATGAAAGAAATAAGGACAGAAACTCATTTCCAGCTTAACATTCTTTTGTTCTCTAAACTTTCTGAATATATCTAATTAAATCTATGAGTTCTTTTTTGAAAGACGTCATTGACAGGTGATGTGCTGAGACGATGCTAGACATGGAACTAAACACACATGGACTAGGAACTCATGACATTGTCTGGATTGTATTAGACATATGTTCAGTACTATTTAAGAGTTTACACAGGAGTTAGATATCTAAATGCCTTGGAGGACCTTGTCCATGCACAATCTGTATCACATACAGCACTGTGTACTGCTGCTTTTTCTCTGTAGTTAGTCACAGAGTTCCTTTTTGCTATTTAGTAGTAGCTTTGTGATCTGCTTTGCAGCTTGAAAACACCTGATTCTCCACATGCCTGTTGGAGATCCACAGAAAGTCATCAGTAACTTTGAAATGGGTCCTTGCTTTGTATGCTGATATTTTGTGATATGGCTTTTTAGGTTCATAATTTACTAAGATGTGGAGAACAGAATGTTGTATCCAATGTTCTTATTTTTATTGTGAAAGCAATCAAAGAAGAATATTTGAACTTTTTTTAATCTTTATGCATTCTCATTATGAAGCCATTAAAGTTACTTCTTAAGTAGGTGCTCTGGGGATTCTCTGGCTCTTGCAGTCCTGTGGGAGGGGCACTTAGCTGTGGAATGAAATTTCTGCTTACAATGGAAACACCTTCTCAAAATCACAAGTCTAGTGTGAATTGCATGCTTATACAGAAAGAAAAGAAACCAGCTATGATTTTTAGTAGTAACTGTATTAGAAGTATTTACGCCCCAAGAAGGCAATAGCTGTTCTATAATCAACTACAAAAGAAAGAAGAGCACTTCAGCATTGTCTCCCTTCTTCCCCCGCACACCTTTAGCTGTAGCTTTGGAGCTTTTTTTTGTTCCTGGCAAATGATATGCGTATACTGAATATATGTTTTTTAAAAAGTGGAGAAATGTTACTGATAATCAGCTGCCTGTCAAGATTACATTGTACAGAGCAGAAGAATAATACATGTAATTAAACATTCGTGTCTTTATGGTTGCCAGTTCCGCCTACAAAGATCTGTAGGGCAATTTTTCTTGTAATCACAAATATAATCACCTTCCAACAGGGCTTTATTTCTGCAAATGTCCTCCCAACCCCTACAGAATCTCAGCTGCAGTTCTACACCAAAATCAATAGCCTGAAAAATTCCTTTGCAGAGAATATGAAACTAACTTCTAAATAGACTGTCATGAAGAAGGTAAGGATTTCATATGGAGAAGCACAGGAGTATGGCTTCATAAACTACATAATCTGTATCTCCATCTTTTTAAATATAGGGAATCTTTACTGTTCTTTCTTTCCCACTGTTCTGGTATGTGCTCACTCTTTGACCTGTGTGTATGGAGATAGAAGTAAAAAAATATGTTGTGTCTGTGTGCAAAACCAACAGTTTCATTAAACTATTTGTGTGAAATTTGCAGGGAATTCTTGAAGGAAGTTAGAAAAAACCCATTAGAAATAGTGGGTATTTTCACTTTAAAGATATCAATCATGATTTTTAGTTGTAACTCTGTTCCTAAAACCAGCCATGTAACAAGCAACCACTTTTGAGGGCAGAACACTGGCTACCTTTGCTTCAGCTGAGTTACTTGTACTGAGCTGCCCTCTCATTCATAAATCTGTATTGATTCTGGTTGCATTTCTATGTATAGGTGCATACTAGCTGGTGTATTACAGGACACAAAAGTAACCTTACAGAACAGTCATATTCTTCTCAAAAAATTAATGGAATTACCTGTAAGTACTTCCATGTTAAGTTGGAAGAACACAGTATTTCTGGGCACAAATATATTCACTGTGTGCCAAATACTATGATAATACAGGGAGAGTAGTGTATAAATACCCATCCATCTCCAGATGACTTATGAGCAGACCTTAAAGTTAAGATAGAATGTAGAGTGAGAACCTGTGCGAATGAAATATTTCACTTCAACTTCAGCTACAGACTGTAGGAGCAGATGAAACATGCATAGGTATCTAAAAAATTTCCGATCAAAGAAATTTCTGATGAAATTAGAGCCAAAGTAAGGAGCTCATACTTGCTACTTGGGTCTGATTTTTCTATCATCATAATCAGCTGGCTGAATTCAGAGTTGCCTCCAGGGCTGAGATTAGTCAAAATGTCAAAGGCAATGCAAGTTGCAACCATTGACTGACACACATCTTGGTGAACACACCTGACCTTAATATATGGTTGGCAGGGATCTGCTACTCTTGGCAAATCAATGGTGCATTGGCTTTACTGGTTTAGCTTTAAGGCTGCAAAATATCTGTGAGATAAGTAAAGAAATGAAAGCAGAAAAGAAATGACAAGGGAAAAGATAATGAAGCAGTGACAGATCAGAGAAATTCTCTGCAACGTGGAATTATTGTAAGACTTTCAGATCACCCCAGTTTAACCCTTTTTGATCTTAAGCCCATTTTCTCATCACTGACTGAATTTTTTAGCATTTAGTTGTGACAATAAACACAATAACATCTGTCAAAGTTTATTTGCTAAAATGTTTTTAACCATGGCCTTTTTTTTTTTTAATTTGTAGTAATTTTGCACTGAAAAATGAAATCACGCCTGTTTTCTGTTCTCATATGGTAACAAACTATGTAAATACTAGGTATTAGTTTTTCATTTAGATGTATTTCTTTTCCCACCTGGTGTGTGGGATAGGTTTTTCTTGAAGGCTTATTCATTCTTCTGCATTACTTCTCTGCAAACATGTTACTTTTTATTTCTAGCACCCCTGATTTTATTAACCACCCCATTATTGAATATAACATCCATCTGGTGTTACTTAAAATGTGCAAAATTCATCACTGAATATTACTGAAATCTTTAAAGAATAGTATCAAACATTTTTCTTTTCAAAAGCTTCTCTGTGATGATGCTTGATGATTTTGTACTGTTCAATAGTTTTATTGTTCAAAATACACTTGATTGGAAGGAAGTAAAAATATATTAGATCTTTGTAGGGGTTGTCCTGGAAAGTTATATATTGTCCCAGTATGGTGCAACCCTTCCTTTTAATTCTTATATCTTCACTGGCAAATACAAAGCATAAAGGAAGCAGGGCAGAAACTGGAGAGAACAAAATTGATAGAGTATGTCATAATTCCTCCCTTCACTCAGTTTTCCCCAAAGTAAAATCAAATGCAACAGGCAGCTGTGGTGCCAGCAGTAATGTGATTACTACATGAGCCCCAGCAGAGAGGAGGCCAGGAATGGAGAAGGCACAATTGCTCATGCTGTACCTTAAGAAAATGATCAAACTGCTTAACCCTTCTGTTGTATAAGGAAAAGCAAGCATAGTTCAGTCCTGAAGCAGACCAGGTAGAGGCTATGTCCCTGCTGTAAATCCCTAAATGATTTAGATGTTATATTTATATAAATACTGTGTGATTGAACCTGTATCGTTATGACTGGATAGGTCTTTCTGCCCAGCAGAATACATATGGACATGTGGTGCGACCTCTCTATTTCTTTATTTGTCCCCAAATTAATAATCCATTGATTGATGCTTTAACTTCTTACATCTCTTTATTTACCTAAGTGTAATTGATCAAACTCAGTAAGGCATTATTATTCTCATTCCAAGATTTCTATCAGCTTAGGCTGCATGGGTTGCAGATCTGGGACAGAAGAGAAGCAATTCAAGAAAAGATTAAAACTGGGGCAGTTTCCAAGTGAGAAATGTATTGGCAGAGATTATTGCTTTTGTAAGGACTGTGACATGTAGAAAAAGGGTGACAGAGGCTGGCAAGTATTAAAGAACAGAAAAATGTATCAGCTCATAAACAGTACCTATTTGTGGGGTCCGACTCAAAAACCAGTTGGAGAAAAAGACGAATTCTTCGTATTTGCAGTTCATGTAAAAATATGTTTCCCTTTATGCTATTGTGCACTTCTTTTAAAGGGAAATGTATTTTTCTACTGGTGCTTTTGAGAACAGTTGTTCCTGCAAGTGTAAACAAAAGTGCCAGTGAGATGAGCATTCCAGAAATGCCATAACTTTTATGACTCACATAAAACTTAAAGGAAGAATCTTACTTTGGGGGAAAACTGGTTTGAGTGGAATTTTAGGGTGATTGTTTTCTTTGCAACAGACAAAAAATTGGTTATTAAAGAAAAACAAAGTATGCCTTAAAAGGAGAAATACAATTTAACGGTAGCTATGGGCTCAGAAAAATGAACAAGTTACCATGAGACAAAGAGTAACTATACATCAGGCAGTTCACAGAAGTTGTCTGAGAGATGCTTCTAGCCTGTAAGAAACACAAATTAATTTAGATGACCTTTCATGTCTTCCACTGGCAGCTAAGCTAGCTTGAATGACCTCTCCTGGCAATTTTCTTCTCTCATCTGGCTAGAAGTGCATAGATGAACAGTTCACAAATGAAAACTGATAGGTATTAACTAGTTAAATCACAGTAGCTTGCTTGTAGCTTTAGTTTCTATTATCTAAACTTATTGCTTGTCACAACAGTACTATTGTACAGTAGTTTTATTTTAACAATAAAAAGATGCATTATTAGTTATTGGAATTAGAATAGCCTGTAATATGCACAGTCTGATATTAATGACATAAAATCAATTACAGTGCAATAATGCAAAATAGCATTATTGGCAGTCTCCACTTACAGTTTCCTAAATCACTGCATTCCAAAAGTCAAGTATTTATTAATGTTATCTTTATACCCATCATATACTGTAATGCTTCCTTCCCTTTAGTGCATCTATAAGTCTTAAATAAGACAGCATGGCAATTTTATTGCCCAGTCTTTTAACATGCCTTTTAAATCAAATAATGTCATCATAAGCTAATTTCTGTGGACCCAGACTGATATTACTTTTGTCTTATTTAATCACATTTTCCACTGAACTCACTTCTATCTCAACAACAGTAGCTATACTGTAGATTCCAGTTTTGAAAACATGTATTTCTAATGCAATAGCTGCATTATGCATCTACTCAAAATGAAAATTGATAGTTTTTAGATTTTTGATTTGTGATTCAAAAGAAAATGACATCATAGTTTCTAAGATTTGTGTCACATATTTTGGATTTAAGAAGTTAACATTTAAGTTGTGTTTTATCTTATGTATTTAGCCTGTATAACTGGAAAGAATATAGTAACAGCAGAAAGTGGGCTGGATTCTCTAGTGTGTCTTGCACAGCCTGTCCTTGGAACTGTTGTATAGTTTTGCCTAGCACTGCCTGTCACTACAAGTGCATCTAATGGAGTATTGATGAGATCCCTTTGTCATGGTGTGGTCAAAGCTAGAGCAGGCAGGCACTAATAAAGCTGAATATCAACAGATTCAGAAAGAGAGGCGGCATAGTATTTGCTCTTGGGTTTGTGGATCTTTCAGGCAATACATTTTAGGCAAACATGAATGATTGTGTCAAACATAGAAGACATGGATTTACCAGAGATGCTACTTAACTAATGAGCTAGAATAAAGCAGTTAGGTAGTTTGTGCTTAAGTTTTCGTCACAGCTTTGCAAGGAAACTCAAGACTCATCAGTTGAATTCATGGACCTTTCCACATAATGGAAAGGCATGTCCCCTTGACCTGACATATAAGTAAATTGGTAGAATAATTTTAAATAAAAATTTTGTTAGAGTAGTCATGGCCCTTAGTGCAATCCATGATCCTCTCCATTAATTTTCCTGTGACTTTATCTTACCTCATCCAGTATTTTCCTTTGTTAGAAGTGACAATAACCAATGAATGCTCCAGCTGGGAGATAGGAGAAGTCACCTCTATTTTGGCACATAACTGCTGTTATCCCATTGATAGATACTATTCTGTTCTGGCCATGAAAGTAACATATTCCCCACCTTAGTTTTTGATTGTTTTTTAGTACCGCATTTTATCCTTTTTTATTTTTTACTTGGTAAACTACTGAAGGACTCCATTACAGAATTTCAGACTTCTTGGAGAGAGAAAAGTAACATTTAAGGTTTTAGAATATTGACTCTAATGATGTCTCAAAAAAGATGTACAGTAAGACTATTTATTCTTCATTTGCATAATATATATGTCATATTAATCTCATGTCTCAAGACTTATAACAAGAAAATTTTTCTTTTCCTCTTAGTGCATAATTTAGTTTAGGGAGGTATTTTTCTGTCATCTTCCCAGATATTAAAGGTAATCACAGAGAAATGTGCATGTGTGTACATACATATACATATATTATTGGCTGAATAATGATGGATAACTGTTGATTTGTGTTCTTTGTACATTCCTGGTTAATCAGCCAGACTTGGGATCCACTGGAAATTCCTTCCACTATCATGAGATTCACAACAGCCATTAGCCTGTTTTTGTTCGCCATTGTAATATGGAACACAATCCAATTTTTAGAAGTATTTAGGCATGTTTTTCTTCCAAACATCCTCAGTTATGGGATCTAGCACGTTGGAAACAGCTTCTTCACTCTTCCTCTGCAACATAGTTTTTCTACAGGTCTTAAGTTTCTTGTAAGGTGTTAGAATCATTTTATTAAGCTGGGTTTGGGGAGTAGATGACCTTTGGGTCTTATAAACACCTATTTCCTGTTCGTCTGCACTTTCAGGACTTGCTTATTTAGTTGGCTTTAATACCTACTTACAACATGTTTTGCTGGGAAGTCAGCACTTTAGCTCTTATTTTCCTACTAGATGCTTGAGAGTTTAGTTAGGAGCTCTACACATTATGGCTATATCCTTGTCAAAATGGCACGCAATACCATTTCATTTCTAATTGTTTTGACAACTTGACACTCAGGACTTCATTCAGCCACAGCTAACTGACTTAGTGCTGCAGTATAAATTCTGTTGTCTTAGAGATCTGCACATCCTCATCACTTCAGAGGCAAAAAGAATATTTCTAGTTGGTTTAATGACTAAACTATTTGTATGATTTGATTTTCAACTTCTAAGTATGTTGTTATGTTTTCTTGAAGAGTGGAGATATAGAGCTTAGTTTTTAATTAATTTTTATCACAGTTTCACCTGTGAGTTAATAGCGTGGAATGAAATAATCATGAATATTTTTCTCCTATTAGTAACTTCAGATTTCCACACCATACATCAGGTTTTTCTTTTGCAGGTGATGATTCCTTCTCACTTTTAGCTGATGGTATTGTTATTTCAGGGGTTGCAAGTTTTTTTGCTGCTTTACGACAGTTACAGCAGTTTGCAAGTACAGTTAAAATTAACTTATCGAAAGAGAAGTGTCCAATTTCTGTGAATGGATATTTTGGCCAATTCATGTTAATAACTAAGATGAAATAGACAATATTTTGAGTGCTGATTTTTCTTCATATCATCACTTTCCAGTAAAGAATTGTTATGTTAGAAACTCATTCGCTAGCCTTGCTCTGAGTCACTTAGCCTTCCATATGGGAAAACTTGGCAAGATATCTGGGACACTGTTGGTGTTGGCACCACTTGCCTGAGTACTAATCTCCTACAATATGATTGCATGCTGGGTGATAGACTATTTCAGGATAAATGGTGTGTTTGAAGTTAAATGAAGAAATCACACCTTGGTGTTAACTGCCTTGAACTATAAGGCAACACTATCAAAATAAAAGACTATGGGGTTTATTACTGCTCTTTGTGGAAAGAGAAGAAAAGGTATATTCAGTCTTTAATTCTAAGTGAGCCCAAGGAAGAACCAGTTAAAATGCAAATGAGGCAGTATAAGAGGGTCTGACACTGTGAATACATTTATAGTACACACCATAATACAGTATGCTTAAGCTTTGGAAGAGCTAATTTGAGAAGTAAAGTAGTACAGTGCCAGTAGTGTGGAGTTTTATGCTACCATGACTAGCCTGTTGGCTGTTAGCTGTGATATCGTTACACTGCTTCTCAGTGAGGAGTGTGGACACATATTTTTTTCAGAAAATAAGTACAGCCCCAGAGAGATTTCATTCTTGACACAGAGGTGCATTTTCCTTGTTAGTTCATAAGGGCAATTGCTATTGTTATTACTATTAAATATCATAATTCTGTAACTGTGTGAACTTGTCTATCAAGCAGCAGTACAGTCAGACATTATTATTATAAGTAAAAATGACTCATGGAGCTGTGGAAATAACATTGTAGAATAAATGCTCTTTCCCAGACTTGCTGTTACTTATTCCTTCCTGTAAGGAATGTACAGTCTCTGATAAGCCTTGGAAAGGCCATATTCTGTATGTAAGTTCTCACTTGACCTAACTTCACAGGCATGTGTCCCTCTCTTCAAGGTGTTTGGCAACTAATATAAACCTCACATGTTATATCCATTGAAACTTCTGTGACACAGGAGAAAAAAAGCGATTACAGAAAACCACAAACAACGTATGTATATTAAACTGCTTACAAACAATTTTGATTGAACTTTCGACAGACTTCTCATATTACAAATACTCTGTTTTGTTTACTGACCTGGGTATCAGGTAGGCTGCAGAATTTTGGAAATCTTTTCCTTTTTTAACCCTCACAGATACAAAAAAAAGATGTCTCAAAGATTCAGTTATATGGCAGAAGTGGTCATAAAAACGTCTTTTTTGGAAAGCTCTCACTGTGATGTCATCAAGCTGAAAGATAAGTGTCCCTTTTTATTCTCCCAGTGACAGGTCTGTAATCCTTTTAATACATCTTTGCCAGTTTGATGCACCTTCAACAGTTTACACATCACCTCTTCCTTTAGCACAGGAATCAGTACTTCAATCCTTCAAAGTACTTACATAGAAGATGGGACCCAATGCAGTGCTGTGTCAAGTACAACTCATGCTCAAAAGAAGCCTTTTGACTCTTAGGTTACAGCAATTCCCTTGGTTTCATGGTGTTCAATACAAGAGTGCATAAAAGACAAAATGTAGTTCCTAATCTGCAATACACTTCTTGCCTTGTATTCCTTGTCACTTTACGATGCAGAAGAGATGAAGAGGAGCAAATCAAATAGCATTACAACTTCATTTTCCATCCTCTTATCCCTTTCCAGTACATCTCTTACTATCATACTCGTTCAGTAAAATCTGTGCATCTACTAAAACGGAGTATTTGGAGGAAAAATGCCAGCAGATGATCTTGAACCACAAAGTGGAAGAAGGAAATTATTCTACAACTTTTCCTGAGAACCAGGATCATTTCTGTTGGAAAAGTCATAGGGACAGTATGTAATTGGAATAGAAAACAGAAAAAGGTAAGTATGTGATCCAGACTGAAGCATGAAAATTCTGGAATATTCCAGAGTACTCATTCACAGTTAATAAATCAAGATTTGTATGCTGGTAAACCATGTACAAGAAAATCCACAAGAATGTACATGATTACTTATTTCAGCCTTACTGATGAGGTGTAACCCATGTTCTCAACCACTTGATTGTTTTTGACTCTTTATGAAGGTTTTTCCTCTGCGTGTTGAAGTCCCTGGTTCATATTTTAGGGTGGATCATACTTTAGGCAATCAGCTCCAGAGCAGGTGTGTTCTGCAGTGGGGCAGGGGCTTGCAGCATACAGGCGGGTTCCTGAGCTGGGGAAACCCTGGGGAAGTGCCAGGACCCTGCAGGAGCTGTTAGCTCCCACCAGAACAGCTGATGAGGCATGGACAGGGCTGGGGTAACGGTGGGCACCCCCACAGAGGGCAGCCCTAGGGGATGGTGTGACCAGGGTCTGGCACAGCAGTTGGTGCGGGAGGGTGCCTCTTTGAAGGAGGGATGTTCCACTGGCCAAGTGGAGAGACTGCAAGTCCACATGACCCAGCAACTGGGCACCATTCTGTGACCATCTGCATAGGTCAAGGGCATTCATCCTACCTGAGCCCCAAGGGAGAATGGTGGGCACTTGTCTGAGAGCCAAGGCTGCAGCTCCAGCTGGGGGGGTCTGCATCATCAACCCCAGCAGTGGCCAGTGCCACCACCCAGACAGAGCTGCTGAAAGGAGAGGCTGCAGTGCAGACCTCAGGCTGCTGGATGTGCCCAGACCTTCCTCCTGGGGCAGGGACAGGCAGTGGAGCTGCTTGCAACAGGTGTGTTCTGGTACATGCCCTCCGGCAGCAAGTGGCTCAGCTGCAGGAGGCGGTGAGAAGGCTGCATAACATCAGGGAGGTTAAGAAGGAGTTAGATAGCTGGTTCCAAGCACAGTCTGCAGTGGACCCACAGCCCATGGCCAAACAGGCAAAACCTCCCCTGCTGGCAACATGGGAAGGAGGGGGGGGCAACAATGCAGAAGGATGGAAGCTTGCAATGGTGAGGCCCACGGGAGGAAGAAACTTCTCCCAAAGATTGAGATGCCCTGGAAGAACCCCTTTGCCACTCTGCAGACTGAAGAGGAAAGACCCATCACATTAGGAGAGACACTAGAGATGAGTAAGGCAGCCTGATCTGCTCCCCATATAACAACCAGAACAACTAAGAGAAGGTGACAGGGGATAGCAGTAAACTTTTCTGAGAGGTATGGAGGCACCCATCTGCCAACCTAACACACTCTCTAGAGAGGTGTGCTGCTTACTGGGGGCTCGCATCAGGGATGTCACCAAGAGACTACCAAGTCTCATACAGTCCACTTACTATTATCCATTGCTGTTGTTTCATGTGGGCACCAGTGATGCAGCCAGGAGCAGTCAGAGGAGCGTCAGGAAGGATTACAGAGCCCTGGGAGTGGCAGTAAGGCACACTGGAGCACAGGTGGTTTTTTCATCAGTCCTTCCGGTCAAAGGGAAGGGGTTTGAAAGGGCCAGTCAAAGCTCTCAAATCACCAAATGGTTACAGGACTGGTGCCACAGCCAGAGGTTTGGCTACTTAGACCCTGGGACTCACTTTGAGAAACCTTGCCTGCTGGGGGCTGATGGGTTCCATCTGATGGAGAAGGGGAAGAGCACCTTTGGTCACAGACTTGCCAAGCTGGTGAAGAGGGTTTTAAACTAAAGTTGCCAGGCATGGGGAACCTAAATCCATCCTGCTCCTACCAGTTTGACGCCAGTGACAGCAAGAGATGCCCAGAGCCTGGAAAGGAATCGTGGGTCAGAGGGAGGGCACCTGAAGAGCAGCATAAAGGAATTCCAGGCATTCCAGCCAGTAAATCAGCTTCATGGGGGCCCAGTTTAAATCCCTTTTGTGCAAACATCAGTAGCATGGGGAATGAACATGAGGAGTTAAGATCTTGACATGTGCATGCCTGCAGGACTATAATCTTATTGGCATCATGGAGATGTTGTGGGATGTCTCCTATGACTGGAGTGTTGGGATGGAGGGATACAGGCTCTTCAGGAAGGACAGGAAGAGGAGGCAAGAAGGGGGAGTTGCCCTCTATGTCAATGACCAGCTGGAGGGCATGGAGGTCTGCCTGGGGAGCTGACCAAGAGCTCCTGGGAGAGGATCAAAGGGAGGGCAAGGACAGGTTACATTATAGTGGGGGTCTGCTACAGGCTGCCAAACGAGGAAGACTGAGTGGAGGAGGCCTTCTAGACACAGAGAGGAGCAGCCTCATGTTCACAAGCCCTGGTTCTCTTGGAGGGACAACAGAGCAGGGCATAGGCAATCCAGGAGATTCCTGGAATGTGTTGATGATAATTCCCTTCTCCAAGTGACAAGAAGAATCAATGAGGAGAGGTGCTATGCTGACTTATTCTCACCAAGGAGGGGCTGGTGAGGAATGTGAAGCCCAAGCAGAGCCTTGGCTGCTGTGACCATGAAACAGTGGAATTCAAGATCCTTAGGGCAGCAAGGAGAGCACACAGCAAACTCATTATCCTGCACTTCAGGAAAGCAGAATTTGGCCTCTTCAGGGATCTGCTTGGTAGAATACTATGAGATAAAGCCCTGGAGGGAAGAGGAGCCCAAGAAAGCTGGTTAATGTTCAAGGATCACCTCATCCAACCTCAGGAGTGATGTGTCCCAACGAAGGGCAAGCTGGGCAAAAATACCAGGAGGTCTGCATGGATGAACAAGGAGCTCCTGGACAAACTCGAACATAGAAGGGAAGCCTACAGAGTGTAGAAGCAAGGAGGTAGCCTGGGAGGAATACAGGGTAATTGTCTGAGCAGCCAGGGACTAACTTCCTTTGTTGACCTTTTGCTCTGGGAAATGCCAGATCTTTGCCTCTCTGTGGAGCAGCTTAGGTTCCCTGGGCACTTGGCCCACAGTGGTGATAGAATAGGGAACAATGCAAAGACTATTTCTTCTTCAGTATGCTTATATGCTCTTCTCAAAGCAGCTGAAGCAGAAGGGCCCAAGAATACAGTAGAGTAGCAGTCTTTATTGGGACAATGTAAACTGGGTTAAAAATGGGACACAGTTTTCTGATATAAAAAAGTCCAGAATATGGTTCTGGTTTTCTAAATATAAAGAGATCGTAAGAGGCACAGGTATATGCCAGGGGGCACAGAAGAAAAATGCTTATGCTAATTTTTCTTCATTCCTTCAGACTATAAGATTTAAAATCTTTCAAACAATATACTTAAAGGCAGATCAAGATTTTTTGTTTATATACACTGCCCTGACTTTCCAAGCTTTTTTCAAGTTGGCAGCCCATACTCATTCAAACAATGTCAATCAAAGCAACCTTATAGCAACAGTGTTTTATGACTAGTGAGACAGCCCCACTGGAAAACTCATTCTTCTGTGAATGAAAGACTGTGGGAATTTAAAGAAGAATGAAAGTGTACTGAAATTCTGTAAGAGTGGTTTGCAAGGGCTACACAAATGTAAACAATACATATACTCTGTTTTTGTAATCTGTTAAAAAATAAGATCAAGACATAGTTTTTAGCCTCCACTTCAGTAATTTTTTTCCACTGAAGATGTTAGTCATACATACATTTTCTGCTCTTTTGATCTTCTTTTAACCTTAATTTTTTAAAACCATGCAGTCACGAATTGCTAGAATTACAGTATTATAATGTTTACTACATATTATGAATAGCTTGTGGATAACCATAACAATATTTCAAACAATTGATTTTGTTTTATTGAGTCCTTCTTTTGGAATAAATCTTTGGCTTTACAGCATCAGTACATTCAATAAAAACAGCTTGGTTTTTTTTAATGTGGATTTCACAATCCATGCAGAAGATACAGTTTATGTTATCTGATATAGTCCTAGACAGTAGTTGTACTAATATGTTTTAATATGTTCTTTCACTTTTCTCTTTCGTTTCCTGACATATTGTTCATCTGCACTGAATGTGACATAGTCCATATTCCAATAGGAAAGAAATATGTGGAAAAAGTTTAGCCTTTATATTTCTTCTATTCAGAAACTGAAAATTCGTCTGGATAAATGGCTACTGAGGATTACCAAGAGGATTTAAAAAGTAAGATGGATTTGTAGAAACCAAAAGCATTTCTAGAAAAACTGACATGTTCTAAAAGAAATGAGTCATTCTACAAGAGGAGATCAAAGCCTCTGTTCAGTAAAAGTATATTTAGGAGGAGGAGCTGGTATTTATCCAGTAAGATGGATCTGATCTTTATGGCTAAACTTGAAATGTTGAAATGAACCTGATTTACTGTGGTTCTAGTTTCAATTCTCTTAATCTCTGAGAGGTGTATATTCACTGAGACAATGATTTTCTTGCTTTTATTATGTATAGTTTACTGGACTGTTGAAGGGTGTTCTCTCTTCTCCACGTAACATGAAAAGGTGGCGGGCAGCCTTTTTTTTTCCCCAACAAATCATATTTGCAATACAATACAACACTTAAATGTAGTTATAGTAAGGGCCACTCAGGGTATGTTTTCAACCATGGACATTGTACAAGTCCTTCTACTTGCTGCTTCTCTCAGGTTTTTAGTCAATGGCATTTCCATTGAGTAGTTTCTTTGATATTTTCCTTGATCTTTAGAAGAATACTTTGAATATTTTCCTTCTCATCTTCAGTTTTTCACAGCATTTCCTTCTCTTTGCTGATGCTGAGCTCTGACTTTAGACTAATTGCTTCTCTCATAATGGATTTCTCTTCTATTGTTCCTTCACAGAAAATACTATCCTGACATAGGCACATTTAACTGAAGTCGGTTTCGGTTTTGTCCTGGGTTCACTATGCATCCTTTTGAATCAATCTGTTTTAGTGGTTTTTCTTTTAGAAGCATTTGGGCCTGGTTCTCCCCTGTAGCTTATGCAAAGCTTTTTTTCTCTCTAGCAAGGATGAACCAAGGATTTAGAAGCTGTTCTCCAAAGCCCTCTTGTCTTGGAGGACATTCAGATGGGTATGCAGACTTCGTTTTTCTCTAAGCTTATGTTTAATTATATATAGAACTACCACTTTGCTGGAAAGGCAGCTGTTACTGTGGTTTCTCTTTGGGTGCCAGGCTGTTAGTCAGTCAGTACCCCCTCATTATGGAAACCTTACAACTTGTCATTTTTCAGTTGTTTTCCTTAACTTAAAACAATTATCTAGACTGGATGTGCACATGCCTGTCTGTGTCTCTCTTTCTGAATAGACAACCATGTTTTGTTTCATTTCTGCTTTTCCTTAAACAGGATGGTTTCCATCATCAGATATATGATATAAAATCTCGACTCCAGATGTATAACTGAGCAAGATTTAGCCCACTTGTACCTGTTTGCACATAGGATGTATGCAGAAATTGCAGTTTTCTTTCTTTTTTTCTTTTTGAATACATGACAAAGCTTTTATTGACGTTCATTTTTATGCTTGCAGACAAGTGGTTTCACCAAAGAAAATACTCTCACAAAGATATTCCTCATAATTTTCTTGTAGTCTTTTCTTTAGATGTTACTATCACCTTTCCATCTTCTGTCAACCGTAACTTTCACAGCTTTATTAAGGGGTAAGCACAACTGTTTTCTTTGTTATTTCGGTTATGATTTCGTTGAATAGCATTACTGTGAAATTTGCAGTGAAGTCTACTGATAATACACGTACTTGTCTCAGTTGCTTCTCATGGGTCCAAATGTAATGCTTTATATTTCATGTTTGTTATGTTCTGACAGTAAGAGACCTAAAAGAAAGTTCAGACATGACTGTGCCATTAAATTATTTGCAATGTTGCAGTAACTCATGGGGATTATGCAGTTAAGCATCAGATAATTATTTGAGAATTACAGTAGGGCATCATTCTATTCTGAGTTTTCCATTCTATGTTATTCCTTCCTGAACTCTTTAGCTAGTTTACCATTACCATCTTCTCACTCCAGTACCTAGTTCTGCTTCCAAGCATAGTATCATAAGGTAACTGAGGTTGGAAGAGAAGTTGGAAGGTCTGTAGTCCAATCTGCTCAAAACAGGATCAGCTATGGGTCAGATTAGCTTACTCAGGGATTTATCTCATCTGGTCATAACTATACTACATCCAACGGAATCACACAGAATCACAAACTAGTTGTGGTTTGAGGAGCCCTCTAGAAATGGCCCAGTCCAAGTCCCGCACCAGCTCAAAGCAGGATCAGGTAGAGCAGATTGCTCAGTGACATGTCCAGTCAGGTTTTGAGTATCTCCAATGTGTTGTTTTTCGCTGGGATAGAGTTAATTTTCTTCATAGTAACTGGTATGGAAATATGTTTTAGATTTGTGCTGGTAGCAGTGTTTGTAACACAGGGATGTTTTAGTAACCACTGAGCAGGCCTGGCACGGAGCCAAGGGCTTTCCTGCTCCTCACCCCACCCCACCAGCGAGTGGTCTGGGGGTGCACGAGAAGCTGGGAAGGAGCACAGCTGACCCCAACTGGCCAAAGGGATATTCTATAGCGTATGATGTGCTCACCATATAAGGCTGGGGGAAGGTGAAGGAAGTGGGGGATGTTCAGAGTGATGACATTTGTCTTCCCAAGAATGATTACAGGTGACAGAACCCGGCTTTCCTGGAGATGGCTGAACACCTGCCTGCCGGTGGGAAGTGGTGAATGAATTCCTTGTTTTGTTTTGCTTGTGCATACGGCTTTTGCTTTACCTATTAAACTGTCTTTATCTCAGCCCACAAGTTTTCTCACTTTTACTCTTCTGATCCTCTCCCCCATCCCACCAGGGGGGAAGCAAGTGAGGGGCTGCTTGGGGCTTAGTTGCTGGCTGGGGTTAAATCACGATACCAGAGAATGACAGTCTGCAGCCTCTCTGAACAAATTGATCCAGTGTTTGATTGTACTTTCAGTAAAAAAGGGTTTTTTTGTGTTCAGATGGAATTCCCTGTGTTTCTGTTTATGCCCATTGCCTCTTGTTTTGTTACTGGGCACCACTGAGAAGTGTCTTGCTCCATCTTGTATACACCCTGCCATCAGATATTTATAAACATCGATAACCTACAAAATAGAAGGTTTGTGGTAATGTTAAACAATACCTGTTCTCATATGAGTGGTGCTCCAGTTGCTTAATTGTCATTGTGGCTTTTCAGTGGAATTACTCCAGTAAATCCATGTCTGTCTTGTGCTGGGGGAAGTTCCCCAGTACAAGAAAGGACAACAAAAAATGGAGGTTGCATGGTCTCTCTGGGCGACCTGTTCCATTTCAGTGTCTTCATGGTGGGTTTTTTTCCCTTTTATCTAGTCTGAACCTGTCTTGTTCTAGCATCTGCTGTCTGTCATGTTCCCAGTGCACTCTACTGTGACTGGCCTGGCCTCTTGTAAGTGCCACAAGAACACCATTAGCTCTGCCTGAAGCCTTTTCCATGCTGAACAAGCACAGATTCCTCAGCTTCTTCTCACACGGCAAGTGCTCCAGCCCAAAGACTGTCTTAGTGGCTCTCCCCTGACCTCAACCCAGGTGACTCAAGTCTTTCATGTCCTGGGGAGCCCAACAGCGGGCAGTGTTTTTTACATGCAGTCCATCAAGTACTGACTAGAGGGATAATGACTTCCCTTGATTTTATGGGCTGTGCTCCTGGTTATACAGCCCAGGATGCTGTTGGCTATCTTAGCTGCCTGTTCTGCGAGCTGCTCCCCGGCCAGTTAGAGCCCATCTCTGTGGTTGTAAGGGGTTCCTCCTTCCCAGGTAGAGGAATTCATATTAATTCTTACTAAAATTAATGCAGTTCCTCTTGGCACATTTCATCCAATCTGTGTAGTTCTTTCTGGACTTTGTTCCTGAAGGACCTGTAGAGGAATGTAGCTGGGTTAATTAGCATTGATAATATACAGCTGTGGGCTGGCTTCAGGGTCGGTGGGTTGGCTGATGTACAGAAGGTGCAGCTGTAGCTGTTCTGTTAAGGGGTTGGGCAGCCCGGAGTAGTGAGGAAGGGACAGGAGGAAATGGAGAGAAGAGTGAGAGCGAGCATGCCCTGGAAGAGGAGAGACTAGGAGAAGGCAGCAGAGGGACTGGCATGAAGAGTGTGATGGTATGACCTTGTTGCAGCTTGATAGTTTGGAGAGTGCTGTGACAGGACCTGCCCTTCAATGAATTCTGATTTGCCCTGAGACCCATTACTTCCCTTCTGGCATGGAGCTAGGCAAAACTGAGACCACTATTGCTCAGTTCTGTCTGGTGTATTGCCTCCTATTTTATCAGGGTTTTTTTGGATGGGTCTGTGTTAATATTTAGATGTAGCCTTTCTTAATGGGTGAAACAATGCACAGTTTCTGCTCTGCTTCTTGCTTTCTGACCCTTTTCCTCTCTTTCCCATCATAGTTGTTATTATAGCTAGTCACACTGTACACCAGGGGTCCTCAAACTTTTTAACCAGGGGGCCGGCGCGCCGATGCCGTGGCAGGCAGTCATCTGCGGCTGCTTGGCTTCCCCCCAACCCCCTCTGGGGGTTGTGGGGTGTGGGCGAGGGGGTCTGTAAATACGGGGGGCTGGATTGAGGACCCTGGGGGGCTGTATCCGGCCTGCGGGCCACAGTCTGAGGACCCCTGCTGTAGACCTTAGATTTTAAACACTGCATCAAAAACCTTTTATTTTTATTTGCCTGTGAGATGTTTAGTAGACATTGGGTCAACCTGTGAACTCTCTATTAGTGTTATAGAACCCTTACTCATAGAGTTAGTGTTACTAGCTTCAAAAGCTTGAAGAATTTATGTATCAGGGCCTTGATCCTGTCAGTCTCTGTTTACGCAGATAGTCCCACATTTCAAATGTTAAGTCAAAGGACATATCTCAAATAAGACAGGCTGGATACAGACCTTAATGAAACTAACCAGAAAAACTCGACACATTACAAGGGGAAGAGGCATTTTCAGCTAAGAAAGAAACTGCTCAAGGATGTGGTTTTCCAAGGTCAATTTCAGTAACTGTGAAACTCAAATCCAGTTAGGAAAAAGTGATGGAGGATAACTGGCCTTTGGGAAACTTATGTTTTTAAGCAGTGAGAAGCACTTTGTCTAGCATTCACTGGGCAGTGAGCAAATTGAACCAGACATTATAATCATCATCATTGCGGTCCATCAACACAGACCTTGAACATGGAAGTGTCATGGAAATTTCTACCTAGTTTTGCTAAATAATAACTTAACTGCTTTACAATAACCCACAGTTTTGATCCCTTGAAAATATTAAGCGGAAAAAAAAATATATTTGTGTCCCTGCAAATATTTAACAAATATTACAGCATTCCCTGGTATATGAGAACAACGCTGGTTTCTTTTTTTCTCTTTAGTTGGGATGGAAGGGACAGTAGATGAAACGTAATGACTGTCTTATAGGTATGCTGAATGTGCTAATTTTATTGAATTGACTTCTATGGGTTCCTCTAAATTGTTGTGTTAGGAAACGTATCCCAGAGAAACCCGCCCTTAGACTTGCTAGTATGCTAATACTTTCTCTAAGCCAGCAGCATAACCCTGAATTTATTGCACAATACAGGTTTTCTGCTCTCTGTTATTATCCCATAGTGAGAAGACCAGCAGTGGTCAGTAACAGGTCTAACTCTACTGAGAATATTTTAACTGTAGGTATTTTCATATTGGAGGCAGTGAGAAGAACAGCAGTTAAAATCAAACTGGCTTTAAAAATTACCCCTGATAACAGTGTAGCCACCGCAGGAAGTAAAACAGCCATTAAGGAAGGTAAATAAACGTGCTGTAACTGTGACATTTAACATGGCTCTATCACCTATATTCACTGTGATGTCTAATTTTAAAAGAGTTCATGGTGTTCATGGAGTAAGATATAGCCCTCTGGTACGTAGAAAACAGGAGCCAGAACCTAGTAGCACTGAACAGCTGTGTAGCAGCTGTAGGTGATATGTAGCTGTAGTAGCACAGTATGACAGGAATTTTTCATTACTCTGTCAGATTGTGGGACCTAAGTCCACACTGATTGTTGATAGTAGTCTGTCTAAATGTGCTCTTTTGATTATTTCACTCTGCACAGGCTAGATTTGTATTGTAGTGGAATAAGGAAAAGGAAAGGTGGAAGATATTTTTGTCTTATCTCAGTAATTGGAAGGAAAAATTCTCACTCTTTTTGGGAGGCAGAAAGGGCAAGATCTTGGGGTAGTTTCTCCACAGCTATTTGTGGAGAAACTTGTCATTAATGTTGAGCTTCTTCTCTTAGGTTCATAATTTCTTTAAAGAATTTTCCTATCTTGGGCATTACAATGTGATTTCTAGAGTCTTGTGCCTGTATGTGACACCAAAATCTGTCCCTTTTTCAGAATTAGCATTTCTTGAACTACTTGGCTGCATTAGCGGCATTAAGTCTTTCCACAAATAGTGAGAAAATAACCACAGTGAATTCTCACTGTAAACTCCCACTCCGAGTTGATTTCCAGTTTGAACCATCCTTGCTGGTAGTTTGTTTAATGCCAGATACTATTCCTACCCTTTAAAGGGCAAGAAATCTGCAATGCCAACTTTACCACTTTAACTTTTGATTCTGTTCTATGTTAGAGGACTCATGAAGATTCACTGCAAGTGCAGGGAAAGGGAAGTTCTATTTATACCCTTATTAGGCATATTTATAATGCCATTTTGCTTAGCTGGCATAGCTGAATGGTTTCTTTTAATCTGACTGGCTAATTGTACAAGTGCAGTACATGTGCTTTCTTTTCTGAGTAGCTGTGGGTGAGTGCTGAAAGCAAAGTGTTATGCTTGCTGGCACTGAGCAAAGAATGATTTGAGCAGTAGTGTAACAACAAGATTGACTCTCAACTTGGCAGTGAGGTTTATTTTAGTACAACATTGTTCTCAGAGTGCTATAATTATGGGGCAGACAATGGTTCTGTTCAAAGCTTTTCCAGTGATTTATGACCTCCCCAAAATTACTTTATCACTTGGTATTCTCCTGTTTGCTCTTCATCAAAAGTGATTCTTTTAATGGGAAAATGGGAAGAGAATCTTTTCAAATTATTTGAGTTAGGTGAGCATAGTGAAATGAGTTTCTCTTGCCATTAAAAAAAAAATTATTCTTTTGAGCTGGAGTCCTTTGAAAACCTGGGTATATTTTTTTCACTAGGAATGTTTTTTTCAAGATTCAACATTCACAGTTTAAGAAAGTATAGCCTTGAATTAAAGGTTTGACATAGACACAATTGTCACTTATTAATGCCTTCCCTTACTTCTCTTCTTTAGAGGTACCACTGACTTTGCCATGATTTTAAAAAATAAAGAAAACAGAAAAATTGCTTGTCGTTAGCAAAATTCAGCTCTCCTGCATGGCAATTCAGCTACCATGCAAATAAAGAAAATCTTCTCATCCCACTGAAAACAGGACAAATGATCAATTATGAAAAAAAAAATCATCATTTAAACCCCACAACAGATCTTATAACAAAGATGACAAAAGGCCACAAAGAGAGTCAAGTCATATATGTTGGTGCTAACATATGATTAAGTAGGGATGCCTTGAAGAAGAACAGGTTATAAGTTGACATTAAAACTGGTTTTTTTTTTAATTATAAAGCAAGAGTTAAACATTGAAAAATCTAGAGCCCATTAGGTCTTCAATTAAATGATTTTTCTGTCTCGGTTTATAGAGGTGAAATGTGGAAATCCACTGTAGTGATAATGTAGGCCTCTAGACACCTTAGAAAGGAAATGCCGGAGAGAAACAATTAATATTAAATAGAATAAATTCATAACATGGAGGATCAGTCAGAAATGTCAACTTTCCTATTCTTCCTGTTTGTAAAAAAAGATAAAAGTGTCTGTGATAGGCTTTAAAAATGGTAGATATACTGTAAGGCAACTGAAGGAATATGTAAAAGGGTCTGAATGAAAGATCTTTCATGTAAAAAATCATATTGAGAAAGAAACTTGGCATCAGAAAGGAAGTGCTAGGAACAGTCCATCTGAGAAATAGTTTTGCTCATACCGCTGAAAAACTTTTGGAAACTTGGAAATAGTTCTAATTCTCATTTAACTTTATTTTAATTTATGTATTCTTTCAATTTACTTGTGTGGATTTTACTGATTACAATTTCCAATTTCTGGGCCAGTATTTAAAGATTAATATAATTCATGAGGTACAGAAAATTTAATAACTGGACTTTTGGTGCTGGCAACAGAAATAATGTTAGACTTGTGTCTTGCAGGTAATATATTGCTTTAGAAAACAACTTGCGATGTTAGTGAGATATCTTAATATGGTGTCTATGATATTAATAATAATTACGTTCACTCTTTTTGGAGGTTAGGGGGAACAGTCAAAGGCAGATGCATTTTTTTCCAGTACTGACAAATGCTACTGACCCAGTGAAATTCTGATTTTCTTTAGTTCTGTGGCAGATTTGCCACTTACTCTATTGAGCCCATGTTTTCACCTTGCTGGTCCAAGTTTATGTATCATGAAACCCTGAACAGCATGTTTACTGACAAACCAGTTAGAGCTGAACTGCTAGTCAGATGTCAAATACTCTCAACTTCCAATAAAAGCTATGAGTGTTCACACATTCATTGATTATGAAGCCAGACAGTACCTTTGTAGTTACCTTGACTGACTGCCTCTACTCTGTAGGCTATGAGTCTTCCTGTAATTATTAATTGCTGTGCGAACCTGAGTATATCTTCAGAACAATGTCTGGACTTAAATATGTAAAGGAATGCAAACCTATCCTAGTTTTTTGAAGTTGCTCCAACTGTTAATTATTCTTGTTAAAGTGTTACATCTATTAGCCTAATATTATCTAGTCTGAAGCTTTAGGTTTTGGTTCATATTGTCTCCATATACATCAACATTAATCAGATAATACCCCTTTTTTTTTATGATGAGAAATTGATCTTTTGTAGTCTTTCACGAGATGTGCTTTTTGACATTTTAAGGACTTCTATGGGTTTTCTCCCAATTTTTCAGTACTACTGTATATGAGAGGCACAATATTCATGTCTTTGCAGAAATTTTTCCTAGGCCGTTCATAGCCTCTCCCATGGGTAGTGGAAAGGCTTCCCTTTCTATGAGAACAGCAGCAATTGCTTCAATTCCAACTTCTCCTCTGGAACTCTAAAACTGCACTAGGGCATACCACTATTAAAAATAATCCTATTCTCATATAGACTATTATAATATATGATGTTTTAGAATATGAAGAATACACTGGTTAAAAAGCTGATAATCAGCATAGTTTTAATGTGTTTATCTAAATAGGACTATTGCTGAAAAAAGAGAAAGGAGATTTTTGTCTATATTTTAATAAAGTGTAGGGCTTAGCTTGCATAAAATGTTTTCCTGTTTATATGTATGCTTCTGTGTTATGAGTTATTGTAATGCTTGCATGAAAACAATAAATGTATTTCAGCATTTCCAAATAGCACAGTATTGATTCTCAATATGTCTTAAAAAAAGTTTGTGTACCACTAAAATCTTCATTTTTGTATATCCAACTTTAGCAAAATGGCATGCTTATGCTTGTTTTATTTACTAGTGTTTAAAGACAAGTACTTATTTTAATCTGCATTTTTATTTAAGCAGTTATTCCATGGTAATGACAGCCTGTGTTCAGACTTCAGTAGCTGTTTATTTAAAAGAATCATAAAGAAAAATACACTAATTACAAGAATCTCTATGATACAGGATGCAAAGACTTGCTTTTTTGCGGGGAAGAGTCTTCCATAGCACAGTTTTTGTTATATCTGATAACAGCTCAGGTTAATAATTGCCTACTTCTAATAGACATCTTTTTCTCAAATTTGTCGTTGAATACCCAGATGCTTGGGTTGCTTCCCTGCTGACCAAGGTGAGAACTGATTTTTAAGACTGCAGTTACTGATGCTTCAGGTCTTTGTTCAACTCTTTTCCTGATGTGGTTTCTCTAAGAAACAGGACATTATGAGTTATAACAAAAGGTAGAATAAATTAACTGTAAGACTACTAACTGCAAAGAATCTGGACCAAGGCCTTGGTTACAGCTTGAGTGAAAGATGGGAATCATAGGTTTATATATATTTGAAATATTTGACTGCATGTCGCACACATACTGGATGAAGTTTGAAAGGGTCTTATGGAGATTGAGTCCAATGTCTTGCTCAGAGTAGGGTCATCCAGATCGGGTTAATAGCTCCAAGGCTGGAATCTCCACAACCTCTCTGGAGATTTGACCACCCTCACAGTAAAAAGGTGGTTTGTTTTGTTTTTTTATAATGTAAATGGAATGTTTAGTACTTACTCCCATCACTACAGTTAGGAAAACAAAGAGCAAACCAAATCAATGAAGGTGCATCTCATCTTGCTAAGTAGAACTGGAGATGACCTTAGATAAATTTTAGCGTCTCCTTGCTTCAAAGCAAGATAAATTCTACTTAAATCATTCCTGACAGATGTTTAAGCAAAATGTTTTTCAAAAATCCTCCAGTCATGAAGATTTTACAGTCTTGGGCAATGTGACCCAGTGCTTCACTGTCTTACCTCTGAAAAACTTTTACTAATGTTTACAGTAATCTCACCTACTGCAGTTAGACCACTACTTCTTGTCTGTTTCGTAGGGCCATGGAAAAAAAAATTATTGTGGAAAACTCTTTTGCATATTTTAAGAATTTTCTCCTCATTCTGTCAGTCTTCTCTTGACTATATCAATACCGTTCTCAGTCTTCCCTCCTATGTCATTTTTCCTAAGCCTCTGATCATTCAAGATAGTTGTCTTTGAACTTTATTTTCTGAAGGAGTTGTGTCTGCCTTCAGGTACTATGCAGGATACAACATGGTAGTCCAGCTGAAGCTGTACTGATAATAAATGCAATTATTTTTTCAATTGTCCTGCGCACAATGTTTTGGTTTACTCTTCTTTATGTGCATGCATTTTATATGGTATTCATGCATCTGAGTTTAGATTTAATTTGAGATTAGCAGTGGGCAATGTAAAATAAAAATGCAAGCAGTTGTGTATGCAGAATGCCTGTTACAGTGTGTAATCAGTTATGTATGGGTTACAATTTATATATATTTGGACTTAGAAAAAGTGAGGTACTGGTGTTCACAGGGTATTTGGACTTCAAAAAGTGTGGGGACCAGTGATTTCTTGGAAATAGATTATGATAGAATTCTGGTTGCTCAGTCACGCTTAGTCTTCCTTGAATATTAAGCGTAATACTTTCTCGTGCATTTAAACAGAGCAGTAAAGATTTGTTTAGCAAATAAGACCTACAAGAGAAATTTGTAAGTGCTGGTGTTCTTTAGTTTGAAGAAAACTGAAGAGAAATAGTTATATTTACAAGCATGGAAGAGAGCATTAAATGAGGGGCAAGCTAATCTGTCCGATTACTTTAAGCAGTCCTTAATGGCAGATGGAAAAGCAAAGGGCTAATCTGCAAACATTAAGAAATTTAATTGAAGTGCGCAGGTGAACTAACAGGAACAGTATTGCTGTGTGAATTGCTTAAAGTCAATTTTTTTATCTGATTAGGACTCTTCTTTTCTTTTTAGCACATTTTCCATAAAAATGTTCAGAGACATTTCTTGGTTTTTTTCTAATATCTTCAGAGACAAGAGTGATACTAAACAAGTGAGGTTTATAGCAGGTAGAGTGTGTGGGTTTGTGGTTTTTTTTTTCTCCTTGTGGTGTGATCTGATTAATTATTGGCAGACATGGAGAAAGATCCGGATTTTTTTTCTAATTGTATTATTAAATAATGTTCATGTTGATAATGTGGGATGAAAACATTTCTTATGTTCTATCATTATAAAGCTGAGAAAAGGCTAATGTCTTGACCAATGTAGAAAAGTAAAAGATGCAGTGCTTCATGATGGGTAAGTCATAGCGGAGCAAAGAGAATGAGAAAGAGGCAAAAGGGGAATATTCACAAGTTAGTAGACATAATTTAGGGGTTCCCATGGTGTTCCCAGGTTGCGTGCACACTGAGACTCCCCTGTATTTCTTGAAATATAGTCTTACAGTAGGTCTTCTTGAAGCTGTCTCATTCTCCTTTATTTGGTCCTCTCTTGTTCAGACCTTCAGTATTGTGCTTCCAAGCCTTCCAGCTGCTGATGCCTGCAGAATGTTCCCCTCTGTACAACTGGGTACTTATTTAAGTTAATGAAGTTACTTGTGTAAAGTAACAGCAGATGCAGCTCAGGTAAACCTGGTATTTACTTTTGAAGTAATGATTCATTGATGCCTTACATGTGGCCTGAAAGAGAACTTTGATTAGGTATTATTACAGGAAAATTTAAGTCACTCTGTAGCACTGAGTACATAATTTGGGAAATAGCAGCTTATTGTCATGCAACGTAACCTGAGTTTGTTAAACGCTCTTACCAACTTAAGTATATCCCCAGTTGGACCATCAGGTACTACTACACCAATATCTCTTCCCTCACTCGCCAAAAACATTTTTATAAAAATGAGGTAATCATTTTAATTCCATGTTAAGAACTGACATACTGACAGAGGAAAAAGCAAACATGCTTGGAAGAGGCAGCTCAGAAAAAGAAGAAAAAAAAAGGGCTTTAAGAGCAAGTCCCTCCTTGGTGTAACACTTAAGGTCATTAAAGAAGCAATAATAAAGAACAATTTTGTACAAAGACTTCTGCCTTTAAAATGTGCTGTTTAGACATATTGAGAGCAGACCAAAGAAAACTGTATGGATTCAGCCTTTTTATCTGAAAGTCAAGGCAACATTTGATTCACTGATGTTATTTCATTAGCAGCCAGGATCTGAATTGTGTTTTTTCCTCTCAAAATCTTATGGATTTATTTTTCTATACAGATCACAGCTGTACATTTCTGACTTTCTTACTTTCATTTTCTGGTTTTGTGCTTTGGGGGAAAAAAAAAAAAAAAAAGACCTTCCCACTACAGTGATTGCCATAAAACAGGCAAAAATTAAGAGTGAGTTTTGAGTATTCACAGAAAGTACGAAACACAATGGCAAATAGAACTGTGACAAGCTAGGTAGCTTGCTAAGATGAAGAAACTGCCCAGGGAAAACAACACGTTATGCTGAAAACTTCTTTGTCTTTACTTTTCTTTATTCCTACTCTTAACATTCTTGATTCCAAGTACAGCAGAAAGGCATCTGGCTGGTCAGTGCCTGGTTCATAGCTGATGTCACATGCAAGGCTTTGTCTTTGGTGACTACTTGGTTCACTCTGAAGAGTAAAAAACACAGGGGAGAGATGGACTATTGACTTGAGGGGGCAAGAGCAACTTTGCCAACAAGTGAGGAAGACTTGAATCTAGATTCTTTGAGGAATGGTGACAGAGGCCTGAATAGAAGAGTACGAAGGCTTGAGAGGCAGGAAGGGAGTGGCTGGGGACACAGCATGAAGGAGGCTCTCATATTTCCACTCAGAAAGCAGTTTTACTGGAGGCCTCTCTCAGACATCTGTGCATCAATTCATACAGCATGGGAAACACAGGGAAAGCCCAGGTGTGGTTGCACCTCATAATCTCACCGGGATTGCAGAGGCATGGTGAGATAGTTCGCTTAAAGAGAGTGTTATGACGAATGGATATGGGGTCTTTAGGTAGGACAGATCAGAAAGGCAAGGAGGAGAAGTTGCAGTTTACACAAAGGCACAAAGATCAAAGGCAAAAAGCAGCTCAAATGTGTATGTATATGGGTAAAGCAGCATCAAAGAGTCAACAAGAGTGACTTCATGGTGGCTGTCTGCTACAGACCATCTAATAACAAGAAGCAGATGAAGCTTTTAGACAACCGGAAGAAGCCTCCCAGGTGCAGGCCTTGGTTCTTGTGGGAAACATGAGCTACTCCAACACCTACTGAAAGATAGCTGGGGAGAAGCAATCCAGGAGATTCCTGGAGTGTGTTTAATACAATTTCTTGATGGACAAGCTGTCTAGGGAAGTTGCTTTACTGGATCTGTTACTCTCTGAAAGAACTGCTTGGGAGTGTGAAGGTCACGGCAGTCCTGGTTTTAGCTATTATGAAATAGTAGGGTACAAGATACTGAGAAAAGTGAGCAAGATTAGTAACAAAATTGCAAACGTGGACTTCAGGTGAGCAGAAACATGATGGATTACAGACTTGCTATGTTAACTGGGTAGCAACCACCACCTCTCTGTGGGGTCATTCATTCTGTATGGCTGTGTCTGTGTTTGTGTAATTTATCAGCCAGACAATCAGAGCTAAAGATTTAGATTCAGGGTCCTCACATTTTTACAATTGAGTATATCCACTAAACACAAAACCTCTTTGAAACTCATCTATTTATTACTTTTTTCCTGTTTATAGCCAGTATCTTCCTGATTTCTTTGCTCATTTATTTTAAAGTACATAATTTCACTCACTAGGCTAAAAACAGATGTGAGTTCTTGGAATTGATTTTTCTAGTTCTAAATCATGCATGCACTATATAGTGTAATGTCATTGACAAGAACGAATAAAGAGGTCAGCAGGTGAAACGTGGAAATGAATCCTGAGGAAACCACACAGTGAATTTTCCTGGCTTATGAGGCTGTTGTAATTTCTAATATTTGGAAAAACTATGTGAGATGATCAACTGCTGCTGTGTGTCAGATTTACTCAGTAAGAGTTGCATATGCTTTGTTCCAAAACCATTTTTCTCCACAAACTTTTCTTATGGAATCATGTCAACAAAACTTCACTTCAAAGGCCAGAGCTTTTTCTCTTGCTTTCTTGGTCTCTAATTTATATTTGAGAATCTGAGGCAATGTGAACTCTGGAGGTGAGGCAGTTAATAGCACAAGCAGGAGAATTTCAGGCTTCATTGGTCTGTCTAGCATATAGATCTTATGATCAGACTTTCAAGTACACTTAGGGCACCTTCACAGTCTTCTGCTAGCATAGTCATCTTTTGTGTTGGTGCTGCATCACTGAAAACTGTACCCTTATTTTTAAATATCTTCTCATGTCCTGGTATTCAGCCCCCAAGTTAGATGCCCTCTCTCCCTGTACATTGCTTTAGAATGTTGGGTGTGTAAACACGGTATTAATGAAGGTATTATGCTAACATGTTAAGAGTATCATAAGTGCTACGTGTGAGCCACAACAGGCAGGATGCTGGAACAACCACAAACCCACAGATGAAATGCGAAGAATAAATTTATTTTCGTTACCTCACCAGCCAAGGGATTGCCAAAGCAGGACCTGGGCAGGGTCTTGCAAGCTGGGATGTGGGCACCATGGAGCTCAGTCCATGCTGGAGCACCACTGAACCTGCTGTTTTCACTTGCATTATCAGGTATTCATGCAGGAGTAGCTTACCACTGTGCTTTGATCTTTCCCACAGCAGGGCAGGAATCTCAAGTGTGTTTGATAGGGTACCTCCAAGTCTATCACAGGCCTATGTTATCTAAACACAGGTGTTCTACTTGTCAAACATGCAAGACTAAATTATTAATATGATACATGTTTTTCGACACCTCACCTGCAAGTCACTTGAGCATGTTTATAATCTCCTTGCCAATCTTCCATTATTTTCCCACAGGCTAATGAACAGACCTGAGTTTAGGCTACATTTCTAAGAAAATTATTTATATCCAGACAGACACAATTTCTATACATTTCTTCCAGCTTCTGAATAAGTGCTTTACTTGACAGTAGAGGATAAGAAGCAGAGTATTGTCCATTTTTAACTGTTTTGTGGGACAATTTGTAATTTTCTAAGCACTGCTGATAGGTTTTGGATCCCAGAGTTAAGCTATGCAGGCAATTCCTTCTATGTGACTCTTGATTGAGCTCAGCATGAGATAAACTTAGCATGTCAAGTCCATAGGTGGCTCTGTAGTGCCCCAGTAGCAGAAATTTAGAGTCCTGACAACTATAAGGAGAAAACTTGTAGGCCTCTAGGTCTAGACAGTGAATTAAGGGACATATTTTGACATGGATTATGATGCTGTCATACAAGTACCTTTAGCCTCCTTAAGACTAAGACTTGAAGTACATAGAGTAATCTTTGTCATCTAAGAAAGATAAGAGATCTTAGAAAAGTAAAGACATATAAAAGACAAATCTAATTTTTAGATACCTGCTTCTTAATGTTACCTTCTTCTACTCTGAGCCACTTACAGGTATTAATGTTCATTTTTTGGGAGCCTGAAGTACATGCCTGTGCATGGCTGTACGTGCCTGAGTGGAAGAGGCTCCAAATTGCTGACAACAATTCTATGTCTGAGAGGAAAGTAGTGCTGATACAGTGACTCAGAGAGAGATCTGTGCAGCTCTAAGGAGCTGTAATGAAATGTCAACTTCAAGTGGTTCTTCCACCCACATACTTACTACTGTCTATTGTGGCATGGAGGGAAGAACAAGGACGGGGCTAAGCAGTAAGGTTAAGTTCTGCAGCATGATGCTGCAACCTTGTGATCTCTGAGCTGTTCCTCAGGTGCTATTTTTGTGGTGCACTGGCTTTTTGGAATAAATTGCATAAGCTTGAGAAAGAAAAAGAAAACATTAAGGCCTTTGATCAAAGGAAATGAAAATAAAATGAATGATTTTTGACTGAATTTAAGGTACATGTGGTGACATTGCTTGAAGTCCTGATGCTGTGAGGTAAGCTGTGGATCTCTTCTGGCACACATCTACGTTTCCTTTCCACAGAAGGCAATGGCTGAAGAGAAGGTAGTTTGTATCTCTGGTATCTGAAGAAGACAAAGAAAACCTGTGTATTACAGATGTTGATGAACTGTTTACTCTTTAACTGTTTGAATGAGTCTTTTGTCAAGGAAAAGCCTTACAAATTCCAAGCTCAGCTTTCCTTCTGCAGGCTGATAGAAAGAAGCTATCATGAAAGAAGATCATGATCCTGATCTTCTCAGAACAGCCAGTCCCTGATCCAGAGACTCAGGTTGGGTCCATCAAACAAGGTAGCCATGAACAAAGTGCGTTAACTCAGCTGAAGTGTTTTCAGTAGTACAGCCAGAAGAGATTTAAGGCTGTTCGGTATGAATGCATTTTGTTGAAAGGAATAGTGAAATGCGAGGTGCAATTATAAAATGCAAGGTGAAGTTACAATAACAAAGGAAATGACCAAGGATAACTGTTAATGTGAACCTAATAGAAGTGACATGTAGCCCGTAGAAGTAACATTGTTATATATTCGATTCAGCTGAGGAATAGTTGGTAAATCAATATTAAGGTACATAAAATAGAACAATGGTGTTTCTAAATACCATACTATGTTCCTTCTGCTAGCCTGGATAGGAGTTGTGGTGCCCACCAAGCCACCCTATCACTGCCTTCTTCAGCTGGACAGGGGAGAGAAAACATAAGGAAAGGCTCTGGGTTGACATAAGGACAGGGAGAGACCACTCACCAATTACTGTCATTGCAAAACAGACTCAACTTGGGGAAATTAGTTTAATTTATTACCATCCAAATTAGGGCAGGATAATGAGAAATAAAACCAAAACTTACAAACACCTTTCCCCCCCCCATCCCTCCTTTCTTCATGGGATCAACTTCACTCTTGAATTCTCTACCTCCTCCCCCCACAGCAGCGCAGGGGTCAGGGCGTGGGGGCTGTGGTCAGTCCCTCACACGCTGTCTCTGCTGCTCCTGCCCCCTCAGGGGAGGCTCCTCACGCTCTGCCCTGCCCCAGCGTGGGGTCGCTCCCACGGGAGACAGTCCTCCATGAACTTCTCCAGTGTGAGTCCCTCCCTGCGACTGCTGCTCTTCACACCCAGCTCCAGCTGGGTCCCCCACAGGGTCACAAGTCCTGCCAGGAAACCTGTTCCAGTGCGGGCTGCTCTGTCTCCATGGGTCCACAGGCCCTGCCAGGACCCTCCTCCAGCATGGGGTCACAGACTCCTTCAGACATACCCACCTGCTCCAGTGTGGGGTCCTCCACCAGCTGCAGGTGGATATCTGCTCCACCGCTAACCTCCGTGGGCTGCAGGGAAACAACCCACCCCACCATGATCTTCCCCACAGGCTGCAGGGGAATCTCTGCTCTGGTGCCTGGAGCACCTCCTGCCCTCCTTCTGCACTGCGCTGGGGGTCTGCAGGGTTGTTGCTCCAATGTGGTCTCATTCCTGTCTTCCAGCCTGTGTAGTTGTGCAGGTTTTTTTCCCCTTCTTAAATAAGTTATCCCAGAGGTGCTACCACTGTCACTGATGGGCTCTGCCTTGGCCAGTGGTGGGTCTGTCTTGGAGCTGGCTGGCACTGGCTCTGTGGGACATGGGGGAAGCTTCTAACAGCTTCTCACAGAAGCCACCCCTGTAGTCCCCCCAGTACCAAAACCTTGCCATGCAAACGCAATACAAGAGTAGACAAACAATGGGTTTAGTCATACAGCACATCCACTTTTTCTGTTAAAGCAAGCTCAAAAGCCTTCTGCAACAATTTCAGTGTGCTCAGTAACAAACTTATCACCAGCCAGATAGTCTTCAGCTAACTGCTTCAGTATCCCAGCTGTTATCTCAATGCAGCACTATGGCATACCTTGTTTATATATTACTACTAGTTTTGAAGTCTCCTTCTCACATTCTCTTGAGCAACAAGCACATACACTCAGTTATGCCTGTATTCTGACTGCTGTCTTTAAGCACTCGATTGTGGAATTACAATACCCAAAAAGCAATGTTCAGCTCCAAAAATAGATTTTCTTCTGATACTTCCAAGTTATGTCAAAACTTCTAAAAATATTCAGTTTTAAGAAGGCTTGTGACACCAACACCAACGATTTTATCATTTGGAAGCTGAGAAAGTGCATCTACATGATGGCATGGGCTACCAGATGTATTGAAAATTGGATGGATACCAAATTTAATGGCTTGGTATGTGGTTGGCAGCCGGTAAGTAGCAAGGAGATACTGCAAAAGCCAACGCTGGGACCAGTGTGGTTCAGTGCCTTTGCCAGTGACCTGGATGATAAGATAAATTACACACTTAGCAAATCTGTGAATGATACTAGCTGGGAGTGGCCTACATACCTAATTGTAAAGGTACACTCCAGAGAGTCCTTAGGAAAATTGGCGTTTGGATTAACAGATACCTTATAAAATTCAGTGAAGGGCAGAGTTCTCTATCTTGGATGGAATAACCCTGTAGATAGGTACAGGCTGGGTACCAAGGAGCTGAGTAGTAACTCAAATCAGGATCACAGCTAATGCTAAGTTGAATTTAAGCCGTAAGTGTGTTCTCAGTCCAAATAAGTTATGTGTCGTACATTGGGCTGCATTAGAAGGCATGTGGCCAATGGATTGAGAGGAGCTACTGTTCTCACCAGTTGGTGAGGCTGGAGGTTCTGGAATACTTTGGGTTTGGACACACTGTTCAAAACGGATGGAGAGTAAACAGAGGGAGGTCCACTAGAGTGCAACAAATATGGTCAGGGGCCTAGAGCACATTGTTCTGTGGATGGAGACTGAGGGAGCAGGGCTTGTTTTGTTTGAATAGAAAGCTAAGGGGTGATGTAGTAGCAGCTTGCAATGACATGAAGGGGAATTAGAAAGATGAAGCCAAATTCTTGGTAGCAACAGGTGATAAAATAAGGTGTAGTGACCACAAATTGTAGCTTGAGAGATTCAGGTTATGCATTAGGAAAAACCTCTTTACCCTAGAGGGTCATGAAACACCAGAATGGTTTGCCCAGACAAATCTGTGGAATCTTCATCCTGAGATATTTCCAAAATTCAGTGTGATTTATTCACGGCTAGCCTGCTCTGAAGTTGGCAGTGGTCTTACTATGAGCAAGAGGCTACCTTAGATGTCTTCTAGAGGTCCCATACAGACAACATGGCCATGATTCTGTGATTTGGTCTGAAGAATGCAACTGGAGGTATTAAAAAAAATATTATTATGACACTTCTGATTTCCATGGCTTTTATTTTTTTAAACTAAAAATTAATTAATTGTCATAACTAGACAGTAACTTAGAGCACATAGTAGACAAATCAAGAAGCTAAAGATAAGAGACACAGAATTTCTTGTCTCTTTGTCATGTTCTCAAAATTACAGGTCTTGTCTCCATCCTTAGCTATTATAATGACAGAATTATTTTATGCCGAAGCATTAATTGTTCATTAGGGAACATGAATAAAATCATGCAACACAGCTAATTTTTTCTGTGTGAACCACACGAGGACATACGTTTATTATTAAAATCTTTTAATATACACAGTTTCAGAAATCCAGGCAGAATCTTTCTTCTTCTCTTTTCTCAGGTAGCATTAGCTTATTTCATAACTCAGAAATTCTTAGACAGTTCATTCAATATAATTTTACATTAATATTGTTTAAAAGAATAACTTCACTAACTTAACATGAAATAACAGTGATGCTGAATCACTAATCTGCGAGGCCTTGTTTCTTGTTGATCTTACTCATACAAGTTAAACATGGCAAGTCATATGGGAAAAAACTGTTATTTGTGATTTTCAAGAACTCAAAATGATGGCAAAAGCTGTAACATCAACCTTCTTTAAAATACTCTGGTGTTTATAACAAAACAAACCAAAACAAACATTAAAGTGTTGGTATTGCTTAACAGAGAAGCAGTCTGGGGAGGTACAAAAACCCATCAGGGGAATGACAAGAAATGGAAAGACAGTCCAGTAATTTATTTGTTAGTAATTTGCAGTTGGAAATGCTTGGTTTATCAGATGTGCTATATGACATATGAAGCCAAAATACTGTTACAACCTATGTTATGTTCACTACCAGTATACACTGTGATGCATGTCACTCCTCTCTGCGCTTCTGGGATTGAGCCTAGAATGCTTTGCCTATTTGTATTTTTAAAATTATTTTCTTAAAATTTTCCTCTGTGAAGTAACACCAAATGTAGACTTGTTGTTTAAGGGACAGAATATATTGGATTTCTAAAATTGGATAGGAATTTCAGTGCTGTTTCACTATTGTAGAAAAAGAGAGATTTATGATCGTGGCTTTATTTCTTACATTTTGATGTAATGTCTGGGGTTTTTTTGGCTGAATATCTAGTTGTTTGTGCACTTTAAAAGCAGTTATTCCCATCCCTTTGAAATTCTACGAACTTTGAGAGCAAAATTTGATTTATCTAGATTCCTTAGAGAATACCAACAGTATTTTTTTGCAACCAAGAAAGATACAGGTACAATATATATTGTTAAATATTTACAGATGGTGAGAACATTTGTTATTTTATGATATAAGACCTAAAGAAAAGAAAAAAAGGATAGATTTGTTGTCCCTAGAATTATTTTTGCTTTTAGATATAAATGGACCTAAGAGTCAGGATTATTTTAACCTTCAGGCTTAGCTGAAACTCTAATACAGATAGGGAGGAGATGCAGCCAGCAGACATTACTACAATGTCTGGAAAGAGACAATGCTACAGTGCAAAGTGTCACAGTGGGGAAAGAGAGGAAATCTGTGTGCCTCTGTTTCTGGTCTCATACTGCATGACATCTCTTATGTATCTTGAGGATCTTGATCTAAGCCAGAAAAGGGAGTGATGCCAGCTTTTCATTTACTTACACGCTTTTCATTATTTTTGTTACCCAGAGTTTTGTGCTTAAATTGTTTAGCAAAATTATTTCCATTTTGAGGGATTTAATAAATTATGGTGGGTCATATCTTAAAATGTGCTGTTTTACCAGAAAACATTCACCAGGAGCAATGACTTGTTGGCTTAATTGCTTGCCTCACCTGTCAGAACTAAAGGCTGATATTTCTGACAATCCATCTATTTATAAATCAGTTCAAAATTGACTGATGGAAAATGCTTGTATTTGTATGAGGAATCTTTGAACAGGTCATCTACATTGCAAGCTATTTTGTGGCACTGTCTAAGGCCCAGAACTTGCATTTATACATGTATGTAAGTTTATGCACAAATACATTTGCTGTGCATAAAATTAGCTTCATATGTCTTCACAGGATCAATCTTCAGAAAGCACAGGCAACTTTTGTCTATCAGTTCTGTGGCAGATCAGAACTGGAGAACTTTATGTTTTAAGCTCTACAAACCAAGTGAAAAAAGAAAGTACGTGCATTTAAGAACATGTACTCAAAAGCCAAATTCAAAACATTTGGAAACAGCTACCAGCAATATAGATGGTTACATATTGCTCATCTTGTGAGAAATAAAGATAGTTACCTATCTTTAGTATGACCAATGATGACCAATGATTAAAAAAAATCCCATTTGGCTAGTTACCAATGCAGTTTTAGAAAGCAGAAATGAAAATGCATGTTCCTTCACTCCTTTTCTGTAACTGTTCATGATATTTATAAATCCAGAATTCCTTTTCTTTGGATGTTTATATCTCAACTTTTGAATAAATATTGGTCAGTTCCTCAAAGAACAGATCCAGATCAGAATCTGCTTTGGGCTAAGTGAGTTAGGTTTCATTAAATGTGGGTTGAGACTTCGGAATGTCAAGTCACTAAGATCTTAAAACTTCGAATTTCAGTTTTGTATTCATGTTTCCACTGACTGATAAACAATGACAGGATATTTCCCCCCTCACTATAAATGCAATGTCATTGTATATTTTGAGCTATTTAATAGCACTTTGATCCCAAGGAGATGGTATAAAATGACAGCATATGCACCAACACATTTTGATCTGTGGAACGAGTTCAAGTTTATATAAGGATTTTTATAAAGCGTTTTAGTTAAAATATTTTTATATAGCATACATATAAACACGACAAAAGCCTTTCTACCTAAGATGCAAGTATAGCTCTGAGGTGCAAATTAAATGATCTCTGACATTACTAGCTGATATGTTCATCTGTTTTCTGTGACTTGGCAACAGGAATTATTCTTCAGATTTGTTTTGTTTTTACATCGTATCTTAGATAAGTCAATAAAAGTATCTTCATTTTTCCCCTTGCATAAACAACGGGATTCTGTATTCTTTTTAACTTTTAGGTTCAATTTTTTTGTTTAATTTTTGGCTGAGGCCTACCTTTACTGTGCAAGTCAGGAGTCATATTTGCATACTTATGCAAATTAAATATTTTAGGATTCCATTACACAGAAGTGACAGAAATGAAAAAGAGAACATAAAATACAATGCAGTTTGTGAAATGACATTGTTATAACTTCTTAGTTCAGGAAAATTCAAGAATCATTTGTCACTGTATGAAGGCTTATGTATGGGGATATGCAGTACATTGTCATTTTAAAACAAAAATCCTGCATTTTACCAACTGAAGTTACAGCAAGTCTAGTAGTAAATGCATGCAGAGGCTTTTCTAGATTGTTGGCTCAGAATATTTTCCAGGGTTCTTATATGAAGTCCTACATAATAATTATGAAACCCAGACAATAAGAAAGCAAATAGCTGGAAGACTCTTTTCAGCTATTATTTATGACTTATTCCTGACATTTTAAAGTGAGGTTTAGAGGAAAGAAATTGGAGATCAGGCCCTTGTTACTTAAAATTGGAGAATGTTCATACAGCTATTGCAACTAGTATATGATTATGGATAATTGCCCATAAAATAGGTTTTCCTTATCTTCATTTGGAAATAATTAATGTCCTTCTTAATTTTAGTTTTCTTGTTATGTATTTCATAATATTGTGATTTTTTTTAGGTGCAGAGCCTCATACTTTCAAAGTGTTCACTTTTGTCATATTTAATAGTAATGGAAAGTCAGGAAGCAGGAGAAAATAAAATAAATTCTGAAAAAGAAAGCAAAGTGGTTGGCTGTATCTGGGCTGAATTAAAAAGGGCTGTTGGCTGCCACAGACAGATGTTGCTGAGAAATATGAAGGTCCAGTACACAAAATAATTGCATAATTTGGCAACAGTTGTGTCACACTAAGAAGGTGGGGTTTCCTGGAACCCTTTATATTTGATCAGCCTGTCCTTTCCCAAGAAAGACAAGACCCTTGCGCCTGACCAACCTGTCTGCTACTTGTGTTTTGACAGCCCTCTGAGTTGGGGGTGTGTGGTTCAAGTAACCTATTCAGGGACCCTGCTGACAACATCACTGAGTCAAATCCCTTATAACCACTCTTCAAATGTCCAGAGACTTGTATAAAATTAACCTCAGCTGAAGATTTTTATTTTACAAAATGCAGGCTTGTGACAGAGTGAAGTTTGAAAATTGCTGCTGATAATACTGCAAAGCAAGCTTAAAACAATACACTTAATAGCTAGCATGAGCTGGTCATGAAGTTCTTACCCAGTAGGTGTCCCTATGGGGGAGAAGACAGGTTCAGCCTGTCAATTGATCCCAGAAGTTATGATGGAGTTTCCCTAACTTCTCCCCTCATTTGTTTACTCTTATACTTCATAGTACATTGTACATTGCATATTCATCTATCATACAAAGAGCTGGTTACAAGTTTCTTGCTTCTAATGTAAACTAGTACACATCCTCAGATAGCACTACTGAAGTCCTTTACTAACTAGGCATGCTCCTCGAGCGGGGTTTTACCCTCTTTTGGGAGGGCTTGAGCTGGATGTGACTATCTCCCACTACCACGATTATCTTTGTCCTATTTTCGATTAATTTTCTGTTGATGTCAGTGGATTGCAACACCCTATCAGTCTTCCTCCTCTTATAGACAGAACTTTCCTCACTTGAAGGCGTCTTTCTGCCTAACTTAGATAACAGTGATCTGTTCACTGTCCATTCCTTGTTCATCATGCTTCCCAAGGCTTGCTCCCTTGATTAGAAGTCCTTTCATTATGACTTTAGAGAAGGGTCAGCTTGACCTAACTTTGCACGCAGATTTGTGTATAGTTAAACACTAAATCAGAGCGCGGTAATTCAGCAATTTACACAACAGTTCCCCCCTCTGTAGACTTATTTCAGTCCAAGACCAGTCCACTTTCTTTACATTTGGGTGGAGCTTGGGTGACTCCAGTCATACATGTTTTTCTTACTGATTGGAATCACATATCCAGTGAGGTGCAGTAGTACCTTGGAGTCAGGTAACTTTGGGGTAGAGGTGTGTGTTAGTTTTACAATGAGATTATTTCGTCTGAGGAGAGTCATTTCACCACAATGGGTGGCTCAGCAGCAGACCTCTTCTCATAGATTTTTCATGTGACAACTGCTATGCAGCTTACCAGCTGTGTGGTGCCATCAAGTCTCCATTCCTGCATGAAGCACAGCAGAGCCTGGCTGTGGGCTGTCCACTCTGCTCCATCCTCCATTACTCCTATCAGCATGTCCTGAGGTGGCAGGGTGTGTTGCTTAGGGAGCCATGATAAAATAGATTCTGTGCATGCCAACCATCCTGAAAGCAATAGCTGTATTTTACTGTAAAAGCTTTTTGTCATACTGCACTTCTATTAGGTACTAGTTGTCTCTAATTCCCCTCCCAAAGTAATTTTCTCACAAGTGGCAATCACAAAAAATTCCAGACATACCAGTAGAATGTTGCCTGTGTTACCTCTTTCTGTCACTTGTTACGGTGTAGAGGAATGAAGCTGGGCTAATTAACGTTGATAATATACAACTGTGCGTTGGCTTCAGGGGTGGTGGGTTGACCGATGTAGACAAGGTGCAGGTGTGGCTGTTCTGTTAAGAGGTTGGGCAGCCAGTGAAGAGGGAGCAGCCGAGGAAGAAGCAGAGAGAAGAGTGAGTGTGCCTAGGGTGAGAGACTAGGAGAAGGCAGCAGAGGGACTGGTGTGAAGAGTGTGATGGTATGTGATGGTAAAAGACCTTGTTGCAACTGGCTAGTTTGGAGAGTGCTGTGGCAATTGATGCCCTGAGGCCCTTCAGATTATGAGACTGGGTGTAATGAGCGCAACAGCAGTGATGGCTGTGCCGGGGCATGTTTGAAGTTTTGAGTGGTGACAGCAGCACCCAATGTAGTGGAGACAGGCAGGGATAGCCTGTGATCCAGATCACATTGAGATAGGTGGGAAGAGCCTGGGCATCTGGATCAGACACCAGTAAAGGTGAGCTGTTGGGATCAAAGAGAAGGAAGCCTGACTGCCGTGGAGTTAAGAGACTGAGGGAAACGTTTAATAGTGGCGGAGTACATGGCCAGACATGGCAGCAGCGGCAGGTCCGGCCAGACAGTGGTGATGGCTGTGCTGGGGGAAGGTGTGGGAGCAGCGTGGTGCCGTGGGCAGCTCCCACCATTGCTGCTGCTGCTCGGCCTGGTGGTATTCTTGTCCGTGTTTATGCGCTCATTGAAGGCATCTCCAGTCATAGAAGAAATGAGCGACCACAAGGATGTTGAGAAGGTTGTTGGAACACAGAGTAATGTGTTAGTACTGTATTCTAGATCTGCTGCTGTTGAAAGCTCATTCAGGTTACTGTCCAGTGTGACCCAAGAGGTGAAAGGACAAGGTACTATAAGTTCATCAGAACCTCACACTGAAGAAAACAAAATCCCAGATATCAAGAAAGCAGATGAGGAGAAAGGTGATCAGCCCCCAGAAGCTGAAAAGCCCAAGATAAAAGTGAAGAAGCAATACGCGTATGAGTTCAGGGACAAATTGTCTGGACTGTATGAAAAGTTTATTTGTGAAAAGTTTGTGATGATTGTTAAAAACATAAGGTATGAAATGTTAAAAAGGAAAAGAAAAAAAGGGGGGAATTTAGAGGAATTATAGAGGACTGTATGAAAAGTTTATTTGTGAAAAGTTTGTGATGATTGGTAAAAACATGAGGTATGAAATGTTAAAAAGAAAAAAAAGGTGAATTGTAGAGGAATGAAGCCGGGTTAATTAACATTGATAACATACAGCTGTGGGCTGGCTTCAGGGACTGCGGGTTGGCTGATGTAGACAAGGTGCAGCTGTGGCTGTTCTGTTAAGGGGTTGGGCAGCCAGTGAAGAGGGAGCAGCCGAGGAAGAGAGAGGAGGAAGAAGCAGAGAAAAAAGAGAGAGAATGAGAGCGAGCATGCCCTGGAAGAGGAGAGACTAGGAGAAGGCAGCAGAGGGACTGGCATGAAGAGTATGCTGGTATGAGATGGTAAAAGACCTTGTTGCAGCTTGATAGTTTGGAGAGTGCTGAGACATTACAGCTTCTTGCTTCTGCTAAGATCTTCAATAAAATGGGTCATGGATAAAGTACCAGCTTTTTAATTAGTTGTAGATTCACACACTTGGGTGGCTCTTGCTTCACTAACCCACACTGGTTGATAATGAGCTCATCACACTTTAACCAGCCTATTCTAGTTGCTTGGGTTCCCTCAATACCTAATGAAGAGAGGCAGGTATCTCCAGGATGGGATTCATTACATCATGAGGCAAGTGTCTATGAGAAATAGGATGACTCACCTTGCAGTTGTCCCTGCCTTGCTTAGTTAACTGCAAATAAAACTTACACAACCAATATAAATGCAAATGTAGATACAAAAATGTTAGGTGAGATGAATTAATTTATGGTAGAAGAATAGTAGAAAGATCAGTGTTAAGAACATGTTTTGCCAGATCCAGATCTTTATGTCTTAAGTAAAAAGAAAAAAATATTTTCAGATGAACAGAGATCATAGATGTGCCTGTTTGGTTCATATTTGTTCAGAACAATTGTTCATTTTCACTCCGGAGCAGTAAGCAATCTTACTTTTTGTTGAGTTCCACTGTACTCAGATGATACCATATAATTTCAAAATGTAGAGCGAGCAGGTCACCCTTCAACTGGGAAATCAAGAAAATAAATGCTGTATCCTGACAGTCTGATAAAGAATCCAGAATCCTCCCCATGGTTCCCATCACGGGTGTAAATCCAGCTTCGTTTTTTTTTCTCTATAGTATGTTGTCCTTTCAACTTCAGGGTGTTTAGTCTCCTTTTAAAAGGAAACCTACATCTTGTGGAGTTGGAATGAAAATAAAATCTCAGAGAACAATGAGAAGTGATGTTTTTAACTCTTTGTGTTAAAAGTATATGTAGCTATTTCAAAAAATAAATGACTGGCTCAGTATAAAGCAGCAATATGCTGATCTAGAAGGCCAAAGCAGTTCTGTTCTTCTTTTCAGACATACCTATAACTTAGCATACATTATAGGGGTGTGTGTATATATATATAGTGTGTATATAAATACTATACATATATTATATATAGTATAGGTACCTACATTTAGTATGAATATATCTGGGTAGAATTTTTTTTTTCTTAGAAGTATTTTTTAATATATTTTATGGACAGATGGAACTTTTGTTACATTTCTCCAGGTTTTCCAAAGCTTTTTTATATTTTTTTAATTCCACAGTAGTTTATGAAGTGTATTAATTTTTTTCTGAATTACATGTCTCTGTAATTTGGGTCTTTGTATATACTTACTGTAAGCTGCATACAATTCTCTGTAAGCTACATAAATTGTTTTCAAATTAGTGATTTTTTCCTCTCCCATTTGTTCTCAAAGAACTAGTGTTTAGAGCTAATATGGCTCTCACTCAAAGTAGACGTTTGTCTGATGCTTTACTGCTTCTCAGTTTGGGACGCTCACCATACTGACTTCAACCTGTCTGGTTTTACTGAGAGATTAAATCCATTTTATTTGTCTGTTTTGCTTTAGGGGGCTTCATAGTCATCAGGCAGTACTGTATTTCTAGTTCTTTATTGGTTATGCTGACCTTATAGTATTCAGGGAGATGCAAATGGCCTTTTTGAATGGTGTGCAGTGAAAGGCCATTATCCAGCCTCAGAAGCAGCATCACAAGCCACAAATGCAAAATAAGCTGTATTTTTAAACAAAATCTGGAGGGAAAATCTCAGGTTCTGAGTCCAATGCCCTATGCATCTTTCACAGCTCATTGACAATAGTAAGAATTCCCCATGGATGCCTATGGAGAGAATGTTTCTGTCTGTTGTGCTGGGCCCAACGATACTTTGTGCCATAAAACGAAGTTATAATGAAAGAGTAAATCTCAACATCAGGCACGTTATAAGAAGGTGAGAAAAAAAAAGTCAGTCTTCTAGTTTAGAATTTTAACTAAAGAAGATTGATTTTGGATCATCAGACTGAAACTTGTCATGTGCTTTTACCTTTACAGTACCTGTGTGTATGGAGTCAAACAACTAATATCAATTTGTGAGACTTTTTTCGGCAGAATTAAATAATCAATTTGTTTTTCAGTAGGAAAATAATCTGAAACAGTCATTGATTTCACAGAAAATTGCCATGGATATTAAACTTCCCAGAACTAGGAAAGTGCCTTTCTCAGAATTAATTTAGGATTTTGTATGCTAAACAAACATCTGCACAGTATAAGCCCTCTGGGCAATGTTTACATCCGAACAAAATTCTTCACTTCAGTTTTAATGTGTGGACTGTGAAGAATGCATGGTGGCTTTAGAATGCTTTTCTTGCTTCCCACATAAGCTGATAGGAGCTGGTGGCTACTGCCAATGAGTTGTATTCCCTGCCCAGAAAGACTGTTATAACAGGTGGAGCCCAATGTTATGGACTAAATGAACTTAATGGACTTTAGAGGGATGGTTTGTAGACTAAGGGAATGATATCTGTGTATTTCTATAAAGGACAGGAGAGGTGATGACTTATTGGAAAGTGTAGCATGGCATAAATGGTGCGTAATAAGGAGTGGATACCATTCTCCATTTTACTCACTGCCATCAATAGCAGTCAAATAATGCTCCCCATCCTTTTAGACACCAAATTGCCTTACAATGGTTCTTTGCCTGTTCTCCTTTCCTGTATGTGCATTTTCTGGAGAATGCTCGGGACACTGCATCACCATAAACTCAGGCCTTATTTTTGGTAAGGACTGGACAAGGTTGAGATGAAGGTTTATTACTTTGTATTTGGCTAACACAACATTAAGTAGAAATTTTTTTTCTTCCAGACCTTTCATAAGTCACTGAGCTTACTTGTGTGACTAGTACTACACAGTACACCATTATACAGTAACTGCAAATAGAGGCTTGACCAAACCACAGGTTGCATAGTTTTCCTATGAACGCAGATCAATAAGTTTAATGGACTCCAGAGCAGCCTGGTTCTAGGAGTGGCAATTCTAATTTGGTCAAATTTCAGTGGTGATGTGAAAAGATGATGCAAAAAAAAGTGATGCACACCAAATGACATGACACTGTTAAGTTTGATTTATTAGGCAGATCAAGTGAGTATCAGGTGTATGCACATATCATAAACTTAGACCTGCCCCAGTTATCACGCTGACTGCGTGGTGCAACTGAGCGAATGTGACAGTGTCTCTGACAAGTCTCCATACTGAGACTGGGCAGCAGGTTAGTTCCTGTGTGTTACAGTGCCTCTCTCTGGGCATGCTTCTTCTCCATGATGTTGGACATCTGCATACAGACGAACCCCTGATCTCTGCCTTTGATGGTTTTATAGCCAGGTGTTGTCAGAGGCAACCAGTAAGATTGATCCCTGACGATACTGCTGTATACCTTTGGAGATTCTTTCCCTGCTAATTGTTGCTAATTGCACTCTGTTCCTGCTTGCTGTGGCTTATTATACTAATTTTGTGCTCACTTTATACTTGGCTCTTGGCCAAAACAAGGCCTTAGTACTCTCTTGTCAAGAGGGGAAGACAAAAGCAACTGAATAAGAAACTAGCATTCATCATAATGAAATCATACTCATACCACACATTTGATGCTTGTATAAAGGTCAACTCCAGAATCCCAGACCTCACATCCTCCCTTCAGGTATCTATACACTGTCTTTCATGCTTTTTCACAAATAACATTATTTGTCTTAGAATTCTGAAAAAAAAATTAAATACAGTGCTTTCAGGAAGTCTGCCCATAGCACATCATACTTATCGGTAGTCTCACCTGCTATATTGACACCACAGCAGAAAATGCATAATGAACAATAATTCATACTGTTTTTCCTGCTATCTTCATTAGGTAAATATTGTGTCTTATTTTGCTGTTGGCTCCATGAGTCACCTAATTTGTTCCCCTAATCTTAATTTGTTCTTTCAAATAATTAACAATAAATTTGATTCCTTGAGGATATATCAGAACAACTCTCTCCTTCAGAATATTCTTCAGTAAACTGTGGAAGAATGAACTCATCCCCAATAGCAATACTTTTCTACATGACCCAGAAATACATAATGAATCTAATTATTGTTTTTTTCTAAAGCTTCTTTTTGGGCTGCCAATGTTCTGTTTTAAAAACAGGCTTTCTCTCACACAAAAATTTTATCCCATTTGATAGTGGAATCCTCATGTCTGAACTGTGATGTCATGATCATCTGTCTTTCAGCAGATTATGCTTAAGTAGTACCATGTCTAGAATCTGCAACGTTAAATGGAAAAATTCCTTAGCTTTAAGTCAGCTCTTCTGACATGGCTCAAGAAGCGTACCTATGACAGGAAAAACCTTTATTAAAATACACTCTCTTCTGTAATAGTGAAGGAATGCAATAAATATTACCATAGTGAATGCTTTTTTATGAGAAATAGTTTTCACTTGTCAGATGTTTGCTAGCAGACATGATGTAACGGGTTGAATTCCTCATACCTCCATGTAGCAGAAGGCTGAAAAAATATTTTCTGGGGATAGGGGGAGTGTAACGTGCTCAAAAGTCTTAACTGACTTGATGGTTGGGCTTGACAAACATGTAGGCAGAAGGTTGCTGACAAGGATGTGATAGGGAGTAAGTATACTTTGTCGAATTTTTGGAAAGTAGGAGATTTGAGATCACAAGGACTTGACACACTCTTATAGCTTGGAGGAGACCGGGGCATGTGGATATAAGCAAGAAGGACAAAATCTGGCCGAGCATAGATACATAGGCAAGCTTTAGCTTTTCCACAATGATAAACCCTGATCATACAAATATGCTAGCTATTCTTTTTACCTTTACAACCATAAGATTTCTTTCTCTTATCCCCAGGAAGCTTAAAAAACATCTTTAAGAGCTGACTGTTAATTCTGTTAAAAGTCAGTTGCAGGGAGACATCTAACTCTTTAGGTGTAAAAAGATGACCCTCTCTAATGTTCCAATATAGTAATATGTTATCATATGAGAAATAGTAATGACAAGAAGCTGCAGTGTGAATTTTTAGGTATCTCTGTGGCTTGTGAAAGGTGAAGTAATAAAGCATTTTACCCAGATCCTCATTACAATAGACATCTGTGTTTAGCACAAAAATTCTGTTTACAGCTTATATCAACAGGAGGGTCTGCATCACTTGTTGGTTCATCCTTTGATAATTGAACTGAATGAACATACAGTGTAGCCATACAACGGCACACACAGATCTATTCATGTACAGGGTTGTCTGAAATTGGTGTGTGTGTGTAACATTCATGTGTTCAACTGACAGATACTCTTTTAGTTCTTACCTGATTATTTCTGGAGTACTGAGAAGTTGGCTAAATTCTAATTCAGCAGATAAAATCAAGCATTCTGACAGATATATGGGCAGCACAACATCATTATATGGTTGAATACTGTCTGATGACAGTAATATATGAAATATATGTAAGAATCATCACGATTTTAACTTTTTATCAATTTTTATTGGTTTAGTGTTATGTACACCCCTTATTTTTGCTGTAGTCTGCCATTGTCCCATGTAGCACAGAATCCTAAACTAGCAAGACCTGTTGTGGTATGTCATGGCATGAGGCAAGGCTCTGGAGTCTGCTTTTCTCTTCTGTCCCCAGTTTAGACAGCAGCACCTGTGGCCATAATGAATACTGTGTCAGAGATGCTTTTTCCTTAATCTGTAGGCATAATTGTCAATATACCATCCTGAATGCAATTACATGGAAAAACCACTGTGAGTACATAGCTTGCCTGTTCATTTTGTTAAAAAAGCATTTCAGTGGAGGACACACACACACACTCCCCCGCCCCCCCTCCAACTTTCTAAAAACATGAAGCATTTGTATTTTGTGATGTTGTAGTCTGGCATCTGTCTCAGAAGGTGAGGTAAATTTAATCTGCTGTGAACAAAGAGCATTTAGAAGAACTATCTGTCCTTTCATTGCTCTCAAATTCAATGCGTATTTCCTTCTACCATCTTTCTTGGCTGTACTCAATCAATCATGCACATTTTTCAACTTTATCTAGAAAAGAGAGACAGGTTGACTGCTCAGTAGATTTCATTTGAATATAATGTATGCTTTAAACAGAGTTTTGAAGGTTTCTTGCACACGTCTGACTTTCACTAATATATTAATTTTCTGTTTTTGCTTTTTGTGGAAACTTTTCTGTATATTTTCCATTACTGCTTCATCAAATATGCATTTATGTTAACTTGTTTAATGATATAACTCAGTTGGGATAATGAATGTGTTCATTCTTCCACTTTATTCAAGACCATACAATGATGCAAGTTTGCCTGTTAAAGATACTTCATCTATCAAGTATTTTCCTGTATCATGTTTCTTTGAATAATCTTCTGTGGTGAAATGGATTGCAATTGAATAGCTTCATTCAAAGAAGTACTATGTTTTTAACACCGTTTCATAGAAAAATCCTATTGTCTTCATGTTATTTTCTCTCTGGTCTTTTTCCTTTACTCTTAATTTTGTATATGGCACGAATGTTCATTTACTTATAATTGTATATTTAAAAATCATGGTTTAAGCATGCAGTACAGGAAATTTTTGATGATGTATTAAACTTGAGTATGTTTTGAAGTACCACATAATTGGAATCCCTCTTTCAAAGGCAATTGTGTTTTATGAGGGAACTCTTTTAATTCATATTGATAAGGAAATATCAGTACTAACTTTGCAAGTATTGCATACACTTTCATGAATTTCAGGTAACAATGGACTGGTAATAATAAGAAACTGCCCAGGTTCTTCACAGGTAGGCTGGGTCACTATTGCCAAGCCAATAGTTGGGACTGAAGAGGATATTGGACCCTAATACAGAGCTATAGAAGGAATAAGTGTTTTGAAAGAACAGGTCAGACAGCTGCTGTGGATATCAGTCCATCTGATAGAAGGCAAGCTATGTTAGGTCTGTCTGCTTCTGCTTCACCTAACTATAGATGGGTTTAGCTGTGGGGGAAGGAGATTGTAGAGGAAGCCAGGGAAGGTTGTGAAGATGTGAGTAAGATCCAAAATAGAGTTCTAAGTCTTTTCTTTCTCCTTATCTATGAATTTGTAAAAACTTTTCTGCACAGGCATTGTGGATTTTTTTTGGAACTACAGTGGAAACAGGTCATTCAGATTCCCAGAGATGAAGAAATGTAGATGCCAAGTCAAATACAGCTTGTTGTGTTGGCTTATTTGGGGAATTAGGGTAATGAATGACTAGAAGAGCCAAATAATTTTTGAACTATATGACTACTCTGAGCTGATCATCTACAGGACATACCTAAAAGCAACTGCTATCAAACTCGAGTGTGGTTTGTCCTTTTGCCTTGACAGCATCTTCAGAGACCGTTAAGCAAATTAACCTTGACTGGGTAGTGATGCAAGGTCAGTTGGCAAAGGTTTCTAATGCAGGTAGTCACAGATACCTGCTTTTCTAAAAGAGAAGGCTTGTGAGATGATTTTATAACATGAAATATGAGAATTCTATATTGTATTTGATGTCAGAAATGGAATAAATGTGAACATATTACAAGCTCTGTGGTGGAGAGGAGTCCCCCATTATTCTCCAGCTACTTAAGAGAATTACAGCTGACTATCATGGTAGGGTTTAATTCTGCTCCTGCATAGCAAGATAGATCTGACAGATGGAATCCTAATTGGGTGGGAAGAAAAATGCAAGAGTCATCAAAGCTTTCCCATCTCTCTGAAGAACATGTCTCCAGATAGCAGTCCTATCTGATATTCAGTTATTATTTTGCTTTAAGGAGGTATACTATTGATCATAGGGCAAAAACTGGTATGGCATAAACACAGCAGGAAACATATAATTATTGAACGTATGTAAGTTTCACCATAGTCTTACTGTTATGACCTGAAGAACAGAGTGCAATTACTTTGCTTTTGTTCTAAATGTTATTTATATAAAAGATTACAAAATTTACCACTTTGCCTTTTCAGCTTTTACCTCTTAAATATGTGTTTTCATTTTGATTTCATATGCTAGCAATATCACCCATAGCAGTACCCTGCAAGCTTCCATATCTTGCTTTGTAACCTTTCAAAGAATATCAGCTAGATTTTATCTGAGATAAAATTAATAAATCACTTTTTTTTCACTTGAATTAATGATGTAATTTCCTCATTGAAAATGACATCTCTATGGGTTACAAAGCAGTGACAAATTCTAATATTTTTAGTATATTTTAAATCAATGTTTTTCCCTTTTTGCATTCTGCATATTCATATAAATTTAATATGAGTGAGATACTAACCTCCTGTATTTTGCTGGATGTTAATGGTAGCTCTGTCTTGTTCATGTTTTCGTGGCTGACCCCGAGTTTAGTAAATTATTTCCCCTTATAATTTTCAAAATGTCAGGATACAAAATGGAAAAAAATGGTCATTTTTTAAATCTTACATTTAACTATGGGCATAAACTATAATTTGTAATGAAGCTGTCTATATCAGAGACAAGACCTGGATATCAGGTTTACTCTGAATTTCATGTTGAACCATACCTCTAAAGATGTGCTGGAGTTATGACAACAGTTGGCCTCCTAAATGACATATGTTTCTATTGAGCTGATGAAGTCTTTAACCATTCACAATATTTGCATATTGAGTGATAGGAATTGTTGACATATACCCTTTCAGAAAGGATGTGACACATATATATTACACAGAACTGCCTGAATAAGGGAACAGGTCATGTTGCTAAGGATACAAGAACAGAATGCTGCAGCCCCTGCTGTGCTGGAAGATTACCTTTACTGTTATAAAGGGAAAACAAGAATAATCAGTTTTACTACACAGTTCCAGGTGGACATCCAACTATTCACTGAAAAAGAATGATACAGGTTTGACATTTTTATATTAAATCCTTTGTGTGGAATAACCTTCTAGGCAGGAAGCCAGAAAAGATGCAAAATTGCCTCAAGTATGAAACAATACCATTTTTAAAATGCCATTATGACTACATTAGTATTAATAATTACACTAAATTACCAAAAAGTCTTTCTACCATCAAAAAGCAGCTTCTGCTCTTGTAGTGTTTCAAAAAGCCTCAGATTCTGCATCTTAAAACTTCCAGTAGCTTCAGTTAGCCTATTCTGGTTCTCCTGTTCAGTACAAGAAATAAGAATCATGGATAGGGCTAGTGCATTAAGAAGTGACTGTATTAAAACATGCACTTCAGTATGGTACAGGTTTGCAAGTTTACAATCCTGTAGCAAGGCATACTTGCAATTCTGAGTCTTCAGAGAATTTCAAGAGAGATTCCTGAGAATATCTTTTCTGTGAGTAAAATATCAATGGGACCAAAGTCAGATGTAGAACACTCACTAATTTGACGAGGGAAGGATTTCACTTCACAAACACCACATTAACATTTCCTAAGTTAAATCATAACTGTAAGCATGTTTCTGATGACTGTAAATTTTTCACTTTTTTTTTTTTTTTTTAAAATGGGCCATCTGTTAACCACAGGATTCAACAGTGAGGAAAGAAGAAACAACAATGACTGTACAACAGCATTCACAAAATCCATGAACATGCAGGCAACTAAGCATCTCCAGTGTCTAAACAGGCATAAATATGGAGTGCAAGTGACTTCCATTTCCTTCAGGTTGTTTCCATGGCTGGAAAGGAGACCAGAAAAAAACAAAAATATTGACAGACATTCTTATAGTGAGAACAAATTAATAGTAATATCTGACCATGTTAGTAAAGGAACAAGCAATCATTATTATGTACATCCTGTTCTCTCAGATGTAGATCTCCAGGCAGGCTTCATCATTGCCTACATTAAGTTATTTATTTTGCCATTTGAATTTGAAATACTGTTTTGTGGCCTTTGCTCTGGCGTATACCATCAGATGTCTGGAGTCTGTGGCATTTTAATTTATATTCCAGGACCAGCAGAACAGATACACTAAAGAAAAGTCAGGCAAGCTAAAGCTAAGAGAATAGAAATGAGAAATCCTGGGACAAAAGTCCCTAAAGGAATATGCAGGATGGAGAGAAGTGTCCTTAGATTATTTCAAGTACCAAAAATTCTTCTCATTAATTTTACTGTAGAGGAAGAAATCACCACCTGACACTTGGGACAGCCCTGATTTCTTCCTGCATATTCTGATTTAAAAAACCCTCTACTCCTAAGTGGATGATCATACTGTTGTCGTCTATCAAATTAGTTGAAAAATCTTGAACTTTACAAGCCCATCACGGTTCTGAATAAAGTGTTGCCTTTGCTATTCCCAATTTGTATTTATTTACATGAGTGCTTAAGTTGTATTTGAGAAAAAAGGTGAAGAATTTCCCTATTCAAAGCAAGAAGGTTGTGTTTCTCTGGCAAAGAGAGCTTAAATGATTAGACCCTGCACAGTTTTTAATTCCAGTATTGTGTGCATAGAAGGGGTCAACTCAGAGGTCAACTCTGAAGTTTTCTTTTAAGTAAAACTTAGAGCTTTCATGATTCATTATTGTCCAGGAAGCCTGCCAAGTCTAGAGGTTAAAACTTCCATTTTTAATAACACTTTTATAAATATAATGTATTTATTATATTACATTTATATTAACATAAATATAATATATAATAACATTATATGCTAGTTTTCTAGTGGTTAAGCAACTAGTTGAAGTTGACTTTTAACAGGTTTCAAAAATGAAATGATATTGTTTTAAAAAATGTCACTGTGCTGAAAGGTTCCTTGGGCTTTGAAATTCTCTTTTTTTGTGAATTCTAGAATTGTTTCAGGGTCTAAGGGAATTGTTATATCCAATTAATGCTATTATTTTGTTTTGAAGGCTGTGAGGCAATTCAGTAGTTCAAACTGAAGGTCATCAGGTCATCAGTATATTAGTCTTGCAAAGATAATAATTTCACTGCTTTTTACTTGGGAGTCATACCCTTGTTTAATTTTATTAGAGTTATAGGGATGCAAGAGAGGGAAGATAATATTCAGGAAGAGACAAAATTAAAGTTCAGAAAAGATGGGATTCTTTTGTTCTCAAAGAGATAATTAATTTTTCCATTGGGTTTTGATGTTTCTTTTCCCCCATTCTTTATGTCCTTTCTTACATTGCAGTTCTTGCTTTTCATGAATTCTTGTATTTTTCTTCTTTTCTTATGCAAGGGATCTGGACATTTGATAACAAAATTATACTGATATCTTATATTGTTACAAGTATATGTTATCCATTTTAGAAATCTAGTGAAATGTAAGGGTTTTTTTTCTCTACATAATGGAGATTGATAATAAGCGCTTGGGTTTACAGAAGTTTATGTAGTACAAATTTGTGTAGTAATTGCTTGGGATTTGTTTATTTTTTGTTTTGTATATATACAGAATTCCCTTATAGGCCTGAGCTTTAAGCAGTGTTATAGGGTAGTCTTAATTATATCAGGCTGTGTATTCCAGTTTCAAAGCCATTTTAGAATACTTTGACCTAGTCATCTTAAAAATAACAAATTCCTCTTTTCAATAGGAAGATCTATTTTTGTAACGTAAGAGGAAGGGTGAAGAGATAAAGATAAAAGATGGAGGTTCAAGAGCTCTTCATTAAATTGGGAGCCTCGTTCAGAGCAAATACAGAAAAAATACCCCTCAAAAATTAAAGAATTATTATGAACTTACAACTGAACTTGTTCTAATGAGTGCCTGTATTAGAATTTGAGATTGTACAAGTTTAAAAGGAGAACATTCTGAATATAAGATGACCCAGTTTTCTCAGCCTTTTTGGAGTGTGTTCACTGGGCTGCTAAAATTAAAATTTTTGGATTACGTGAAATGGTTCTGTAAATAAACAGAATTTTCGTTAAGGAAACAGAGTTCTGCTGTTAAATGCCTGTTTGTTTCAAATCTACTTTTCTTCACACCAGGTAATGCAATTTTGGAGAAGGTATGTTGCCAACAGAATTGACATATAAACCAATTAAAAAAGACCCAAATGGATAAGCATCTCCCTTAGACTTGTTTTGATTTTATCCTAGCTCTTTCTCCCAGGTTGTGAAGAATACCGCAGTATTCATGTTAATATAAGCTAAACTTATTCACAGAAACACAGAATGGTCATGGCTGGAAGGGACCTCTAGTGATCACCTAGTCCATCACCCCTGCTAAAGCAGGTTCACCTAGAACAGGGTTGTGTCCAGGTGGGTCCAAGTTGGTTTGGAATATCTCCAGGGAAGGAGACACCACAGCCTCTCTGGGCAGCCTGTGCCAGTGCTCTGTCACCCTCAAAGTAAAGATGTTTTTTCTTCACATTCCAATGGAACTTCCTGTGTTGCCTGTTGCCCCTTGTTCTGTCGCTTGGCTCTACTGAAGACTCTGGTCCCATCCTCTTGACACACATCCTTAAGACATTTGTAGACATTGATAAGGTCCCCTCTCAGCCTGCTCTTCTCCAGGCTAAACAGGCCCAGCTCTCTCAGCATCTCCTCATAAGGGGGATGCTCCAGTCCCCTCATCACCTTCATAGCCCTCTGTGGCTCTCCAGGTTCCCTGTCTCCCTCTCTTCCACATGATGTAGCTTTTATTTGGTTTCCTCTGCACTGGCTGTCAGTTTCTTTGGGAATTAATATGCAGATACTGTTGTGCATCATCTTTGTTCCATGTTGAATGCTGAGTATCAGCATATTAGTCAGTACATTGTGCTCATTAGATCCATGTCTTCTCAATGTCCCCTGGGCTCATCTTCCCAGTAAACCTGTTGAATATATAGCACTGCTTTTCTCTTTACTAGAAATAATATAGAGTAAAAGGATACTTTGTTTCTAAAAGCTTATTTAGTTTAATATTTGTTTTAATTATATTCTTATATGGAGTGCCTGGGGATGTCTGCGTTACAGGCACTATAAAATAGAAACTGGGTTACAGTGGCAGGCAAGGGACAGAACCTTCATATTGCAGCTGCCTGGAGTCAAATCAGTGCAGTAAGTGTCTGGAACAGTTCAGTTTTGTTATTACTTCTTTTATCTGTATTAATATGTATGTGAGAAATATGACAAAGTTCCTTTCTTTCACTGAGGGTATCAGACAGCAGAGTTGTGTTGACGATCCCATTGTAATGTCTCACTTGGTGCCTAATAGAAATCATTGACTTAATAGAAATAAACCAACCAACTCTCCCCTTCTGCAATTTGAACTTGTCATTAGGAGCAGGATAGGAAGTAGTGAACTCAGATTGTAAAGGAGACTTTGGTTAGACATTGGAAAGAACCTTCTAACTCTTCAGAGTGAATTACATAATGAAATTATGACTGTTCTAAAAAATAAACAGGACATGCATGTAATGATGTAGAAATATAGTGTGTGGGATGATCTCTTAAAATCCCTTTTTTTAGCATGTGCTTTAGGAGCATTTTCAGAATGGGCTACTAAGGATTGCCCAAATAGTACCCTTTAAAGTTTTCATTTTGAATTATTGCACTGTGTTACAGAATCTAAGAGATGCAAGTGGAAATCAGAATAACTACATCAGCTCTGTAAGGCAACAAATCAATGCCAGATTCTCCTGCTTATTCTCTGGATAGCTTTTCCACTCTAACCTCACACAAACGGACACAGATTTCGAAGGCCACATGCTGGTTTTGGCTGGGATAGAGTTAATTTTCTTCATAGTAACTGGTATGGGATTATGTTTTAGATTTGTGCTGGTAGCAGTGTTCGTAACACAGGGATGTTTTAGTAACCACTGAGTAGGCCTGGCACGGAGCCAAGGGCTTTCCTGCTCCTCACCCCACCCCACCAGCGAGTGGTCTGGGGGTGCACAAGAAGCTGGGAGGGGGCACAGCTGGCACAGCTGACCCCAGCTGGCCAAAGGGATGTGCCGTAACATAGAATGTCACACTCAGCATATAAAGCTGGGGGAAGGTGAAGGAAGTGGGGGATGTTCAGAGTGATGGCTGTTTGCTGCCCAAGGAACCGTCACACGTGACGGAGCCCTGCTGTCCTGGGGATGGCTGAATGCCGGTGGGAACTAGTGGATGAACTCCTTGTGCACACGTGGCTTTTGCTTTACCTATTTAACTGTCTTTATTTCAACCCACAAGTTTTCTCACTTTTACTGTTCCAATTCTCTCCCCCACCCCATGAGGGAGGGGGGACAGGGAGGGGGGTGTGAGTGAGCAGCTGTGTGGTCCTTGGTTGCTGACTGGGGTTAAACCATGACAGGCCTTCAAGATCTGCTTCCAAGACCAACATCAGCCAGAGCCATGTGTCAGGAGTGCATTTTCAGTTTGTTACTCTGCAGCTGAGTTTTCAAAATATGCAGGACCATTATTCCACACAGACCTAATATATTTAGTCAGCAAGCGTAAGTCAATGGCCAGGTAACTAGAGAATTCTGATTTCAGAGTGTGGCAATGGGAGGGGAGGGTTCAGGCTGCTCATCTGTCATGGTTGAACCCCAGCTGGCAACTCAGTATCAGGCAGCCACTTGCTCACTCCCCTCCATCCTCCGCCAGCAGGATGGGGAGGAGAATCAGGGGAAAAGGTAAAACTCGAGGGCTGAGATAAGAACAATTTAATAATAAAAATATAATAACAATAATAACAAAAACAATTGTGATGAAAAGGAGAGAGAAGGGGAGAGGAATAAAACCCAAAAGGAAGGGAAAAAAAGCAGATGATGCACAATACAGCTGCTCACCACCTGCTGACTGATGCGCAGCCTGTCCCCAGGCAGTGATCTAGTGATTGGCAGACCCTGGCCAACTGCCCCCCGTTTGTATACTGCACATGACATTCTGTGGTATGGAACATCCCTTTGGCTATTTCAGGCCAGTTGTTCCCCTCCCAATTTCTTGTGCTCCTCTAGGCTTCCCACTGGCAGGGCATGAGAAGCTGAAAAGTCCTTCACTTAGTATACATACTACTTAGCAACAACTATAAACATTGCTTTGTTATCAACATTATTCTCATTCTACACAGCATTGCACCAGCTACTGAGAAGAAAATTAATTCTGTTCCAGCCGAAAGCAGGATATCATCTGTTCCATTATCAACATTATAATTTGCTCTTTAATAAGATTGAAAAAATTTATGATTTTTTTTTTATTGGTAAAAGCCTTCTTGGCATGAGAATGTTTTCACATGGTGAATTTCTTACTGTTTGTACAAATTCTCTCAGTATAGTAGCCTGTTCCTAGCATCCTACAGAAGTGGGCTATTTAAAAGCTCATCCAGAATTCCTGTGTTTGGTTTTAGTTCTGAAACTGTGTCTGTGTGAAGAATCATGGATGGCCACTGGTGAATATCCTGGCATGCAGGCCTGAGTTGGTTTTGCCTCTGCAGTAATAAACGTTTTCAAATGGAGGAGAAGGAATAAAATTTTCAGTGTCTGTTATGCATAGTTCACTGCAATATGTGTTTTGATCTTTTTTCACAATAGAGAATTAATGAGAAAGATACACTTCCTCAATAAGGAGCTAAATGAAGGCCAAAATATGAGATTTTTTCCCTTCAGCTTGGAGGACCATCAAACTGAAACCTCCTGGATGTTGTTCTAGTTCCTGGCATTCACACCATGTACAAGGGACACTGCTAAAAGAGACAAAAATCTAGATGTTGTGCTGCATTTTAGCAAGACAAGAAATTTTTCATCTTGCCATGAAATACTGTTTTAAAATCAACCTTATTTAACCGGAAAAAAACCCACAAATATCAGCACAACAGTGCAATGCTATCACTCCAGCCACTCGACTAGAAGTTAGGACCAACACTACTCTGGCTATTAAAAGAACTTCTTTCATTGCTTAAACAAAAGCAAAAATATCAGCAGAAATGTAAAATTTATCTGCACTTTCATTCAACCTGGGAGTGATACAAATGCCACCAGTTTTGCAGGGGAATGGAAATGAGTTTTGTTTATCTCCTTAAAGTCACTGTCTTTCTACAGAACCAAAGGAATTTTTGCAGCTTCAGTAGTTTTTGTAAGCTCAGTAGCATTATTTCTGTCAAATGTTGCAAAGGGCTCAATCCCTATGGATTTCACAAAATTCATGTGTTTGAACAGTTTTATCTTGGTGTGGGCTTCCCTCACACATGCCGACTAGTGACTCTAATACGTTCAGTTGCTATCTGGCTTCTCACAGAGGCAGGGATATTTCCATGATGACATAATAATTTTTGCCTTTTATGTTTCTTACTGTCTCAGTGCAAAGAGAGATATTTATGGCATTTTTTGGCTGCTGATCTAAAAATGCTGGGCTTATGCTTCATACTTATTTGCACATAGTGTATGGTATCTGAATTTTACCTGCCAGAAAATGCTGTACAGTATAATTTATAAAGTGTGTAAGACATTCTCTGAGGTTCTTATTTGCTGAAGATCCTCTTCTGTTGGCTCAAAAATATATTATTATGGTAGTAATTAAGATAGTGTATTGTAGGAATGGTTTCTTCTCAGGCTAAAACCAATTTTTTCAAACCTCGACATGGGACAGAGGCATAAGAAGTCCCATTTTTGCTCAGTCTTTCTCCATTTCCTCATCGTATTTTCTCTATGATTGTATGTAATTATAAACACCAACAGCACCACACACTAGCACTTCCTCCTCAAACTGCTCTTTAGAGGTGACTGTACTATGTGATGGGAATCAGCTCTCGTTTGGAGCATAGGAGCATCTTAACACAACCACCTGCCCTAAGGGAAAGATACATGATCATTTGTGTTGCAGTGAAAGTAAGGGTGCTGCTATGCACTGAAGTGGAAACATTTATATGTACCTGTTTTGTGGAGTTCACTGCTCATCTTTAGGTAGGCAATCCTATGTTCCGGGAAAATGTATATGAATTTCCCCTCTTCTCTTTCTTCGAACTTACATTGATTTTGGAAGACATGGATGCTTCTGGAAGAATGACCTTTGGAACGTGAGCCTGTAATACAAAGGTAAGGAGGGTGAGACAGAGCTGTACATTAGCTAGGAAAGCTAAAAGATCAGTGATGATCATGTTTATGTTATATTAGCTTATATACAAGGCACCCCCATACACAGGAAACATTTAAGTAAGTCACTGTTGTCTGTATACTCAGTGAGTGATATCTCAGTGACTGTAGAGGATTTCTGCCTAATTTGATTTATAACTAAGTACTATTGGGTCTGGAAATTTGTGCCTACTATTCCAAAAACCTGTCTGACTTTTGAATACTGGAGTCTACTGAAGATTATAAAGCATTAGATCAGTGTTTAAGGAAGATACACTGATAATATAAATATTTTTATAAGCCAACTGAAGTCCTACCAGTCTGAGGCAAAATAGTGGAAAAGCTGCTACAGTGTTCAGATGACAAAGGATCAGAATACAATTATCTCCATAATTTTAATTTAATGAAAATAAATCTTGTCAAGCATGATTTCTTTTTTTTGAAAAGGCTGTAAGTTAAATTAATAAAGATAATGGCATAGTTGGAATAACTAAGCTTTTATAAATGGTTAATTCTTCGTAACGTGGAATCCTGTTTAAAAATGTTACTGTTCTTTAATATTGGTAGATCAAACATCAACAAACATTAAGAACTGACAGGTGGATCTCAAAAAATGTTGGGAGACTCATCACCGTAAGGGTTGTACTTCTTTTCAACATTTCTATTAGTGACCTGGAGGTAGGTCATAAATACCTGACATTATTGGATTATTTATAGTGGGTAGAAGAGTAAATAACGAAGACAGTCACCTGCATTACTTGGTAAAGTAAGTCCTTTCAAACAAAGTGTGGTTTCTTACACCTGATCATGATGTCCTGAAGCCAGAGACAGGGAGTAAGGCAGATATGTGCACAATGCAGTCTCTAACTGGGAAACCTGGGGAAATTAATAGACAGGTATCTTTATATGAATTCCTGGGAAGATGCTGTGGCAGCAAATGCAAACCAAAGGTCTGGTTATTTAAATACAACAAGGGCAATGACTGTTTGCCTCTGTATGCATTACTGTGGTGACTGATGCTAGAATACTGCAGTTCTGTCCTCCACAGATTAAAAAATTTGAACCTTCACAAAAATGGTTTCTGAGTTGAATGACAACTTAAATGTAGACCTCAAATGTAGTGCCCTACGATACAGAGAATCAGATGAGATGACGCAGTCCTGTGTGCCTTAGCTCTCTGAATATGAATCATAAGTTGTGACTTTCTCCTTGGACTGAGATACCATGTAGATATGAAATGTTTTCTCTTCTTACGCTCATGCTTATGACATTCGATTGTACAGAGCATCCTGTTCTTTTGGCGTGAAGAAGGGCACATAAGAAACAGCTGAAACTAAAGCCCTGCTTTTTCCATGGAAGCTGATGGAGATTTTATATAGAAGGAGGTCTTACCTTCAGGCATGAGGGGGTTTTGGACCTATGTGTAAGTCAGAGGACAGAGATAAAATAATGCCAAAACAGTGCTGATTTTCAAAACCTTTTCTTTAGTAGTGGCTGACAAGAGATTATAGGGGTTTTTTTCCAGCTGGCAATGTAGGCTATTATCTGAAAAGCCATAGTAACATTTGTGACTTTTGAGCTCTGCCACCTTAAATTTAAACACTGGCTCTGAGGAAAAGGAAGTTCTTTTTTTGTATTTTGATTTTCAAACACAGTTTCAATTTTGTCTGACTTTACTTCAGCAGTGCAGATTCCAATATTTACTGTTCTCTGGCTGTTGGCCTATTGAGTAACCTTTACATCAGGACAGGATATTACACTGGTCTATAAAGTACAATCTGCAGTCTGTTGTCAATCACTTATATCAATGAATGTTGTAATTCTAATTCAGGTTCTTTAGTCTGAAGTCAGCCGTGCTACTTAATCTTTTAGAACAGCTACACAATGAAACCTTCTCAGCCTAATGGATTCTGGCATATCTTTCCTTGGCTGATACCCAGAAACTGATTGTTAGTTTCTTTCTTCTTTTCTTCTCCCTTTAACTGAGAAAAGTGCCTTAGAGCAAAAACCTCTTTTCCATCCTCAGGGAAGGCTGCCTTTATCCATACAAGACCAACTCCCCCCACCCTAGGAACTGTACTAGGAATGTAGGAGGGAGCCATCTTTTCCTCACCGCCAAAAAGCATCCTTTCCTTGTATAGCCTGCAATGCCCAGGAAAATAATAGCTACTTTTGTCAGTCTGCAGTGTGGTTCTTCAGTTAGGAACCATTGGCAGGATGAAAGAAATGGAACATATTTCAAAAGGAAGCCAAACTGCTCTTCCTAACAATTAATTTGAGCTAAAGTAACGCTGCTCAAAAATAGAGCAGAGTTTAAAATTTAGATTTCTCAGTAAATCAAAGCTACTGGGCAAGAGCAACAGTGATTTCAGAATACAGAGATATGCAGAGATTATTGCAAAAATTTTGACTGAACATTAGATTAGAGAAGCCAAGTGTATGCTTCTTGCATCTTGTGCATTCAAAAGCTGTGCCTTTGACCTTTGGTCTCCCTTCCACTGGGACCTTTTTCTCCTTCATTATAGAGAAAGCACTTTCCTCCATTAGAATTACTCTCTCACCACTCAGACTGATGGATTTTTCCTCTCTTTTAACATGCCTTCATAACTACTCATGTTAATCCTTTCCACATATTTAGCCCTATTTTATGCAACAATGCTTAGATGTATAAATAAAACTTCAGTGCTGAAGGGGAAAACATGGATCCACAAACTCCAGTTCAGCTACTTCTGAATGTATGTGTACCTGGTAGACTGGCCCACCAACGTTTTCCTTAGAAAACTGACAAAGTGCTTGAGTAACTGTTAACGAGCATCCACAAAAGGATGTTCGGGCCTACCAGTGTGAAGCAGTTGCATTTCTGGCTCCTACCCAAGCTTACTGAAGTTCGAAAGTCAGTATTTCTCTGTGTCAAACCACACTACTCTGGTACAGCAGAGCACCAGGAGGAGTGAGCATACTTTTCCGTAAGACCAATGATCAGTCTACTTACTGTGGATGCAAGGGACTCAGATTCAATTATTTTCTGTTTGTAAAGAGGCTGCAGTTTGTCTCCTGCCTCTCATAAGTTTTCTGCCTGTATGGTTAGGGTAAATATCTCTATATCCTTTTTGCTGCTTTCATGAAATAAAGGAAAATCTAACTATATAAGAAAGGAGGCCTATTTCAACCTTTTCACCTTTCAGTGCCACAACCTTTTGATTACAAAATCAATGTCTCACTGATTGAAGCCACTTCTGAAGCCTAAGAGATGTTGAGTGTGCATCCAAATTCATTCTTACTCTTTTAAGCTAAAACCAGGGTCCATAATTGCTCCTAACACTTATGTACAATTTTTATATAATTATCAAAGAAAATGTAGCATTAAGGAAGGAAACCTGGTGGTTTGGCTAGCTTTCCTTTCAGCCTGGTGCCTCCTAGAAACAACAAAGGTACATTGTGATAATGTATGGAATCATTTAATAATTTAGACCAAAACAGACCTCTGGAGCTCATCTGATCCATCTTCCCACTCAATGCTTCAATCAGGTTGCAAAATAAATCCTATTTCTTGTGCTGCAGAAGAAAACTCAGATTACTTCCACATGAGTTTCAGCTGACATTTACAGGGAAAAAAAGGTGTATTTGGAGGTTGATTTGGATTCTTTCTATAAAAAATGTTTAATAAATGAACTGTAGTGATTTTTCATGAACTAAATGAAATAGAAACAGTATGAACTCTAATGTTGTTTGTTAACAAACATGAAAAACAGTCAGTGAACTGTGACTCCTGTGACTTACTGGCTTTTCCACTTTGGATTTAATGGTTCTTAAGTGTGACATATGTTGAGTGCTTTCTAGTAATTTCTTCTAAGTGAAGAGAATATCCTACATCTCCCTCTTGATCGCTGCAGACTCTAGCACCCCTGTCCTGAGATTGCTGAGTTGTAGCACAGCCACTTCTCCCTGCCTCAAGTTGTCTATAACTTGTTTCTTCCTTCACTATGAAACCTAGAATTACCATAAGGTTCTTAAGCAAACAAATGCATGGAGGACTTCTGTAACTTAAATATGTATCCACAATAGCTTTTGGAAGGATATTATTTTATTTTAAAACTGCTATTCTTATTTTAGGTGCATGAGGAAATGCACACAATTACTTGAATTGATTTGGGACTCAGTGTATGTAGAAATTTTCATATGAAAACAAGAGATACATTATTATTCACTGTAATGTGTTTAATAATTGATTATGCATATTTATTTACCCCTCTGTCTTCAAAAGTCGTGCCAGGTATAATTTGAAAAGTAATCTGCTCCCAGATTGCTCTAAGGCAATCAAGCTTCTATTGTATTAATGTACTTTAGAGTCTACTGTTTTGAAATACTGGGGGTTTTTTTTGGAAGGCTAACATTCATCAATGACATCTTAATTAACATTTATAGAGTCCTGTGCTTGGATTAGCATCTAAGAAGCACGTATTCAGATTACTCTGAATTGAATATATTTCCTGTTGTGCCATGTATTCTTTCTAGAATTGAGAAACGTCAAACACCTATCTGGAATTAGAAAAGGAGGAGATAACCGAGGGATTCATTCCTTTAGTCTTTCTTTCTTTACAAGTAATAAACACAAATATATTAAATGACTTGAAGATGAGATGAAACAAACCATCTGGGCATAACAAAGATCTATGACTGTCTTGAATTATTTCCAATTGTAAATGTGTGTATAGCCTCCAGGTCTTGTCCTGCATCTTTTCTAGTCTCTTCTAGATTTTTACTATCAATTTACTAAAGCAAAAATTCTATTTCATAGCATGGATTCTTTAGTGTCTTATAATTTATAGGTGAGAATAGGCCATCTTTAAGGAGTGTATGACAAGTGAAAGATTTCTCTACTCCTTACTCCAAAACTGTTAAAGTCTGTTCAGCTAAATTTTCCTAATTCTTTACATAAAAATTATTTCTTCTTATTTTGGAGAGGATTTTTTTTCTCATCAAAATACTACTAATTCTTTCAAATGACATCTCAAATCTAGTTTTACTGTTTCATGAGTTAACATTGAAGCAACCAGAGCCATAAATATATGTGCTTCTGTGCACACATGCATTCATACACACAAAACATACAAACACACACAAACTACCAACTAAATTAATCAAGTTTTTAGGAATTTCAAAGCAAAGTTTTGGATTAGCAAGATCTAGTGTTCTAAAATTATTGAATGGAATATTATCACCACTGAAACCTAAAGGATTTGAAAATACCTTCTTGTTAGAAGTTGCTCCGCTCTGTAAAAGGAATGCTGCACTGGAAAGACAGCTTGTACAGGGTCCAACTGCTTACAGTGACATATGACCATGATATAGAGGGCATCATTGTTATCATGCTTGGGCTGGTCAGGAAAAGAAAATTCAGAGGAAGATTTGTACATTTTTTCCTGTTCTTCAAATGATATGTACATATGACTCAATGGGAAAATGAAGCACTGCCACAACTGTCTTTCTGTAACAGCTGTTAACTGCTAGCGATGGGTGGATAGGCTTAATAACTATGAATATTAAGCCTGTTCTAATGTATTTGGATCCTTGATTCCAAAATATTTAATTTTGTCTGGGAAAGTGAGGAACCTCCATGTTTTCATTTGCAGATACGGTTACATTTAGTTTGCTTCTGCGTAGTTGTATGTACTTTTGTATGGTGAGAGAATTATTTAAAAAATTCAATAGGTCATTTGTGCAGGGTGTAACCCCACATTATTTGTCAGCAATTTTTATAAGAATTTTGAGATTTACTGTTACAGTCACACATTACTATTGTTGTCCAGGTGTATTATATAGAGTTGTATGTATTATACAGAAACAATGTGGCCAGCAGGACAAGGCAAGCGATTGTCCCCCTGTAGTTGCCATTGGTAAGCCTGCACCTCAAAGTGTTCAGTTTGGGGCCCCTCACCTCAAGAGTGATGTAGAGGTGCTAGAATGTGTCAAGAAGGGCAGTGAGGCTGGTGAAGGGTCTGGAGCACAAGTTTTACAAGGAGCAGTTGAGGAAACTGGTGCTGTTTAGTCTGGAGAGGAGAAGGCTCGGGGAGACCTTATCACTGTCTACCACGACCTGAAAGGGAGGTTGTAGGCAGAGGCGGGTAGGCCTCTTCTCCCAGATAACAAGTGATAGGACAAGAAATGGCCTCAGGTTGCACCAGGGGAGGTTTAGATTGGATATTAGGAAAAATTTCCTTACTGAAACAGTGGTCAAGCATTGGAACAGGCTCCCCAGGGAGGTGACTGAGTCACCATCTCTGGAGGTGTTTAAAAGACATGTAGATGTGGCACTCAGGCACATGGTTTAGTGATGGACTTGGCAGTCCTGGATTAATGGTTGGACTTGATGATCTTAAGGGTCTTTTCCAATTGAAATGATGGTGTGATTCTGTGATTATACTCCCAACTTCCCTAAGTTTTGGGTTGCATAGTCATACAAGTATTGCTCTATTATGGTCTTTGTTCAGTAAGTCTTAAAGCCTTTAACCATGTTTTAGTGTAATGTAGAGTTCTGAAGCTACACCAGTCTGCATTGATTGTACCAAGTTCACTTTTGTCCTCATAATTTTGCAAAATCTGGTTTGCCTTCATCAGCTGACCAATGCTTATGGGCTGATTTCAGTACTCTTTCTTTAGGCCCATGTTTTGATCTGCATCAAGAAAAGGCAACTAATCAGATGAGAAAAATGGAAACCCGTATGTGAGGAGTATCTTTTAAGTGGTGTTTCTGTAATATTTGCAGTTACTATAAGAACTTTGAGATTTTGGATAATTTTGTTACCTTTCTGTTCAGTTTTGATTGAATAATTTACATTGCAGTATTGATGACTTTGGAAACAAATGCCTCAGCATTCCTTTGAATGTAAGTGGCTGGGCTCATTGTACTTAATCAAATTTCGTGTTATGTTTTTTATTCCTCAGAAGTGCAGACACTACTAGCAATCTCTATTTTCAAATTTTTCTGGTTTCCAGAAAGTAGATGATGAGATGGACTGTGGAGGTACGTGGCATTTTAAGAATTGACCTTTTGTTGCTACTGTGTTCAAAATTCTCAACACTCTGTCTATCATGTTTAGGACTTTTGACCTAATTGAATACCATAGCGGAATTGAGCTTTTCCACTTGAACTGCTGTGTCACCATTTCATACTTTCATTTATGGTTTTGTTTTGCAACATCTGAGCTTACACCAAATTTTAAGGTAGCTCTTAGAAATCTAAAGCAAAGAAAATGAAAGAAAGCAACTTCACCACTTTGGGCAAAGGCTTTGGCTGTCTAGTGGTACACCTCATAACTTTATCATGGAAAATAGCATTTTTAACAAATTTTTAAATTATTGATGTAAATACAGGTGAGAGTGGTAGATGTCTTTTGCCTTGACTTTAGCAATGCTTTTGACACTGTCTCCCACCTTACCCTTGCATCCAAGTTAGAATGCAGTCTATGTGGACATGCAGCTCAATGCATTAAAAACAGTTTGGGTGACCAGGCTCGAAGACTGGTAGGTAATGGGTTTGTGCTCTACCTCAATGCTGATAACAAATGTAGTAATGTAGGGATCTATTCTGTAACATGTCATTTTTAACATCTTCATCAATATTCTGGAGGACATGAGAGTGCACACTTGCCAAGTTTGCAGGTGGCACCAAACTGGGAGACCTGTTGATATGCTCAAGGGTGGGGCTGTTATTCAAATATACCCAGACAGATTGGAGGAATGGGCTGACAGGAGATATAATGAAATTCATCAAGGCCACATGCAAATTCTTCTGCTTGAGAAGGGGGAATCCTTTGCTACAGTCCCAAGACAGACAGGTGACTGACTGGTCTGGGAGCAGCTCTGTGAAAAGGCCCTGGAAGTCTTGGTAGGCAGCAAGCTGAAGGTAAGCCAGCAGTGCTCTCTGGCAGCAGAACGCCAAGGATGTCCTGGGCTCTATTAACAGAAGTGCCTTGTGTAGACCAAAAGACGGGATTATCCCTCTGTTTAGCACTCATTAGACTACATTACAATATCACATCCTGTTTGAGCCCCCCATAAAAGAACAACATCACTAAACTTGATTGAGTTCAGCATCAAGAGGACTTTCCACGGACAATCCCGTTCTGTCCACAAAGTCCTGCCTAGGCAGATTTTGACATTTCTCTTCCTTGCTGAGAACTACTGACCTTTCTGACACCTTTTGACTCTTGGTTGCATGTTTTACATCGAATTTTATTTTATCTACTTTTGTTTTTCTTTTGTTATTTTTGCTGTTGCAACTATGGTAAGTGATACAGGCAGCATGTACCTAATGTCTCAGATTTCAGCCAGTTACAACAATGTGTTTCAGTCCTCTGCACAATGCAAAGATTGGAGCAGGTAAGCTTGAGCTGCATGAATTCTCACTATCACCTACCAGCTACAAGTTTTTTTGTGGCTCCCAGCACCTTAGCATTTGAACAACCCACAATCATTAAAGTATCTAACTGCTGCAGGGAAGAAGAGAAGCATCATTATTTCCAGTTCTCTAACAGAAGAGGTGCAGAAGTCTGGGACACTTACAATCTGATGAGGATGGGTTGAGAAGATCTAAAGGAGCTCATCTTCTTAGATGTCTATTGTATCCAGAGATGAAAACCTATTAACCTTTGAAGAACTGGGAAGAAAAGTACCCATGCAAGAGCATGTCATTCCCTTTCATGAAGAGGGGTGCAATATTCAGAGAGAACAGAGGAGGCATTCAAAGCTTGTTCCTCATTTAGTTTGTATCATGGTGACATTCTGACTGTAGTAAGTACATGTATGAATTTTCCTAAGACTTACTGCAGTTAAAATGAGATATATGTATATTACTTGAGGTGCCTAATCTTGCAATAAAATATTGTACTGACCTATGGCAGCATGTACGTGTGATATATTGGTCAGTAATAACCACAGGAATTAATGTTATAGCCACTAGATGGATGTAGGAGGATATTATTTATATACAAAGACACAATCAGTAAAATTGTCTCTAAACCTTAACTCAGACTGTTCTTGGAAATGCTATTCCCTATTTAATAAACCATTTAAACCAAGTATCTTTCACATTCACTTTATTTTGAAATGGAATTGCTAAAATGTGTTGCATTGTAGTTAAATGATTCAATACTTCTAAAAATAATTGAATACATATTCATGAATAACGATACCAGTTTGAGCCGAGTGAGCCCACACTTTGAGTGGGTACATGCTGTTCTTCATTAGCCAGAGACAGTATGACTTGCTTTTGGGCAATGTGAATGTGAGCAGTAGCTGGAAAGTTACTGGAAATTGAAGTTAGGAGTGATGCTGCAGTGTGTCAGCCGCTCTGTGACAAATGTGTTTGTACTTAGCTATGTCCTGAAGTAAATGGAGGTAGCTTATCTCTCAGTGTACATTATTCTGAAAAGTGATCTTAAATTCTTTGTGCTAAAGACAAGTTAATACGAAGTATTCACAAGATATTTTTGCTTAAAGCATATGGGAAAAAAAAGAAAGGAAAATAGGGGAACCTACAGATGGAGGTATTTTCAAGTAGTTTCTTTGGTCCAAATGAGCTAAACAGAAGAAAATTAAGAACATGTCATCATTTAGACTGTTTTGACTTTTCACATTTTAAATTTTCAGCTTACATTTTACCCTCAACATTGACCTGTACCTTCCTTATTGATACTATGTTGTGTCAAAAGCAATGTGGCAACAAGGAGCTGAGGAGTACACAAATGGGAACTGTTTCATGGATCTGAAAAACAACTTTGTCAGATAGCAATTACTGTGAAATGACTTGTTTCTAAATTACTTTCTTTCCACTAGACTCCAAGACTCTTCTACGTAAGTTTTCCTAACAGCCAAAGACTTGCCCAGGTGACAGCTGTTTTGTAATTAAATTTGCCACAATCAAGCACCACATTAGTGGCAGGTTATTTTATCAACTGGAGGTGTATTCCTGCAGAACAAAACAAGATCTGGATATTTTTCACTGGGAATTTTACCAGCAACAACAGAAACAACAGAAACGAAACAAATACTTAACCCCTATAGCCCTTCTTAGGTCTTCTGAGTTTATCCCAAAATGTTTGATTACAGTAACAGCTGATCTTAGTCAAGAACTAGTAATTAGATGTTTATAGGTGTCTCATTTAAATAAATGATAATGAGAAACCTAGGTTGGGAGGGACCTCTGGAATCTAATGTATTGCTCAAAGTGGAACTAAGTTCCAAGTTAGATCAGGCTGCTCAGGGCTTTGAAATATCTCCAGGGATGGAGATTCCACAACCTTTCTGTGAAATCTCTTCCAGAGTTGCACAACTCTCCTAGTGAATACTTTCCTGATGTCCTTATGCTAAGAAGGTTTGTTAATTCACACCGTAGTAACAAATCAAGATTTCATGGAAAAAATACTTTCCACTGATATATAACAATAAGTCACCCAGCTTTCTTCCTGACTTCTACTTAAATTCTACAGATTACTAGAAAGTGAACTATTCAGTCAAGTACAGGTAATTACAGCAAAAACCTAATTAATAAATAACAAAGAGATCATAGAATCATAGAATGGTTCGGGTTGGAAGGAATCTTTGATGGTCATCTAGTCCAACGCCCCTGCAATGAGCAGGGATGTCTTCAACTAGATGAAGTTGCTCAGAGCCCCATCCAACCTGACCTTGAATGTTTCCAGGGGTGGGGCATCCATCACCTCTCTGGGCAACCTGTGCCAGTGTTTCACTCCCCACATCATACAAAATATCTTCCTTATATCTAGTCTGAATCTACCCTCTTTTAGTTTAAAACTGTTACGCCTTGTCCTATTGCTGGAGTCCTTACCTAAAAGTCGGCCTCAATCTTTCTTACAAGGCCCATTCAAGTATTGAAAGCCACGATAAGATCTCCCTGGAGCCTTCTCTTCTCCAGGCTAAACAATCCCGACTCTCTCAACCTTTCCTCATAGGAGACATGTTCCATCCCTCTGATAATTTACTGCCACTCCTCTGGGCCAGCTCCAAGAGGTCCACGTCTTTCTTGTACTAAGGACTATAGAGCTGGATGCAGTGCTCCTGGTGGGGTCTCACCAGAGAGGAGTAGAGGGCAGATTCACCTCCCCTGACCTGACGGCCATGCTTCTTTTGATGCAGCACAGGACACAACTGACTTCCTGGGCCGCAAGTGCATTTTGCTGGCTCCTGTCTGGCCCCAATACAGACCCCTGAGGATCACTTGTCAGTTCTCTCCATCCAGACATTGAGTGCTTGACCTCTACACTCTGGGTATGACCATCTAGCCAATTTTTTATTTTTTGAATACTTCATCCATCAAATGCATATCTCTGCAATTTAGAAAGAAGGATGTTGTGAGGGACTGTGTCAAAAGCCTTACAGAAGCCTAGCTAGAAAACATCAGTAGTCCTTCCCTTGTCCACTGATGAGATCCCTATATATTCCGAAAAAATGAATCAGCTCTTTAAGTGGCCAGACTAGCTCCTTTAGAAGAAAAGGACTGAGTTTCAGAATGAAAGGCTGTAACTATCCTAGGATTGCGAAGGATAGCATCACATGTTCCACTAAGACATAATGGTTTGATTGGGCTTCTGAAAGAAGTCTCTAAAGGAAGGTCTTGCTTGGGAGGCCTCCTATCCTGGGCCACTTATCTCATGGAAGCATTTTCTTTTATAAATAAGCTATAATTATATTTTATATATATTTATATTTAAATGTATATATTATATTTATATAGTTACAATTATAATAATAATATAGATATAAGCTATACGCAGAGCCGGCAACCATGACTGTAGCCTTGGCAGAAGCAAGGAGCGAGACAATGGGGTGAGAAACTTAATAATGTAAGGTAGATCAAATGTATTCTGTGCATTTACCTATGTCTTTTACAAATATTAAGCACACTTTATTTTGAATGTCATTCATAAATTACTTTGTTTGCCTTTGATCTGTAAATGGCTTCAGATAGGCATGATATAAATTTGCCTGGCAACAATGTGGCAATTTTCTCTCAAAAGTGTGACAAATACTTATTCAGGGGTTCCCTAGTTTACCAGAACACCTCTTACTATGCCCAGAGGGGAGTGTAATGAACATCTCATCTGCCAAGGCCAGCAAGAGAAATACACTGGGGAAGCAAGAGGGTAAAAAAACATCCTCTGATGACAATGAGGGCTTTAAGATATTGAGGTGCGTGTTTGAACCACAAAGACTACAGGGAGTATGCTACTGTTACATATACCCTACATTCTCAGATCCTGCCAGGGTATTTTCAGGCAACAGCTACAGTGAGAAGAACCTTCAAAATCAGTGAGGAAACTTGACAACTGGGTTTTCAGCTTGTGTTTTTGTAGTTTATTCAGTTCATCAAGAATCTTCTAAAAAGAAAAAGAAAAGCAGGTAGAAGTTCTGTAAGTTCTGTAAGTTCAAAATTAAAACACCCAGAAATCAGAGGCTTCACAACCAAAGCTACTATGTTAATTCATATCATGCCAGGGGTTCACAGCATCACTAAGCTTTTTAATCATAATGATGACAATCATCATCTTAAAAGACTTTACCATCTTTATCACAACATCTCAAAGAAAATGTCTAAATATTGCTATCCTTACTTCTTCTTATAGATTTCCTGTCATCCATATGTCTGTGTATTCTGCCCACTGTAACTTGTTTTCATATTAAATCTCTATAAAATCTCTATTTATCTCTAGACAGCCTTTTTCTTGAAGAGCCACGTTAAGTTAGTAGAGTTTCTCCAGCTAAAAAAGATTTAACAAGTACCTGATCTTGGGCTAAGGATTACATCAGATTAAAAAAATGCACTGCAATGTAGCTAGATGTGGAGTATCAGTGCACAGATTCCTCAGAGGTACTGTGCTGAGGTAGGCAGAGGATGGAAATGTAAAACTAAAGAAAAAGCAGACAATGCAATATAGAAATTACCTAAGGCTATGCAAAGTTTCCATTCATAGAGAATTTTTCTCTCTGCTTTTGAGATGTGATATAATGTCCTGAAGAGGGCTCTAAGTAAAATAATTAAACTAGAAATCTTGCAATCTGCAGGAAGGATCTAAAGTCTCTCTCTTTCCTTACTACTGAGATTAAAACAGGTGATGCTCCTTCCCACTGAAAAAGCTAATATATAATTCAGAGGAACAACAGTGATCAATCCAGAAGAAACCTGACAATTAATTACAGCCCAAATCCTCCTTTTCCCGAGCAAGCTTATGGAAAGCATTCTGAAGTTGTTTCCAAACGCCTCTAATTACAGGAAATAACCTAGACCTAGCACAATCTGGATTCAGGTCAAAACACAGGACAGAAACAACATTGTCTCACTGTTGGATGGCCTTCTGCCATTGATAAAGAGCACACAATCCTTTCTGAATCAGTCAGTCAGTCCTAAGCTATTAATAACATATCTAAGGGAGATGGAGAAATTCCAGGGAAACAGACTGCCTAATGTACTTAGTGGAGAAGAGGTGCACTAGTCATGCTGAGAAACTGTATGTCCCTTACCTCTGGAGCCCCATAAAGATTAGTTTGTGGTCTGGCCCTAGTAAATATTCATAAACACAGAAATTGCTGATTCAGCACTATAGTTTGAGTGTGAATTTGCCAGTTTCTTTCTGTCTTGTGTAACACAGAATACCACACTACCAATATAGCCCAATACTTTGCCAAGAAATATGGGAGGATACAGATCAACTGGTTTAAAACTAAAGCCACAAAAGACAGACTATGTTGATTGTCAGAAGAAAAGTCTCAGAATTTGTTTTGGCCACAGGATTCTCCCTTTTGATGGAAGAGACATAACTCCTTGGTTTCTTGCTTACTGGTAGACATTCTTCTGCTGACCTTGGTGTAGCATAACCTGTCCGTGGTAGGTAAAATACATCCTTTCTTGACAAAAAAAAAAAAAAAAAAAAAAAAAGCAAGCTAGTTCAATGGCACAGCTAACTTTGCCATTTCCCAGCTACATTTTAGCAATATAGTATGAAGCTGTCAAAGCTCATGACACACAGGACAACATTTGATTCTAACAGCTGCAGCACATCACGACCACTCTATGTTCCCCACGCTGATTCTCCACAGCACATTATCCTTATGTTTAAGACATTCTTTTTTCTATCCTTTTGGATACCCAGATTACTAGGGATGTGAAGTAACAGAAATTGTTCTCCTTAGAAATAATGGGATGGGCACCAGCAAAGATAATGTCCCTGCATGCAGAAATTGGAATTTCCTCTTTAAGTGTGTAGGAATGACCGCAAAGTTTTGCTTGCTCTTGCTGGGAGTATAGGCTGTTATGAAGTTGTGGGGCAAGCAAGAGAAACTGTAAATGTTCAGTATCAGAAAATTTCTTATACCCCTGATGCTAGCTGATACCCATGATGCATTGCAACAACAGGAAGAGATGTTCTCCATCCCATAGAGTAGCTATTACTCTTGGGTTTGTCTGACAGTAGTTATCTGAAAAATCTTCCACATATCTGCTTCACATCCCGATAATACCAAAATGGAATATAAATACTATGCTGGTATTTGCACCCTAAAGAAATACTACTGAGGTGTTATTTGATTATTGGGGTATACACAGGTCAGGTGAAGGCAGCCATCACTTCAAAAGACCTAGAGCCTTTGAAAAACCAGAACCATTTTACATTGAGATTATTGATGTTCCATTTCTTGTGTTCCATTCCTGAGAGGCCTGATTCCTGCTGTGTCCATCGCTAGTTGAGCTTGTCCTAGACTATGCAACAATTTTAATGTATGTTATCTGAGACAATTGAAGGATAATGGCACGATGTGCTGTAGGAAGACTGAAAGCGAGGTACAGATCTCTGATCAGCAATAGCAGTTCAGTGACAAATACAGCAATTACAATCCCTATCTGCTGTATTTTGTGTAAAGTATTTGAAACCAAGTCAATAATTTCTACTTCCACGCTGTATTTTCAGACTAGGGTCTGGCAATCATGAATGTTGATATCCATAAACAAGCAGGAAAAGCACAAAACCCCCTAACAATGGAAATGAAGAAGGAAAATGTGCCCATAAATTGTTTCTTCCCTTGACTGTTGATTTTGTTAAACACATACATGTAACTGTACATATAACTTCCCTGAAATTTAAGTTAGTGCACTGGCAGAAAGGAGGCCACACAGGCACAGGCCATCTTGCCATGTTTCATTGTGCTAACTTATTAAGTTTTCAGAGAGTTTTAGCAGATTTAATGTCAAGCTTTTATAATAAAAATAGGGATTAAATTAAGTTTCTGAAGTGGTACGCTTCAGATTTCACTTAAGGTTTGCTGCAGTCACTTATTTCTCAACATGTTGCTGATTACAGTCCTCTAATTCTGAAAGAACTTTTGGTCTTTGATGACCTATGAACTCTGTTTCCATGGGGATATGCCACAGTAAAAGCCAAAAAAATCCCTAGCAAAATAGTGATAAACAGAAAGATTCTTGAAGTTGTTGCATTTCTTCTAGTAGCCAGTAGACGGAAAGATTATGGAATTTTTTTGTTAATTAGCATATTTATCATAAGTGTATATATATGAAGACTACACCAAATCTGTGCAAAATCTCAGCTTTCTGAATATGTTAAAGAGAGAGCTGTGGAAGAATTAATGTTCATATAACAGCTACTGCCAATTTCAAAAACTGAATGGAATGCAAAATGTTGGGTTTTAGTTATATCCATAAACGTATTATCTAATAAAAAAAGATAAAATGCTGATGATAACTAGAAAGTTAGTGAAAAAATGCCTTTTATTCCAAGGAATTCTTGAAACAATTTTCAGTATTCATATTTGGACACAGAGAATATGCAGTATATACTCTGTAAACTGCTGGCTGGAAGAGAATTTGGAATTAATGCCTTTTGCATTTTTACGGCACTTGAATAGCTTGTGAAATAGCTTTGAGAAGATAAAACGTTTTCTGCAAGTAAACTCTACCTACTTACATATACTATTGCTTTTTTCATTACCAACTATCTATATAAAGGAGCAACCCAGTGAAGACATAATGAAGTTAATTTCAATGTTGCTTTGTGCTTTTCAGCAACTGAAAAATTCAATTTAGATATTTTATTATATTTTTGCTAAAAATTCCAGTGGTAGGGTGACATTAGTGAAGTGTAAGTGTCCTTCATTGTGGCTTTGTAGCTTTTCTCCAACTCTGCTGTTTTGATATTAGCAATAGCATCTCCAAAGCCATGGTAAAGAGGTGAATCATAATGACATACACACTTTAGTATGTAATTGGGATGACCTTGGGAGCAATTCCCAGCTTCCAGGTCTACTACTTCCAGCTGCCTCCTGATGCAATGCTGGGAGGGGACCTGGGTGGGAAGAACACCGTGCCTGCATGATGCTTTGCACAGAGAGCCCTCAAAGAACTATTCTGTATTCTGGCAGTACCTTTGTGGTCTGACTGAAGACCAGCAATACTAAACACAGTCATCTTAAAATTGACACTCAACTTTAGTGCTCTAGTGTTTCCTAAGCAATAACTGATGTATCAGACAGGTGGACACCCTTTCTATCATCATTATTATTAAATACTTATATTGCCTGGCAACTTCAGCCAAGGTTCAATTAAGCACATATTGTTAAGTATTTTGAGTATCTTTCTTAGATGTGGGGAATATAGAGCTTGACGCGTGAAGTGTGGACTCACTTTGTCTGGAAGTCCAGACTAATCTGACACAGGAAAAAAGCCAAATAGGCAAAACATCTTAAGTAAATGAATAAATAGAGAGGTTACAGTGAATAAGGGGGGAAGGGGTGCGTATCCTTTCTTTCAGCAGCATGAGAAATCTTAAAGAGAGTATTATATTGCAGTGAAATTTTGTGCAAAGACAAGTATGATAACATTACGGGGAAGGAAAGAGTTAAAATATGATTGAGAAAGTAATGTTGTTTCCTAGTGCTCTTCTGGGTGTCATAATATGACTGACAGTCCTACCACATAGACCCCTACACGTGACACACGTCAGTGCTTCTTTACACAGCTACCACAGGACTGAGTCCTTGGTATGACCCTTTGTTTTCCGAAAGCATTTGGACAGGTTTAAGAAAGAAATATCCATTCAAGTAACCATCCACAAAGAGGCAACCTCTTATTCAAAGGATCCCTAAGCCACAGATTGCTTGGAATAGGAAAAATGTATTGAAAGGAAATATCACTGTACATTTGCCTGTTGTGTGCTTCCTCACAGAACTGCAGAATGGTTGAGGTTGGATAGGATCTCTGGAGGCCATCTAGTCCAACCCCACTGCTCAAGCAGGGTCACATACAGCCCAGGACCATGCTCAGAGAGCTTTGGAAAATCTCCCAGGATCGACACTCCACAGCCTCTCTGGGAAATCTGTGCCAGTGCTCAGTTATTCTCACCAATTTTTACTTCAAAAAACTTTTTTAAGTTCCCAAGCATTCTGAGCACTGCCTAAATCAGTGGGCTAGATGGATCTTTGTCTGACAGCTATGTAATGTGCTTTCTTATGTTTTATTGCAGATGTTTGCTTTGCAGGGTAAAGAAAAGGCAAGTTATTCAGAGCACAAGAGATGTCCTTTACAGTCTTCCAATCAAAGACCTCCAGAACTCTCAAATTCACCCTCCATTTCTCATACATCAAGCTGCCCCCTAACCTTGAATGTCTCTGTGATTTACAACGTCAGCCTTTTCGCTCTTGCATCTGATTTGCAGATTAAATACAGAGCTGTTTAGCTTCTGTATTTTTTTCAAGCTCTCTATTAGCTTATCAGGAATCACATTTTAGAGCAGCTTTTTGGAAAAATACCAAACTGCATTTAATACTGCAATAATCAGATACTGAGGAAAGAAATGATCTAGACTGCTAAGCCAAAACTTCCATGCATAAATTGTACATACAGTTATACATACACGAAATATTGAGTTACCATATGTTTGATAACTGTGTAATACAATTTCATTGGTTAAAGCTGATAAAAGAGACTAAAACTCCCTTTAGCCTCCTAGAATCTTTTATTCATAAATTATCATCACTGCAAACAAAACCCTCAAATGCATTAATATTACTTCAGTATAATACTTCGGTAAATCACAGTTCTAATAGTCTTGTTGTAACACAAGTAACAATTTTACTCTAAGGATGTAGCAAGTTTGGCAGATCTCTTAAGTGATCTTCATTTTAGAGTTCGGAAACCAGCTTCTCCCCTTGTGTGTTCAGCACCAACCCTCCTGCTTCTGACAGTAAAAGGTTGTTAGCAAACAAGAGCTTCTCAGATTTTGTCTGTAAAAACCCATCAAAATTCTGGGTTTTATTACTCTAATCACTACTTAACACTGAATAGTAACCAGATGCAGCACTCTGTGATGGGTAGCAACCCCATTTGATCAGTGTTCTTGCAGTACTTTGGGTTAATGCTTTGTGACTGTACTGCTGTTGCCTAACGCTTGAAAGCATGAAATCCAGTTGAAGAGTCACTACACAGAGCTGGTATCTTCTTAGCTCATTTATTCTGCCTTTTCTGTATATTCTGGGTTACAACTCCTGGCTTTATATACTAGGGTTCTTTTCTTCTTTCTTTTTTAACCCATTGAAAAGAATATAAAGTGTTGTTGTGTTAAGCATGGGCTTACTATTCAGAGTGTGAATGAAGGGCGAAAGGAGAGCAGTTGTATTATGTGGCCTTGAACATTTCTGCTGCTTACAGTGCTTGTGGGAAGACTACAATCTCCTTCAGATTTTCATTTTTTCTATAGCTGACTTTGCTTATATATTGTCATAGGTCTTGTTTGAGTCAATGACTCTTTCTTAAGGGTTATTAGAGGGGCACAAGTATGACCCATTCAATTCTTGAATTTTGCACTGTTTTTGATGGCCTGGCAGGTTTCAAGTAGACTGGGATATTATTGCAGATCAAACATAGGGGCCAGCAATTCTGTCTACACTCTAATTTTAAAAGTCCTGTGTCAGTGACATCTAGTGATTTCACTGGAGTGTTTCACAGTACCTCAGACTTCATTATATGGAAGTTTAAAAAGGTCAATGTAAATTTTCTTCTCTAAATTCTATCTCATAAGCATCTTCTTATATATTAAATTACATTATTTTTCTTTTACTTTAGGGTTAATTGTTCTTCCAGTATTTGCCGTATGGTATGGTGTTAGAAGTGAGTATATTTTCACAATTGATCAAATGTTTTTACAGCTGGCTTAAGTGCTACTAAGTTTAAACTCTTTATCTATTTGCTTCTGCAAGTGTTACAGCATATAACCTTACTGGCTGAATTTTTCATGAAAGCAGCAAATATTAAGTAAATATTAGAGACTACTGGCAAAAAGTAAGTTCTAATTGTATGAACTCAAATAACCTTCACAGAAACATCACTCTAAGTACCTTCAGTAGGTAAGGAAACAGAATGTTGTTATGATGCTTCCTCCATGCACTTTGACATGCATTTTAAGTATCAGCAATGGAAAAATAATGAAAAATCTCAAGCAATACACGACACATACAATGTTAAGAAATCATATGTAATTAAAACTGACATAGTTGTAGTTACAACAAAAGATGTGACTCTGTATCTGTCACCTCATTTGTTCTCAGTCTTCCTTTAAATTATATTTGCCTTATCTTCTTTTTTTCTTCTTTGTGGAACAATTTATGGTTTAATGGTAGGATAGTGGAGCCCTCCACTAGCTTGTGTGGAGGGCCTGGAATCTCAGTTAGTGTTAGATTCATATGTATATTTCACTAATCAGGTAGATTTAGTTGATCCTGCTCTGTGATAGGCAAGATCAGAAGTCCTCTTGAGGTTGCTTTTAGATCTGTTTTTCTAGGATTCCAAACTATTTGCCCTGTAAGGAACTCATTAGTGTTATTTCCAAGGAAGACCTTTATTTGCATGTAGCAACTTTGGGTCACTCAACAAATGAATAGCAGTAATAGATTCAGGAAATCTGTTTTGTTGCATAAAAAATGTAGTTTTTACAATTAGTTCATCATGAGCAACCTTGACTTCTGTCTTCTGAGAAATGGTATCCAATTTATACAGCTTTTATTGACAACAAAATAAAGTGTGATGAAAATTTATCCTTCTAATTTCCTCAGTGTACAGTAACTGTATCAAAGAAACTACCAGAGAATTTGTAATGTCAGAAAACATGTTTACTTCATTTTCAGTCTGCTTTAGTAGTTCCACCTATTAAACAAATGAAGAGTGTGACCTTGCTTGTCTCTTGTCTCTGTATTTGAGTTCTCAAAACACTTCCCATGACTCTGTCCATTGTGAAATTTTAAAAAGGTCGTGTTTTATTTTTAGATTCTTATTAAGTAATGATATTATGTTGGTGTCTTTCTGCTGTTTGGTGCTTGGCTTGAAATGAGCATACTCACCAAAGTTCCTACTAAAGCTACTTCTGTTTCTAAGCATGTAGGTCTAGGTATTCAATGACTCATAGATTCAATTCTATGACTTGGTGTTGTTAGTATTTTAGCATTCAGCACTTTGTGAATGCTGGCTCTCTTTGTGGTATTTCAGTACACTAATATTTATATTCAATACATTGTGATTCTTTTTTGAATACTGTTATGGTTAAGATGTTTTATGACTGGATAGAGAGTCTGTGGTTATATACAGTCATGTAAACATAAGCAAAATACATTTAATAAGGACTGAGGAAACACATACCTGTTATATGTGTGCTTAGTGCTTCCATAGGCTAAGGAGTACTATATTGATGACTTGTGAAAGCTGAGACAGAAATGCCAGTTTGCTGCTAAGCCAGTTTGAAAATATACTCTGTACTTTTAATTTTTATAGCACTATTATTAGCCAGATAGTCTGCAAATTATCTACTGACATTTAAAATATATGACATTATTTTAAATGGTATTATGCTGTTTATAAATATATGCTATGCAAAACTTTTTAGAAGAAGTTTAAGTTGAGCAACGTTAGTTAAGTAATTTCTGATTTTCAAGAGTATAAATTCTCACTGCTTACTCTACAGACATCCTCTGGATGGTGTCTTGCAAACCACAGTACTACATCTTAGTCCACAATTTTTTTTTCCAAGAGTGTGGATGTTTCTAACATTTTGGAACCTGAGTTCTTCATCTCAACATGGCACATTAGATAAGTTTCTATAGGACATGAAGTTTAAAAGTTAATAAAGTATGAAAGTGCTTTGGTATGAAAAATGCTATGCAAAAGATAGGTATGGGTCATGGAAGGAATGCCATTATGTTAAAGAGGGACACATTATTGTATATCAATCTATTCTTAGTGTCATGTCAGATATCTATCAGTTTTTGGACTGACCTGCCTAATAAGTTGTCCATGTCTTCAGTGAAAAAAACACCTTTAGGATGAGCTTAATGAATTATGAACAGCCATTACACTTTTATGTATGTATTTATTAGAGTCATGTTACCCAAGACCTGACTGGTCCCTAATGAACACATCTGTTTTGACCTAATTAGCTGGTGACACATTTTAACTACAGCTAGACAAAATGGAGACTCTATACACCTTGAATATCCAGTGATGCTTAATGAGGGTGTGTGGGTAATCTCGCAACAGATATTTCAATATAGCATGTGGCTGGTCATAGATAATCTTGCTGGTTTATGGTAGAATTAAATTTACTTACTCTCCTGGTTTTTTAATAGAATCACAAATACTCTGTTATCCAGACTCAAATATATTTGACTTGCAGTATTTTCCATTTGTGTAGGTATTTGTCTGCCCATTCTTCCTTAGACCACTTATTCCATACCCACAAACTGCAGCTTTGCTTTAAGGATTTTACTAAACTACTTTTATTCCAATGTATTTTTTTCTACAACTGTGTAATCTTTGAAATCTCATTAAGCAATTAACCCTGTACTGTGACATTAATGTTCATTTTAAGAGTACCTGTGGACAATATGCTATAAATACTAAAACTGAGTATAATTAGGAAAAAAATCTGTTCATTATGCCATCAAAAGTATAAATTGAGAGCTTGGTTACTGGGTTCATTACTCTGCTGTGGAGTGTACAAGATCTTAAAAAAAGATGAGAAGTAAGAATGATCTATGATCTACATTTAGCTTTAATTTTTTCCCAAATTCTTTGTGATATTTTTTATTGATAAATGCAAGACATATGACATATCCAAATTATGTAAGAACAAATACTAAAGCTGCCAATACTATAAAGAGTAAGACTGCATTTTCACTGGGTATGTGTATAGTATGATATCTCTAAATATTCTGAAGTGAGAACACTGGCCTTTCATAATCCGTCAGATGTCACAGTGCTGTATCATTAGTAATCTGTGACAAAGGAAACGTAATAGCTATGTCTAAGGCTAGTAGTTATTAAGGCTGTGCAAAACAATCAGAATTTGGCCTAAAATCGTCTCTTTTATGCAGCCCATTTTTTATGGTGTATGGAAGTCCCGGTCATTACCTACATTCCTTAACCTGCTCAAGTAGGGAAGTGCTATAGTCTACATTTTGGAGATACAAAGGAGGTGATGAAGCAGATGAAGACTTTCTTGTAAGGTGTCACAGAGAAATTTGTGGGCAAGGTAATTTGTAATGTGCTTCTGTAACTCGATGACAGACTTCAGTTCTGTAATCAAGTCTCTTGCAGCCTACCCTGCCCAGGTAATACCAGTTCCTCCTTTTCCCTGTGCAGAAATACTGCTCAAAGAGATGTTACACCACTCTTGGTGTTTAGGATTCTCAGGGGCTTGAGTGTATCCTTTCCAGTAACCTGCAGTGGTCAGTTTAAGGGCTGCTAATATTAAAATCTGAGTTAGTGGAAGCAAGTCTCCCTTGGCTGCATAACTGCTGCCCATTTGACAAGCAATAAGTAGCAGAGAGACAGCTGCCACCAAGGTTGAGGAAACACAATATAAAAAGGCATCTAGAAACATCAGAGATTAATACAGTTTATACACATGAGACCTCAGTGGCAGCTATCTATGAAACTGGATGTGTTAGAAATCAGTGTTCTGAGCAGAAGTCCAGCTGGCTGTGATTTCTTTAAAATTCTTCAAGATATACTAAAAAAAATTATTTTAGAAAACATCTGATGCTTTTTATTATGAAAAAGATATTTCATGGCTGTTTCAAAGTCTTCCCCTTTAGCTCCTTTTCTCTGACTTCAATTATTACACCAAAAAGTGCAGAAAAAATGCAACAAAAAATAGATTTTTAATAGGAGAGTTTCTTGTAAATATGCTTATTCATTTTAATTACACGTATTTCTGTCTGTTAAGCTTTTGAACTCTATAGTATAGTATTTTGAAAGCCATTAGTGATCCTTTTTTCTGTTTTTGCTTCTCCTCTCCAATTTCTAAATAGGGTGTGTTTAGAAAAAAAAGATCATTTTCACAAAACAAACAGTTGGGTTATTTTCGTCATTATTGAGCTAATGTTGCACTTACAATTTTATCATTCCCACTACTTTACAATGCCTTACTAATTACACTTTTCCCTTTTGTGTTGGTTTATTGATTGTTTCTTCCCAACTCTGTAGTTTTCTGCCAGTACTGCCATCTGCCTTTTTAAACTTTTACTATGCAAAGAATTCACATTTTCTGTGAAATGTCAAGAAATGCAATTAACCTTGCTTTGACCTTTTCTCTGCCTTAAGTATACTGCTTTGGATTCTGTGTATAATAGGGGGCTGTCTTTCATGTTGTACAAACAAACTGAAATAATGAGAATAAGCCTCAACACGAACAGAATATACATCAGGTTATGCACTGACCTGTGTCTGTGTGTATGTACATATCTGTATGTGTAATATATAAACATATATGTATATATGTATTTGTATGCATGTGTACATAATATAATGAACATAAAGATGATGTGCATCACAGAGAAAAGCTGTGAGTATATTAATAGTATCTGTTATTAGAGGGAAGCATGCTTTGGAAATTTCTCCCCAATTGCTCCGTGACTGTTACAGTGCAAATCTCTTTTCACCTAAACATGTACCTTAAATCAACAAAGTAGATCAGAAGTAGGCATTAGATTACAAAAGTTGAGGGTATGCATGGTGCGTAGCAGGTCAGCAGAAACCTGACTTTCCTGGCAGGGATGGGAATTAGGTGCCAGGGACCTTAATGCACCCTCCCTTCTGGGGGAGTTTTGGGCTCAGGACCAGCCTTGGGAAACCACTGTGTGATGAAAAGCTGTGAGAAGTGAGAGCCTGCCCCCCTTTGCTTGAGAGCTGCTTCTCAGCCCAGGCCCTTGACCTTGGTCTCCACTGTAGCTACCATGCCCATGCCTGGCCATGCGCCTCCCTGACTCTACACATGACCTGTTAACCTGCCATCACCCCAGCCTGCCTTATCACTGTGGACTTGTCTGGCTGTCACTGGACTGCAGCTGGTCTTGTTTATTGTCTCCAGATCTGATCCTGTCACTGACTTGCTGGCTCAGCTTCCTGGCTTGACCTTGGACCTCCCCCCGTGACTATGCACTTGTCTGAGGATCAGGATTCTTAGCTGGACCTTTGTATTGTCACTGGACCTCTCCTGCTCACCTTGTTAGGTTGCTGTGAGCCTGTGCTCCTTGTCACTGTCCCTGCCTGCCTTACTGTCATATTTAGCTCCCTGTTTCCCCTGCTGAGTAGCCTGCTTCTGCTACTCCTTGAATTTATACATACTTTTTTTTTTTTTTTAATCCAGACAATCACAGGCATAATTCACCTTCATTTGCACTTGCAGGTGCTCAACATGATCAGATTCCTAGAAGCATTTCAAGTCGAGCATCCAAACATGGCAAATCACATTTAGACCAAGTTCTAGCCCTTGCCATATCTGATGCTCCTTATGTACCTAAACTTTTCTAATAAATTTATGGCAGGGAATAAATCAGGTAGCTAGAAGCAGAAATTATCAGATTGACACCCATTTTGCAAGTACTAAAGATGCAGATGAACATTATTTTACCTACCGGTGACTTCATCCCCAGAAGGTTCAGTGATCTCCATTTTCTTACAGTGGTTGCCTCTATATACTCAGGCAACAAGCTCTTGAATGCGCAGTCGTTCACCATGTCTGCCAACATACTCAATGCTGGTCAAAAGCTCCTCCATCTCAGAGTCAGAGAATTTCAACATAGAAGTGCTATTTTTAGCGTCGTGAGAAACAACACTTGACATTAGCTAAACTCTGGTGTTTTCTACCTCTCCTTTCTCTGACATGACCCCATTTCCAGGTATGTTACTGGAACAAAACAACTATTTGGATGATTGTTTCTGTGGGCTTTCTGGAAGAAATTGTTGACTTGGAAGTTACAAGAATGAAATTAAGTAGTGAGGACATTACATGTAGAGAGTACCTGTGATGATAAGTAGATGGAACTGTAATAACTGAGGCAGCTGGAAGAATACTTTGTATGGTGTTGCTCCTAGCAACAAAATTCTCAGTTTGGACATTGTGGTCATTATGTGTATTCAGAAAAATATAATTGGATGAAGAAAAATGAATTCTCTATTCCTGTCATCTCCTTCCTCGTGTACTACTATATTTTATGTACGTGGTTGAAAGCAAAAATGAAATTAGCTCAATAATTTTTAAGTGGATAAGTAGGAGATAAGATCAACTGCAGCTGCATATCTCTGCAAAAACAGTGATTAATTTAAATCAAATCCTTGACTTGTTTACGAAACAGTAGATGTCAGAAATCTTTCAGGAGAATGTTTCCTATATGGTGCTTTCTGTCGAGATTTTTTTATATTCTTTTGTCCTAAGGCTCCATTACAACTTCATCTGGTTTTAGTTATATATTTGAGTTCAGGTGGGCTTTTTATACAGGTTTTCCCATTGTGGGAACTAAGCATTCTTAATATTAAAAAGAATATCAGAGAAAGAAAACTAATTGAAGTGCTACAAAGGACAATTGGAAAATTATTCAAGGCAAATGTTAAATAAATTATATTGCCCATAAATAGAATAATCTTAATACATTTATTGTGAACATTATGATAAAGTTAATTATCTGACATTGGAAAAGGCTTACTGAGAATTTTTTGATTTGTTTTGCAAATTATTTGACTGGGCATAGCTTTATAATTTAGATTTGACAGAACACCATTAGGGAAGAAAGAGTGAAAACCAAACAGCCTTCAGAAACCCCAGTGTGAAGTATCTAGCCATGTTGGTGAATTGTTAGTCACATAAATATTTACTTAGATCCCCCTGTTAAGAACAACCGATCACTGGGAGAAACAGGGTGTTTCAGGTCTTGCTTTCAAAGATTACATGATAATTATGGGCTTGTGAATATTTATGAATCACCAAAATGGTATCTCTTTGTGTGTAGGTGTTTGATGTAGCTGATCCAGATAATTCTAGGATTGGGGAGCCAGAAAGTCAGAGTTCAGACTTACCCCTTCTCCAGCTGTGGCAACATTTGCTTCATACCAGAAGACATTTGAATGTTTTGGATTTATGATAGTTTCTCAGCTAGAATTTTAGATAAATCATTAGAAGCCTACTTATTCTTTGAATCAGAAGTGGCTTAATGGAAGGTCTCTACAGGCACTCCTAATTTCACTCTATTTTTGAAATGTTTAATAAGATTATATTTGAAATGAGACAGTCTCTTGGAACATGTTATTTGTACAGAGCCATGAGTACTCTTTAGCAGATTTGTAGCTCAGCTCTTCTCCTGCCAAAATACAAAATCTCTGCTAGTTTAAGTGACATCAAGATTTGGCTGCCAACCTGTAAGTATAAAGCAGCTCAAGGGTTGCTCTCCATTACACCACTCACAGCCTGCTCATAAATCACTGCATACTGAGGTGCCCTTCTGGCGTGTTGTAAAGTAGCTGGAGCTACTGCTCCAGCTCATGACTGCACTTAGGATGTTTGCAAACTGGATATAACTAATAAAGCAAGGACAATAGCATGAAATGTCCTACTAGGAAGGGTGAAGACAGGATGTGATGACTCTTACAGTTTCACTGGAATTTCAGCTTTTGCTCATATGCATTCTATACTAATTTGACCACCAAAGCTGATGTAGAAATTGCACTACCACGTACAGTGTTTACCATATTTTCCAGCAGCATGTACAGGAAACCAGTCACCTCAGAGTATTATTGTCTGGGTGTTGCACAAGAACATAAAACCCCAGCAACACTACAGAGGGATTTTGTAACTTGCTGCAGAATTTAGTACTGATTTTCACCCATTTGCTCCAAGTCTGTGTTTTTACTTCCTGTGGTACTGAGCAAAGAAGAATGATTCAGTTCTACAAATACTGTTAGTTGCAACAGAGGGTTAAAGGCCTGTTTCAAGGATTCACTTTACTCTTAGGGATGGAAATCCTAAACTAAACCTTATGTTCTTTTTGTTTCTTTTGACTACTACAGTTTGTTGGAATATGTCCCTTCAATTTGGAGAGCCGTAAGGTCTTTGCCTTTATGCTGGAGAAATTGCCTCCAATTCCATGTGACAAGTAGTCTAAAGAGAGCAAGATTTGGCCCATACGTTTTATTCCTTTGAACTTAATTGCTTTTTATAAAAAAAGCATTCAATAAATTTATATACTTCAGCAGATAGACTGATCCTAGCTGTCCTTTTGAGTACCAGTGTGAGTCAGCTATTCCATTGGTGTCAATGGAAATATTCTACATAAAAGCAGTAAGTAGTAAGTGTGTATTTGTAGTAAGTAAGTAAGTAGTAAGAGTGAATTTGGCCTTTGCTTTTAGGAGCAAATTAAGTTATGTGGTCCATGAGGTAGGCAGATAGCCCAATTGCAACACACCTGTGGTACTCACTAACTTCATGAACTCTTTTGCTTCTCTATTTCTTAGAGCATTTTATATTTTAAGTGGTAAAGTTTTTTAGTTTATGAACAAATAGAATGTTTTCTTTTTCTAAATACAGTTTCTGACATTTAAAATAACTGCAATCCATTATATTATTTCTTTGTGATTTAGCACCGTTAGTGTTTGGTAAAAGCAAGGGGAGGGGAGGGGAGGGGAGGGGATCTGATGAGTTCTTGAAGCAACAAATAATCATCAAATAATTTGCCTTCTGATATAAATTATGCTGCCCAAATGAAAATGCTTCCAGAAATCCAATCCCCAAAGAACCTTCTAGATATAGATCTATTAAAGGTTCAAAATCAGTCAAGATGGCTCAGAAGATATAGCAGAAAATAAATTTGTCCAGGGTTTTTAAGTCCTTTACACTCAGAGTGTTATAAAAATCAAAGACTCCTAGAGCAGCTCAGCTGATTAGAACAATTCCAGGAAAATCAGATTCTTTCCATTAACTTAATCCAGAATGAGCAATGCCTGTGCGTAGCACACTTAACGTGTTTAATGATGTCTGTTGGTTTTCTTCCACTTAAAAAATACTTTATTGTAGTCCACAGTGAATCACCCATTTGCACTGCTGTGTATTTTGTATAGACCTACTTAGGTTGTGTTACTGTTTTATCTTCAGAATATGAGTTTCTTACGGCTTGATTCTGGTCTCTGATTGGATTATAGATGCCTTTAAAGAATGGAGCAATATATGTAATGAGAAGAACCCTGAAGTCTTCCATGGAATTTCTATTTGTCTCAGGCTTAATTTGTTTTCTCTTAGAAATACACTTGTTTCCCTTGTTTATTTGAAAAACAATCAGAAAGGAAATAATGAATAAATAACACTGTCCAAATGTAGCTCATTAAACTTGTTGTTTTCCCACATTCTTTGTGAAACTAGCACATCACCTCACATTTCAGCTGTGTGATAAGTTCCAGATTCATTCTAAAAACAATGCTTGCAAAGCTCGTTACAGGCCATAGGGAAACTTCAGTAAAGTTGTAATTTACGTAACTTTTCATTATTCCTTAAATATATGTGCAAGATTCAACACTCTGGGGTATCACATACATGATTGAGTTACCTGCAGGAAGACTGTGGATTTATGATTGAATGATCAGCTTATTTACATGATTTTTTTACACATATTAAATTATAAAATATACTCTTGAGGATATTCTTCAGTTAAGAGGTAATCCTGGCATAATTTCATTGTGTCTTCATGCCATTTATCTAGTTCCAAAGAATATACCTCAGAGAATGCAGGTGCAAATACGTAGCTATGAAAACACGGGTTTGTTGCACAGCCTCTAGGTACCTCAACACTGACTGTCAGGAATATGGAAAGGCACGTTACAATTTTTATTTAGATGGAAACATGGCATAATCTATATTCATCAACTTTAAAATTCATCTGCCATTTCATCAATCAATGTGAAAATCATGAGATATTTTGTTTGTTGCAGCCCTCTCGCTTTTATGACTTTGAATAACTCTTCTCCGGATTAAGTTCCTGTCTAAGTTCATTGGTCTGCAACTTTCCTTCCTAGCATCTGCACGCAGTCACCAGTACTGGGGATACTACATACCAGTGTAGACTGTGATCTAGTATGATATATGCTGTAGCACTCTGTAAATCTTTAAGAATAAGCCTCTCAAACAATACATGTCAGTATCAGAAATCAGTTTAACAAGCATGATCAAACACAGCAGCAGTATGTTGTTTGAAAGAGAAGCAAATTTCAAATTACATAGCTAACATGATCCAGAACTCAAGTTCAATGTACTAGTATATGTACATTAACATATACATTAAAAATTCTAAACAGTTAGTAAAAAAATGTTTCACTTAAGCTTTCATTGCCATGGAAAAAAACGAGGTTTATCTTGCAAATTTAGGCCTTGATGCAGCAAAGATTTACAGCACTGAGTAGGACTGTTTTATACAAGGAGCATTCCCCAGGAGTTCAACTGAGCTCCTGAAACCACTCATTCCTGCCAGTCATATTTTGAAATTTAGACATTGTGAGACAAAAGAAAAAAGTGCTACATCAAGAAAGAGGGAGATCTGGGGTTTTGTATCTGCATCATGACCAAAAGGATTCAGGTATTAGTAGTCCTCCTGTTGGTAGAGTACTTAGCTGATAATATTGCTCCTGCTTACATTATGTGAAGATTTATTTAGTGATTCTTCACCCTTAATTTTAGCAGAGGTAGAGGATCTTTTGATCAGTGGCAGCCTTTACCTGTCATGTTGGTTTGTTTATTTTATGAGGTCACAGGAAAACACTGTCTATGAATCAATACTATAAAGGCTGATTTTAAAAGTGATTTTGACAGTAAAGAAGTATGAGAGTTTTCCCTTTCACTGTGGTACTCTTTATATTTGTCTAATATTTCCAATTAGATTGGCTAGACATTATGATGCACAATCTTTAAGGTCAAATTCAGACATGTATCTCATGTATAACTAAAGAAAACTTAATTCTTCTTTTTCCTTTAGACATACTGTAGAAGTTTGTGTTTGTTTTCTTTTTCTATGTAGCCTGAAACCATAATGAATTCCTCCTCTACATTTAAGTGGGCTTTTCCTGTTGTTATTTATTTGAAATAAAGAGGTGTGCAAATGTCTTATTCAGGACTGGGTGCTGTTCTGTTAGGTCACTGTGCATGCATGTAGTCTGAAACGTTTATAGTCTGCATGCAATAAAATACCGAAGTGCTTTAGTGTCGGAGATAAGCTGTTTACCACAACAGCTCAGAGGATCCCTGTGGGTCCCTGACCCCTTGCTGAGGATTAACCCTAAATGTTTCTGTGCGCTTTACATATACTCTATTCATCTCCCATTGCCCCATTTAAGTCAAGGAAAGTACTTGCAAGATTCAATCAGTGATAAAGGTGGAACTTGTACAAAAGAAGCATGTTGTACAGTGTAAGACCCTGGTTCTCTGAAGCATTTATCTTTGGCTTCAAGGGAAATGCTGTAAATCTTTGCTGGTTGCTCTTTTCAGTCATGGTTCTATAGACAGATATTAGATGTTTTTATATCCTGAAAAGGAAATAGTGGGGAAACAAAGTTAATGTCTCACTGACAAACATCTACGTTGCAAGTTAAAATAAGTAATAATAACAATAACAACCAGACAATCCTACAGTATTTTATCACAAACATTTGTTTGTCATGTACTTTTAAAACCAGTACATAATAAATAATTTGGAAGGATAGTGGAGTCTGTATTTTTCTGTTCCTTTACAAAGTAAATGATAATAAGGTTTTGATGGTTTCCATCCGCCTAGAAACAATGACTTTGGTTTTGTCCTGGTGACAAAGGGTTGCAATGTGTATGTGGTCATACTGCAGGATCATTTGCTAGCAAAAAAACTTGTGTTATTTGGTCTGTGGTAGCTGTAAATGAATACGTCCAGACATGTCATGTAGTCTCTACAGAAAACTGACAGAGCAGCAGATGTCATGAGCTTAATTGAATGTGTGTAAAAATTAAATTTTATGTCTGGTACAAAAGAGTACTCCTGAGGTGATCTTTCAGGAAGGTCTAAGCCATCAGATCCAGGGGCAGGGAAAACAGAGGCAGTGTATATAAAATTCTCAAACTTCAGAGGCATTATTTCCATCTGAGTTGCCTGTGTGCAGGCAATCGACCTCAGGTTGTGTTTCCTGGTGTTAGGAATGAGACCTCCTTTCTGCCAACCTGCAGTGGGCATGTTTTGGGGAAAGAAATTTTCTCCTCATGGATGGAAAACAAAGCAAGGAGACAATATGCAGTTTTCCTTAAGTGATGCTTGGCATTCCAACAACAACCTTTCTGAGCTGGTGCAATTGGTCCTATACATGCGCTGCAGCTTCAGGATCAGCTTAACTCAGCCTGAGACAAGTGAATCAGTCGCTGGTCTGACTGAAACCCCATCAGGCTTTGGCATATTTTCCTTTGATTTCTAGGCTTATTCTGCAGTCAGATCTATTTTACCCTGAAACCACACATATAATAAAGCTGATGCTAAGAAGGTGGCAGAGCAGGCAGACAACTGGAAGAACCATTCTTTGCAGTAGAAACAGTGTTACTTCAGCTTAACCTGACCATGAAACTGCACACTTTTTACCTCTTGGTTTTATCCTTTAGTCTATCTGCCTGTTTTCTGTGACATGACTAGAAACCTACCCAGTGAACCTCCCTCTCTCTAATGCGGTAGGTGAAGGAGGAAGGTGGCTGCTGTCATGGCCCTTCCCCTGTGGAATATGACAGTAAGGTTAAAAAAAGTCTTGAGTCTGTCTGTTGTGCTTTTCTCACACTGATTTATTTTACTTAGCATTTTAATCCTGTATATTCAAAACCTAAGTGTAGTGGTGTGTTTTATTTCAGAGTTAGTTGCTATATTTGCTGAAGAACTCGCAAGGAGCATGTCTTCTCTCCTAGTCAATTTATTTCAGTAAAATACAGTGGGGTTAGTTTGAGATGCATTCTATATACAGAAATATTCCTATTAGGTAGTCAACAATAAATGGATGGAAACAACATTTTACCATCATTCTTGTTTATGTAGCACAAATAGTCTTTTCTTTTGTTGCCATAGGAAAATTTTGGAATCTTTGTTTTTCTTGCATATTGTACATGGCAAGTTTAGTTTATTAACAAAGAACTGCTGTTTTCTAACACTGGGTACAATTTTCTAATTCTAGGTTTACTGAAAGGGACATAAAAGTAATAGGTATTTCTTTTCCGTTTCTCTGCTTGTTTCACACTTGACAGCACTCCATGCATAGTTCATTCAGTTTTTCCCCTGGGTAGCCAATCAATAAGCCAGTTTCCTTTGCTGTTTGAGTCTTTTGCTCAACACAGGAAAAAAAAAACAAACACATTTCAGAGTGTCAGAAAATACGCATATAAAGTCACAAATATTGACAGCAAGACTCAAAGGCAGATGAGCTATCAGAAATTATCTCTGTAGAAGTCACATATGAGGCATGTGCAAAGTACAAGGTGGAGCTGGGGGTGGTATCTGCCCATTACCCTACCTTCTTACTGCAGGTCTGATTCACAGTTTAACACATTTTGGAGAGGTAAACCCAGGTCCCATGCTTATTAATAAAACTGCTGGAATATCTGCTGATTTTTAAAAGTAGTTTTAATATGGAGTCCTACCTGCTCTCTTCACATTCTCTCATTTCTTCACTTTGGTGTTACTGTGTTTGTCGCATTGCCCACTTTGCCAGGGCAGTTGCAGATAAATGTACATAAACATAAAGGAGGAACCACCTTCATGTTCTTTGTAACACCTGGCGTAACAAAGTTAGGATATCGCTTTCAGTGCTTGATGCCACTGCATTAAAAATATTGTTGATGATGGTAATAAACATAATAACCTCCTACTGTTCATAGAACCTAAGTCCAAAAAAAGCCTTCACAAGATCATGTAATTTATCCATTTGTCCCAAGAAAAATCAATCATCTTTAAACATGTTTTTCTGATGTTTTCTTAAAAGACATGGATGACGGGCATTCCGTCGTCACTCAAGCCAATCTGTTCTAATGTTTCTCTCTTCTCCTAGTCGAGACGTTTTCCACTCGGGAGAGTGGATCTCGCTGGCGGGACTTCCTACACCAATCGCACTTCTCACCCCAATCTTCACTTGCAGCCTTTGCGAGTGGAGCACCGGCACTGTTACTGTGGAGCACTTGTGGCCCACGCGCTGGCGAGACGGTAAGGAGGAAGGATGCTGCGATCTTTGGGCGCTCACAGGGTCTGTTGCAACCCATTCTGAAACAAGCCATTTCACGCAGTCTCCCCTGCACATAAAACACTGCCTTCTGAAATGAACTGCCCGCGTGGGTGTCACTATTTTTATTTTTCCCTTCTACCGGGAAAAAGGGGCTTGTTTCCGCAGAGGCTTCCCAGCTTTGCCCGTGGGGTGGAGGGCGGGAGGCGGTTCTGTGTCTCGTCTGCCCCCCCCCCCCCCCCCCCCCCCGCCCCCGCCCGGGCGCTGGCTACCGCCTGCGGCGGGGATCACCCTCCCCGCACTCTCATGCCGTCAATTATTGATGGTGGCGGCCGCCGCCCGCCCGTCCGCGCCCCCTCTCCCTTCCCGGCACTGCCGCAGAGGCTTCACCGCAACGCGAAGCCCACACAGCCGCGCCGGTCCGCCCCTCCTCTGGTCTGTCACGCTCGGCGGCTCCCGCGGGAGGCTCCTCGCTCCCTCCCGCAGCCTCACGCCGCGAGCAGGAGGCAGGCGGCCGCGGGGAGCGGAGGGAGCCGGGGACGCCCCGCAGCCCGGCCGCGCCGCGGGTCCCCGCCGCCTGCCCCGCCGGTAAGTGATGCTGCGGGCAGCCGCGGGGCTGCTGCTGCTCCCGGGCAACTTCCCCGCCCTCCCCATATTTTTTTTTTTTGGATGGGGTTTTTTTGCATGCTTGCGGCGGCGGCGGACTTCAACTTCTCAGCGGGACTCACGGGGTTCGGTGGCTGGGGAGCGGGGAGGGCTCCCCTCGGGGCACGTCGGGCGTTACAGGGGAGCACGGGGTCCCCGCACATCGCGGCGGCGGGCGGGAGCAGCCTGCGCTCCGGTGCTGCTCGCCCCGGCTTCATCCAGGGCTTGCTTGCGCCTTTGCGAGGGGGGAGCAGGTTGCACAGATCTGGGCCGGTGTGAACGTCTAATCGGTGCTTTCGAAGCTGACTGGCATTATTAAGGCTGGCAGAACTTTTGCACACTAGGGGAGCAAAAACCACGGGTGTTGAGGTTCTCAGGCTCCAGATGTTTGGAGGAAACAAGCTTGCAGGTGTCCTACCAGTAAGGATAGTGAGGAAAATAAAAGAATCAAGAAGTGTTGGGATTCCAGCTCCTTAGGGAGCTGACGTGTTTATAAGGGAACAGGCAGAATTCCAGACCCTGCAACAGAAAAGGAAAGGGGGGGGGGGGGGGGGGGGGGGGGGGAGGGAGGGAGGGGAGGAGTATAAACTATTTAAGTGGTTTTGAAAAACAAGTTGCTTTTCCCATTGACCATCACGTTCAGGGACTGTAACTCATATTGAGTCCGTTGGGAGGATAGTTTAGCATTCATGACCCACAGGGGGGAGAGGGGACTCCCTTCCTTTGCAGCTTCAGGAAAGGACTTTTCCAAATCACAGTAAGTTACTGCTTTCCTAGTGCTTTGGGCATTTAGATCCCAAGATGTCTCCAGCAGTATATGGGGAGGGGAGGGGAGCATGGAGAAGTCACAGTGAGGAATATTATAGTCCAAGTCATGAAGTTTTTGGAGGCGACCACGATCTAATTTAGAGAGGATTGCAGCGCAGAAGGCCTGAGGGATGTGGACAGGTAAAAGAGCTGGCCTGGCAGTCCAGAGTGGAGGTAGGACACCCCAGGGACCTGGGGGCTAGGTGACACGGGGGTAATCGAGTGTGGAGGTGACTGGTGAGTCTTGGGAGACTAATCCTGCAAAGCACTGTGGGCGCAGTGTGAACTGGGGGCGTTGGTGGGAGCTGAGTCATGCTGAATGGGGTAGCCATGGCACATCTGCACAGAAAGGGGGGCCGAGGAGAGAAGGAAGAGATGAGGCAGGAGCATACAAAGATAGGCAGGGAGGAGGGAGATCGTCTCATTGAAAGATGCTGAGATCATCCAGAGGATCCTCCATGACTGATAGTATCCTGCTCTACTTTCCATAAAGGGGTAGGAGGCTGATGAGTGTATCTCTGATGGAGGGGGGGGCGCATATTGCAGAGGTTAGTACAACACAAGGGAAACCTACTTAGACAAACACAATCAGTGCTGCTGGGGCTGGGGCTGCATTGCACTGCAGTGCAGGGAGCTCACAGCAACTTCTGCCTTATGAGGGAGAGGGAGAAGCTGAATTGATCTGTAGAGGTGGTACGAACTATGCCAAATATTACTGCTTTGTGAGGGAACTGCACACAGAATTGGAAGTAGAGCTGTAAGGAGAGTCCTGATGAATTTACAGTTAACCACAAAGGATTTTAGGGAAAAAAAATGCAACACCCAAACCAAATAAAGTTGTCTGATTAGAATAATTGTATACTTCTATTGGAAGTTGTTTTCCTCTGAGTTCTCTGGGGGAAAGAGCCCTGTTTTAACTATGCCGTATGTCCTCCTGAATTATTGAAGTTTTACGATGGATCTTCTTTTCATGGATTGAGGGCCCTGTGGGAATGAAAACTAGCATTGCACTGTTTCTTGCAATATTCATAGTTTTCCCTGTAACTAAGCATTTATTCAGCGTTTTCATAGAGAACAAAGCACCATGGTAAGCCAGAGACCCCATTCCTTTCCTCTGACCAAGAAATTTTCTGCAATTTTACTGAACGATAGCATGCATTAAACCTTACTGTTTTGGTGCTTCTTTTATTTGGTTGTTGTTGTTTTTTTAATCTGTTTCCATAATGTGAAAGCGGGAAGCATTGCTTTTCTCTATTGCAAAGAAATGCAGAATTCGCTAGAATATGGTCACAGTAAGTTCCAAGTTAACTTTATTTTTATTTGGAGGAAAGCTTTGCATAGGACAAATATTGACAAAAAGACTGTCAGTTAAAATTACTGACACACATTGAGCCTCCAAACATCTTAAAATTATATGAAAAAGAAGAAACAGTTGTCTAATATCTGTATTTCTGAAGTTCTGTTCCTACTGCTTATTCAATAAAGATGACCCTGAGTATCAGTGGTACAGACTAGACATAGACTTTCTCTGATGGCAATTTGATTTAAAATCGTGTCATTGCACTCTGGAAAAACAAATCTGTATTTGGCCAAATGAGATTAAACCAAGTGTTTTCTGTTATAAATTTTAGAAATACAATTAATTTTGAATAATAGTATAGCAAAGGTGTGAGGTTTTTTCCTCCACTGAGCAACATGCAAGAAAGGTGTTTGCAACAAAGGAAAATCACATGAAGAATTCAGTTAT